>NC_090822.1:16551582-17176582 GCF_000390325.3 Nicotiana tomentosiformis
CTACGAATTAAACTCTAAAATTACAACAATTGGACGTTTCAAATTACTAGCTTTGTATTTTCCATCTTTCATTATGCTACTGCTACATTGTATTTGGTAGCAACAGCCATTGGATTTCTTTGTCGTATTTTTTTCTTGTAGTTCACTTGAACATTTTGTAACTTTGACCCAATTTGGGATTTATTTAATATATTAGCTACTAGGTGAGTAGCCTAGTAGTATATTTGCTAAAAAAAAAAGAACTCTAAAATTCATGAAATTAAAGAAAATATTTAAGAACTTTTAGAATTACAATTAAGCGTCTGAATCCTGTCACATCAACACCAAATAATACCAAATTTCGCAGATACGTTCTAAATACCATAACGGACCTATTCCAATTCCCAAAATCAAATTCCAAGTTCGATATCTAAAAGTTAACCTACGGTCAAACGTTTCAACTTTAAGTTGCCAAATTTCGGTAAATCAACACAAATCAACCTATGAACTTCCAAAATCAATTCTGGGCATACGTCCAAGTCCGAAATCATGATACGAAGCTATCGGAGCCATAAAAATATAGTGTCGGAATTATTTTCACAAAAGTCAAAGTTTGGTAAACATTTTCAAATTTAGACTTCTAAGTCAAGAATCAAGGGTCCAGAATAACCCGAAAGCTTCCCCGAACGAAACTAACCAACTCTGCAGGACATAAAATTATAAACACACAAGTGTGAAGCAATAAAACGGGTAACGGGGCGAAATTACACAAAATGACCGATCGGGGCGTTACATTCTCCCCCTCTTAAAACAAACATTCGTCCTCGAACGTGCATAAGGACATACCTGAAAAGGTGAATAGATGAGGATAACGAGTCCACATGTCGTGCTCGGTCTCTCGGGTTGCCTCCTTGACTGGATGACCCTTCCATTGAACCTTTACTGAAGTAATATCCTTCGATCTCAACTTCTGGACTTGTCGGTCCAAGATAGCCACATGCTCCTCAATATAAGTCAAATCCTAGTCTAATTGGACTGTGCTGAAGTCTAGAACACGAGACGGATCACCATAATACTTCTGGAGCATAAAGTCATGGAACTGCGGATGAACTATAGATAGACCAGGTGGTAAGGCAAGCTTGTAGGCCATCTCCCTAATCCTCTCAAGGATCCAAAATGGTCTGATATACCTAGGGCTCAACTTGCCCTTCTTTCCGAACCTCATCACACCCTTCATGGGTGAAACCCGGAGCAAGACTCACTCTCCAACCATGAATGAAACATCACAAACCTTCCGATCCGTGTAACTCTTTAGTCTAGATTGAGCTGTGCGAAGCAGATCCTAGATCATCTTGACCTTCTCCAAAGTATCTCGAACCAAATTCCAGCCTACTAACTTAGTCTCTCCTGGCTCAAACCACCTAACTGGATAACGACATCATCTCCCATATAGAGCCTCATACGGAGCCATCTGAATACTCAATTGGTAGTTGTTGTTGTAGGTAAACTCTGCAAGTAGAAAGAAATCATCCTAAGCACCCCCAAAAAACATAACACAGGCGCAAACCATATCTTCCAATATCCGAATAGTGCATTCGAATTGTCCGTCCGCCTGAGGGTGAAATGATGCACTCAACTCAACCCGTGTGCCTAGCTCACACTGTAGAGCATTCTAGAAACGCGATGTGAACTTTGTACCCCAGTCAGAGATGATAGATATCGGTTTGCCAAGAACTTGAATAATATCGCGGATATAAACCTGAGCCAGCTGTGCTGAAGACTAGGTAGTCACTACTGGAATAAAATGAGCTGACTTGGTCAACCTGTCCATAATCACCCATACCGCGTCAAACCTTTTCTGAGTCCGTGGGAGTCCAACAACGAAGTCCATGGTGAAACGCTCCCATTTTCACTCAAGAATCCCAAGCCGCTGAAGTAAACCACCCTGTCACTGATGCTCATACTTCACCTGCTGACAATTTAGGCACCAAGCTATATACTCCAATATGTCTTTTTCATCCTCCTCCACCAATGGTGCTGCCTCAAGTCCTGATACACCTTAGCGGTACCCAGATAAATAGAGTAACGTGAACTGTGGGCCTCCTGGAGATTCAACTCATGCAAACCATCCACATTGGGCACACATAATTGGCCCTACATCCATAACTCACCGTCATCCCCAATAGTAACCTCCTTGGCATCGCCATGCTGAACCACGTCCTTGAGGTAGTACACCAAGATCCTGCTACTAATGATCTTCCCGACTGCGGGAGTACACCAAGATGTCGTCTATAAACACAATGAAAAATAAATTAAGATAAGACTGGAATAAACTGGTCATCAGGTGCATAAATGTGGCTGGGGCATTGGTTAGCCCAAATAACATCACGAGGAACTCGTAGTGACCATACCGAGTCCTAAAGGCTGTCTTCAGAAGATCCAGATCCTGAATCATCAGCTGGTGATAACCTAACTGCAAATCAATCTTAGAGAACACTATGGCACCCTATAGCTGATCAAATAGGTCATCAATACGTGGCAATGGATACATGTTCTTTATTGTAACCTTATTCAACTAACGATAATCAATACACATGCGCATAGAACCATCCTTCTTCTTCAAAAAAAAGATCGGATCACCCCACGACGACACACTAGGCCAAATGAATCCCTTATCAAACAACTCTTGCAATTGCTCCTTTAACACCTTCAGCTCTGCTGGGGCCATACGATATGGTGGAATAGAAATGGGCTGAGTGACTGGCAACAAGTCAATACCAAAATCAATATCCCTGTCGGGCGGCATGCCTAGAAGATCTGCTGGAAATACATCTGGAAAGTTTCTCACTACCGGAACTGACTCACCGGTAAGAGTATTAGCACTGACATCTCTTACAAAGGATAGATAAGCATCACACCCCTTCTCAACCATCCGCTAAGCCTTTAGAAATGATACATCCCTTCTAGGAACATAATCTAATGCACCCATCCACTCTAACCATGGTAAACCCGGCATAGCTAGTGTCATAGTCTTGGCGTGACAATCAAGAATAGCATGATAGGGTGGCAACCAGTTCATGCCCAAGATAACATCAAAGTATACCATTCTAAGTAACAATAGATCAACTCTGGTCTCAAAACTACCAATAACAACTAAACACGACCGATACATATGGTCCACAACAATAGAATCTCCCACATGCATGGACACATAAACAGGAGAACTCAAAGAATCACAAGATATATCCAGATACGGAGCAAAGTAAGATGACACATATGAATAAGTGGATCCCGGATCAAATAAGACTGGTGCATCTCTATGGCAACTGGAACCATACATGTAAGGATTGAGTCTGAAGCAACTGCCTTTGTCTTACCTGGAAAAGCATAGAATCTGGCTTGGCCTCTCCTTCTAGGGCGAACTCTAGCTGGCTGTATGGGTGGAGCAGCAACTAGGGCAATAATCATGGCCTGAGAAGTCTGCGGACCTGACTGAATCCGTGAAGCCTGAGTAGTCTGGGAAGGTGCACCCCTCCTGAATTTGGGGCAGTCTCCAACCATGTGGTGGGTATTGCCATACTCAAAGCAAGCTCTCGATGGGCGTGGTGGCGAGGAATGGCTCGGACCTGGTTGGCTGGACTAACCAGTGAAGGCACCATGTACAGGAGGTGCACTAGAAAGTGGCTAAGCAAAGTGTGCAACCTGAGACCTCGGAACAACCGGAGCACCACTAGAAGCTGGAAGTGTTGATTGAACTGGATGACTCACATAGCCCCTGCCATGATGGGTTGTAGCTTCAACATAACCACCACTAAATCCTCCCGTACCACGAGGCCTCTTGGCCTCCCTATCATCTATCTCACGGCCTCACATACCCTCCAACCTCCGTGCAATCTCAACCACCTGCTGATACGGAGTATCTGATTCCAACTCCCTAGCCATGCTAAATCTAATACCATAGTTGAGCCCCTCGATGAATCGATGAACTCGCTCTCTGACTGAAGAAACCAAAGCAGATGTATGCCTGGACAAATCACTGAATCGGAAGCGTACTCCGACACTGTCATAGTACCCTGGCGCAGCTGCTCAAACTTTGCGCGCCATGCATTCCAAAGGGTCTGCGGAACAAACTCTCTCAAGAAAAACTGCGAAACACCGGTCCCATGTAAGTGAAGATGCCTCGATTGGGCTACCCACCTCGTACACTTGCCACCACTGATATGCCACTCCCTTTTGCTGGAACATAGTAAAAGCAACCCCACTCGTCTCCACAATACCCATAGTGCGTAGGATACGGTGGCACTCCTCAAGAGATTCATGTGCATCCTCTGAAGCCAAACCACTGAAAGTAGGGGGTGGTACTTCCTGAACCTCTGGAGCCTAAGCTACTGCTCAGATATTGTTGCCCTAACCACGGGCAGAACCGGAGCAATAGGTTGTACCGGTGTAACCTTTGGGACCTGATCAACCTGGATTCGCTGCTCTAGGGTACGGGCCGAGGGAGTTTGTGCTCTTCCCCCAGCCTGAGATGTGGCTGGTGAAAGTGGGATCAACCCCGCCTGAGCTAAGAAACCGAACATGCTCAAGAAGTGTGCGAGGGTCTTCTGAAGCGCTGGAGTGGCAATAGGTGCCTCGGGTGCCTGTGCCCCAACTGGAGCTACTGGTGGCTCCTCTGTCGTAGCTCGGGCAGGTACTCTGGCTACACCACGTGCCCCTCTTCGGCCTCTGTCCCGGCCTCTCGTGGCTCTAGTAGGGGTGCGGGTGTCTGATTGTCGAATCCAGCGAATAGTATCTTCACCATCTGTGAGAGAATAGAAAGTCAAAGATTTAGTTTTCGAAATCAACCAATTCGCACGATAAGGAATCAAAGAAGTGAAGTTTTCCTAACAGCTTCGTAGCCTCTCGAAGAAAAGTACAGACGTCTCTGTACCGATCCGCAAGACTCTACTAAACTTGCTTATGACTCAAAACACCTATGAACCAAGAGCTCTGATACCAACTTCTCACGACCCCAATTTCCCCTCCGTAGGATGTCGTGACGGCACCTAGTCTCTACGACTAGGTAACCCTAACAATTAATAATAACTGAACAAATATAAATAACAAGTTACTGAAAACAACTGAATAATTGATAAAAATCTTCCGAAAATAGAATCTCACAATACACACACCAAAATCGGTGGAACTGAGTCATAAGCTCTATAGAGTATATACTAGGATAGCTACTACATCACCGTCTCAAAGAACAACAATAGTAAACATAATAAAAAGGGAAGGTGACTCCAAGGCCTGCGGACGTGGAGTAGGTATACCTTGAAGTCTCCCAAACAGCAACTTTATCAACTCTAGCGTCCGGCACAGGCAGACATACCTGGATCTGCATAAAAAATATACATAAGCGTAGTATGAGTACACCATAACGGTACCCAGTAAGTGTCAATCCTAACCTCAGTAGAGTAGTGACGAGGCCAGGTCAAGACACCTATTGGGATATAAATAAACAGTATAAAAAAGTAATACGGATAAGTAATAGAAAGTGAAGAGACAGTTGATACGGAACAAGATGATAGCAAGAACCAGTACCGGAAAATCAACAATAGAAATAGAATAAAAGAATCAACTAAAGGGCTACAATGATCAAGTACGGACAACAATTGCTAGAACAATAAAGAATGAAACAACAAGATATATTCCCACCAAAAAACAGCAAGGATCACAACGAGGTACTGCCTCGTGTAAAATGAAATCAAAACCGAGGTACCGCCTCGTATAATCAAGAATCACAACCGAGGTACCGCCTCGTATTCACATTTCTCAATTTCAATCACAAACTTTCCTTATGCCTCCGCGTGAGCCTTACATTTGAAATAAGTTTTGAAAATAGTTTTTCCAAAATAGCTACATGTACTTTAGCCCACCTTATGATGCCGCGTGGCTTCATGTAGTTCCCCTACAAGCAACACGCAAATAAGTCCCACCTTATAGCGCATGCACATCAACCCCAAGCCTTATACCGCCGCATGCGCGTCAATATCATATCACAATAACAATTCACACCACGAGTGTCCATATATCACAACTTGCCAACAACAACAATATTAATGTTTCCTCCACAAAAGCCCATGGCTCCACCACAACGTATACAAGAATATCAACAACAAAAATGAATGAAAAATGCTCAATAAGATAGATGTTTCAACAATAACAAACATCGCCTCAACGTATTAACGACTTTCACAACTTCAACCCAAATAACTCAACGATGAGAGAAATGATGTATAACTACGATATTAGATGAGACTAACTCACAATAAAAGAGATAATATTTAGCAATAAGTCTCAAATAATGGAAATCAATAAGTAAAAGGATAACATGAACAATTACTTCAACTAACGAAATTAATAAGGAAAGAGATAACACAAACAATAATTTCAAATAATAATAATTATCGATGAAGAGATAGCATGTAGCAATTAAAAGAGGCAACAAGTTCAACTAAAGCATGGGAGCAATTTAGCAAGTAGGATATAGAACAAGTACTAAACAAGTCAATTAAGGAATGTAAAGATAGTCTAACACAATTAAGGATAAATTAACTATGAGAATTTAGAACATGATATGGCCTTTCAATTAAAGCATGAAAATATTTTAAGTAACCTAAACCGGTCAAATATCACGTACAACCCGTGTACTCACTCGTCACCTTGCATATACGGATTTCACTTAGCACAATTGAATCAAACAATACCAATCCTAAGGGGTAGTTCTCCTACACGAAGTTAGGCAAGACACTTACCTCAACTGAGCCAATTCAACACTCGAAAATAGCTTTTCCCTTAAAATCCGCCTCTCCTGGGCTCAAATCTAATCAAAATCGACTCAATATCATCAAATAATGTTAGGAATTTAATTGAAATAGATAAAGTTAAGATCTTTACACTTTTATCAAAAAGTCAACCCGGAGCTAGCTCATATATGTGATTAGTTTTAAAATCCGAGTCCAAATCGACTCTCAAAACCTAATTTCTTTTTTTTTTTAATTTGACAAAGTTTCACAAATTTTTACTTTGATTCACATGATTTTGATGTTAAGATTTAAGATATGTTAATGGAATATGATTAGAAATAGATTAGAATCACTTACCCAAGATTTGTAGGTAAAACTTTCCTCTCCAAATCGCCTCCTACCGAGTTTAGGGTTCAAAAATGAGAGAATGAGTTCAAAAGTCCCGTCCCCCAGCTTTTTGTCCAGTCGCAAATGTCACAAATGCGAACCCCGCAAATGTGAACAATTCCTCGCAAAAGCGAAGACCTTCCATTTCTGATGTCATCGCAATTGCGAATCTTGGACCCCCGCAAATGCGACCATGAAGATTGCAAATGCGAACCAGCACTCCCCTAGGTACCTATCGCATATGCAAACACTGGATTTGCAAATGCGAACCCAACAGACTTGGCCTAACATTGCAATTGCGCTCCAAAAACTCGCAAATGCGAGATCTGAAGCACCTGTGCAAAAAAAATAGCAAATTTAAACTCTAACAACACTCTGTTAAGCGTCTGAAACTCACCCGAGCCCTCTGGGCTCCAAACCAAACATCCAAACAAGTCTAAAAATATCATACGAACTCGCTCGCACGATCAAAACACAAAAATAACATCTAAAACTACGAGTTAAACTCTAAAATGCATTAAATTCAAGGAAATTTTCAACTAAGCGTCCGAATCCTATCACATCAACTCCAAACAACACCAAATTTTACAGACAAGTTCTAAATACCATAACGGGCTTATTCCAAGTCCCAAAATCAAGTTCCGAGCTTGATAGCTAAAAGTCAACCTACTGTCAAACTTTTCAACTTTAAATTGCCAAATTTTGACAAATCAACAAAAATCAACCTACAAACTTTCAAAATCAATTTCGGGGATATGCTCAAGTACGAAATCACGATACGGAGCTATCGGAGCCATAAAAATATATTTCCAAGGTAGTTTTGACAAAAGTCAAAGTTTGATCAATATTTTTAAATTTAGACTTCTAAGTCAAGAATCAAGGGTCCAAAATCAACCCGAAAGTTTTCCAGAACGAAACTAACCAACCTCGTAGGTCATAAAAGTATAAACACACAAGTGTTAAGCAATAAAAGGGGTAACGGGGTAAAATTACACAAAATAACCGATAGGGTCGTTACAATATCTGAGCACCAGCAACACCAGCAGTCAAATTTTAGTTCGAAACCATTCCGGAACATGTCTGGAACTCATCCGAGCACCCGGAGCTCCAACCCAAATATCCACACAAGTCTAAAAATATCATACGGACTCGCTCGCGCGATCAAAACACAAAAATAACATCTAAAACTACAAATTTAACTCTAAAACACATGAATTTTAAAGTAAAGTTCAAGAATTTCTAAAATTACAACTAAACGTCCAAATCATATCAAATCAACTCGAAAGGACACCAAATTTTGCAAACAAGTTTTAGATACCATAGTAGACCTATTCCAAGTCCAAAAATCAAATTTCAAGCTCGATGACTAAAAGTTAACCTACGGTCAAACCATTCAACTTCAAATTGCCAAATTTTGGTAAATCAACACGATTCGACCTATGGACTTCCGAAATCACGATACGGGTCGATTGGGGCCGTCAAAATACTGATCCGGGTCCGTTTACATAAAATATTGACCGTAGTCAACTCAAATCATTTTTTGTAGAATTTTCCATTTTCTTCAATTTTCCACATAAAAATTTTTCCGGAACAAAACACGGACTGTACATGCAAATCGAGGAACACTAAATGGAGCTAGTCGAGGTCTCGGAACAGAAAAATAAAACCTAAAACTCAAAATCACCTATCGGGTCATCACAAGAACAAAGGACCAGATCTCAGCATTGATTATATCGTGTGTCTTTTAGTATTGTTGTGTCTTTATCTTAGTGTTATTAAATTGTAATTCTTATACAGCTTTTTAGAAGTATTCATAGGACACATTTTAAACCATTATCTTTGTGGTTATTTTTTACTAGAGTTAGTCAAGTGGTTAGCTTTGAAATAGAGTTATTACAAAGAGGCTTACAATATAGTTATTGTGAGTAGGTGAGGGATTAAGTGTTTAATTCCTAGAATGCAATAGGTTGTAATCTAATGTTTGCTCAGTTAGTGAAGTTGAAATACTATCAGTGTAGATCGTTAGCTTTAATCCGTGAGCTGGGAGTTTTCCATGTAAATATCGTTGTGTTTTTCACTTATTGCTATGTACTGTGGGAACTGATAAATAACCAGGTTCTCCATATAATTTGATTGACCCTTAGTTTACATCGCTTGAGCACACTTTTATCAATGTAATTTATCTCTTCAACATGCCCCTCATGTTGAACTTTTGTCCGCATTGATACCATATTGAAGTTTATAATCATCTCATTTAAAAATTTAAATTGTTAGACATACTTTTTTTTTACTTAATTATCTCTTCGACAGGTTCTATTCATAATATCACACTCAACCTATTGACTGTTTTGGTAAGTGCTTTGAATTGTTTAATACATTGAAAATCTAGGGAGTCATGAAAATCGTGACAAATTTTGTTAACCTACTAGAATATATATATTTCCCATGGACACGTATCATTACATTTAGCATAAAACAGTGCTTATTGAACGTTCCTAAATCAATTATTAACATCATTAAGCTTTTAAAACGCTACTGTTCTTCTGTTAAATGCTGACACGTAACAAGATGTCTATGAGATGGTCAAAAATTCAGGGAGCAAATGAACTTTGGATTCTACGAGACCCTTGTCCCCTACTTTATATAAAATAATAAAATTTGAAAGAAAAATAATTGAAGAAGGGGTCTATGGTCGAACAAATTGCTTCAATGTTGGCAATAACAGATAAGTAATTATTAGTTCAGCACTTGGTTATTTTTTTGCTGGTTATTTTGGTTCAATTATTTTCTTTCATTCTGTTCGTTTATAGAATTGATGTCCCGACCTCAATTTCTCTCTAGGATGTTGTGACGGCATCTAGTCTTTAAGATTAACTAAGCCTAACACTTATTAAATTAATAGAAGAATTCAACCATCAATGATAAATAAATCTTTATACATAACTTACAATTCCCAAAACCGGTAGTACAAATCATAAGTTCTACTGAGTTTGCAAAACAAATTCATAAATGCATCTATTCGGGATAGAATTAAACAATACAATGAAAATATCAGAAGGTGACTCTGTGGCCTGCGAACGATACGGCAGGTTTACCTTGAGTCTCCACAGCTCGACCAGCTAGCTAATAATCAACAATAACCGTGGCACCTGGATCTGCACAAAAATGTGCAGAATCATAGTATGAGTACACCACAGCGGTACCCAATAAGTATCAAGACTAACCTCGATGGAGTAGTGACGAGGGACAATCATGACACCTATCGGACTAAACAACCTAAAAAAGTGTGTAGATGAACTAATAGAGAAATAATATTAATATAAAGCTAAGCAGGATAAGGAATACAAAACAATACTTGCAATGATACACTAATAACAATAATATTCAACAGGAAGCAGTCAAGTAATAATGTTGTAGAGTAACTGATCACAGTTTAAGTCCGGAAAAACCAAATAAAGGGAAAACCAGCAACAACTCTATAAGAACAACCGCTTTCACACCAGATTTGTTCAAGGATTTTCACGAGGTACCGAACCTCATAATCACAACTCACATATCTCAATTCATGAACCCTAATCACTTGGTACCTTGTGCCCACATTACAACTCATAACCGCATGGACGACTCACGTGCCAATAGAACAATCCTCACACATAAGGCAAGAAGATAAGAGTACGTATAATGGTTAATGATGTCAGGATTCACCTTGTAAAGCTGATATGGGTGATTTAACTATCTGTATAATTGTGCAAGTATTCTACCATAATTTTAGTCAACAAATAAGAGTAGAGACAGTGAATGGCACATAAGAAACGATCACCACGAATGTACAGTGTAATAAAAGCAGCAATGAAGTTTGAAGCAGCGACCAGCACAACAAGATTAGCTACATAGAACTGAGCAAATAGTACAACACGGAGGAAAATAATTAATAGTATGCTAAGGAAAACAACAATTAAAGACAAGTGCACATAAAAGGAGAAATGACAACAAGAGCCCTCCCGAGGTATTGCCTCGTAGTCTCAAATCGTAAAATGAATCACAACTTTCTTTATATCACCGCGGGAGCCTTTATATTTAGTTTTGAAAATTATTTTTTCCAAAATAGCATCCCGTGTTTTAGCCCACCTTATCACACCGTATGGCTTCTAGTAGTTTCCCTACTAGCCACGTGTTTCAAGCCCACCTTATCTCACCGCATGCGTTTCAACACCCATACATTATATCACCGCATACATATCAATAATAACAACAGCACTACAGAAACCTCATGCAATATAATAACAATCGCACGGCAGAAACCTCGTGCAACACAATAACAACCGCACGACAGAAACCTCATGCAACACAATAACAACCGCACGGCAAAAATCTCATGCAAACACATAACAATTTTCTCAACAAAATGCGTATGTCAAAAACATAACAACTCAAACAAATGACTTTCACAATATATACCCACATGCCACAATATTTCCTCAAAACAGTTTTAATATCACAACCACGTATAGCCCTCGGCTCAACAATACTGAATACAACAACAATAACAACAACAACAACAACAACAACAACAACAACAACAACAACAACAACAACAACAACAACAACAATAACAATAACAACAACAACAAAAACAACAACAACAATAACAACAACAACAATAACAACAACAACAACAACAACAACAACAACAACAACAACAACAACAACAACAACAACAACAACAACAACAACAACAACAACAACAACAACAACAACAACAACAACAACAACAACAACAACAACAACAACAACAACAACAACAACAACAACAACAATAATAATAACACGAGAATATAGCAAGTAAATCAACAAAATAACTTCAGAACACAAAGAAACGGAAGAACGAACTCATAGAGAAAGACACAACAGGGAAATAATAGTCTCAACAAGAATAGTTCAACAAGGGAGAGGTAATGTGTAACAATGATTCCACGAAAGTGCAATTCGATAACAAGAGAGTTAACATGAATCAATGAGCCCAAATAAGGATACGTCAATAATGAAAGGGGTAACAAACTTCCATTAAGGCTAAGAAATTACGGAACAGATAATAATAATTTCAATTAAAGTTAAGTAATTACGAAAGAGATAATAATGATTTCAATTAAGGTTAAGCAATTACGGAAAGATAACAATAATTTTAATTAAGGTTAAGCAATTACGAAAAGATAACAATGATCTCAGTTAAGGTTAAGCAATTACAGAAAGGATAGTATGACAATAAAAGAGGCAACAATTTCAGTTAAGGCACATAAGAGTTTAATCGGCAATAAGGGTAGAACATGAAGCAATTAATTCCAATTAAGACACGTAAGGGTGAATTTAGTAAATGAGGGATTTAACATGACAAACAACTTCATATATAATGAAAATAAGAACCTAAGAGCCCTAAATGGTAAAAATTTTACAAATAAGCCCGAGCACGTACTCGTCACCTCGCGTACACAGCCTTCACATGACCTAATTAGCAAAACAAACTTAAATCCTAAGGGGTAGTTCCCCCACACAAAGTTAGACAAGATACTTACCTCAAACCACGCTCAATCAATCAATTAGAAGGCTTTTCTCTCGATTTTCCAACTACGAACGGCTCGAATCTAGCCAAAATGATTCACACTGTAAATATAACTATAGGAAACTAATTTAAATAATTAAATAATGATCTTAGCTAAGAATTAAAAATTGCTCCAAAAAGTCGACCCGCACCTGCGTCTCGGAACCCGACCAAAATTATAAAATCCGAACACCCATTCGGTATTGAGTCCAACCATACAAGAATTACACAAATCCGATACCAAAATCTCGCTCAAATCCCCAAAATTCGGCTTAAGAACTTTCCTCCATTTTTTCCTAATTTTTCAACCCAAATCACTAATTAAATGATGAAATCAAAGATATAAACATGGAATTTAACCAAACTATGTAAGAATCACTTACCTCAATCACTCTCTTGAAAATCTCTTCAAGAATCGCCTCCAACCGAGCTCCCAAAATCAAATTTGTGAAATAAACTCAAACCTTCGATTTTGAAATATTTAAGTCTGCCCAGATGTCCTTAATCGCGATCGAAGAAATTTCTTCGCAATCGCGAAGCACAAATTATATTGCCCATAATTTAACCCTACGCGAACGCGGAAAATATTATGCGAACGCGATGCACTGACCTTCAGACCTGCGCGCGACCTACATCACGCTTTCGCGATGAACAAAGTGTGCGTGAACCCCAGCCATGCCTTTCCTCTACGCGAACGCGACCTGAGCCATGCGTTCACGATGTATTAACTGCTCCAGCTACGCGATCGCAGAACTTTCCATTCCAATTGCTTAATATAGTTCGAATTTTGAAACTTAAATTTCTTAATTTTGATTCAAATTTGAATATGGAATTTTTAAATTTTTTAAAATAAAATCTCATACTTGAAAGTTACATAAAAATCATTCCCAGTCATAATAATTAATAATTTAAAATATTTAAAACTATATAAAAAATTGTGACAAAAAAGTTGTTTAGCTTTTGAAAATTGAAATGTACCAAACAAATTGGAACAGAAGGAATATATGTAATTTGGCTAAAAAGGAACAAAAGAAAACAAGGAAAATCTTCAAATTGGTAGGTAAGAAAGGTGCAATGTGCTTTTTAGTTTTTATTTTAAAGGAATATTCAAATCGGATGCAGCTGGAAGAATTCCTCGTCCTAGGGTATGTTTGAAACAAAGAAAAATATTTTCCAAAAGAAAGTTATTTTTTGGCAACCAAATATCAAAAAAAATATTTTTCTAAAAAAAAGATTCATTAAGAGAGGAAAAAAACAAGTTTCTTCGTTTATGTTTTTATCTGATAATTTATTTGAAATAGCAGTTTCTAAATTTTATAAAGTGTTGGATAGTAAGACAAATTATAATTAGTTTCCAAATAATATTTTCCTTCATACCAAACACATCCTTAATGCTTTTATCTTTTCTTGTCTCCTGCGTTATAATCTATCTCTTCTTCAAGCATGACCTTGTAATTTCTTTTATTTCCTTGCTTTTCTCTTTTTCTATCTCTTTCTCTTCGAATGCTTCCATTCAACCAAAAGGTTTGCTAAACCGAATTAGAAACCAACAAGCTTATAATAAAATTAAGAGTATATTCTTAATAGAGTGACTAACATAATTTTTCGATTTTCTTAAGTCTTGTCAAGCAATGAGCAAATACATTTGCTTTCCTCCATACCCAAATCAGAGAATTTGAATTTATCTTTAAGGAAACACGACAATCTTATAAAAATACTCCAAACTTTACTAAATCTTCACTTAAGGAGTTACAAGAAAGCACAAATTTCTAGGCATCACATTTGTTGGCCTAAGTAAGTTTGTTTTGATGATTGACAAAGGAACTCAAAAATAAACCAGGTCCATACACGGTGTACACAGACACTGGAAGATTCAAGAACAAAGCATGCACGTGAAGGAGATAAGCTTAAGTGCTTATATCTGATATCTCGTGAACGAAAAGGTTGCATAATTGATAAGGAGGGGAACTCCTTACTCGAAGAGAACTCTATTCTAGATAAGGAGGGAGTTATAAATTGAAGATAACTAGAACTCTTCTACCAAGGAAGAGTAAAGCATTAGACTTCTAGTTAATCCTATTCTACTAACTCTATAGATTTCAGGATGTTCTCATTTTACAGGTAATGCACAAACGCAGAAATTAAGCAAGAGTTGAGAGCAAAATAGCAAGACATTTTGCAAGCAATTCTTGTGTGATTCAAGTGTGCGAACCTGAAGCTACATGAATCAGATAGAAAAACCAGTTTTAAGTGTTTGTCTTTTATTCTAGTTCAATTGTAGTAGGGCTTTTGAGTTGTACCTTTCAGCTTTCTTTAGAAGCAATTGTACTAGGTACTCTGAGTGTAATGATCAAGTTAGAGTTAACTTAAAATTATCGCAACAGTCTGGGGCTGGTTTCCACAAAATGTTACAGGTAATCCTTAGGTTTACAAAGAGTTTTGTAAATATTATTTTTGGCTCAGTGATTTAGTGAAGTGTTGAAAAACATCCTACTGCATAGTAGGTCGTAGTTTTTTTACCTTTTGAGCAAGGTATTTTTTACGTAAAAATACTTGTGTTCTTTATTTTTTACATTTATTATTCCGCAACAGTATTATAAGGAACACATAGAAGAACCAGGTCATTCTACAATCTTTGCACGCAAAAAATCAGACACCACACAAATCACTCCCTCTTGTGTGGTATTAAAGTATAAAACATCAATTGGTATCAGAGCGGGTTATTCTTGAAGAGGCTAATACCTTAGGAGATCAAGATGAGTGCACCACCTAGAAATTGGAATGGTAATCCACTACTAGGACACCACTCTTTAATGGACAGTACTACTCTTGGTGGAAGAATAGAAAAAGAGATCACATTCAAGAAGACTATGAGCTATGGGACATTGTCACTGATGGTCCACTAGCAACCTTGAAGAAAAATGTTGAAGGAGTAGATGTGCCAAAAACAAGAGCAGATTACAATGCTGAGGACTTGAAGAAGTGGGAGAAGAATGCTAAAGTCAAGAAATGGCTTATTTGTGGGCTTGGTCCAGATGAGTACAGCAGAATCCAAGGTTGTTCCACTGCTAAGCAAATTTAGCACACACTGCAAGTGGCCCATAAAGGAACAACTCAGGTAAAGAGATCCAGAGAAACTCTACTATATTTTCAGTATGAGAACTTTATTATAAAGGATGGGGAAACCATTCAGGAAATATACACAAGGTTCGCTACATTGACCAATGAACTAAAATCTCTTGGAAAGATTATCCCTGAAGAAGAAAAGGTTGAGAAGATACTTACTAGGGTTTAGCCAATCACTTGGAAAAGCAAGATCACTGCCATCAAGAAGTCAAAAAATATTGCCACTCTCCCACTAGATGAATTGATTGGGAATCTCACTGCCTATGAACTTAGGAGACAAACCATGAAAATGGATGTACCTAAGAAGTAAAGGAGCTTGGCACTCAGAATCACTTAAGGTTCTAATCTGGAAGATGATGAAATGGCTATGATCACCAAAGATTTCAAGAAGTACCTGAGGAGAGGAAAGGGTTCTTCAAGAAGTGGAAGCTACAGCAAGGCAAAAGCTCCTAAGAAGCAAACAAATGATGGTTGCTACAAGTATGGAAAGATGGATTACCACATCAAAAAATGTCCTTTGTGGGAAATTGAATAGAAGAGGGAAAGAGATGAACTCACCACATCAAAAACTATCCTAGAACTTAGATCTGAAAATTTAAAATTGAAATTAGGAACATATAAAAAGACAGCTAATCACACACAACTCACTTTAGAAGAAAATATAGGAAAAATAAAATATGAGTTGTATAAAAGGGATGAACAGGTAAGAGTCCTAAAGAAGGATCTGAACAAGGTCAAGCATAAGCTAGACAGAACTTGTAGATGGAACAGGTCCTCTGATACACTTTCATGGCTACAAGAACAACATAGTAGCAACAGAAGAGGACTTGGCTTTGGGAACTCTGCACCTAAGTGGGATCTCAAAAGCAAGTACCTCACACTCCCTGAGAATAAGATTTGCATACACTGTGGTAACACCGATCACTATAAGAGTGAATGCACTGCAAAAGAGAAGGCAAGTCAAAAGAACAAAAAATTTGTTTTAAGGAAAAATAGGTTGCCAAGTTGGGCTAAAAAGAATTTGATTTATTCTTTTGCCTATAGAAAGGTATCCAAATTAGTTTGGGTTCCTAAGACCAACCCCTGATTTCTTTTTGCATGTCCAAGTGAAGGGAAGCAGCCAAATATGGTACATGGATAGTGGTTGCTCAAAGTATATGACAGTAAGTAAGAACCAGTTCCTTTCACTTGAGGACCTTAAAGGAAGTAATGTCTCCTTTGAAAATAGAAAGAAAGGTGAGATCATTGGGATTGGAAAGGTAGGTAAGACTGATTCTCACTCTATTGAGAATGTCTACTTGATAGATGGACTAAAGTACAGTCTAATAAGTATATCACAATTATGTGCTAGAGGTAACATGGTAGACTTCACCTCTACAAAATGCTTTGTGATTAATCTTACCACTGACAAGATAGTTTGGTAGGGAAAAAGAGTAAACAACATATATGTAGTGGATCTGTCTACACTTTCAGATAATGAACTGTAATGATCCGGCCGGTCATTTTGAATGTATTAGCCCCGATCCCCTAAATTATGCTTCCTCTATGTTATATTGTGGTTATGTGACTTGTCGGGGTTCTTGGTGTCGGGTTCGAGAGAGTTTCAAAGTGTTATGGGACACATAGTCCCTAAGTTGAAAGTTTAAGTTGTAGGAGTTGAACATAGTTTGACTTGTGTGAGGATGACTCCGAAATGGAGTTTTGACGGTTCTAATAGCTCCGTAGGGTTATTTTGTTCTTAGGAGCGTGCCCGGATGTTGGTTTGGAGGTCCGTAGATCTTTTAAGCATAAATTGGCAAAAGTTGGAAAGATGGAAGATTTTGAAAAGTTTTATAGGCAGTGGACTTTATGATATCAGGGTCGGATCACGATTCTGGAAGTTGAAAAAGGTATGTAATGTCATTTAGGACTTGTGTTCAAAGTTTGGTTCCAATCGGAGTTGTTTTGGTATGAATCGGCGTTGGTTTCGGAATTTGGAAGTTCAAGTTCATAGGCTTGAATTTTGGTTATGATCCGTAGAAATTGTGTTGTTTGATGTTATTTGAGGCCTCGAGTAGGTCCTTTATGTGTTTTAAAACTTGTTGGTATATTCGGACGGGGACTTGGGGGCCCCAGGTATGGTTCGGATCGAATTCAGACCAATTTTGGACTTAGCTTCATTGCTGAAGTCCCAAGCCTGCTGGTGTCACCACACCTGCAGAAGGTTTGACCACAGGTGCGGACACCTGGGCGCAGTTGCGCCTCCGCAGGGGCGACCATTTCCTCTGCAAAAGCGGAACTGGAGGAGGGGCTTTGGGTAGGACCGCAGGTGCGGTCTCTTTCTCCGCTGAAGCGGGCTCGCAGGTGCGAGCCATGGTCCGCAGAAGCAAAACCTGAGGACTTAAGTGTAGTCCATACCTGCGATGGTTTTCCGCAGGTGCAGCATCATAGAACTGACCCAAAGGCCGCAGAAGCGAAAGTTATTGGGCAGAAAAGGGGATTTTTGAGGGTTTTGCTTCATAATTCATTTTGGGACTTTGAGAGCTCGGTTTGAGGCAACATTTTGAGCGTTGTTCAAAGAAATTATTGGGGTAAGAATTCTTGACTCGTTTTTGATTAATTCCCATGAATCTACTGTTAATTACATCTTCTAATTAGTGTTTTTGAGTTTGAAACTTGGGAAAGATGGTAGAAACTCCTTAGGCTAAATATTTGGGTTTTGAAAGGCGAAATGAGATCGCATTTGGATAATTCTTGTATGGTTGGACTCGATATCGAATGGGTTTTCGAATTTTATAATTTTGGTCAGGTTCCGAGACGCAGTCCTGGGTCGACTCTTTGGGCGATATTTCAATTCTTTGCTCATATCATAATTTCATTATTTAAATTAGTTTCATATAGTTATATTTATAGTATGAAATTGTTTTATCTAGGTTCGAGCCGTTCGGAATTGAAAAATCGAGGGAAAGGCCTTTTAGTTAATTTATTTAGCGTGACTTGAGGTAAGTGGCTTGTCTAACCTTGTGTGGAGGAAATTTCCCTTAGGATTTGGTATTGTTGTGATAATTATGATATGTGGATGTCGTGTGCGTAAGGTGACGAGTGCGTATACGGGCTAAATATTGAGATTCTAGTTTTAGCTAAGTAGTTTCCTTTTCATGCTTTAATTGAGGTACTTTATCAAGTTATAGTCACCATGTTTAGTATAATTTCACATGTCTACTTGTCTTATCTCTTATTTGCAATTTGTACTACATGTTTAGTTGAATTACTTGCTTTTCTAAATTTCGTATTCATTATTTAACTATGGAATTATTTACTTAAAATTGCTATCCTTGAAATATCTTGTTGTTGAGTTTGGTGTTGAGTTGCAAAGGCCGTGGTTTCTATTGAGACAAGGTATAAGTTGTGAAATGTCATTTTACTTAGTTGTTATGTTTGGCATTCGTGTTATTGTTGAGGTGATTGTTTGGTTTTTTGCACGAGGTTTCTGTCGTGCTGTTGTTATTGTTTGCACAAGGTTTCTACTGTGCTGTTGTTGCTATTTGCACGAGTTTTCTACCGTGTCATTGTTATTATTGATACGCATGTGGTGGTATAAGGTCTGAGTGTTGAAACACATGCGGTGAGATAAGGTGGGCTTGATACGCGTGGCTAGTAGGGGAACTACTAGAAGCCATGCAGTGTGATAAGGTGGGCTAAAACGCGGGGTGCTATTTTTGGGAAAAATAATTTTTAAAACTAAATGTAAAGGCCCCCGCGGTTCTATAAGGAAAGATTGTGAGTTACTTTTATGATTTAGGACTACGAGGCGGTACCTCGGGAGTACCCCTGTTGATCTTTTCTCTATTTACTGTATTTGATTGGTTGTTGTTTCCTTAACATGTAAAATCCTTATCTTCCTTTCGTGTTGTATTGATTGCCTTGATTCCGTATTGTTAACTTTCCATAAATTCTAAATTGTTTCACTTCATTTGCCATTATCATTATATCGTTATGTCTTCTGTCTTATTTCTTATTATCTCCAGTAAGGCCTTGACCTGACCTCGTCATTACTTTACTGAAGTTAGGCTTGGCACTTATTGGGTACCGCTGTGGTGTACTCATACTATGCTTATGCACATATTCTTGTGCAGATCCAGGTACATCCTATCAACCCCGGTATTAGCACGCTAAGCTCCTTGCTTTTGGATACTTCAAGGTACACCTACCCACTTCCGCAGGCCTCGGAGTCCCCTTCTACCTTGTCCTTCCTTATTTCTTTACATTTTTATAGACAGTGATGTATAGGATTGTTTGGTACTATATCTAGAGCTTGCGACTTATATCTCACTGGGTTTTTGGATTATACGTGTTGAGTTTTTGGTAGATTCTATTTATGAAATTGTTGGGATGTTCAAGTTTTAATCTCTTATTTAATGTTTCCGCATATTGTTAGGCTTACCTAGTCTTAGAGACTAGGTGCTGTCACGATATCCTATGGAGGGAATTTGGGATCGTGACAAGTTGGTATCAGAGCTCTAGGTTTATAGATGTTATGAGTCACAAGCAAGTTTATTAGAGTCTCGTGGATCAGTACGGAGACGTTTGTACTTATCTTCGGGGGCTATGGAACTGTTAGGAAAATATTCACTTCTTTGATTCCTTATCATGCAAAATTGTTGACTTCGGAATTCTAAATTTCTGTCTTTCTATTCTCTCACAGATGGTGAAGACACGTACAGTCAGATCAGATGACTAGACACCCGCGCCCCTACTAGAGCCGCGAGAGGTCGAGGCCGAGGTAGAGGCTGAGGACGTCCACGCGGTGCAGCCAGAGCATGTGCACGAGCTGCTACAGAGGATCCATCAGTAGCTCCAGTTGGAGGGAAGGCACCTGAGATGCCTGTTACTACTCCAGCACTCCAGGAGACTCTCACCCAGTTTCTGAGCATGTTCGGCACTTTAGCCCAGGCAGGGTTGATCCCACTTGCTCCTGCCATATCTCAGGCCGGGGGAGGAATATAGACTCTCGCTGCCCGTACCCCAGAGCAGTGGGTCCAGGTTGACCAGGTCCTATAGGTCATACCAATGCAGCCGGTCGCCCCAGTTCAGCCCGAGGTTAGGGCAGCAGTTTCTGAGGGGGAGAAGCTCAGGCTCGAGAGGTACAAGAAGTACCACCCCCTACTTTCAACGGCTTGGCGTCAGAGGATGCCCTAGGTTTTCTTGAGGAGTGCCACTGTATCCTCCATACTATGGGTATTGTGGAGTCTAGTAGGGTTGCTTTCACTACGTTCCAGCTTAAGGGAGCGGCTTATCAGTAGTGGCGAGCATATGAGTTGGGTAGTCCGGCCACGTCAACTTCACTCACTTGGACTCAGTTCTCACATATGTTCTTGAGGGAGTTTGTTCCCAAGAGTCTTAGAGATGCATGGAGCGCAGAGTTTGAGCAGTTGATCTAGGGTTTTATTACCATGTCGGAGTATGCGGTCCGGTTCAGTGGTTTGGCTAGGCATGCACCAGCCTTGATTGTTATTGTTAGAGAGCAAGTCCATCGATTTATCGAGGGGATCAACCCCGGTATCAGATTTAGCATGGCCCGAGAGTTGGAGATGGACATCGTATACTAGCTAGTTATGGGGATCGTTGGAGATTGGAGGGTATGTTAACTCGGGAGAGAGAGAGAGGAGAGGGAGGCCAAGAGGCCTCAAGATTCTGGCATAAACAGTGGTACCCGTTCCCCAATTACAGCTCGTCATGGTAGGGTCTATGTGAGTTGCCATGTTCATTCAGCACTTCTAGCCTCTAGCGTTATTCTGGCCACTCCTAGGCCTCAGGCTCCCTATTATGCACCACTATTTTCCAGTGTACCTCCTGCACGGGGTGCTTTTAGTGGTCAATTCAACCGATCAGGCTCGAGCCAGCCACAACAGCCACGTCCTCCGAGAGCTTGTTTTGAGTATGGTGACACTCGTCATATAGTGAGGGATTTTCCCAGACTCAGGAGGGATGCACCTCCACAGACTACTAAGGCTCTGCGTGCTCCACCTGGTCCTCAAGCCATGGTTACCGCACCAGTTGCCACTCCACCTGCACATTCAGCTCAAGGTGGAGGTCGAGTAGGTAAAGGTCGCCCTAGAGGGGGAGGCCAGGCCAGATATTATGCTCTTCCTTCTAGGACAGAGGCAGTTGCATTCGACTCAGTCATCACAGGTATCGTTCCATTGTGTCATAGAGATGCATCGGTCTTATTTGATCCAGGCTCCACTTATTCCTATGTTTCATCTTAGTTTACTTCATATTTGGGTATATCTCGTGATTCCTTGAGTTCTCCCGTCTATGTGTCCACGCCTGTTGGACATTCTATTGTTTTTGACCGTGTGTATCAGTCGTGTAATGTTGTTCTTGAAGGTTTTGAGACCAGAGCCGACATATTGTTGCTTAGGTTGGTAGATTTTGATATTATTTTGGGCATGGACTGGTTGTCGACTAATCATGCTATTTTCGATTGTCACGCCAAGACCGTGACACTGGCTATGCCTAGATTACCACTGATAGAGTGGATAGGTGATTTAGATTACGTTCTTAGAAGGGTTATCTCATTTCTAAAGGCTCAGCATATGGTTGAGAAGGGGTGTAATGCTTATCTAGCTTTCGTGAGGGATGTCAGTGTTGATACTTCTACCATGGAGTCAGTTCCGGTAGTGAGGGATTATCCAGATGTATTTTTGGTGGATCTTCCGGGCATGCCGCCCGACAAGGATGTCGATTTTAGCAATGATTTGTTACCGAGCACTCAGCCCATTTCTATTCCACCCTATCGGATAGCCCCAGCAGAGTTGAAGAAGTTAAAGGAGCAATTGCAAGAGTTGCTTGATAAGGGCTTCATTCGGCCCAGTGTGTCGCCTTGGGGTGCTTCGGTCTTATTTGTAAAGAAGAAGGATAGTTCTATGCGTATGTGTATTGATTATCACTAGTTGAATAAGGTTACAGTGAAGAACAGGTATTCATTGCCACGTATTGATGACCTATTTGATTAGCTACTGTCATGCCCCAAAACCGAGGAGCGCGACCGGCGCTCAACCGAGTGAACCTGACAGAGCAAGACTGTTAGATTTCATTCTACCCAAACTCATCCACGAATAGAGATAATACATATTATCATTAATTAAATGAAAATGTGTTCATGTCTACAATACCAATTCATTTCAAATAGTTTTATCAATTTTAAAGTCTCAAATGGACAAGTAATACAACCACAACATAACATAGTTTGTCTTTCCCCAGCACCAATACACAACCCACACTATGTCTACGGAGCCTCTATAGATAAAGAAGAGTACAATGATAATACTGGCAACAAGTCCCCGACTATACCTCAAACCAAATACACAAAGTACAAAAGATATATGACCCCGGAATGAAGTGGGGCTCACCAAGTCAGCTGGGAAGAAGGTGTACTGCTATCACTGATCAATATCTCCTGTTGTGGAACCACCTGCATCCATTTAAAGATGCAGCGCCCCCGAAAAAAGTGACGTTAGTACCGTCGAATAGTACTAGTATGTATAACTAAACAGTCTTTCAATAGAATGATAAATAATACAAACAAGATTATCATAATATCAATGAAAGCCTTTATTAACATCAAATCTCAATTTAGGATCAATCCAATGTTCAAATTAATTCACATGTCTCACATTGGGAGATTTTTAGTATCGATATACCATTGTCCACAATACCATTATTTACAAAACCAGTACCACCGTACTCTTAGCACGGGTCCGATCACGACCCGATTGGCTAGGCCATCTCATTAGAGACATCAACCACAATTTCTCTCGATATCAATACCACCATCTTTAGCACGGAGTCCGATCACGACTCGATTGGCTAGGCCATCTCATTAGGGACATCAACCACAATTACCATTTCAATTACAATTTCCAGCACAATCACCACCATGTGTGCGGCATGGTGTCCGATCACGACCCGATCGGCTAGGCCGTCTTATTTGAGACATCAACCTTTTTATATCAATCATCGCATTTCATTATACTTTCACATATTTTCATTTCATTGGCACTAGTGGCCATAATTATAAGATCATTCTTGGCACGTTGGCCATATTCAGTATTTCATGCTCACATTATCAATTTCAAATATCATCCTCATCATCAACAACAAACACAATTCAAATCAAAGTGTGTAGTACACATGTGAGCAATTTAGAGTCTAATGCACATAGAGATATTTCACAAAGTTTGGCATAATAGCCTTCATTTGAACTTGACTTAGAGTCGAAAAATTATTAATGCACAGCCCATATTTTAACACATCCTCAATTAGTAACATAACATGAATAGAGCATTTGTAATGCTTGTTGAACATATATCGTTCAACCCAATCTTACTCGGAATAGCCAATTTCATAATGAATCACTCGAAACTTGCATAATTTACATGAATATCGTGGGATTCAATTATAAGAGGAGAGTTTAGCCAACATACCTCACTTGAGCTTCCTTACACTCTAAATGTTCCGGAATTCTTAGCAACTTCAATCTATTTTAGAAATATAACAAATTGAACCAAAATTAGGAAGATGATCATGGTTCTAGCTCATTTGAGCATTGTATCAAACACTAGATGTGCATTAAGGTTTCAAGGTCCTTTCATGGAGGATTCCATCATCCCACAACCCAACCTTTACTATTTTTAGCTCAACAGTTTTTCTACACCCTTTGATAACACATGCATGTAAAATAACCAACCCACTTGCCCAAATTATCTTGCTTATTATCCATTTCTACACAAAATTCGAAATTAAGGGTTAGGGTGTAGAATCTTACCTCTAGGATGAAGACCTAGTGAGTTTCTCTTCTCAATCTTCCAAAACTTGGGCAAGAATTGAAGAACAATTATTGGAGAACACCTTCTCACTCTAGGGCACCTTCTCTCACTCTAAAATGTCAGATAATAACTCAAAAAATGACCCAAAGAGTGTATTTAACGAAATAGGGTTGGGTTTTAAAAACCCAAAAATGAAGCTCTGGAACAGGTTCTGCGATCGCATATGCGACCGCATAATGGTTATGCGGACCGCATATCGGTCGCATACTGGTGTCCAAAGTTGGCCAAAATCTGTCTATGTATGCGATCCGCATAATTGTTATGCGATCACATAATGCATCGCAAAATAGTTATGCGGTAGCATAATCGACCGCATAATTTCCCCGGACTGGCCCTTCTCCTGCTCACTTCTGCGGCTATTATGCGGCCCGCAGAGTGATTCTGTGGTTGCATAATGGACCGCAGAATTACATTTTTCTGCCAAAAATTTTCCTTTTCATTCTCGTGCATTGTTCAATCCAAAAAGTCTGAGTCGTGGCTCGCAAGCTCGCCGCGAAGAATTTCTATAATCCTCAAACATGTAAGCCTAGTCCGGCACCATGAAATATTATTTTCTTTGCAAAATTTACCAGGCCTTACACTTAAGTACTTTGAAATTTTCCGGGGTGTTATAGCTACAAGGTGCCATAGTGTTCTCTAAGATTGACTTGCGTTCAAGCTATCATCAGTTGAACATTCGGGAGCCAGATATCCCGAAGATTGCCTTCAGGACTCGATATGGACATTACGAGTTCCTTGTGATGTCTTTTGGGCTGACTAATACCCCATCAGCATTCATGTACTTAATGAATAATGTATTTCAGCCCTATCTTGACTCATTCATTATTGTGTTTATTGAGGACATTCTGGTGTACTCCCAAAGCCGGGAGGATCATGAGCAGCACTTGAGGACCGTGCTCTAGCCCTTGAGAGAAAAGAAGTTATATGCAAAATTTTCAAAGTTTGAATTCTTGCTTGATTCGGTGGAAATTTTGGGTCATGTAGTGTCGACTGAGGGGATCAAGGTGGATCCGAAGAAGATTGAAGCAGTGCAGAGTTGGCCCAGACCGTCTTCAGCTACGGAGATCCAGAATTTTCTTGGGTTGGCGGGGTATTATCGTTGATTTGTAGAGGGTTTCTCGTCTACTGCAGCACATATGACCAGATTGACCCAGAAGGGTGCTCCGTTCAGGTGGAAAGAGGAGTGTGAGGAGAGCTTTCAAAAGCTCAAGACAGCTTTGACTATATTGCCTTCGGGGTCTTATACTGTGTAATGTGATATATCGCATATTGGTCTCGGCGCGGTGTTGATGCAAGACGGTAGGGTGATTACCCATGCGTCTAGACAGCTGAAGGTGCATGAGAAGAACTATCATGTCCACGAACTTGAGTTAGCATCTATTGTTCATGCCTTGAAGATCTGGCGGCACTATTTGTATGGTGTCCTTTGAACGGCTTACACCGATCACCGGAGTCTATAACATCTGTTCAAACAGAAGGATCTTAACTTGCAGCAGTGGAGGTGGTTAGAGTTGCTTAAGGACTATGATATCACCATTCTATATCATCCTGGGAAGGCCAATGAGGTGGCCGATGCCTTGAGTCGCAAGGTGGAGAGTTTGGGTAGCTTAGCATATCTACCGGTAGTAGAGAGGCCATTAGCCTTGGATGTCAGGCCTTAGCCAACCAGTTTATTAGATTGAATGTTTCTAAGCCGAGCTGAGTTTTGGCTTGTGTGGTTTCTCGGTCTTCTATTTATGATCGTATCAGATAGCGTCAGTATAAAGACCCACATCTCCTTGTCCTCAAGGAAACGGTTTAGCACGGCGATGCCAAGGAGGTCACTATTGAAGACAACGGTGTATTACGGATGCAGGGCAGGCTATGTGTGCCCAATATAGATGGCTTGCGTGAGTTGATTCTCCAGGAGGCTCACAATTCGTGGTACTCTATTCATCCGGCTGCCGCGTAGATGTATAAGGATTTGAGGAAACATTCTTAGTGGAGGAGGATGAAGAACATGATGGAGTATGTAGCTCGGTGCCTAAACTGTCAGTAGGTGAAGTATGAGCATCAACGGCCAGGTGGATTGCTTCAGAAGCTAGAGATTCCGGAGTGGAAATGGGAGCAGATTATTATGAATTTTGTTGTTGGTCTCCCATGGACGCAGAGGAAGTTCGATGCACTTTGGGTGATTGTGGATAGGTTGACCAAGTCGGCTCATTTCATTCCAGTGGTGACTATCTATTCTTCTGAGCGGCTGGCTCGAGTTTATATTTGCGAGATTGTCAGGATTCATGGTGTACCGATATCTATCATCTTTGACTGGGGTACACAGTTTACATCGCGGTTCTGGAGGGCCATACAGCATGAGTTGGGCACGCGAGTAAAGTTGAGTACAACATTTCACCCTCAAACGGACAGACAGTTCGAGCGCACTATTCAGATTTTAGAGGATATGCTTCGCGCATATGTGATAGAGTTTGGGGGTTCTTGGGATTAGTTCTTGTCACTTGTGGAGTTTGCCTACAACAACAGCTACCAATCAAGCATTCAGATGGTCCCGTATGAAGCTTTATATGGTAGGCGGTGCCGGTCTCCGGTGGGTTGGTTTGAGCCCGGTGAGGCTAGGCTATTGGGTACAGACTTGGTTCAGGATGCTTTGGAAAAGGTTAAATTAATTCATGATCGACTTCGTATAGCCCAATCTAGACAGAAGAGTTATGCGGATCGGAAGGTTCTTGACATTGCATTCATGGTTGGGGAGCGGGTCTTTCTCCGGGTTCCCCCATGAAGGGTGTTATAAGATTTAGGTAAAAGGGCAAGCTGAGCCCTAGGTATATCGAACCTTTTGAGATTCTTGAGAGGGTTGGAGAGGTGGATTACAGACTTGTACTACCACCCAGTCTACTGCAGTTCATCAAGTATTCCATATTTCTATGCTCCGTAAGTATCACGGCGATCCGTCTCATGTGTTGGATTTTAGCTCAGTCCGGTTGGACAAGGATCTGTCTTATGTTGAGGAGCCGGTGGCCATTTTGGACATGCAGGTTCAAAAATTGAGGTCGAAGAATATTGCTTCAATGAAGGTTCAGTGGAGGGGTCAGCCAGTCAAGGAGGCGACTTGGGAGACCAAGCATGATATGTGTAGCCGTTATCCTCATATTTACACCACTTCAGGTATGTTTCTATACTCGTTCGAGGATGAATGTTTGTTTTAAGAGGGGGAGGATATAACGACCCGACCGGTCATTTTGAGTGTATTAACCCCGATACCCTAAATTATGATTCCTCTATGTTATATTGTGGTTACGTGACTTGTCGGGGTGCTTGGTGTCGGGTTGGGGATAGTTTCAGAGTGTTATGGGACACATAGTCCCTAAGTTGGAAATATAAGTCGTAGGAGTTGACCGTAGTTTGACTTGTGTGAGAATGACTCCGGAATGGAGTTTTGACGGTTCCAATAGCTCCATAGGGTTATTTGGTCTTAGGAGCATGTCCGGATGTTGGTTTGGAGGTCCGTAGGTCATTTCGGCGTAAATTGGCGAAAGTTAGAAAGTTGAAAGATTTTTGAAAGTTTGACCGGGAGTGGACTTTTTGATATCGGAGTCAGATCCCAATTTTAAAAGTTGGAATATGTCTGTAATGTCATTTAGGACTTGTGTGCAACATTTGGTGCCAATCAGAGTTGTTTTGGTATAAATCGGCGTTGGTTTCAGAATTTGGAAGTTCATAGTTCAAAGGCTTGAATTTGGGTTGCGATCCAAAGACATTTTGTTATTTGATGTGATTTGTGGCCTCGAGTAGGTCCGTTATGTGTTTTGAAACTTGTTGCTATGTTCGGACGAGGTCCCGGAGGCCCCGGGTATGGTTCGGATCGAATTCGGACCAATATTGGACTTAGCTTCACTACTGAAGTCCCAAGCCTGCTGGTGTCATCGCACTAACGGAAGGTTTGACCGCAAGTGCGGAATTGTAGGTGTGGACAACTGGGAGCAAGTGCAAACACCTGGGAGCAGGTGCGCCTCCGCAGGCATGACTATTTCCTCCTGGAATTGGAGGAGGGGCTTTGGGCAGGACCGCAGGTGCGGTCTCTTTCTCCACTGAAGCGGGCTCGCAAGTGTGAGCCATGGTCCGCAGAAGAGAAACTTGAGGACTTAAGTGGAGTCTGCACCTACGATGGTATTTCCGCAGGTGCGGCATCACAGAAGCGACCCAAAGGTCACAGAAGCGTAAGTCGCTGGGAAGAAAAAGGGATTTTTGAGGGTTTTGCTTCATAATTCATTTTGGGACTTTGAGAACTCGGTTTTAGGCAAAATATTGGGGGTTGTTAAAAGGAATTGTTGGGGTAAGGATTCATGACTCATTTTTGATTAATTCCCATGAATCTACTATTAATTACATCTTCTAATTAGTGTTTTGGAGTTTGAAATTTGGGAAAATGGTAGAAACTCCTTAGGCTAATTTTTTGGGTTTTGAAAGGCAAAATGAGATCGGATTTGGATAATTATTATATGGTTGGACTCGTAGGTAAGACTGATTCTCACTCTTTTGAGAATGTCTACTCTGATAGATGGACTGAAGTACAGTCTAATAAGTGTATCACAATTGTGTGATGGAGGTAACATGGTAGCCTTCACCTCTACAAAATATTTTGTGATTAATCTTACCACTGACAAGATAGTTTTGTAGGGAAAAGGAGTGAACTTATATGTTATGGATCTGTCCACACTTTCAGATAATGAACTCACTTACTTAAGTGTATTGGATAATGATCACCTCCTTTGGCACAAGAGACTTGGAAGTGCTAGTCTAAGCCAACTCAACAAATTAGTCTCCAAGGACTTGGTGATAGGGCTGCCTAACATTGAGTTCAGGGAAGATAAAGTTTGTGTGGCTTGTGCAAGGGGGAAGCAGGTAAGATCCTCTTTCAAAAGTAAGAAAATGGTAAGCACTACCAGGACGATGGAATTGGTCCATATGGATCTTTGTGGACCAATGAGAACATTGAGCAGAAGTGGTAAGAGATATGTTATGGTGCTTGTTGATGATTACTCTAAGTTTACTTGGACATTGTTTTTAACATCTAAACATGAAGCATTTGACATGTTCACTTCTTTTGTTAGAAAATCTCAAAAACAACTAGGTAATCAACTTGCATCAACTAGGTCAGATTATGGTACTGAATATGAGAATGCTAAATTTGCTTAATTTTGTGATGAGTATGGCATAAATCATAACGTTTCTACTCCGAGGACTCCACAACAAAATGGATAGTTGAAATAAAGAATAGGACTGTAGAAGAAATGGCTAGGACTATGCTTCTTTCTAGTAAACTGTAACAACCCGGCCAGTCGCTTTGAGATTATTAGCCTCAATCCCCTATTTATTTCTCCCTTTACTTCATTTTGTGGTTATGTGACTTACTGGGACACTTGGTGTCGGGTTCGGTTGAGTTTCGGAGTGAAATGGGACACATAGTCCCTAACATGGAAGTTTAAGTCATAGGAGTTGACTGTAGTTTGACATGTGTGAAGACAACTCCGGAATAGAGTTTTGATAAATCCAATGGCTCCGTATAGTGATTTGGGTCTTAGGAGCATGTCAGGATGTTGATTTGGAGGTTCGTAGGTTGTTTCGATGTTAATTGGCGAAGGTTGGAAATTGGTGGAATTTGGGAAGTTTCACCGGGAATGGACTTTTGATATTGAGGTCAGATTTCGATTCCGAAAGTTGGAATAGGTCTGTAATGTCAATTATGACTTGTGTGCAAAATTTGAGGTCAATCGGACTTGATTTGATAGGGTTCTGCATCGGATTTGATAGGTCAATGGGAACTTGTTCTTCGCGTTTGCGAAGAAGCCCAAGCATTCGCGAAGAAGATTGGCAAATTGGGGTGCACCTCACGCGTGGTCTACGCGTTCGCGAGAAGGGCTTCGCATTCACGATAAGGGCTTCACGATCGTGAAGATTGAGAAACCTTGACATCGCGTTCGCGAGTGGACCCTCGCATTCGTGTAAGAGGAAATTTAGGCTTGAAGTATTTTGTGCTTCGCGAACGCGAGGCAATTTCCGCGTTCACGAAGAAGGATTTAACTGGGCAGCAGATTAAAATTCCAAAATCAAGAGTTTATGTTATTTTTCACCATTTGGACTTGAGAGCTCGGGATTAGGCTATTTTTTAGAAGGATTTTGAAGGAATTCTTGAGGTAAGTCGCTTATGGTTATCTTTACTCAATAATTATGTTTCCCCATTGATTTTCCCACTTAGAATGTGTGGTTTTGAGGTGTAATTTTGGAGTTTGAAGCTAGGGATTTGGAGAGTTTAAATTGGGGATTTGAGTGACGATTTGGTGTCGGATTTTGGTAAATTTGGTATGATTGGACTCGTGGTTTAATGGACTTCCGAATATTTGTGACTTTTGTTGGGTTACGAGACGTGGGCTCGGGGTTTACGTTTTGGAGAGATTTTTCAATTCTTAGCTAAAATTATTATTTTATTATTTAAATTAGTTTCCTACAGTTACATTTATAGTATGAAATTATTTTGGCTAGATTCGAGCCGTTCGGAGTTGGAAAATCGAGGGAAAGGCCTTCTAATTGATTGATTGAGTGTGGTTTGAGGTAAGTGACTTGTCTAACCTTGTGTGGAGAAAATTCCCCTTAGGATTTGATATTTTGGTGGTAAATTATGATATGTGAAGGCCGTGTACGTAAGGTAACGAGTGCGTACACGGGCTAAATATTGAAATTCCGATTTTTGCTACGTAGTTTATTTTTCATGCCTTAATTGAGTTACTTTAGCACGTTATAGACATCATGTTTAGCCTAATTTCACATGCCTACTTGTCTTATCTCCTATTTGCAACTTGTATCACATATTTAGTTGAATTACTCGCTTTTCTTGATATCTGTAATCATTACCTAACTGTGGAAATTCTTTATTGAAACTGCTATCCTTGGAATATCATTTATTCAGTTGTTGTGTTTTGGCTTCCGTCTTATTATTGAGGTGATTGTTTGGTTGTTTACACGAGGTTTCTGCCGTGTGGTTTTTATTGTTAGCACGAGGTTTTTGTCGTGTGGTTGTTATTGTTGCATGAGGTTTCTGCCGTGTGGTTGTGATTATTGATACGCATGTGGTCGTATAAGGTCTGGGTGTTGAAACACATGCAGTGAGATAATGTGGGCTTGATACGCGTGGCTAGTAGGGGAACTACTAGAAGCCATGCGGTGTGATAAGGTGGGCTAAAACGCGGGATGCTATTTCGGGAAAATAATTTTCAAAAACCAAATATAAAGGCTCCCGTGGTGATATAAGGAAAGACTGTGATTTGTTTTTATGATTTGGGACTACGAGGTGGTACTTCGGGAGTGCCCTGTTGCTATTCTATATTTGCTGTATTGTTTGGTTCTTGTTTTCCTTAACATATAAAATTCTTGTCTTCCTTTCGTGTAGCATTAGCTTTCCCGGATTCCGTATTGTTACTTCCCGTAAATTCTTTATTGCTCACTTCCCTATCATTTTCATTATATCATATTATCTCTGCCTTGTTTCTTATTATCTCCAGTAGGGGCTTGACCCGACCTCATCACTACTCTACCGAGGTTAGGCTTGGCACTTACTGGGTACCGTTGCTTCTGCACATGTTTTGTACATATCCAGGTACATCTTATCAGCCTCGGTATTAGTGTGTGGAGTGACTTGCTTATCGGAGACTTTAAGGTTCACCTGTCTGCAGGCCTCGGAGTCCCATTCTATCCTGTTCTTTTTTTTTCTTATTTCTTTACATTTGATAGACAGTGATGTATAGGATTGTTCGGTACTGTATCTAGAGCTTGTGACTTATATCTCACCAGGTTTTGGGAGTTGTAGTTACTTTGAGTTGCAGTTTGAGTTTTGGTATATTCTATTTATAAAAAATGTCAGGATGTTCAAGTTTTAATCTCTTATTTAATGTTTTTGCATGCTTGTTAGGCTTAACTAGTCTTAGAGACTAGGTGTTATCACGATATCTTATGGAGAGAAATTGGGGTCTTGACATAAACTTCCCCATAGCTTCTGGGTAGAAGCTGTGAACACTCCTTGCTACATCATAAAGAGGTGCATGACTAGATCTCTTATTGAGAAGACTCCCTATGAGTTACTTAAAGGGAGAAAGCCAAATTTATTCCATCTTAGAGCATCTGGATGCAAGTGCTTTGTGCACAATAGTGGTAAAGACTCCCTAGGTAAGTTTGATCCCAGAAGTAATGAGGGAGTATTCTTGGAATATTCTTCACATAGTAAAGCTTATAAAATTTAAAACAAAAGAACTATGTGTGTAGAAGAAAGTGTACATATGGATTTTGATGAAACTAACATTCTTTATGAGAGATAGGAACAGGATGATGAAGCAATTTGACTAGTAAGAAACTTAAATGAAACCACAACCAAGACTGAAGCTACACCAGAAGAAGGAACAGGTGATGGAACAGGTCCTTCCACCCAGGGCAACCTGACAGAGGGAATTGAACAAAAAGGAATTAATCCTCAAACCTCGAGGGAACCTATCCATGAACCTGTTCCTCAGAAACAAAATATTGAAGGAACATGTAGGGGAAACCAGCTAGTTATGAAACCTTACAAGTACCAAAGTTATCATCCCATTGAGAACATAATCATTGATCCAACCTCTAGAATCAAAACCAGATCTTCTTTGAAGAATCTTTGTGCTTTTGATGCCTTTTTATCTCTTATTGAACATAAAAATGTTGTTGAGACTTTGTAGAATGCAGACTGGGTGAATGCAATGCAAGATACACTCAACCAATTAGAGAGAAGTCAAGTTTGGCATCTTGTACCAAGACCCAAGGACAGATCAGTAATTGGAACAAAATGGGTCTTCAAAAACAAACTTGAAGAAAATGGAACAGTTACAAGGAACAAGGCAAGATTGGTGGCTAACAGATATAGTTAAGAGGAGGGCATAGACTATGATGAGACTTTTGCTCCATTTGCAAGATTAGAAGCAATTAGACTCCTTATAGCCTTTGCTACTTACATGGAATTCACTCTCTATCAGATGGATATCAAGAGTGCCTTCCTCAATGGCTATCTAAAGTAACAAGTGTTTGTCAAGGAACCTCTGGGATTTGAAAGCAAGGAACTTCTTGATCATGTGTACAAGATTAACAAGGCACTTTATGGGCTCAAGCAGGCTCCAAGAGCATGGTATGAAAGATTGTCAAAATTCTTGCTTGAGCATGGTTACAAGAGAGGTAAAATTGACAATACTTTGTTCTTGAAAGAAAAAGGTAAACATCTCTTGGTAGTTCAGATATATATTGATGATATAATCTTTGGAGCACTACTGATAGGTTAAGTAAAGAATTTGCTAAACTAATGAGCAGTGAATTTGAAATGAGTATGATGGGTGAGCTTAATTTCTTTTTAGGCTTACAAGTTAAACAAAATTCAAATGGAACTATGATCCATCAACAAAAGTTTGTGAAAGAGTTACTTAAAAGGTTTAAAATAGAAGATTCCAATGAAATTGACACTCCTATAGCTACAGCTACAAAATTAGATATAGATAAACCTGGTTCACCTGTTGATCAGTAGATGTATAAGGGAATGATTGGCTCTTTATTGTATCTCACTACTAGTAGACTTGATATTGTTTTCAGTGTTGGTCTTTGTGCTAGATTTCAGGCAAATCCAAAAGGAGTCTCACTTGACTGTTGTCAAAAGGATCTTGAGATACCTAAAAGCACCACTGACTTGTGTCTATGGTATCCAAAAGGTAGTAATTTCAGCCTAGTGGGATATGTTGATGCTGATTATGTAGGTTTTCTTGTGGATAGAAAAAGAACCTCAGGTATGGCAAACTTTCTTGGCTCATGTCTTGTGTCTTGGGCCACCAAAAAGAAATATTTTGTGGCCTTGTCTACTGCTGATGTTGAGTATGTGGCTGCTTCCTCATGTTGTGCTCAATTGTTGTGGATCAAACAACAATTAATGGACTATGGAATTGATGTAGGTTGTATCCCCATCTTTTGTAACAACACCAGTGCAATTAGTATGACCAGGAACCCGATTCATCACAAAAGAACTAAGCATATAGATGTTAGGCATCACTTTTTGAGGGACAACTATGAAAAAGGTTTGATCACTGTGGAATTTTTGCTACTGACAAGCAAATAGCTGACATCTTCACAAAAGCTCTAAGTAGAGATCACTTTGAAAGGAATAGGTTAGAATTATGGATGATTAAGATCACCTAAAAGGAACCAGTTCTAACTCAATAATTGGTTAGACAATTTGTGAATTTTGTAAATAATTAGATTAGATTTTGCTTAGTCTCATACTTTCACTAGTATACTTTTGTGCCTTGTGCTAAAATGTCTCATTAATCTCTAATGATATTATTTTTATTTTCTTAGAAAATTCAGACTAACACAAGAGAATTCTCAGTGAAGAACCTAGTTCATCAAGATTACATGGTATGTACTTTCCACTCAGCATATTTTGAAATAATTGTATTTGGATCATGATCAAAAGGAGAGTCCTATTTAATCCCAACCTCCCTCAAGCTTATCTGTCACAAAAAGAACTTGTTTTACCCAAAGATAGTCTCTAGCGCCATAATTGTCTAGAATCTAGTGAAGTCTCTAACGTCTTTTCAAAATGACTCCCAGTATGATTAGACTCCTGAGCTTCTGAAAAGTTACCGTTACCCATATAAACTCTCCCTCTTTAAATTGATTTGGCCTTAGCCGTTTCTTCACTTCTAATTTCCAGCCGCCAAATAATTCTATCTTCTCTCGTCTTCTCAGCATACAAACACACACACACACACACACACACACACATACTCTTCTTCTACCATCATCAATGGCAAACCTTTCTGAAAATCCCTCATCACCACCTAAAGAATCCACACCCATACCTTCAACTGCACCCTCAACCACACCTATCTCTAAGAAAAGAAGGATCAACAGGCTTCCTTCCAAGAACATCGCTTATAGTGAACAAATCAAGAAAATAAATGGACAATTGAAAGCAAGCCAGGCAAAGGAACCCCAAAAATCTGAAGAATCCTTTAATTCTGCAACTGAAGGGGAAGAAACTATTTCATCTGAAACAGAGCAGGTAACATCTGGTCCTAAGATTACATCTGGGGAAATTTCTGGGTTGCTGAGAATCTGGAGAATAGGTTTGTTCTGGTGGGAACTATTACTGGGGTTGAAACTGGTGGTAAAAATAAAAAGAGAAAAGTAAAAGAGAGTGAGGGTTCTCAAGGTGATGTGAGGGGAAAGGGAAAACAAGGAGTGGTTGAATCTTCACCTATTCCTGTTGAGTTGATTGAGGAGACTGAGGTTATGCTGTTATGGAGTGAGGATGCTGCTGAGAAGGAAGAAATTTGGAAAGAGGAAGGGGGTAGTGGGTCTGGAGATGCTAGTGCAGCTGAGGGGTTGGTTAGGTTGAGGAAGAGGTTCCAAGAACCTGTTCCATCTGTGCAGGAACCTCTCGAAAACCTGCTTAAACGGGTGTCTGACAGCTAGAATCCGAAAAAGAAGAAGAGTTCAGGAGTTACAATCCCCGAAACTGCTAGGGCAAAAAATAAGAGAAATGCTGTCTATTCTATCCCTGTAGAGACTGCTCCTACTAGGGGAAGAGCTACAAGGAGTCAGAATAAACAGAGTGAGGTTGAACTGGAAAGAGCCCTAGAAGAGAGTAAAAGAAAAGTTGTTGCAAAGGGAAAGAAGAAAGTGAGTGAATCTGTTAAGGCAGTTGAAATTGAGGAGATGGACATGATTCTTCATGATGAAGACGAGGCAGAAGAGGTGGAGGTTGTGACTCCAAAGGCAAAGAAAAGAAAGACTTCCAAAAAGAAGTCACCTTCAAAGACAAATTCTGCAGAGCCTTCTACCTTGGCGGAAAAAACCAGGTATGCCATGAAATCTAGAAAAGTGAAAGTAGTGGAGGAAGAAGAAAGTGAAGAAGAAGAGAAATCTGATGATGAGCAGGACAAGATGGTTTAAGTTTGGGAAAAGAATCATCTTGAAAGGTATACTCCTCAGGGACTTAGAGGAGGAAGGTATGGTGATGCTGCTGGAAAAACTACAACTGCAGGGTTGGAAGGACATGATCCTTCAGATGGATGGAAGGCTTGCCAGAACTGATATTATGGAGTTCATGGAAAATTGTGAGATCAAAAACGGCAGAGTCACCAATATGGTGAAGGGGGTAACTATGAGCTTTGACGACAAGGAATTGGAAGAGATTGTGGGTGTACCTGCTGAAGGGTACAATGATTACAAAAAGCTAAAATGGCCAAACCTAGAGAACCTCACCACCTCCCTTGCCATTACAAAAAAGTTTGCAGACAATGAGTTAGAGTTAGAGTCCAAGGCTATATACAAAAATGAGATGAAGCCTGCCCACAAAATGTTGTTTGAATTTGTTAACAAGGTTGTGTTCCTAGGAAGGAAAGAAGGGACATTGCCACATTCATGGACTTGGTCCTTATGGAATGCTTGGATAGTGGGAGGAAGATTAATTGGCCCGTGTTTATTATCCAGCTCCTTGATAGGGTTCAAAATGGCACCAAAACTCACGCCATACCCTATGGTTTCATTCTTACCACCATACTGGATCACGTCAAGGTTCCCTTAAAGAAACGGGATGTTAGTACAAGCAAAGATCACTTTGGGGCAAACATCTTGACTGCTTGTGACTATGAAGTTTATGTTGTTGCTAAAGAACTTGGTTCTTCCAAGAAAGTGCCTGTGAACAGCAAAGTGAGAGCCTTGGTGCAAAAGAGTGGGGCTAAGGATGTTGAGATTGAGAGGCTGAAGAAGAGGTTGGCTGAAGTAGAAACTGAGAGGGATGCTCTCAGGGCTGAGCTTGCAAAGGAGAAGAATGAAGGCATTCTTCATGACATGTTGAAGCTACTTCAGGCCAAAAACCAAGAACCTGGTCCTTCCCAGCCTTGAAACCTTCCTAGCCTAGTTACACAAACCAGTGACCCGGATGGGATTATTTTTTATTGTTGTTCTTTTTGCTCATGATGCAGTACCTTTATTTTTCTTTATGCTTTGTGGATGACTAGTATCAATGATAATCATCTATTTTTGTGCTCTAACTGTTTGTTGATGCTTCTTAGATAAATAATATCATTAGATTGATAAATGATTCTTGACTCCATGATTGCATTTGAATTAGCCCCAGTGGAAATGAATAAAATCTACTAAAATCTTGTTATCTAACATAATTATGCAGCTTTTCGATGATGCCAAAAGGGGGAAGATAGGTTGTGCTTTTTATAACTTTGGACTGTGATGTTTATAACCTAGTGAACTTGGTCCTTGATAATTTGTGACTTTAAAATGGAAAGTATTCTAACACTATGTTGATGTTGAGCTGAGTTGAAACAGGTCTTATACTTATGAAAAGCACAAAGTTTGTCATCATCAAAAAGGGGGAATTTGTTGGCCTAAATAAGTTTGTTTTGATGATTGATAAAGGAACTCAAGAATGAACCAGGTCCATACACAGTGTACACAGACACGGGCAGATTCAAGCACAAGGCATGCACGTGAAGGAGATAAGCTTAAGTGGTTATATCTGATATCTCCTGAACGAAAAGGTTGCATAATTGATAGGGAGAGGAACTCCTTTCTCAAAGAGAACTATATCCTAGATAAAGGGAGGAGTTAGAAGTTGAAGATAACTAGAACTCGTCCACCAAGGAAGAGTAAAGTATTATACTTCTAGATAATCCTATTCTACTAACTCTATATATTTCAGGATGTTCTCATTTTACAGGTAACGCACAAACGTAGAAGTTAAGCAAGAGTTGAGAGCAAAATAGCAAGGCATTTTGCAAGCAATTCTTGTGTGATTCAAGTGTGCGAACATGATGCTACATGAACCAGATAAAAGAATCAGTTCCAAGTGTATGTCTTTTATTCTAGTTCAATTGTAGTAGGGCTTTTGAGTTGTACCTTTCAGCTTTCTTCAGAAGCAATTGTACTAGGTACTCTGAGTATAATGTTCAAGTTAGAGTTAACTTGAAATTATCACAACAGCCTGAGGCTGGTTGCCACAAAGGGTTAGAGGTAATCCTTAGGTTTACAAAGAGTTTTGTAAATACTATTTTTGGCTCAGTGATTTAGTGAAGTGTTGAAAAAAATCCTACTGGGTAGTACGTCGTGGTTTTTTCACCTTTTGAACCAGGTGTTTTCCACGTAAAAATACTTGTGTTCTTTACTTTCTACATTTATTATTCCGCAACAGTAGTATGAGGAACACATAGAAGAACCAGGTACTTCTATAAACTGTGCACACGAAAAATCGGACACCATACAAATCATCTCCCCTCTTGTGTGGTATTAAAGTATAAAACATCAATATTTAATTATACATGTGTAATGACCCGGCCGGTCATTTTGAGTGTTGTAGACCCATTCCCCTATTTACTACTTATTTTATGCTTAATTGTTGCTATGTGACTTGCCGGAATAGTTGGTTCGGTTCCGGGGATGCTCCGGAATAGGTTGAGACCCTTAGTCTCAAGGTTTGAAAACTTAAGTTGAGAAGGTTGACCGGATGTTGACTTGTGTGTAAATGGCTCTGAAATGGAGTTTTGATTGTTCTGATAGCTCCGTTGGGTGATTTCGGACTTAGGAGTATGTCCGGATAGTGACTTGGAGATTCGTAGTTGATTTAGGCTTGAAATGGTGAAAGTTAGAAATTTGAAGTTTTGGAAATTGAGAGTTTGACCAAGAGTTGACTTTGTGGTTACCGGACTCGGATTTTGGTTCCGGGAGTTAGAGTAGGTCTGTTATGTTATTTACGACTTGTGTGCAAAATTTGAGGTCAATCGAACGTGATTTGATAGGTTTCGGCATCGAATATAGAAGTTGAAATTTCCTAGTTTTCATTAGGCTCTAATTGAGGTGTGATTCGTATTTTTGATGTTGTTTGATGTGATTTGAGGGCTCGACTAAGTTCGTATCGTGTTTTAAGACTTGTTTGTGTGTTTGGTTGAGGTCCTGGGGGCCTTGGGCGGAGTTCGGATGGTTAACGGATTAAAGTTTGGAATTGAAGGTCTGCTAAAGTGCACCAGGTCTGGTCTGATCGCACCTGCAGAGTTTTGATCGCAGGTGAGAGCTCGCAGAAGCGACGCGAGGAGCGCAGAAGTGGCCTGGGAAGGGGTGTGCAGTGGTCGCAAGTGTGAGGGTATTTTCGTACCTACATGATCGCAGATGCGGCATATGGGCGCAGAAGCGGAACTCGGTGAGGAGGATGTGGAGCGTAGGTGCGGAGGAAGTTCCGCAGATGCGGACTCGTATCTACACGTGTGTGATAGCAAAAGCGAAGGCAGGGACCTTCAGGTATTACTGCAAAAGCAGAAAAGTGTCCGCACCTGCGAGACCGCAGATGCAGTTAAGTGGGTCGCAAGTGCGAACGCACAGGTAGTGTTAAATCCGAAGGGTTTCGTGATTTTTTCTCATTTCGGACATTTCAAACTCGGACTAAGGCAATTTTTGAGAGGTATTTTGAGGGGTTTCTTGAGGTAAGTTACTTGTGATCATTTTTATTCAATAAACTTGTTTCCCTATCAAATTTCCCACCTAATTTGTGTGTTTTGAGGTGGAATTTTGGGAGTTTGAGGCTAGAGATTTGGAGAGTTAATTTGGGGGATTTGAGTGACGAATTGGTGTCGGAATTTCGTAAATTTGATATGGTTGGACTCGTGGTTGAATGGGCTTCCGGATTTTGTGACTTTTATCGAATTCTGAGACGTGGGCTCGGGGGTCCATTTTTTAGTTGACTTACTGACTTTTGATTAAGAACTTAGTATTTTCGTATGGAATTGATTCATTTAGCTCGTGTTGATTGTATCGAATTGTTTGTGGCAAGATTCGAGGCATTCGGAGTCCTATTCGCAAGGCAAGGGCTTATTGGAGTAGAGTTTTTCCACGGTTTGAGGTAGTAACACTTCTAAACTTGGTTCTGAGGGTATGAAACCCCGAATTTCGTGTTATGTGATTGGTGTCGAGGTGATGGGCGTGTGGCCATGCACCGTAGTAATTGTGATTTAGTCGATTCCATGGAACTGTGTAGCTATCTTATCTGATCATTTTTATGGAACACTATGTGTTAGAGCACTTGAGCTGTGATTTATGCTAGAAATCATATCTAGGCTATATGCTGGTACTATTGGGACCCACAGTGGTCGTTCCTTGTTGTTGAGTTATTTGCTTAATTGTAGTTATGTACTCAGTCGCATTCATCATTGCATATCATATCTCAGTTTCCGTTATCGTACATTGTCACATCATATATCATTGATTTGGGCTGCTTAGCATGAATGTTGTGAGCTCGAGAGACTGGAGAGATCGATGACTAAGTGAGGCCGAGTGCCTATTTATGAGTGATACTTATGGGATCGTGCTGCACGCCGCATTAGACTTTATTGATTCATGCCAGGACTGGGCTTATTATAGCGCTTGGGCTAGATCTGCCCCTCCGGAGTCTGCACACCCACAGTAAGTACAATTGCTATTGATTCATTTGCATTGGGCTCGATCTGCCCTAGATTTATTTGCTTTTGGGCTGGATATGCCTTGTACAGTGCTGAGTGATTGAGTGTGATGAGTGAGAATTGAGACAGTCAGGTTGAGTACTCCGAGAGTGTGAGTACGTGAGGCTTTTATTGTGATGCATCACAAACGATATGCATATTGGCATGTAGATATAGAGATGTCATATTCCTCATATCATTCAGACTTAACATACCTTATCTGTTCTGAGTTTAATTGTTAAACATAGAAGTATGCCTAAATTCTTGTATCGTTACCTGCAGATTATGAATTTCTGAGATATTACTGTCATATTTTCCATAAATTTCACTATTAATTCTATATGTGGGTAGTAATGTTCGAGTTCGTCATTACTTTCAGTCCAAAGGTTAGATTTGTTACTTATTGAATTGGTTGTACTTACGCTACACCCTGCACTTTGTGTGCAGATTCAGGTGTTTTCGGGCACGGTGGTTGCTGATTCTCAGAGTTCAGTCATTCGGAGATTATCGAGTTTGCTGCCCTGGCGTCCGCAGACCTTGACTCTCCTCCTCTATCCCTCAGTTTACTTATTCAGTTTCTGCATTTCTTAGACAGTGTATCAGACTTAGTATTGTATAGATGTTCATGTACTCAGTGACACTCTGGTTTTGGGAAACTTCTGTATCGAGTTGTGACGGTTTTATCCAGTTATATGAGATTTTTACTTAATTAAACCTGATTTAGTTTATTTTAAACTTGAAAGTGTTGATAATGTCTGAGTTGTCAGTGTTGATAATGTCTGGTTGAGTTTTGGGTCGTGATAACATGGGCAATCAACATTTTGAAACAATCAAACAAGAACAAATTAAATATAAATCCATAACTTCAACATATCTATCGTTGACACAGCCTCTAAAAATCGAAGAAGTTGCAACTACAAACTGGTCCGTTGAATCGCGCACAAACCTACTCCACTGTAACTCTAAGCAAACAGATAGTTACATCTATATTGTATTTCCAGATTTCATATGTAGGCTTACACCAAGAAGAGTCCACAAACCCATAGGATTACCCAACAGACCCCAATCGATTGTTTTTCAAGCTCGTACTCATTCGAAAAATTCAGAGCTTCGGATAACACATATGTAAAGGAGAACTTTACGATTCCACAAACTCGTTCCTCATGGCCCAAAATTTTCAAAGTACTGCACAAGTTTGACGAGCCTTCAAAGAATCTAAGTCATTAACAACACCACTAGGAAACTGAGCCATGCTAATATCTTTCACGTCTAGTCAGTGGCGAAACTTGAAATTTCTCTAAAGGTGTTCAAACTTGAAGAAGTGAAAAAATTATCCGACAAAGGATATTCAATATACATTGTATACCTCTAAAACCTAATATTTTACTTATATACAATGTAATTTGACGAAGGATGATATATTGACTACCTTAAGTAAATGTAGCTTCGTCCCTGCATCCGGCTCATACCACCACGTCATCCAGACCTCTCTCACCTTCATGCGATCAAGAAACATATGTTTACGGCTTTCAACCGAGATAAAAACGACACCCCACTTGAAGATTAGCTATTAGTAGGTAGAATATTGTGAGCTAATAACCTCCATATATATAGAATCTTTAATTTTCGAAGGTAACTTCAAATATATAAGTATTGTTAAAGCTTATAATATTAGGATATTCCTTGTGCGTACAACATTAGTTCCTAACAAATCCCTTTCAATAGGTATATCATATATAAAAGCAGGAGCGAATGTATAAAATACAAAAGGCCCTAGCCTTGTTACTGTTGCAATTATATACTTTACTAGAATATCTGCAACCATACTTATTTGTTGAGTAGAATATACGTTTAGAGACCAATTAGATTGACGTTATCGAATAGCTAGCGGGTTTATTTTCCTCTTTATACTAATAGAAAATGGAGAAGATATTCATTAGTTTCAACTCTTAAGCATTCTTTAATTTAGTTTTGACCAAATTTACAAGACCGTGTATATATACGTAGAAGATCAAAATTTCATTACTTAGGACTTAGGCGTATTATTCAAGCCAGCTACGAAACCAAATACAGGAAACAGATTTACAAGCATCATATATCTTCTTCTCAATCGAAAGAACAAACCAAAAACACACACACACACACACAAAAAAAAAAAAAAAAAAAAGGTGGCGGGGGGGGGGGGGGGGTGGGGAGGGGACAATGAAGAAAGTGAAATGATCAAGAAGAAGTATGAAACCACCGGTTGCTGCAGCCATAGACTTGGCAAAACACTTGCAAAGAAAGCAGCAGAATAAGCAGTACAGTAGAAAACATAGTTAGAAACTTCCAAGATGTATAAATATGCTTTTTGATAAACCTATAAGCTTTCACCCTTAATTTATTATCAAATTTCTCATTTACTATCTCAATAGCCTTCTTTAAATCCGATTTCTTCTTCTTCTTGAACTTCCCGTTTGTTTTAGTTATCCCATTGAATAAATCAGCAATTTCCTCATCATTTAGAGAACTTAATCCAACTTTAATAATATTAGCTTTTTTTAGAATATCAACATCTTTTGGAGTATCCACAATTCCACACATGAAGTCAACATATTCAGCTAGCTCAAGGGCTGATTCTGGACTAGCAGTAGCTGCTTCGTATCTACCAAGTTTCTTAATATCACTTCTGAATCGGAATTTAGTGTGATTTCAGGAAGATAAAATGTGTGTTCACCTCCTTCTTCTACAAATTTAATATCCCTTATGCCTCCTTCAGTGAGCTTTTTAACTTTACCTGTTGACATATAATATAATTATTACGTACTCCAATTAAAAATGGTGCTATCTCTACTAATTTAAACTCCTCGCTGAGATGGTCGCATAATAGCCTATGTTTGGCTAATAAAAATTACCGCCACCCAAAAAATAGGAAAAACAAAGTCTGTGTTTGGCTAATAAAAAAAAATAGTCCAACATTGCTCATTCTGTTTCATGTAATGTGGCATTCATTATTAATCCATTTAGGAAAAAATGAGAATTTTTTGTATTGGATACAATTTTAATTTTAACCTTTTTATTTTACTCATAATTGGCATGTCTTCATAGTTACTAGTCTTCAGGTACGCGTTCTGTGCCGGCTTTTTAAAAACTACATAAAAATTATAAACGAATGTACTTGAGTTAGAAAAAATAAGAAAAAAATTTAAGTCCCAGAAATGATGCTTTTTTTATGTTATTAAACTACTCAAGCAAGGAAAGAAATCCTGCCTCATAAAAGTGCTCACAATGTTATACAAATATTAACTATGCATACGCACAAGAGACACAAGTATTAATATAATACTATGGTGTCACATTTTCATCCATAATAAATGACCGGATATTTCTTAGTATAAGATTCACATAAGTAAACTCTTAATATATTTAATGTTTTGGATTTCTACATAATTTAAATAAGAAAAAATATAATGATATAGGTTTAAACTCCTAAACATAGATTTGTATAAAGTAAATTCTTAATGTTTTCAAAGTTCTAAACAGTAGGACTTTCTGCATAGTTCAAGTAAAAAGATTTAATACATAAAATTTTAATTAATTTCAAACCCCCATATAAATTGAAACAAATGAAGTATCCATTTAAATTTTGAAAAGAGACTACACATGTCAACATTACCTTAGCAATTTCTTCAAGTTCTGTGACCGGTGGTATTTCAATCTCTTCAATTTGTGATTTATTTTCGTCTTCCTTTTTTATTAGTCCAGTGATATGGTCCCATGGCAATTGGGACATCAAACTAATTTGTTTCTCAACGATGTCACCTCCTGGAATAATACCAGCAATATTTCGCACTACTTTCACAACAATATGTTCTTCAAAAGACCTATTATACCGATCAAAATAATCTTCTGAATCATCATCTTCTTCCTCCCCTTCAATAATCGCGCGATTATTGACGATTAATTGATGCATATAAGCCAGCAAATGAGGAGAGCGAGCCTTGCAAAACTTGAAACTACGAAACTTCTTTTTCTCCGAAATTTGGAGAGGAGAGTGTGCCTTACAGATATTAAAGAATAAATCTTGAAACAGCTTTGAGTAAGGTCGACTGAGAGCATTTGGATTTGAATGAGAACTATACTTGGGATTTGATTCTCAAGCATTATGATGTCTTGAGCCAAGCTTCGACGTTCAGAATCTATTTCTTGATCTGAGAATTAATTTGTCAAAAATTGAAGCAAGTAAAGAGAATCAATAGTCAATATCTGAAAAAAAAATAAAAAAGTCTGCTCAATTTTGTCCAAGTATCACAGAAAGTCACTAAGGAAGAAACAAAATGAGACATTTTCTATGATATTTAGGCAAAGTCGAATGGCTTTAAAGTTACATGATACTTAGGTAAAGATAGATAAATTTCTCGTTACATAAAAAAATTATTTAGTAATTTTAGTGCAATAAAGTAAAATTTGAGGAGTATCATAGAAAGTAGTAGTCGGTAAACTTCCGACCACACTAGTCAGAAACCCTTTTCCGACAGACTACTCTATTTTGGTCGGAAAGTCATCGGAAAATCTAAATCTGCGAGTACTTTCCGGCGATTTTTTGTGGTCCGAAAAACGTGATTTTCTTGTAGTTTCAGATATTTTCTATGGTACTTAGGCAAAAGTCGCAAAAAAATAATTTAGTGACTTTCATGATACATGATATATACTTGTGTTAAGTTAGGTAAATTTTCTAGTTACAGAAAAAATATTTATTTAGTAATTTTAGCGCAATAAAATAAAAGTTGAGTGACAGATAGAAACGACGTTACCTTTTTCTTGAGACAAACTTCGACCTTCAGAATCTATTTTGTGATATGGTATATAACTGGTCAAGAAGCGAAGCAAGTAGAGAGAATCAATGGTCAATATCCAGCATAGTGTGTATGAGTATCAATATCCAAGAACTTATCATACTGTGCTCGAATTATTGGCTCAAAAAATATTAGTGTCTCGGTTATAAAATGTTGGACTTTGGAAAAATCCATGCAATTCTTGGCTATAGTTAGTTTATACCTTTCAGTGACAACAAACTCAGGACGAAAACAATGGTATGGTCCAAAGCCTATTTTTTGAGGGACATAAGCTTGGATTTTAGTTTCTTTAATTGTTTTGGGAACTTGACAAATACATGGAGAGAAGTCAATGGCTGTTTCTTTACCTAATTTGAAGGAATTGATGCATTGAATAAGCCAACGCTTCTCAGTTTCAGGATTATTAATGAAAGACTCTGTAGTCATTTTTGGTTGTTTTTGGAATTGGTTTTAGACTTTTTGGAGTATGGGGTTTTGGCTATTGAGTTGTTAAGTGAAGTGGGAGCTAAGAAGCATGGTTTATATAGTGATGATGGATTAGATAATTGGATTTTAATAATATTGAACAGGTTAAAATCACGTGTAAATTATAGTCAACAACATATGGATGGGTTCACACAATCACTTTTTTTACTAATTAATATAACTTAGGGATTTATTACTAAGGGTTAAAGCTAATTTGCATTTGATATTTACATCAAATTAATAGATGCATAACATGTGTTTGTAAATAGACTTTATCTTACCAATTCACCTAATAGAATTGGTACAGTTTCAATTAGTAAAGCAGTTAGGCAATTTGGAAAGCGTTAATTATTCAATAAGTCACATCTTATGAGCGAAAAATACTGGTAAATCGTATTGTCTAGAATGTCCCAAAGCTTTATCACGTGGTAAATCGATTTTAAAAATAATAATAATATACACAAAGTGGGGTTAATAATGTCTATGGACCGTGACTTTTGCACCTACTTGGCTATTAAAATTGATAAACTTAGAACTTTAAAGAAACATCACTTAGTAAACATATAACTACCTCACCATTTTATATAATTACCTATATGGGTGGGAAGCAAGCATGTGGATGCACCATATTGAAACAAGATAATGAGAAGATTACTTCTAGAAAAAAAAGTTAGAAAAAGAAAAGCTCTAAATAATTAAATGTACTTCTATGTTAAGCAAGTTATTTTCTCAAGTCTCCATTAAAACATTTTTTACTATAGTAAAGCAAAACTTCTCTTACTGTTTAACTTGTGTATATGATTGAGACTGAGAGAGAACACAATTTTTGTTTTACTTAACTGTAATGTCAATGCATTCTTTCGATCATTTTTAAGTGAAAATTCTTGAAGCATCACAATCTCAGATTGCGCAAATACAATAGTGAAAAATTGAATAACCCTACATCTCAGCTAAAACTTAAACTATTTGTATAAAAATCCTTTATTATAACGTGATGGCCCAATTGTTGGTTTGAACCTCGAACCGGCTCGGGTTTTCTTATACAAAATGTTTCTGTTTTGAAGAATAAACTAAAATAGCAGTCTAACAAACCGCTTAAATTAAAAATAGACAACAGATATATAATCTATGTATAAATCATATATAACATGTGTATATTTGTATATAATACATGTATAATATATATAACTAGTCGGCTATTTAAGTAAAGATCCCATGTTTTTGTGGCCCAACAATTTTTGACAAGTCCCCAGTAGATCGTCTTTTGATTGGCTGCGTGGCTTAGGCCTATTAAACCTTCCTTGAGGTCGAGGGTAATTGGAGCTCTTATGTCTAAATTCAAGCCCGTGGTATTACCCTGAAATGGGCCAGAGATTAATTTGGTTTAAGTGACTAATTATGGTCTGACTAATCATTTTTTTTATAGGAATTTTTACCTCCTATAGCAAAGCTTAACACCTTATTTATTTTAAATAAATACCATTTTAAAAAATTATATTCTATAGCTACCTTTTAATATTTATAGCAAAATATCTACTTATGGTTAACTCCTACCCTTAAGTCACTATATACGCTAATTATTATTTTTCTCTCTCCTTTTTCAGATTTTTCTCACATAATTTACCGTATTTGATGAGAAGTTCTCTCTCCATGTTCTCCCTCTCTCTAATTTGATACACGCTATTATCTTCCCCAGAAAACACGATTCTGCAACTGAAATTCCCTCTCACCCATATCGTCTAGGTCTTCCCCAGTCTCAGTCACTATGTTAATTTCATACACGCCATCAGCATTGTCTCTCTCGACTCTCGTTGTTTTTGCTACAAATAGTTTTTGTAAGTATTTAACTTGTTAGAATTTCGCTTGTACTTTGTTTATTTTGTTTATATCTACTATTTTTTTTTATAAACAATAACCATTGTTATTGTATTCAAACAGAAAACTTGAGATTTTCTCTCCTATGTCTGATTCAACATCCCACAAGAGGATTACCAGAGGTATACCCACCAAAGCACTCAATTTCGATGGGCCCTCTTTCTCTTTGCAAATCACTCAAGCGAAATTGGAATTTGCAGGTTCAGCAGCAAATACAACTGCAGAGAGGAAAACTAAAATACACAATGACAAATTGAAAGAAGCCCAAGTTGAGAAATCTTCGAAAGAATCAACAATTCCCGTTGCGGAAAAGAGAAAAAAACCTATGGATGATGCTTCATGTGTCAAGAGAAAGGAGGTCGATGCAAGAAATAGCTCGGATACACGGGATAAAAAGTTAATTGTTGATGTATCAATATGTATTTGACAAGGCACAAACTGATCCCTTTGATGTTGTTTTCATTTCAAATCTGCCTCAACAAAAATCTGGGAGCATGTATGTATTCAATCCTCTTGCTTGTATCATTTATAAATCTAATAATATGAATTGTTTTTCATTGTTTCAATCTGTATTTTTCAGGGATTGTGGGTTGCATGTCGCGGCATACGCAGAGTTTCTGAGCACTGTTGGTTTGGTTCCACAATCAACATTTGATGCTAATTTACTCCGTCAAAGATATGGTGCGCTCCTTTGGGACTATGCTATTCGGAAGATAGACGCTGATGCCATAAGTGAGAACGAAGCACCCTCAAAGACTGTTAGACAAATCACGAATTCGGATACGTCGGTTAAGATAATGTTAGAGTAGTTTTAGGTGAATGTAGTTTTGGATGGTAGTTTTGTGTGAATACTGTATTTTAGATAGTGTTTTGGTAAAGATGGTGTTTAGTTAAGAAAAAATCATGTTTACATTTTATTCACTATATCCACAATGTTTATATATAATTATTTCAACTATTCAGTCGATATTTCAATGTTTTTGTGCATCAAAATTTATCTGTAATCAATAGGTTATGTTTGTATGGATACAACAAGTTGCATTCATATGAATAAATTGCATTCATCTGTAATCATCTGTATTCAACAGATTGCATTCATATGAATTAAATAAATTGTATTCATCTGTATTCAACAGATTGTATTCATTTGTATTTAACATGTTGTATTTATCTGTATTCAATAAATTGTATTCATCTGTATTCAACAGGTTGTATTTATCTGTATTCAACAGGTTGCATTCATATGGATTGTACAGGTTGTATTCATCTGTAATCAACAGATTGTATTCACATATATTCAACATGTTGTATTCATATGATATTGGCAGATTATATTCATATGTATTTAACGGATTGTATTTCAAGTCAGAAACAGTGTTTAGATGTATTTCACATTTAGAAACCATATACACTCTCACATCCAAATATGTTTTGTATTTAAATGTATTCAAAAACACGAATGAATTATGATGAATGACATATGAAATCTATTTACAATACACTCATATTCTGACATTTTGTATTGATATGTAATAGTCGTATTGTAATTATGTATTCAGATTTAATACACCAACTAAGTATATCCAGAATATATTCATGTAAAAATTCAAAATGTATTATTTCAAAATGTAACCTGAATCTATGACACATCGTTATAGCACTAATACAAGTCAGATTGTGAACTAAGTCCTACGTGGAGCATTTCTACAAGTACACTTATTATGACCTTCATGCCCACATATGCTACATGAATGTTGATTTTTCTTCTGTAGCAATTCACTGAACGGCTTACCGCGCTTCTTCTTTGGCCTTCCAGGAGGTCTTTTTCATTTGGGTGGTGATCACGCCCAACTATGCCTTAAAAAAAAGACTAAGCGATCGTTGCAAATATAATCCGGTTTACAAGTCCGGAGTCGAATCCCACAGAGAACTAAGGCTTAGCTACAGTTGTTCAATATTGCAAAGAAACACAAGTTCAAGTAATTTTCTAGTTATAAATATTTGATTTTTATTTTTACTAATTAACTAGCAAATATTATAAAGCAGTAAAATTATCAACTAACATGGATGAAATTCTAGATAAGACTAAGGAGGTTTAGAGTTATGATTTTCCCAATTGTCGGAATCCTTTCCGCTACGTTTCCTATAAATTTGCCTAAGTCTTCTCTATCGACCATGAGCACTCTAACTGTCGTAACTCTCTCCCGAGTAATTACCATAATTTACTAGATATATTCTCCCGAATTACGCTAGCTGGTATTAAGTACAGCTCACTCAGGTCGCACCAAGGTTTCGTTATCCCTAATCCCACCTTTAAACCTCTGTATTGATCTCTCATATACGTTTAGGAGTGATGTTGTTCAACAACTACCTAAATATGCACTCTCTCCCGAGTAATACATACTAAATAGGCAAAGTTAATTGAGGGCCCTTCAATCAACCACAAGAATAATATAGTTGAACAAATAGAGAAAATACTACGGCAAATCTATATTAACGTAACAAGAAAATCATCCTTCAATATGTTTCATCAAAACCCTAGATTAGGAAGTTAGCTACTCATACTCATAGTAACAATATCCCAAATATTTTGCATAATTAAAATACAGAGTAAAGATAAAAAGATGTAGAAATAGATGATTCTAACTTCCAAGAGGTGATTCCACCAGCTCTCCTTGCCTCTAGCTGCCCAAAAATGTGGCTGCTCATAGACCCCCTTTTTGGCTGCTGAAAACAACCATCTTCCAAGTGGTGTTTTAGGTCTATTTATATGTGTAGAAGAAACCCTAAATGTGTGGGCCAGGTCCTAGTCAAACCCGGAATGAATTAAGTCTTAAAAACTCGGATTGGACCTGGCGTTATGCCTGGCGTCGCCAGCCTAACGCTTGGCTGGCCTCGCCAGGCTAAAACCTGGTTCAGCCTGGCCTTAGGCTGGCCTCGCCAGGCTAAAGCCTGGTCCAGCCTGGCCCTAGGCTGGCCTCAGGCTAAAGCTTGGTCTCTCCTTTTCACTGTTCTCAAGCACACTTTCAACGTTTAAGTATCCCTTTTGCTCTACTTTCAACTCCAATTCACCTACATATAAAATAGACTCCATTATGCACAAATAAAGTGTAATTTATCATTAAAGCATGTAAAATGCAAGACACATAATGTACGAAACTATGAAATTATAGCCACACATCAGGTGGTAAGATAACTTCCTCTGATATATGTGCTGGTATATTCCATACATTTCGGTCTGGCAGTGGATACACGGGCACCTCATATGTCATTACAATAGACTTTGGTTTGTAATAGTCAGAGCAATAATCTTCTGGCATTAGAAACTTTCTCTTCAAGACAGCCCAAGCGTGTTGGCATGGTAATTCATCAACTTGGAACCGCCTACAACTACATTTTCTCTCTAAGAGGCACACGGTGTAATGCCTTCCTTCATCGTTCATCGTATGCAAGTATTCAGTCGATGGTACCACCTACATTTAAACATAGACCAATTAGTTTAAAATATTTTTAAAAAAATTATTTATATATCAAAGAATAGACATATTAATTACAATATAGATATATAATTAAAATATAATTTAAATATACAACATTAAACTTTTATTTAGCTTTCAGAATCATCATATATATTGAATTCAAACAAATTTATATTGAATACAAACATATATGTATATATAAAATACAAAAAAATACAGCTATATTCAATGAAATACATTGAATACAATGGAATACATTCTATATGTAGGCTGGCAGAATATTAAAGATTATCTGTTTATGAAGTGCATATGGTTAGAAACAAAACCATTAAATTCAACTAACGATACAATTAGCATAAGTTCTGTATTTTGAATAGTAGAAATTGTATCAAAAATAAATACACCTTGTACCATGGATAAATATAGGATACAATAACTTATAAAAAAATAACTTACAGTCATGTGTGTAGATATTGCCTCATTTAAGGTAAGCATATCCTGATATTTTTTTTCAAGCGTTGTGTATGTCTCTGAAGCTTCTTTTCGATAGCTGCAATTACAACGTCCAAACATCTTCCTAACTTCTTCGAGGAAGTCGTATATTGGCAATTCCCTTGCTGACACAAGTGCGACATTGATTGACTCAGCAATATTTGACGTCATGGTCCATCCCCTGTTAACAGGTGCATACAACCTAGCCCATTTTTCGTATCCAGCTAACTTCAAGTATTCTTTCACCCTAATATCTACCTTCTTCACATTCTCCATTAGACTGTCAAATTCTGCCTGTGTGTATGCTTTTGCCATCGAGAAGTATATCTCGCTCAACTTTGAATGACTCTTTTTGAATTTCTTATATACGTTGTTCCATAGATGCCATATACAAGCAAAATATGGTACCACTAAATACACTCTTGATACAGATTTGATGATACTCTCATTCCTATCTGAAACGATGCGCATGTTTTTTCTCTCACCATATACTTTCTTAAATTGCTCAAAGAACCACGACCAAACAGCATCGTTCTCTGAATCAATAACACCATATGCTAGTGGCAGTATATGATCTGTAAAGATAATTGCATACATATTATAAATATGTATTTCAATCTTTAATAGGCAGTAATATTACCAAATCTTATTATAATCCCCATACTCACCTGCACCATCCAACGTGCTGGCCGAGACGAATGTCCCGGTGTAATACGATTTTAAGTGGCTTCCATCCACAACCACAATGGGTCTACAATGATCGAACTCCTTTATAAAGGCATACAAAGATATACACATACATGAACTCATTTTTTGGCGATTTTACCATTCTAATGTGCGAACCAGGATATATCATATCCATTGTATATAACTATCCTGGTAATTTATTGTATGAATCAACCGGTTCACCTCTCATGAAATTCATTGCCTTTTATTTAGCCCGCCACGCCAACATGTACCTAACATCTACACCAAAATCTGATTTTACATCATCAATTATATCCTTTGGGGGTATATTTCCTCTTACGATTAGTAAGCTTGGACCTAATCATACCACCGATAAAACTGCTACTTGCTTGACGTTGCTCATACACCTTATCCTTCAACGGACATGTATGCTTATCATTGAACTATCTCACTTTGAACATTTGTGATTTGTTAATGCTAGATGCCTTAAACCTCCATTCACAATCCTCTGATATATATAATAATGTATAGCTGCAAATAATATTTTCGCAATATATACGATGAGTATAAATGATCAATAATTCACTAATATAATGCGAATACATTGTTACATATATATACATTATTATAAAATACAAACATATACATGTGAATAAGACTGTAATTATATGTATACATTTAAATATCTATAAATACATCTAAAAACAAACAGCGAAAGCCACTGTAATATCTATTTTTACCAGTAAAATACAGATAAATACATTTGTATGAAATACATAGAAACTCCGGTGAAAGTCAAGAATATACATTCAAACACATCTGAATACATATAAATAAAAATTCTACCAAGAATACAATATATAAAAAATCTCAAAATACAAATGTCTACGTGTGATTACGGCTGTAGTTATATATATACAATCACATACATATAAATACATCTAAGAATATCCAGTGAAAGTCACTGTAATAAATATTCATCATTAAAATACAGATGAATACATGTCTTTGAAAGTCAAATTAATAATTATTATATGTTTAATATTTGAAAGTTATGTAAATACACCCAAACAAATTTAAATACATCTAAATACAATTTAAATATTCTGCCATGGAAACAATATACAATTTTACACTCACTTTACACAATAATATACTTGAATATAACTTGATGTTTAACAAGTTGTAATTAATAACACTCATACCTGATAGCATTAGACCTATCAACCCGTAATTGAAATCTTTCAGATATTATATAATGCTCCATCACATGTTTCAATGTAGCCTTATCCTTATATACTTGTCCAGCCATAACCTCTCTTTGATTAGTTTTTCAAATAATCAAATCCGTGTCCAATTCGAATACCTCAATTGGTTCTCCTGAGTTGAAAGACTATATAGCAAGTGTATAATCTGTATCAAAATTACACCTATGATGTGCTTCGTCAAGTTGCACAATGTCGCCTTCAATTAAACTACCTCCAGCTACAACTTCTTTGTCAATTGTAGTTATACACAAAGGATACATCCCAAATTCTCTGTTCGCCTTTTTCAACTCTACATACACCTTGTAACTCATGTCGTTATGTATTTCCATTGGCGTGAATATTCCATCTACTTTATATTCAATTTTGATTGACTTTGAGCGCAAATCTATGTCGAGTTGTTTAGAAATCGAAGCAACCAAATCATTGTACGACGCATGCTCCTTTATTAGTATCCCCTCAATCGAATAATCGATATAGTTCCTCTCACTGTCCCACTTGCCAGAATGATGCAGCAGAGCGATTAAACTTGCCATATGTAAAATTGAATTATACCGATTTATGTATATAATTGTATGAATTTTCTGTTTTATTGCTTGAAAAACAGAAACACCCACGAAACAAAATCAACAGAAAATGGAAGAAACGGACGATCGGCCACTGCTCTATTTTGATGTATCTATCGTTTTAGAAAAAAAAATCAGATTATTGGCGTCAAAACAGATTATGGGTGGTGTAATTGAGTTAGTTGAGTTATATTATGAGTCTATAATATTAATTAATTCACTTTCTGTTTAAAAAAAACTGAATAGACCATGAATTGCGCTATTTACGTTAGTGTATTGAGTCGAATACAGTTGAATACAATAATCTGTATAGTTGTAGTCCCCTGTTTCACGCCGACATTTGCTACTGTATTCATGAATACATTAGCTTAAATACATCAAATACACTCTTAAAAAACTAAAAACATAGCTATAGGAAATAATATAGTAAATAATAACTACAACTAACTAATAACCGCTAAACAATAGTGGTTTGTGAAAATTTTTCTTTTTTATACCAGTAAAAGATCTCTGGATTCAAATCAATCGAATCCTTTCACAAAAATATGTATTTGGTTTGTCTGTTTCATATCCAGGTGTTAGTGGATCCTTAATGGGTCCGTAAGCACTTGGTTTCCTTGAGGAATTTGCTGAATTTACTATATATATATATATATATATATATAAGGTTGTACAAAAATTATACATGAATTATAAAAGAGTTTATATGTCTGTTTACCTTTAAAATTGAATAACAATTGAACTTATAATGAGGTTCTAAGGATACACGATTTCACTTAATACCAATTGATAAATATGAAGATTAATAACAGAAATGAACTATAAAGTAAAGCAAACCAGTGTTAGAATAAAACTCAGCCCTCGAGTTTGGATACCCTCGAACTGGTTGATGCAAGAACAATTGAAATATAACAGCTGATGAACAATAGTATAAACGAGAAAGAGAATTATATTGCTTTTATATCTGTGAACAATATGTCCATACAAATGGTTAATAACCCCTTTATATAGTAAAAGAATTCTACTTATGGTATAACTCTAATTACAAAAGGAAATCTCATAATTAGCTAAATAACCGTTCCTAATTTGATCCGTTCCAAGATTTCCGCCATGATCTTTGATCTTGCTCGATGTCTGTCTTATTCGGTCTCGATCGCTGCTGGCCTCGATCTCGACAGGTATCTCGAATCCCTAACTTGGTACTTTGTCCTCGTACTTTGGTCTGATCCACTACGGGGCCGACCTTCGATGCAGCTTCCTAGTCCCGATCAGATAGAAAAATTGAGTGGGCTCGGTTTTAATTGTATAAAAATGTCAACTCGTAATAACGGGTTCCCATTGATATAAAGATATGGAGTATTAGTGGAGAGGAAAAGTTTGATATTACAAAGCATAATTGCAAAAGAGAAACCAAACAAGTAGGAGTTTGGGTCTGTAAAGAAATAGTTCATAGGCTAAGAAGTGAAATCGTAATGTTACGAGTTTGATTTTCAAAGTTTCCTAGTTACTGTTGTCCAGTTGAGTTTCTTTTACTCTAAGGTTAATTATGTCAAAAAGAAAAGGCTACGAATCAGGCAAAATTTGGCAAAAGAAAGAGATTGGGTAAAATTTTATTCAACTTATGATTAATCTATGATGCTCTCTTCTCCCTCATATATTTTCTTTTTAAATTTGTTTTTAAGGAATTATTCAAAGTTTAGTCTTTCATGTGCGGATGTGCCCTCTATCCATGAAAATACTTATCAGTATTTGCATCAAATAAAAAAATATCTTAAAACCTACATAAATAAAACTGGAAATACATATGAATTTAATCATGTTTAATTAGTAATACACATGTTATATGCAAAATATACAGTATAGTAATATCATGATTTATTTGCTTGATTTAAACATCGACTACAAAAAAATAATTTTTTCTTCCCTCCTACCAAGACGACAGAACTTGGAGTTACGGAGATAATATCTGCTAAATAGCTGTCAGTTACAATGAAGCCAGAAGGAACTATTAGTCATGAATCTGGAAATATATATAATAGAAGAAAACAAATTAAATAATGTTTCCATGAATGAAATCGTCAAAATAAATTACTCGTATATCATATTACCCAATGCTCATTAATATTTCTGTATACGGTAGGACAGGCTCGAAACATGACAATGCAAGACTGAAGATCGGTCCCAAGTCACACCGGGTTAGAATTCGGGGTCAAAACATTTGCCTTCGAGAATATTGAATCCGAGACCCCGGAATCGACCCTAACCCCGAATGAGTTCGGAGAAACATTGTTAGCATAACCAACAGAAGACCGAAATATCCGTAACCGGACAGATGTTGCGGCGGGTATCTCGACGCGTATCAGTAAAGAACCGCCAATCAGCAAATCAAATTTTTTTTACCTTTTATAGAATTGTATCTAAAGTATGACTCTTTTACTATATAAAAGGGGGTCTAATAATTCATTGAACACATTGTAACACGCACTCCAAAGTAATACATCATTATTATTTCTCTTTAAACTTTTGTTCTTCTGTATCTGATCGAATCATACCTTGCTCGAGGGTGATTAACCTTCCAAGGCTAAGACTATTTAATTCACGCAGTTTGCATTTACTTTACCATTATTTATTTCGATTGCAATTTAATTTATCGTTTTGTGTCATGTTAGTCTATGTATCCTTAAAATCACTTACAAATTCAATTGTTATCCGATTTTGAGGGTAAACTAAATTTTTTTTTTAGTGTTAAGCGTGTAACTACTTATTTTTCTCTTCTTTTTCTAAATTTACTTTCATCCCTTCAATCCTCTTCTTTTTTACTTGAATCAAATGCGAGATTAGTGTTAATGACACGGAAATATTATCTCTACTAAAGTAGAATGTCAAATTTTAAACTCTTTTGTCATTAAGTAAAACTGAAGTTACTAACCTTATCAATTAGCATAATAAATTGTAGAAAAGAAACAAATAAAGCAATTCCACATCGAATTCTCAACCTTATTTTATCATCATAATTAAAGATTAATCTTCTTAACTTATACGATACTGCGAGGTTAATCGTGGAAGACTTATATAGCCGGTTAGGTTAAGTTTCTCAGCATGCCAAAATTATTTTTATTTTTTTAAAAGTGCTTTTTTCCTCGAATTGAGGTGTTTGGCCAAATTTCTTTTTGAAACAAAAGTGTTTTTGGCTAGAAGTAGAAGCAGTTTTGAAAAAGCAGAAAAAATAGTTTCTCCCCAAAAGCAGAAGTAGAAGTAGTTTTGACTTTTTTTTTTACCAAAAATATCCTTTGCAAAATATTATATATACCAAAATAATCATACGTAGTTTAAACAATTAAATAATATAAAATTACTTTTGGGATGAACTTTCATATTTATTAGATGATTTTTGATATATTTAAATTATCTTGAAAGAATAAAGTACTTTTCAATTTTATTTTTATATTTTACTTAAATAAAATAAAAAATTTAATTATTATCTTTAATAATAAAAATTTATAATTATTTATCTACTTATATAATATTAACTATTAAGCAAACCTCTTCATGTCCTTATTTGTAATTTGACACATAAAAGCACATTTTGAAAAGCTTGGCCAAACACAAATTATTGTTCAAAAGTGTTTTTCAAATTGATTAATCATACACAAACTGTTTTTCTCCAAAAATACTTTTTTAAAAAGTATTTTTGAAAAAAGCACTTCTCAAAATAAACTGATTTTTTCTGGCCAAACCGGCTAACAGTGACTTGTGGACTAATGAAAAATCAAAGTCCCTATCACCGGTCAAAATCAATCCACTTTGATCAACTAACACTCCAACTTAATTACCTATTAGGGGTCGTTTGCATTAGTTACCGGAATAAGAATACTAATCTCGATATAAAATTTAGAATCATATTTCTCTCTCTCTCTTTTTTTTTTTGTTTTTTTTGTAAAACTAGAAAATCCACAGTTGCTATCTTTCGAGTATGCTCTCGGTAAACCTCACCTGAGTGCAGTAGCTCGCGAATCACACTGGACAAGTAAATCGTACTAAACAAGGGCGAGGTTGACCGAGAAAGCAAGAATGTAGGGGGTTTTAAACTTGCGACTTTCCATCTGGGAATCTCCTGCTCAAACAACTCGGCATGAGATTAGCTAATAATGATATAAATTTTATACTAAAATCTTAATTATAGCTATCCCATATTGAATGACATGAGATTATAATTCCGGATAGGAATTATAATTCCAAATTATTTCAAGCCAAACAACACTTGATTTACTTTCAAACTAAACAACCAGTCAACATCAATCCACTTTGATCAACTAAAACTCCAACTTAATTACCTTATCTTACTCTATAAGGACACTTGTACGTCTTCGACTGAATTAAATATTTATTGGGGAGAGAAATTTCAAAAGGGCTCAAAAGGATGCCCTCCGTGATTTTTGCTCCATTACTTTCTAATGGAGTTATGGATGTGTGCCACGTGTTATATAACTTTTTAAGGGTTGAGAAATCAATGAAAAACTCATATTATTTTAATAAAATCTACCCACAAAAGAAAAGTTTAAAAACAAAGAGAGAGAGAGAGAGAAAAGTATTTTTGTTTTTACTCATGTATCCTCGAAAAGCTCTATATTTTCTGCTACACTGATTTATTAAGGTGTGACTATAATAATAATAATAATAAAAAATAAAAAAAATACTCAGTGTAATATCACAAGTAAAGTCTGAAAAAGATATACAGTTTGCTCCTATCTTGTGCAAATAAAAATATGGTTTCTAATAGACATTCGACTCTGAATAATTTCCCAAAAAGAAGATTTTGAAAATACTTTCTAAAACTAAACCAATAGCAAATTCAAGTTGACAATATCTGAAATATTTACAACAATATGTACTAGTGTCATGAAATACTTTATATTTATTTTGAAAATACTTTCTAAAACTAAACCAATAGCAAATTCAAGTTGACAATATCTGAAATATTTACTACAATATGTACTAGTGTCATGAAATACTTTATATTTATAGTTCTAATATTCTTCTCTTTTCCAGCGAATTTAAGATCGTACTAAATGTGCCTAAACCGCTCCACTACATTGAGAGCCCGTTTAAAAAGTCACTTGGTAAATGGAATTGATTTCATACTAGGGTAATAATTACACAACCTAGTAATTATGATGATCTGATTGTTTGTCATAATATAATTACAGAGTAATTACAATCGTACTGTTTGATTGCACAAGTGTAATTATACAATTAGATAAAATTTTAAATGAAGTAATTATCAAAATTTAAAACTTAATATAATAAATATATGCCTATAGATGAATTTTTATAAGTATAAATGACATTAGATTTGATATTTAAGATGCATATTTTTTCTTGAATATATATTAATTAGTAATCATATATTTATAACTAATATTGTACAAATAATTAATATATATTTTCCAAATTAATAATATTTAGTTTAATTAATTATAGAAACTAAAAACATACGTCTTGTAAGAACATCATGGAATGCATATTTGATAAAATAAATTAATATTTATCAATATAATGTCATAACATTATTCAAATATTTGACAAAACTAATCTATCAATTCTAAATAAAAAATGAACTACATGCAATATGAAATAACAAGCCAATACTGCTAAAACAACTAAATTGAAACCATAAATATAATGCAATTTCAAAGTCCGAAAAGTAAAATATAGTTTAACGTATGTTAAATTCCAACATAATAAAAATATGTTCTAATACAACTTAAGTTTAGGAAACATAATAAGTTTATAACCTCATTCAACAAAAAATTTTACTTTAATGACATCACTCATTATATGCTAAGTTTTTTAATGACTCATTATTTCTAATATTAGCAAGTGTAGTTTCAAAAACTAGAATAATAACGCAGTTACGCTAAATGAAGAAAATAAAACAAATAAAAAATAAAATATACAAGCAATTACATGGAATCACAAGAAGTAAAGGTATAGAAATAAAAGATAAATAATGTACAAAAAAATAAATTTAAAAATTTAAAAAGAAATTAAAAAGTAAAAATAAAAATAAAATAATGAAATAAAAAGCTAGAAAGAAAATAAATTACAATAAAAATAAAAAGGAAAGAAATTAAAAAGTAACCTTGTAATTACAAAGTGTAATTACCACCAATTTTTACCTCCCCTTGAGAATTGGAGAGTGTAATTACAGTATTACACCTCTCCAATTATACCCAATTCCAATCTGACCAAGTAATTACTTGGTCACACAAACATGCCAAACTGTGTAATTACATCCAATTACCTCAAATCCATTTATTAGGTGGCTTTCCAAACTGGCTATGAAGTACTAAATGTGCCTAAACCACTCCATACATTGAGTCAATGGCTCTATGAAGCGTTAAATTTATAAAGTAATTTTGAAATATAAATAAATTGTCGATGTCCTTGACCTTACATTACTTCTTCTTCTCCTACTTGTTTTTCCTCTTTTCTTTTTCTTTTGCTTTTCGTTTTCCTCTTTTAGCATTTGACACAAACTGTAACGATCCGATCAGATATTTTTACTTTCTAGATCCACATTTTCTTAAATAAGACTCCTCGTATGTGTTTTTATAATTTTATGACTTACTGGGATGGTTATTTCAGGTTTGGAAGTGTTCAGATTGAAATCGTAACACTTAGTTCCTTAATATTGGCTTAAACGGGTTGAGGTTGACTTGGGTCAACATTTATAGTAAACGACCTCAGAACCGGGATTTGACGGTCCCAATAGGTTTGTATGATGATTTTGGACTTGGGCGTATGTTCGAATCGGGTTTCGGATGACTCGGGAGTGTTTCGGCACTTAATATTGAAAGTTGGCGCATTTGAGGTTTTCAAGTTCTTTAAATTTGATTTGAAGTAAGTTTTAGTGCTATCGAGGTCCGTTTGGGATTCCGTATGGTGATTTAAGACTTGCATGCAAAATTTGGTATCATTCCGAGTTGTCTAAGCATGATTCGACGTGTTCGGAGCAAGTTAAAAACATGAAGTTCGTAATTTGACTCAATTTGGTTTTAGGGTGTGATTCTTAGTTTTGATATTGTTTTACGAGTTTCGAGAGTTCGAGCAGGTCCGTATTATGTTTATGGACTTGTTGGTGCAGTTGGACAGTGTAACGACCCGGCCAGTCGTTTCGAATATTATAATTCCGTTCCCTCATTTACTGCTCAATTTATGTCTTGCAATTGATTTATGACTTATCGGGTCAGTTGGTTCGGGTCCGGAAGGAACTCGGAGTAAAATGAGATATTTAATCTTATAATTGAAAATTTAAGTTAGAAAAGTGGACCGGATATGGACCTATATGTAAACGATCTCATATTTGAATTTTGATGATTTCAATAGCTCCGTATGGTAATTTTGGGCTTAGGAGCGTGTCCGGAATATTATTTGAAAGTCAGTAGAGGAATTAGGCTTGGAATGCCGAAAGTTTAATTTTTGAGAAGTTTGACCGGGGGGTTGACTTTTTGATTTCTGGGTCGGAATACGATTCTGAAAATTTGAATACCTCTGTTATGTTATTTATGACTTGTGTGCAAAATTTGAGGTCAATTAGACGTGATTTGATAGGTTCCGGAGTCGTTTGTAGAAATTAAAAATTTCAAGTTCATTAGGCTTGAATTGGGGTGTAATTCATGATTTTAGCATCGTTTGAGGTAATTTAAGAGTTCGACTAAGTCCGTATGATATTTTAGGACTTGTTGATATATTTGGCCGAGGTCCCGAGGGGCTCGGGTAAGTTTTGGATGGTTAACGGATTAAAAATTTGGACTTGAATAACTCCTGGAATTTTCTGATATCTGATAATGTTTTCCTTCTACGCGATCGCGTGAATGCGTTTGCGATCGCGTAGGCTTATTTGGTTAGTTGGGGTTTTTGTTCTACGCGATCGCGTAGGGATATCTGCGATCACGTATGGTTAATGTGAGGCAGTGGCATTTTGTGCTTCGCGATCGCGTGAAGCAGGATGTGATCGCGTAGCTCTGGGATTTTGTGACTCGCGAATGCGTGACTAAGGTCGCGTTCACGTAGAGTAAGTGGAGCGGAGTAGAAGTCACGCATTTTGTGCTTCTCGATCGCGTGGACTAGTCCGCGATCGCGTATGTCTGTGATGTTGTGCATCGCGATCGCATAGAGTAAAATCTGGGCAATGGAAAATTGTTCTTCGCGATCGCATGGGAATGTTTGAGATCGCGTAGAGGAAATGTCTGGGCAGAGAGTTTAAGTTCTGAAAATGGGACTTCGTCCCATTTTCAGTTTTTGACGATTTGGAGTGAAGTCCCATTTTCAGTTTTTGACGATTTGGAGCTCGGATTGAGGTGCTTTTTGGGTGATTTTCAGAGGAAACAACGGGGTAAGTGTTCTTAACTCAATATTGGTTAAATTACCCGAATCCATGGTTGTTTTTATCATTTAATTAGTGAATTGAGTTGGATAAATTTGAAAACCCTCTTGGTTTAAATTGAAGATTTGAGGGTCGAGTTGGAGTCGGATTTTGGTAAAATTGGTATAGTTAGACTCGTAGTTGAATGGGTTTCCGGATTTTGTAACTTTTGTCGACTTCCGAGACGTGGGCCCCACAGGTAATTTTTGAGCTAATTTTTGAATTTTTATGGAAAATTATTATTTTCTTATGGAATTAATTCTAATAAATTTTATTGACTGAAACGAATTATTTATGACTAGATTCGAGGCGTTTGGAGACCAATTCACGAGGAAAGGGCATTGCAGAATAAGAATTTCACGGCTTGACGTAAGTAACAGTTTTAAATCTGGTCCTGAGTGTATGAAACCCCGAATTTTGGTATCATGCGATTATTTTGGAGGTGACGCACATGCTAGGTGACGGATGTGTGGGCGTGCACCGAGGGGATTGTGAATTGGTCCATCCCAGAAAACTGTAAAGTTGAATAATTTATTGTTAGCTATATGCTCTCTATATGTTGATAATATTTGACTGTAAATCATGTTAGAAATCATGCTTAGGCTATATGATAGTACTGTTGGGACCCACATAGGTCGCGTACTTATTGAATTGCCTGCTAAATGCTATATGTACTTAGTCTCAGTTTTTACTTGCACATTTTATCTCAGTCTCTGTTATTATTATTGATACATCATATCATTATTATTTGGGCTGATTTCATGATTATTGAGAGCCCGAGAGTCTAGAGAGATTTATGACTGAGTGAGGCTGAGGGCCTGATAGTGAGATATTGATACTATAGCACGTGAGTTGGCCGTGCAGATCCTTATTTTATATTATAGCACGTGAGTTGGCCGTGCAGATCCTTATATTATACTATAGCACGCGATTTGGCCGTGCAGCACGTGAGTTGGTCGTGTATATCCAGATATTTATATTATAGCACGTGAGTTATCCGTGCAACACGTGAGTTGTCCGTGCAGATTATAGAGCTTAGGCTGTAAGAGCCCCTCCGGATTCTGTACACCCCCAGTGAGTGCGGGTACCCATTGAGAGTGAGTGATGAAGGCTGGGAGCCGAGGGAGTGATGAGGGCTGGGAGCCCAGTGAGTGATTATTGTCCTGAGAGGTTGTACTTGATTTTCATTTGTTGTTGCTTTTAGTTGCTATCTGTCATTGTCGTGAAATCTCTGAAAGATTTTTGATATACGGATTACATGAACAGGAACTGTATAAAAATTGATTTGACATTAAACTATCAGATTTGATAGTATGTTTATTCTTTGCTGGAATTACTGGAAATAAACCATAACTGTTTAGCTCGTTACTATCTTCAGTTCCTTATTTATTATTGTTACTTGCTGAGTTGGTTGTACTCATACTACACCCTGCACTTTGTGTGCAGATCTAGGTATTCCCGGACATAGCGGGTGTTGATCCTTTCACGCGGTTGATTTTCAGGAGATTTTGAGGTAGCTGTCGTGTTCTGCAGACCTTGTCTCTCCTTCTCTATCTCTTTGTTCACTGTATTTGATCTCAGACTATTATAGACTATATTTTTCAGACTTGTATTCATATTAGATGCTCATGTACTCAGTGACACCAGGATTTGGGGAGTGTTTGTATTGTATTTAAATATTATATTTTCAATCTTGAGAGAAAATATGGTTTATTGAGATTTTCGGCTTTCCTAGTATTGAGATAGGCGTCATCATGACAGATGAGATTTTGGGTCGTGACAAGTTGGTATCAGAGCCTAGGTTACATAGGTCTCACGAGTCATGAGCAGGTTTAGTAGAATCTTGCAGATCGGTATAGAGACGTCTGTACTTATCTTCGAGAGGTTGTAGAACCCTTAGGAAAATTTCACTTTCTTGTATTTTGTCGTGCAAATTTGTTGATTCTGGAAACTAAATTTCTGCTATTCTATTCTCTCACAAATGGTGAGGACACGTACTATCGGATCGGACGGTCTGCCACCAGTTAGGGCTGCGAGAGGACGGGGCCGTGGTAGAGGCCGGGGCCGAGGTAGAGGTCGAGGTGTAGCTCGTACCACATTTGGAACAGCACCTGTAGTACCACTAGTTGTTCCATCTCAGGAGAAAATTTCAGATATAGTTGAGCCGAAAGGATCAGCTCAGGCACCAGCTGTGCCCATTGAGATTGCAGGCATTCAGGAGACTTTGGCCTAGATATTGGCACCCTGCACTGGTCTTGCTCAGGTGGTTTCGGCTCAGGCCACACCTGCCATTTCTCAGGCTGGGGGAGGTACTCATACCCCCGTTTCCCGTACTCCGGACCGGTTGCAGCTGCTCATGCCCCGGTAGTTCCTGTTATGGCAGATGATGAGCAGAGGAGACTTGAGAGATTTGAGAGGCTTCGACCTCCACCATTTAGTTGTACTGAGTCAGAGGATGCTCAGGATTTTCTGGATAGGTGTCAACGAATACTTCGGACAGCGGGTATTCTGGAGACCAGTGGGGTCTCATTCACTACTTTTAAGTTTTCTGGGTCCGCACTCAGATGGTGGGAGACTTACGAGAGACGTAGTCCTGTTGGCACAGCACCCCTTACTTGGCATCAGTTCTCCGTGGTCTTTTTGGAGAAGTTCGTACCTCAGTCCCGCAGAGAAGAGCTGTGCATACAGTTTGAGCAGCTTCGCTAGGGTGATATGTCCGTGACGCTGTACGAGATGAGATTTTTTGAGTTGGCTTGTCACGTAGTCTGGTTGGTTCCCACTGATAGGGAGAGGATTAGGAGGTTCATTGATGGCCTCACATATCAGCTGCGGTTACTTATGACTAGGGAGAGAGTATCTAGTGCTATTTTTGATGAGGTAGTGGACATTGCTCGGCAGATAGAGATGGTTCGTAGCTAGGAATGCGGAGAGAGAGAGAGGTTAAGAGGCCTCATGGTCTGGGTGAGTACAGCGGTGTTCCTTCAGGGGGTAAGTTTTACCGTGGTAGGGGCCGTTCTTACAGACACGCTCAGACGGGTCGTCTAGCTCATTGTGGTGCATCATCTAGCCATGGTTCTTACAGTGCTCACTCAGGCCAGTCCTCATTCAGTGCACTACCAGCGTAGAGTTCTCATCATACCTCATCCGCACATGCTTCTGCAGGTCATCCCTCGGGGTATCAGGAGCAGCAGTTCCGTCAGAAGAAAGGTTGTTTTGAGTGCGGAAAATTTGGTCATTTCAAGAGAGAGTGTCCTCGGCTATTGAGTGGAGTTTCACAGCAGAGTTCTCGACCGACGACACCAGTACCAGTAGTTACACCACTTGCCCTACTATCTCGGGGTGGGGGTCAGGCAGTTAGGAGTCGCCCAAGAGTGGGAGGCCGATCAGGAGATGGGCAGGCTCGATTCTATGCTTTTCCTGCCAGGCCAGATGTTGTTTCCTCAGACGTAGTGATCACATATATTGTTTCAGTGTGCCACAGGAAGGCTTCTATATTATTTGACACTCGTTCCACTTATTCATATGTATCATCATATTTTGCTCATTATCTGGATATGCCCTGTGAGTCCTTAGTTTCACCTGTTTGTGTATCTACACCAGTGTGCGATATTATTACTGTGTATATCGTGTATCGGTCGTGTGTGGTAACTATTGGGGCACTAGAGACTAGAGTTGATCTCTTATTACTCGATATGGTTGATTTCGATATAATCCTGGGTATGGATTGGTTATCTCCATGTCATGCTATTCTGGATTGTCACGCAAAAATCATGACGTTGACGATGCTAGGGTTGCCAAAGGTTGAATGGAAGGGTTCTCTAGATCTTGTTCCTAGCAGGGTAATTTCTTATTTGAAGGCCCAACGTATGGTTGGAAAGGGATGCTTGTCATATTTGGCCTTTGTGAGAGATGTTGATGCAGATGCTCCTATTATTAATTCAGTACCGGTTGTGCGAGACTTTCCGGATATATTTCCTGCAGACCTGCCGGGTATGCCACTCGATAGGGATCTTAATTTCGGTATTGACTTGGTGCAGGGAACTCAACCAATTTCTATTCCTCCGTATCCTATGGCACCAGCTGAGTTAAAAGAATTGAAAGAGCAACTTCAGGAACTCCTTGAAAAGGGGTTTATTAGGCCTAGTGTGTCACCTTGGGGTGTACCGGTTCTGTTTGTGAAAAAGAAAGATGGTACTATGCGGATGTGCATTGATTATAGGCAGTTGAACAAAGTTACAATCAAGAATAAATATCCATTGGCGCGTATTGATGATTTATTTGACCAGCTTCAGGGAGCGAGGGTGTTCTCCAAAATTGATTTGAGGTCTGGGTATCACCAATTAAAAATTTGGGATTCGGACATTCTAAAGACGACATTCAGGACTCGTTATGGCCACTATGAATTTCTTGTGATGTTTTTTGGGCTAACCAATGCCCCAACAACATTTATACATTTGATGAATAGTGTATTTTAACCATTTCTTGATTTATTTGTCGTGGTATTCATTGATAATATTCTGGTGTACTTATGTAGCCAAGAGGAGCATGCACAACACTTGGGTATTGTATTACAGAGGCTGAGAGAGGAGAAACTTTATGCCAAATTCTCTAAGTGTGAGTTCTGGCTTAGTTCGGGTGGTATTCTTGGGACATATAGTGTCCAGTGAAGGTATTAAGGTGGATCTGAAGAAAATAGAGGCAGTTCAGAATTGGCCCAGACCATCCTCGGTTACTGAGATTAGGAGTTTTCTCGGCTTGGCCAGTTATTATCGTCATTTTGTGGAGTGTTTCTCATCTATTGCATCGCCTATGACTAAATTGACCCTGAAAGGTGCTCTGTTCAGGTGGTCGGATGAATGTGAGGAAAGCTTTCAGAAGCTCAAGACAGCTTTGACTACAGCTCCAGTATTGGTGTTGCCTACAGGTTCAGAGTCTTATATTGTGTATTGTGACGCGTCGCGGATTGATCTCGGCGCAGTGCTGATGTAAGACGGTAGGGTGATTTCCTATGCGTCCAGACAGTTAAAGGTACATGAGAAGAATTATCCAGTCCATGCCCTAAAAATTTGGCGGCATTACTTGTACAATGTCCAGTGTGAGGTATATACAGATCATCAGAGTCTATAACAATTGTTTAAATAGAAGGATCTTAACTTGCAGTAGTGAAGGTGGTTGGAGTTGCTTAAGGACTATGATATCACCATTCTCTATCATCCCGGAAAGGCCAATATAGTGGACGATGCCTTGAGTCGTTAGGCGGAGAGGTTGGGAAGCTTAGCATACTTACCGGTAGCAGAGAGGCCTTTAGCCTTGGATGTTCAGGCCTTGGCTAATCAGTTTGTTAGATTGGATGTTTCTGAGCCGAATTGAGTTTTGGCTTGTGTGGTTTCTCGGTCTTCTTTATATGATCGCATCAGAGAGTGCCAGTATGATGATCCACATCTATGTGTCCTTAAGGACATGGTTCCGTACGGTGATGCCAAGGAAGTCACTATTGGAGATGACGATGTATTACGGATGTAGGGCAGGTTATGTGTACCTAATGTAGATAGTTTGCGTGAGCTGATTCTCCAAGAAGCTCACAGTTTGCGGTACTCTATTCATCCAGGCACCGCAAAAATGTATAAGGATTTGAGACAACACTATTGGTGGAGGTGGATGAAGAAAGATATAATTGGGTTTGTATCTCGGTGTTTAAATTGTCAACAGGTAAAGTACGAGCACCAGAGACCGGACGGATTGCTAGAGAGACTCGAAATTCCGGAGTGGAAGTGGGAGCATATTACCATGTACTTCATAGTTGGACTCCCACGGACTTTGAGAAAGTTTGATGCTGTTTGGGTGATAGTAGATCAGTTGACCAAGTCCGCACATTTTATTTCAGTCGGTACTAATTATTCTTTGGAGCGATTGATTGGGATTTATATTCGTGAGATTGTTCGCCTACATGGTGTGCCGATGTCCATTATTTTAGATCGGGGTACGCAGTTTACCTCACAGTTTTGGAGGTCAGTGCAGCGCAAATTGGGCACACAGGTTCAGTTGAGTACAGCATTTCACCCCCAGACGGACGGACAGTCTGAGCGCACTATTCAGATATTGGAGGATATGCTACGCGCTTGTGTCATTGACTTTGGGGGGTCATGGGAGCAATTTATGCCACTCGCAGAGTTTGCTTACAATAATAGCTACCAGTCAAGCATTCGGATGGTTTCGTATGAAGCTTTATATGGGAGACGGTGTCGGTCTTTGGTGGGTTAGTTTGATCCGGGTGAGGTTAGGCTATTGGGTACTGAGTTGGTTCAGGATTCTTTAAAGAAGGTCAAAGTGATTCAGGAACGGCTTCGCACAGTATAATCTAGACAGAAGAGTTATGCCGACAGGAAGGTTCGTGATGTTGTCCACATGGTTGGGGAGAAGGTTCTGCTTAAGATTTCAGCCATGAAGAGTGTGCTGAGGTTTGGGAAAAAGGGCAAGTTGAGCCCTCGGTATATTGGGCCTTACTTATGCTTGTATAAGTAAAATACAAAGGTGAAAAGTTTCCTTAACCATTAAGCTTGTTGCGACCAAACACACTCACGCAAGTATACGCGGTCGTCAAGTAATAAAGTGACTCAAAGTCGGATGTCGAACCCACGAGGACTTATGATTAACTATTAACTAAATTAGCCTATCTTAATTATCTAAACAAGAATTAAATCTAAAAATATTTTATTCTAACTAATTAAATAAGAAAAATATAAATAATAAACTTTGAACAGAGAAAGAGCAGATTTTTATGATATCAATGTAATGAAAACGATCTAGGGTTATGGGCTATCTAACAATCCTATTGTATTCTTCAATTGAATTGACCGACTAATTTATCTAGCTTATTGGTTGACAGGGTTAATATTGCTCATAAGAATCTGTCGAGTTCTTACTCGCCTATTCAAGCTAACCTAACGCCTATATGTCTATGGAGTTAGAATCAACAAGAACGCATTTATAATTCCTGTAAATCAACCAAGCAAGGTAATTAGGTATATGTCTATCCTAACCACGAATCCGTTCCCCGATGCCCGAGTTCAAGAACTTGCCCTACTCAATCCTATATGCAATATAGAATTCCCACTTTCGAGTTCAATTCTAGATTCGTAGATAATATTCAATTGGTGATCAAGCAATTAAATAATTAAGTGCAAGATTGAATAAATAAACTAATATGATAAATCAAGAAGTCAAAATCAATATCCGAATAACAATAGTCATGAAAGAACCACAACCCTAGAACGTGAAGTTTAGCTCCACATAGACATGGTAGCCAAACAACAAATCATACAAAGAAACATAAAAATTACTAAGTTTGGTGGGAGAAAGATGAAACTTGATGAATTCCGGCCTCCACAGCTTTGTCGTGGCTTTTTCCCTCTTCCCAATCTGTTAGATAACCTAAAAGAGGCCTTTTTGGCTTATATATTGCGTACAAAAGTCGTGGGCCAAAGCTCTCCTATTCCTAGTCCAAATCGGCTTCAGGGATTGATGCTAAGGTGGATGCGACGCATCCACCTTGTCCTCCATTTCAATTTTTGCCTGCGAAGGTGGATGCGACGCATCCACCTTGTCCTCTATTTCTCAGCTTGCATGCGATGGTGGACGCGACGGCCCAACTTCACTGCTAAGGTTGCATGCATGATGATGTTTTCCTAGGTTGGATGCGACGCATCCAACCCTTCTTCCTCTAGCTAAACCACCTTTTCTTCATATTTTGCACTCCGAACACCTTAAATCGTCACACATAACTTAATTAGTCATCAAACCAATAATTACACCATGTTGGGTGTTTTAAAGATTAAATAACATCAAAAAGTGGTTAAAGCATGGGCAAAGTAACATCAACACATATCGAAATATGCCAAACATCACTACCCCACACTTAAACCTTTGTTCGTCCTCGAACAAACCATCCTATAGTAGACGAGACAAAATTAAACTCTTATCATTCAAAGCACACTACATCTATGACCATGGTTATTTGCTACAATTAGGCTCTAGACTATGCATCAACACACTTCCCTTTTCTTAGGCCCTTCTTTAAACATATTCGAACAAAGACAACATGCTCATAACAATCCTAACCTCAAAAACCGACTCAATGTCACAATGCACTCATGGCTTGAACACCCAACATCATAGAGAAGTCTAATAACGTTACCTATCCCTCGTGAAACCCATGTGCCCTCACAACAAAAGCAAAGAGAGTAGAATTAATCCACACATTCATGCTCACAAAGAAAATCGCTCACTCTCACAAAAGAAGTCGCATGCATGCAGTTAGTACCATAGGCTTGCCCTTAATGTAAATCTCTACTAATGTAAGCTCGCTCGATCTAAAATCAATTAGGACTTTTTCATGGTTGTAATGTGGGCTAAGGGACGGGTAGGATATATTTAAGGAATAGTGATTCACCCTCCTAAGCACTTTAACACATCATCAAATAACTTAAGCGCAAATTCTTCAACACCACTTCAATTTCACAAATAATATCACCCCAACAATATTTCCTCCTTCTTTAAGCACTACTTTAATTCATACCCACTAGCAAGAACAAGACAACAATTTATTCATTTATATTTTTCTTTCTTTCAATTTCCGCTAGTGGTGTATTATTTTACAAAATAAGTGCACCCTTCTTTCTTTCATTGGTTCCACTCAAAAGTCACCCCACACTTAGTCCCTTCTTACTTCTTTTAGCGCTCATCTAACACTTAAAGTGCTTTAAGAGGTAAAAGGATCAAAACAATGTCAATTAAGAATAAAAAGGGTATAGGCTTGTAATGTGGGTACCAAATAAAAGGTCTACAGGCTCAAAAGGTTTAACTAGGGATAGATTTTATTTGTGATAAGCAATAAGCTCAAAAAGATCAAAGAAAGCCTAAAATCATTTTTCAAACCGAGCATCACCTAAAATTTCGCTTCAACTCACATACCGGGCAAGTTCTAGACACAAGTACACTACATGGACTACACAAACACCTCACCACACATGGCACATGACTCACTAAGGACGATCACATTCCGACTCTCAAACAATGCAAGTATTCACGGAGCAACGAGATATTAAGCATTAAGCGCAAAGTGAACATAAGTCATGTAAACGAGACATAGGCGCCACAAAACATGCTATCCATTTTAACAAGGCATCATCATTCTTCCTCCTTTTATTCCCTACATTCCTACTCTACTCTAAAAGAAAAAAACTACCCGGTTCAAACTACATCCCATGGAAAAGAACCGAGGCACAAAGAAAAACCACAAGGGATTATTACTACCTAAAGAAAGCTAAAAGACATATTTTGAATTTTTGTTTAGACTTTAATCCCTCAAGAAAACTATCTAGGAGATCAATCGTCGGGAAAAGTCCAATTTTTCTAATTTTTTATTTTTTTTTTCTTCACAAAAGCTACTACACTTAAGAATGAGTACTATAACTAAGCTAAAATAGCACAGAAACTTATCCAAACGATCTCCTCACCCCACACTTAAAATTTTGCAATGTCCTCAATGCACATTATAAATAATAAGAGGGTAAACGAGACTCCCTGGTAGGCCAAAGGCCGAAGCAATAGCGGCTCACGAGGTACTCAGACTTCTCCCAGGCATCGTCCTTTGTGTGGGCACCCCACACTTAGTCCTCACCATCTAGCTCGCTTTTGCACTCTTCTAATGGCTTTGCTTCCTATGCTCATAATCCTACAAAACAAAAATAAATACTACAAAATAATAAAAATAAAATAAAATAAAAAGTAAACAAAAATAAAAGAAAGCAGTAATGCTGGGTTGCCTCCCAACAAGCGCCTGATTTAACGTAGCGGCACGACGTGAACCACTTTTTGCCTCCACCTCGAACTTATGAATTGAGCCCCTAACATGGCATCCAGTTTGCGGCTATGCTCCAGTGGTGGGGCTACAAAGATAACCAGGCCAAGTAATAAATTTTTCACTCTACACTTCTCGGCCTTTAGATGAGGAATGTATTTTTTGCTTTTTGGCATGACAAATTCAAAAATATAGGCATCATGTTCCTCTTCCATTGACTCCTCCAAAGGCTTAGATGACTCGATTTCCATGTCATCATCCAAATACAATGTCGAAAAATATTTAGAATGAGGACCAACACGCCCCAACTTTAGAATTGTATTACTATTTATATCCTCATATGTGCACACATTAGAGTCTTCAAATATAACATTATCTGCTACCTCGCATGGCTCTAGTGTACTTTTCTCAACATGGGCATCATCAACAGAAATATGCTCGAATGATTGGCTCTCCACTTTTAGCTCCTCAATTTGGCGTATAAGCTCCTTTTCAGCTTCTGACAACTCATTACTATTTTGTTGGGCGATAGACGCAACAACCTTTGCATTTAATTTATCTTGCAAGTCGTGAATAGTAGTGACAAATTTATAGATCCCTTGTCCCAGTTTAGATCTTCCCTCTATAAAGTGTCTCATCCCATCAGTAAGTTCCTCATGTTGAGCTTCATATATTTCTAACTTTTCAGCCTGTTCTGCCAGCCAAGTTTGGCTCAAAATCTCCTCTTTTTCAAAAATTTTCTCTTGCTGGTACTCGCTCTCTTCATTCAATTCTTCCATATTGGCCTTCATTCTTGTGATTGCTGCCCTCATTCTTTTCATATCTTTTTTGAGTTCATCCTGTTGCTCTGCTACTTGCCTCAGAATATCCCTAATATATGCATCAGGCTCCATATCCTGCACTTCATTGCCCCTATCAAACTCAGAAATATCATTAGAAAGATCATAATAAGGGCTCAGAGAAGGATGAACAAAATTAGGACAACCATCCCAATGGCCATCTTGACCACCACACATATTACAAATATTCCACTCAAAGGATTGAGATTGTGCGCACAACTCGCTCCTGGGAACATTCTGACAATTTTTCCACCAGTGGGGTCCTCCACAATATGGACAAGGATCATCAAAATAAGAATAACCATCATTCGAACAATTTTTATTCCAAGATGCCATGCTAAAATAAATAAAAAATACTAACTAAAATAAAATAAAATAAAAACATGAATAGATAAAAAAAATATCCAATCTAGAAAAATAGCAAATTTCTAAGTCCCCGGCAACGGCGCCAAAAACTTGTTGCGACCAAACACACTCACGCAAGTATACGCGGTCGTCAAGTAATAAAGTGACTCAAAGTCGGATGTCGAACCCACGAGGACTTATGATTAACTATTAACTAAATTAGCCTATCTTAATTATCTAAACAAGAATTAAATCTAAAAATATTTTATTCTAACTAATTAAATAAGAAAAATATAAATAATAAACTTTGAACAGAGAAAGAGCAGATTTTTATGATATCAATGTAATGAAAACGATCTAGGGTTATGGGCTATCTAACAATCCTATTGTATTCTTCAATTGAATTGACCGACTAATTTATCTAGCTTATTGGTTGACAGGGTTAATATTGCTCATAAGAATCTGTCGAGTTCTTACTCGCCTATTCAAGCTAACCTAACGCCTATATGTCTATGGAGTTAGAATCAACAAGAACGCATTTATAATTCCTGTAAATCAACCAAGCAAGGTAATTAGGTATATGTCTATCCTAACCACGAATCCGTTCCCCGATGCCCGAGTTCAAGAACTTGCCCTACTCAATCCTATATGCAATATAGAATTCCCACTTTCGAGTTCAATTCTAGATTCGTAGATAATATTCAATTGGTGATCAAGCAATTAAATAATTAAGTGCAAGATTGAATAAATAAACTAATATGATAAATCAAGAATTCAAAATCAATATCCGAATAACAATAGTCATGAAAGAACCACAACCCTAGAACGTGAAGTTTAGCTCCACATAGACATGGTAGCCAAACAACAAATCATACAAAGAAACATAAAAATTACTAAGTTTGGTGGGAGAAAGATGAAACTTGATGAATTCCGGCCTCCACAGCTTTGTCGTGGCTTTTTCCCTCTTCCCAATCTGTTAGATAACCTAAAAGAGGCCTTTTTGGCTTATATATTGCGTACAAAAGTCGTGGGCCAAAGCTCTCCTATTCCTAGTCCAAATCGGCTTCAGGGATTGATGCTAAGGTGGATGCGACGCATCCACCTTGTCCTCCATTTCAATTTTTGCCTGCGAAGGTGGATGCGACGCATCCACCTTGTCCTCTATTTCTCAGCTTGCATGCGATGGTGGACGCGACGCATCCAGCTTCACTTCTACTTCCCAGTTTCGCATGCGATGGCAGACGCGATGGCCCAACTTCACTGCTAAGGTTGCATGCATGATGATGTTTTCCTAGGTTGGATGCGACGCATCCAACCCTTCTTCCTCTAGCTAAACCACCTTTTCTTCATATTTTGCACTCCGAACACCTTAAATCGTCACACATAACTTAATTAGTCATCAAACCAATAATTACACCATGTTGGGTGTTTTAAAGATTAAATAACATCAAAAAGTGGTTAAAGCATGGGCAAAGTAACATCAACACATATCGAAATATGCCAAACATCATATATCAGGCGTTCATCCAGTGTTTCATGTATCCATGCTCTGAAAGTATGTCGGGGATCCGTCTCACATTCTGGATTTCAGTACAGTACATCTGGACGGTAATTTGACTTATGATGTGGAGCCGGCGGCTATTTTAGACCGGCAGCTTCGAAAGCTGAGGTCAAAGAACATAGCATCAGTGAAGGAGCAGTGGAGAGGCCAGTTAGTCGGAGAAGCTACTTGGGAGACTGAGCAGGAGATGCGGAACAAATATCCACACTTATTTGAGACTCCAGGTATTATTCTAAACCCGTTCGAGGACGAACATTTGTTTAAGAAGGGGAGAATGTAATGACCCGGCCGATCGTTTTGAATATTATAACCCCATTCCCCCATTTGCTGCTCAATTTATGTCTTGTAATTGATTTATGACTTATCGGGTCAGTTGGTTCGGGTCCGGAAGGAACTCGGAGTGAAATGAGACACTTAGTCTTATAATTGAAAATTTAAGTTAGAAAAGTGGACCGAATATGGACCTATGTATAAACGACCTCGAATTTGAATTTTGATAATTTCAATAGCTCCGTATGGAGATTTTGGGCTTAGGAGCGTGTCCGAAATATTATTTGGAAGTCAGTAGAGGAATTAGGCTTGGAATGCCGAAAGTTTAATTTTTGAGAAGTTTGACCGGGGGTTGACTTTTTGATATCGAGGTCGGAATACGATTCTGAAAATTTGAATACCTTTGTTATGTCATTTATTACTTGTGTGCAAAATTTGAGGTCAATCGGATGTGATTTGATAGGTTCAGGAGTCCTTTGTAGAAATTAGAAATTTCAAGTTTATTAGGCTTGATTTGTGGTGTAATTCATGATTTTAGCGTTGTTTGAGGTGATTTGAGGGTTCGACTAAGTCTGTATGATATTTTAGGACTTGTTGGTATATTTGGTCGAGGTCCCGAAGGGCTCGGGTGAGTTTTGGATGGTTAACGGATCAAAAATTTGGACTTGAATAGCTGCTGGAATTTTCTGATATCTGATAATGTTTTCCTTCTACGCGATCACGTGAATGCATTTGCGATCGCGTAGGCTTTTTTGGTCAGTGGGGGGTTTTTGTTCTACGCGATCGCGTGGGGATATCTGCGATCGCGTAGGGTTAATCTGAGGCAGTGGTATTTTGTGCTTCGCGACCGCGTGAAGCGGGATGCGATCGCGTAGCTCTGGAATTTTTTGACTCAAGTGGAGCGGAGTAGAAGTCACGCATTTTGTGCTTCTCGATCACGTGGACTAGTCCGCGATCGCATATGTCTGTGATGTTCTGCATCGCGATCGCGTGGGAAAGTCCGCGATCGCGTAAAGTAAAATCTGGGCGATGAAAAATTATTCTTCGCGATCGTGTGGGAATGTTCGCGATCGCATAGAGCAAATGTCTGGGCATAGAGTTTAAGTTTTGTAAATGGGACTTCGTCCCATTTTCAGTTTTTGACGATTTGGAGCGCGGATTGAGGCGAATTTTGGGTGATTTTTAGAGGAAATAACGGGGTAAGTATTTTTAACTCAATATTGGTTAAATTACCCGAATCCATGGTTGTTTTTATTATTTAATTAATGAATTGAGTTGGGAAAATATGAAAACCCTCTCGGTTTAAATTGAAGATTTGAGGGTCGAGTTGGGGTCGGATTTTGGTAAAATTAGTATGGTTAGACTCGTGGTTGAATGGGTTTCCAGATTTTGTACCTTTTGTCGAGTTCCGAGACGTGGGCCTCACGGGCAATTTTTGAGCTAATTTTCGGATTTATATGGAAAATCAATATTTTCTTATGGAATTAATTCCAATGAATTTTATTGACTGAAACGAATTATTTATGACCAGATTCGAGGCGTTTGGAGACCAATTCACGAGGAAAGGGCATTGCAGAATAAGAATTTTACGGCTTGAAGTAAGTAACAGTTTTAAATATTGTCCTGAGGGTATGAAACCCCGGATTTTGTTATCATGCGATTGTTTTGGAGGTGACACACATGCTAGGTGACGGGCGTGTGGGCGTGCACCGAGGGGATTGTGACTTAGTCCGTCCCGGGAAATTGTAAAGTTGAATAATTTGTTGTTAGCTATGTGCTCTCTATGTGTTGTTAAAATTTGACTGTAAATCATGTTAGAAATCATGCTTAGGCTATGTGATAGTACTGTTGGGACCCACAGAGGTCGCGTACTTGTTGAATTGCCTGTTAAATGCTATATGTACTTAGTCTCAGTTTTTACTTGCATATTTTATCTCAGTCTCTGTTATTATTATTGATACATCATATCATTGTTGTTTAGGATGATTTCATGATTATTGAGAGCCCGAGAGACTGGAGAGATTTATGACTGAGTGAGGTCGAGGGCCTGATTGTGAGATATTGATACTATGGCACGTGAGTTGTCCGTGCAGTACATGAGTTGGCCGTGCAGATCCTTATATTATACTATAGCACGTGAGTTGGCCGTGCGGATCCTTATATTATACTATTGCACGCGAGTTGGCCGTGCAGCACGTGAGTTGGGCGTGCGGAGCCAAATATTTATATTATGGCACGTGAGTTGTCCGTGCAACACGTGAGTTATCTGTGCAACACGTGAGTTATCCGTGCAGATTATAGCACTTGGGCTGTAGGAGCCCTTCCGGAGTCTGTACACCCCCTGTGAGCACGTGTACCCATTGAGAGTGAGTGATGAGGACTGGGATCCCAGGGAGTGATTGTTGTCCTGAGAGGTTGTACTTGATTTCCATTTGTTGTTGCATTTAGTTGCTATCTGTCATTGTCGTGAAATCTCTGAAAGATTTTTGATATACGGATTACATGAACGAGAACTGTATAAAAATTGATTTGACATTAAACTGTCAGATTTAATAGCATGTCTATTCTTTGCTGGAATTACTGGAAATGAAACATAATTGTGTAGCTCGTTACTGTCTTCAATTCCTTATTTATTATTGTTACTTGCTGAGTTGGTTGTACTCATACTACACCCTGCACTTCGTGTGCAGATCCAGGTGTTCCCGGACATAATAGGTGTTGATCCTTTCGCGCGGTTGATTTTCAAGAGATTTTGAGGTAGCTGTCGTATTCCGCAGACCTTGTCTCCCCTTCTCTATCTCTTTTTTCATTATATTTGGTCTCAGACTATTATAGACTATATTTTCCAGACTTGTATTCATATTAGATACTCATGTACTTAGTGACACTAGTATTTGGGGAGTGTTTGTATTGTATTTAAATATTATATTTTCAATCTTGAGAGAAATTATGGTTTATTGCGATTTTCGACTTGCCTAGTATTGAGATAGGCACCATCACGACGGGTGAGATTTTGGGTCGTGACAGACCGGGTGCGTCTCGGACCGCCCGGAGCTAAGTCTAAAACTGCTGGTATGCTGGTTCTGGTTTGCTTCTTTGCGAACGCGAAAGGATCCTCGCATTCGTGATGAAAGATTTGGGGACATGAAGCTTTTTCACTTTGCGTTCGCTAAGATAAGGTCGCGTTCGCGGTGGCTTGGAACTATCGGCCTTCGCGTTCGCAGTAGACTCATCGTGTTCGTGTAGAAGACCTGGTCCTAGGCAACTTTGTTGCCCTTCGCGTTCGCGAGTGGAGACACGCATTCGTATTGAGTGGGCGGCTCAGTGCAACGCGTTCACGAGTGGCTTCTTGCATTTGCGAAGAGGACTTTTTATGGGTTGGTGAGCTTTGCCTTCGCGATCATGTGGGCTTGTCCGCGATCGCGAAGAAGACAGACCTTGTTCGGCACCAAGTTGAGGCCTTAGAGTGAATTTGTGGGTCAGAAAGTGAGCTTTGACATGAAGAAAGTCTCTTTCCTAACCTTGTAAGAGGAAATTTATCCCATAGGTGTTTTAAATTACTATTTGCTTCTAATTGTGGGGGCTACGCACGTACGAGGTGACGAGAATCCGTACATAACTACTAACTTTGCGTAAGTCCGGGTAGTTTTAGGACCCAAATAAAGAAATACTTGTATTGTTTGCACTCTACTTGTTAATTTAAGTGCCTAAATTATATTGAAACTTGGTAAAGGATTCGTAAAGACCGAATTTCACTTACTTTGAGTTTTGGCGGGTTACTTGACCGTTAATATAAATTGTGTTTCCTTGTGTATTAGGCTTGTAATAGCTTTTAAATCAGACGTCTATAGAGTATTCTCTATTCTTGTGGAGCGGGTTGAATGCATCGACAGTATAATAGATGCATCTATGATTCGTGTCGCTCGACCCTCGACATTGTATACATTATTCTGGATCGGGCCATACGACCTCAGCATAAATCGTGTGTGTAAATGCTTGGAGCCCGAATACACTTGATATTATTTTTATGAATTGAGAGATTATAAGTTATTTATTGGCCCTAAATTTATTTGGCGCTAATATGTGTTAGTTGAAGATTTTTGAAATTTACTATCAGTTAAAGAATCATTTAATCCTTGTTTGCTATTGTGTTATTATTATTATTATTATTATTCACATATTCCATGCTTATATAGTATTCCTTTATTTTATTGTTGGCCCATAGTAAGTGTCGATGTCGACCCCTCGTCACTACTTCTTTGAGATTAGACTAGATACTTACTGGGTACATGTTGTTTATGTACTCACGCTACACTTCTGCACTAATCGTTCATGATTTGAGGCAGATGCATCTAGCAGTCATTCCAACGCGTTATCACGAGCCATAAATCCAACTAGCCATGATGGCACCCAACCTCACCCGCTAGGTAAGCCAAATAACAATAATCCAATTCAATTTATATTTAACAGACTCTAATACACTCCCCAACGGCTAGTAGTACAAATCATGAGCTTCTAAGATTAGAATTTACAAAGCTGGTGTGAAATAAAAATACGTCATCTGTTTGAAATATACATGAACATATTTAAAAATTCTAAAGCTACCTAGAACAAGCGGCAGTTGTGACTGGATTGCAGGTACATCTTTAATGTTAGCTCCCCCCATATACATAATCATCAACATCCAAAATCTGCACGCAAGGTGCAGAAGTGTAGTATGAGTACAACCGACCCCATGTACTCAATAAGTAACAAACCTAATCTTAGGTTGAAAGTAGTGACGAGCTTGTACCAAGGTCAGAGTCCAGACCAATAAACAATAACATCTCATAACAATACAATATAAAGCAACACAAGTAATAGCTCAATAATAAAATGCTCAGCTCGTATACAATTACAGAAAGATAGGCATGCTTTTCAAGTATAACAGTGAATCCCAAATCTTTTGCCAAAACTTACCGAAAATATGAGTCACTCTGAAATCTGTAATTTTTCTCAAAAACTTTAACGACATATAAGAAATTTAATTATCAGATGGCATGAGGAAAAATACTTCTCTATGCCTACATATCAAGTGTGCATGCCTAATGCAATATAGTACAGTGATGTACTCATGTACTCACACTCTCAGAGTACTTAATCTCACTGTCTCGTATTTACACTCATCTCGCTCAATATTCAGTACACTCAGTCACTCGGCACTGTACAGGATAAATCTAGCCCAAATATTAATGACAACTTGCACACAGTCACTCAGTATTGTATATGGTCAATCCAGCCCAAGGAAGATCAATCCCAAATATATATATACAAAATAACTGACATTCAGTCACCTAGTACTGTACAGGGCAAATCCAGCTCACGGAACTCCATCCCAAATATAAATGTATAAGTCAACTCCATGCCTAGGGAACTCCATCTCAAATATAATATATAGGGCAACTCCATGCCCATGGAACTCCATCCCAAATATAATGTATAGGGCAACTCTATGCCTAGGGAACTCCATCCCAAATGTAATATCCATTGCGCTCACTGTGTGGGGTGCAGACTCCGGAGGGGCTCCTTCAGCCCAAATGCTATAATAATAAGCCATTTAGGCATGTTGCAGTGTGCAGCCCGATCTCATAATAATAAAGCCTATAAGGCAAGCTGCGATGTGCAGCCCCGATCCATATAATAATAAAGCCTATAAGACCTGCTGCGACGTGCAACCCTGATCCATAAATAATATATATATATATATATATATATATATATATATATATATAGCCAATACAGCCTGTTGCGGCACCGTGCAACTCGATCCCATACATATCCTCACAGCTGGATGAATATGACTGAGTATGGAATTAACATTTTTAAAACAATTAATTCAAGAGCAATATGACACATGTGGGTCCTAAAATATCGGCACCTAGCCTAAACATGATCTTTAATACAAGTCTCATCTCAAATTTTCTAACACATGAAAGTACATGGATAATACCAAAATTATTTGACTAAAAAATTCCACAGAATCAATTATGTCACAATTTCTACGGTGCATGCCCACACGCTTGTCACCTAACATATGCGTCACCTCCAAACAAATCGTATAATACGTATATTCAGGGTTCATACCCTCAGCTCAAAGTTTAGAAATGTTACTTACCTCAAACAAGCCGAATCTGATGCCGAGCAAGATAAACAATACTCCAAAAATTTCATTCCGCGCGTATCAACCTCTGAACACCTTCCTATCTCCTCTATTCCAAGCCAAACGATCCGAAATTAGTCAAACGACGTGCAAATTAATCAAAATATACTCCAATGCTTACAATTTAACAATTTATAAAGATTTTCAAATCCGCTCGAAAACTTAACCAAAAGTCAATTGTGGGGCCCACGTCTCAAAATCCAACAAAAATTATAAAATCTGAACCCCCATTCAACCACGAGTCCAACCATATCAAAATTACTCAAATTCGACCAAAACTCGGCCTTCAAATTCTCAATTAAAGTCTATGAATTTTTCTACCATATTAACCCAAAAAACTAATTTGTTGATAAAAAAATAATAGATTTATGTAATTTAACCAAAACCGAGTTAGAATCACTTACCCCAATCCATATGGTAAAAATTGCATCAAATATCGCTTCAATCCGAGCTCCATAGCTCCAAATGTGTTAAAAATGGCCGAAACCACCGTTTTAGAATCTGTTCATGCAAGTCGCATTTGACACCTGAGACTTATAAATCGCATTTGATACCTACGATATGCCTCAGTCCCTGAAAAACAACAATAGTCTCCGACACAGAAATAGGCATAACTCTCTCATACGATGTCTGAATTCGACGATTCATTTTGTTATGGCTCTGTAATTTCAATATGGATCTAATGCTTCTTTTGAAGCTCATTTGCTTAATGTGGTACCACTTATGCTTGAAGAAACGATGTCGAAACATTCTAGAAATATCCAAATTAAATTCTAGGCATACGCACAAGTCCAAAATCACCATCCAGACATAACGGAATCATCAAAACTCCGATCCGAGATCGAATACTAAAAAATCAAATTTGGTCAACTATTTCAACTTAAGGCTTCCAACAGAGAATTCATTCTTCCGAACATAATACGAAAGACCTGAAAACAAAACCGACGATTCTCACACGTCATAATACATAATATGAAGCTATTCAAGACTTCAAATAGTTGAAAGGGATGTAAATGCTAAAAATGACGTCGGATCGTTACATTCTCCCCGACATAAACATACGTTCATCCTCGAACGTGCCAAGAATTGTTCTTAAGCCTTCAATTCATTGTGCCACCTTACCACACCCATACCCGGGGGTGATCCCACGTCACCTTATTTTATATGAACCCGACGACACAACATAATTGAAAATCATTAATTTACCCTTAGCCCATAAACCTTGGAATCCAATTTCCAACATCCAAAATTTCTTTTCAAGACTCGAATCTCACATCTACACACTGTATGAGTCTTAATAAGATGTATCAAGTCATAGCCATAACCCATGATATAATCACATGATATACCACACAACTCGCACACTCGCAGCACCATTTTCGGTCATAGTAACTACTCATAACCAACCTGATACTAGTATTAAACCCCATATTAAACAAAACCTCATTTCCAAAACCTTCGTACACTATCGATAATGAAAGAAACACGCAGAATCTCATAACCACTTATCAGATCAACAAGTCATGGAGCTCTCTCGCCCCAATCTGAACATTAATCACTTTCTAAGCCGACTTTCGATATTATCCTCCCAAATATACTCTAATCAAACCTGATAATACCTATTCTAGGTCCAATGACCTTATATTATCAAACACAACTATTCCACAGACATGCCACACCAATATAACTCAAGCCACAAACGGCGCAATCCGTGCGCCCATAAATGGAAAATGTCTCAAAGAAGAGAATCGTTTCGCAAGTTCAACAAGCACCACCACAACCGCAATACTATGAGGTTATCATACATAGTAGAATCAAGACACAATAATCTAATAATGATAATTGGCTCTCATAGATCTCACATTAACCACACGGACAATTCACGTGCTATAGTATCAATATCTGGACCCGCACGGATAACTCACGAGCCAATAACATAATCCGTCTGGCACGGTCACAAGTCTCCAATACAAGCATATCACAGAGGAGCAATCAAACAAGTACACATGTATATGATAAATGAAATACGATTCTCATGCTCATGGACTAGTAATAATAACACGCCATTGTGTAGGCATGTGCAAAGTGTGCTATCACAGTTCAAATCGGCAAGTTAACACAGAAATAGTAACCTCCAAGTTTATTCAATGAATTAACCTCTTTGTAACCTCAAGTATAGCCCAGATAGTTGTCAACAAATGTACGAATACGAGAAACATTATAACTTTATACTTAACAGTCAACTCTAGGCATATCATAGCCTAAGCATTCTTTCGAGTATGAATACTTGCCCCGATGCCCGCACACGGGCTCAAACCTCACATATATACGCACTCTAGCGCGTAACTATCACAAATAATTAACGCAACTAGTGTCTCCACTGAGTTTAAATAAAATTCTCACCTTAAACAGGCCGCAACCCTGAAACAATATACTTCTGAGAACTCCCAGTCTCCAAATTCATAGAGCACATGAATCACCGTAACTGGTCCCAACTCTAGCACTCCAATGACTAACACATCTTTCATGCACGATCATCCCACGAGGAATACCTCTATAATTCTTTTATGCCACATAGAAAAAATTTGAATATCAACAGTCAATCAACCAGGCGAATACCGCAATACCAACGAAACATCCGTAAGTCAAAATATAGTGTGCCCTTCTGAATGTACACTCTTCTCAGGTAATACCACTAGTGCCAATATCTGAAATCGCCTGTGCTCCATAAACTCATAACCTTCCTTTTGAAACAGAATCGTATACTTGCACATGCAAATCCCAATCTCACTCCACGCACCGCCTCTTTTAGGCCATCCTATGAAAACATGAGAACCTCATTAACACTCTGAGTCACCAGCAGAATACATACCCTGTTAGTTAGAAACCTTCCATTTACTCCCATTCGGGTGGAAATCACAATACATAACATGTTTCTCACGTCTGTAGAAAATATCCATTTCAAACCATGATAGAAACCATCGAGAACTCTTCGAAACCCATTTGCACATAACCGAGCTATTAGAGCTTAATATCCCTAACTCTACCAAGCCACGCAAGTTGAAAAATCCGAGTGTATTTCCACAAAACACCCGTAAAGCCTCACCTCATCATAAGAACCAAAAGAACTGAGCATACAATTACTATACTGATCCATCCTATTACCCATTTGTCCTATTTTCTACGTGTTTCTTCTGAATTAACCTCAAGTTGACACTTCTCCTTGTTAGAACACCATGATCCTTACTCAAAGCTCACCACCAGAGATCCTAGCATAAACAACACCACCCTAAGGCCCATAAACTGTTGTATTCCCTCTTAAGCATCATAAAAGTACCACAACCAAGACACCCACTCTGAAAAAGACCTTATGTGAATTTAAAATTATATTTTCCCCCTTTTTTATACTGAAATGTAGAATCCATAGTCATACAGAATTACCGAGAGTCCCGGTACCATCCGCAGTAAATAACCAATTCTGGCGATATACAAATTCCGAAAACTTTTCAATTGACACATATACATTTTGAATCCATTAGAACCCTCTCAAGAGTCATCCATTCTGCTCAAATCTAAATTGCACCGCCCAAACGGGCCGAAAGACATGTAATATTAGCTTAACAACACTCAAAGAGGTAACCTTACCTTAACACCACCGATCGAATTCATACTCCGTGCACACTACATCCTTCACAAATAAAAACTCACTCATCCCTATGATTTTCATATACTCGGAAAGTGCAATATAACCCGTATCCTTGAATTTCCTTACTCGAGTCATCCTCGATCTCAACCTCTGCAAGTCATAACGGATCCACAATTATGCCTCTGACCCAAAACTAGTATTTAACACATAACCATGAAATCAAATCTTTAATAGCAGGCTCCCCCACTTGGCTCAAAGCCATAGAACAAAACACTCGATAACTCACAATACCCATACTCTATTACGGCCATAATACTACAATCAGTTCAATAAGAATTCTTCTCAAGCTCATGCAACACCAACCATAAAATAGCTCAATCATCCACTAAGCTCGCATTTATTCTCTTGACAGTAAAGTCAACTTTCCCAACCAGATTCAAATTCAAATCTCAACACATACACCCTGCTGGTAGAAAAGAAATTTTTCAATCAACATTATAAGGAACACACCTACGTAGATTACTCTGTATGATATAACCCACTTGCTTAGCCTTAAATTGGCATCTTGCTATACCCTTTCGCAGCCACAATTACTACGCAATCACTTAATTTTTCTGAGTCCAAACTCATTAACAAACATGAGAATTTGATTTGTCCCACACCTTAACAACGTGAAAGATCCTTCAACACACTCATAACTCGAGACTATACATCAAATCAAGACGGAAATCAAGCACCCAATGGACCTTTTTACATCTCGAGAAACTCTTCTCGTCACAGTCAAACCATCACATAGTCATTCAACAGCTTATCGAGCCACAAATTCCACTCATAGGGACACTACCGGGCGCATAAGTCCAAACACATAAGTTCTCATAACCGAACTACCGAGCTTAATCTGCGGTCTAACCCTGGCCTCAAGTACTCCAGACTAGCCTATCACCAAAACAAAGAAAACACATCTCGTACCTCATCCATGGAATCACAAGTCGTTGATGTATAGTTGATACTGAGCGTTCACGTACGCATACAAATGAGTGGAAGAAATCCAAAGAGATACGCTTCAAGCTAAATGCCATGTAGCCTCCCGAAGATAAGTATGGATGTCATCATACTAATCTGCAAGACTCTACTAGACACTTCCTGATGACTTGTAGAACATATGAACCTAGTGCTTTGATACCAACTGGTCATGACCCATAAATCTACCTAGCAGTGATGGCACCTAACCTCACCCACTAGGTAAGCCAAATAACAATAATCCAACTCAATTAATATTTAACAGACTCTAATACACTCTCCAAGGGCTGGTAGTACAAATCGTAAGCTTCTATGATTAGAATTTACAAAGATGGTGTGAAATAAAAATACGTCATCTGTTTGAAATATACATGAAAAAATTTAAAAATTCTAAAGCTACCTAGAACAAGAGGCAGTTGTGGCTGGATCGCAGGTACATCTTCAATGCTAGATCCTGCCATGTACATCATCATCAACATCCAAAATCTACCTGTAAGGTGCAGAAGTGTAGTATGAGTACAACCGACCCCATGTACTCAATAAGTAACAAACCTAACCTTAGGTTGAAAGTAGTGACGAGCTTGTACCAATGTCAGAGTCCACACCAATAACCAATAACATCTCATAACAATACAATTTAAAGCAACACAAGTAATAACTCAATAATAAAATGCTCACCTCATATACAATTACAGAAAGATAGGCATGTTTTTCAAGTATAACAGTAAATCCCAAATCTTTTGCCCAAATCAAAGAAGAAACTAAGATAAAATGCATAATAATTGATTAAGGAAAGAAAATCTAATGTTTAAATGCTAAACTAGCATAAAGTTACCCAATACAGTAAATACAAATGGCTCTAAGTGTTCAGGTGCACCAAACTTGACCTAAAAATGACATAAAGATCTATTTATACCCAGTTGAAAATATCTGATATAATTGCCCTTGCGAAGGTTGTGCGGCCGCACAATTATGTGTGTGGTCTACACTTTGAGATTAACTCTAATTGTGCAGACCGCACTTTTTTGAGTGCGGCCACACTCTTGCTCGTGGACTGGATCTGGTCTTCATTATGCGGACCTCACATTTATGAGTGCGACCGCATTTTGGCATCCTGCGGCCGCACAATAATAGTGCGGTCCGCACATCTTTAAGCTCCCAAATTACAAGTCTCTGAATCTAGTCTTCTGTGGCCGCACAATAATTGTGTGGTCTGCACTCTGTGAAGGAATTCTATCAGTGCATCTTTAGAGTTTGCGGCCGCACACAATATTGTGTGGTCCGCACTGTAGCCCTTTTTGCCTTGTTTTGATTCTTATCCAATTTTACTCCTTTTTGAGTTGATTTTCACTTCTTTGGCTCGTTTTCCAATATTTCTGCAAGAAAGCACATTTCATTATTTCTCGGAAATACCTTTAAGAATTTTTGAGCTAAAATATAAATAAAAGAGAGCAAATAAGCGGTCAAAATCCCTACTTATCAACTCCCCCAAACTTAAGCTTTTTCTTATCCTCAAGCAATTAAGGCAATTTCCCACCTCCACTAGAAAAGAGCTATTTCAGCTGGCCTAAGTTGAATCAAACACAAATCAATTGGGACCAACAATTACCCATACGCTTATGAATCATTATCAAGCTTATGATTTGAATGTTAAAGCATAAATGGTTCTAATATGACGCTTGAGCACCAAGTGTTGACTTTGTTCCTCAAGGAAGCTCGCACTTTCATGCAGGTCACAGTGAATCCCAAAATCCTTCTCCTATACTCTCCAGAAGCTCATCTCTCTCACGAATGAAGAATTCAATTCAATTACTCGAGAAAGATTTGCTCATCACTCTCGAAAGAATGTCACAAGCCCGGCTCTAAGTATCATATGTTTGTCCCTCATATAGATCACCACTAATGTAAGCTCGCTCGTCTTGAAATCACGTAGGGCTTTTTCGGCATGTAATAAAGGCTTTTGGACTAAGGAGGAAAATATCGGAATGGAATTGGTTTATCTTTCATTTAGCACTTCATATTCTCTTTTTGGCTCTTACTTTCCTGACTCTTTGAGTCATTTTCTTTTCCCTTAGGGAGATTAGAGAGACTTGACATAACTCTTTCTTTGTCATGCTATTTATACTTTCCTTCTTTGTTATCTCCATGCTTTGAACTTTTATTTTTTTTATTTGCACCTTTTCAACCCTTTTACATTATTCACTTTCTTTTTGTGTTTTTCTTTTGTTCTTCCTTTCTTTTTCTTTGCCTTTCCTCTTCTTTATTTCTTTTCTCTTTTTGTACCTTGAGACCATCTTTAAACTCCTCGTGTCTCCCCCAAACTTATGTTTTTACCATTTGAATCACATGAGTGCTAAAAAAAGTTTGGGTGCCAAGAGAGAGTCACCATAAAATGGGTAAGGGCTTATAATGTGGTTATCGAATAAAAAGGCTTTAGGATCAAAAGGGTTTACTAAGGATGATATCATTGGTGGGCCATGGAAGGTATCAAAACGGGTCAAGGAAATCCTACAATCACTTCTCAAGCCAAGCTAACTTAGAATTTCGCCTAGAAACACATTCGGGGCAAGTTCTAGACTACTCGCACGGGTACTTGGACTTGTAACAACATGTTTCACCTCTCACACAACCGGATTATCAAAGAGAATAGAGTCGACGGCCCACAACAACCGCATTCAAGATTAAAAATCGCTAATGGTTCAACTAAACCACCCAATGATTGCCTAAGTCAACACAAGAGTCACAAGGTCACTAACTAGGGCTATTTCTTTACACAAACTTATTTTTAACCATAAGCGCGTAGTTAAGTGTGTTGGTACCAAGTGAAGTATGCTTGATTCTTATTTATTCATTAATACTACTTATTTCTACCTAATCATCAACAACTGACTCGATCTCTTAAGAAGGTTGTTACGCCATCCATCGTTGGGAAGAGTCACCCAGTTCACACAAGACCCACCTTTGGAAAGAACCGTAGCATTAAGAAAACCAAAGGCTTATTGTTCACTAAAACAGAAAAAAAAGGTAACAAATCAAAAAGAAGCTAATAAAGTAACTAAGAAGTTATACTATTAAGAAAACAAAATGAAGAACCTATGAAATAAACTACTGAAAGTAAGGGAGATGAATATATAAACCGAGAGGAATATAATATATACAAGAGGGGTGAATATATACACAATGAGGGAGGAAATAAAAATAAAAGAAAGAGAGTATTAAAGTTATTACATGCCCAAAAGTAATCAAATGTCATCACTGTAATCCAAAATGAACTAAATTAGACCAACCCCCCCCCCCCCAGAATAAGAACAAACATTGTCCTTAATGCTTAGCACAATCAAAACAAAAGAGGATAGAGAGTAAAGAAAACTCCCTATGTGGTCTCAGGGTGACTGACAACATCACAACCCTCAGACTCCTCCAACTGTATCTCATCATCACTGGGCTGAGGGACAACAAGGTTGGTGAGCATCTGAAGCATCTCCTCAGTAGTGGGATCTGGCTCGTCAGACTGTCCAGCTAGTGTCTTTGCTGATGGTGCTGCTGGGTCAGCTGGTACTGATGGATTTGTCTCCATAAGTAGGTCAAAAGGCAAATCACCTAATGCTGCTATCTTCGTCACCTCCTTTCTCAAACTCTCCACTGCTTTCTTTGAAGCCCGGGATTTCCTCATCTTCTTCACCTGCTTGGTCAACTCCTCAATAGCACCCCCATGAGCCACCAGTGTATCCATAATAATATTCTGGTTGTCTAGAATCTTCTTCAATGTTTCCTCCACTGATGGAGGGACCTGTGGTGCTGTTGGGGTAGAGGACTGTGGTGCAACAGTACTAGATATGTTTGACAACTTAGAAGTGGCTGTCTGCATCCAGTTGTTGAGGCTCACCAAAGTTTGGGAGACTCGCAGTGCAGTGAGAGGATAAGTGGATAAGGTCGGCACTGGTACAACAACTGATGGCCTAGAAGATGAAGGTGGTGGCATTTCGGTTGTCCTAGTGGAAGGCCCGGCTGCTGTGGAAGGCATGGGAGCTGTAGAGGGCTCAGCAACAACCTCGGAATCCACAATCGATGGCTCAGCAACAGCCTCGGAATCCACCATCGATGTCTTGTCAGACTGGCCAACGGTGATAGTGACCTTACCCTTGAACTTTGGGTTGTCAGCACCCTACAGGTGGTACCATAAGAAAGGCTTCTTGGCCTTTACTTTTGTGTCATATGGACTCGGCTCCACCTTGGCATCATTGAAATACTCTGGGAGGGTGTTTGGATAAGGGTAGTACTTTTCACTTTTTCGGACCGCCAATGTGATGTTGATTGACATTATGGCACCCACATTGATCGGGTACCCCACCATAATAGAAGCCACCAGAACTGCCCGGGGAAGTGGGAGGTTGTTCTAATTCAAACTCGGATCAATCCGGCTACACACAAAGGTTTGACACCTTTCAGCTTCAAAATTGAGGGTGGCCGGGAGGATAGGAACTCCTGCTGTAATCCATGGTGGTGATGGTCCTCGGGCGGCCAAAATCTCTGCTAGCCAAGGGCGAGATACATCACCCAGAGTCATCTTCTCTAGGTACTGGACTGCCTCCACTTCTTCGAATCCCACATAAGTGTTCAAAGAGCAGGCGTCGAAGCGGACCTTCAAATTTCTCACCCTTTGTCACTTTTGTCCCCTTTTTTATGTGACACACATTAGCGTAGAACTCCCTCACCAAGTGCTCATTTGCATTTTTGACACTGCGAGTGAACCACTTCCACCTATTGTGCTCTTGATACTGTATGTCTAAGGACATTTGGATTATGAATATCCAAATCCTTCACTAAGAACTGTCACTCAAGTGTGAGCGACCTCTAGGGCCACAATTCCCGAAACCTGTTGAAGGCTGTCAAGCTGACGAACCGATCCTCCCATATTTCCTTTCTCTTCGACCTGTCAAGGCCGCCCACTTGATTGCCCCCCTTCTACCATCATGCGGGACATCGTCATCATCGACATCAATAGCTACTGGTGCCGGAGGAGTAAGTGTAGAGGAGGGCTCAGAACCCTGGCTTCCCACATCATAACCCCTAGAAGAACTAGATGTAGGTTCATCGCGCAATTGATAATGCCCAATGGGTTGGGATGGTTGGGACTGGGCCTCAGGTTGGACATCCATTGAATGACCCTCGGAGGCTTCCCTGGATGGGGCATAGGAACTGGATTCTAAGGGCTCTATGGCCCTTCCTCTCCTGGTGGTCAGCTTTTTAGCAATAGGCTTCAATTGAACTCGCAGAGGGCGAGTACCTTTTCCTCTGCCTCGAGAGGATTCACCTCTCCCTTTTGATGTATCGCCTCCACCACGTGATCTAACCATTGTCTATAATACAAGGTACATAGGTTAGTTAAGTTCAAAACAATTCAAACATTTGCAGAATAATTGCAGCACAACAGTCATCAAAGAAGGCAGTGCAGACCGCACAATTATGAGTGCGATCGCAGACTGTCTAGTGCGGACCACATAATTTTGAAGTGCGGTCGCACCCCCAAAAGTGCGGATCATATAATTGTAAGTGCGGTTGCACATCTTGAAGTGCGGACAGCACAATTTTGAGTGTTGCTGCACAAGTCCAATCCTGAGATACTGATTCTCTGAAGTTCAAAAGTACGGTCGCACACATGTTTATACGGTAACACAATTTGTTCTGCGGACCTCATAATTTTGAGTGCGGTCCGCACTTTTCAATCACAATATTTGCCTTATTCAAGTGGTCTGCAGACCGCACAAGTTTGTATGCGGTCGCACAATTTGAACATTTACGACAGTAAGGTTAGGATTCATGCAATGTTTCACAATTTAGACATGGCATGCACAAATTAAAATGATTAATGGTCTACCCAGTCCCTAATAAACATATATGAAACTACCCACATAATTTTAAGCACCCATGACTAACAATTGACATTTTGGGTCTAACCATAACTTTATCACAAAAGAACAAAAAATAAAAGAAATTGAATCTAAAGATGTAATGAACATACTAGTTAAGAAGTATGCCGGTAAGAAACCAGACTGATGAAATGAAGGAAGATTGTGAACTAATTGATCGTGCACTGTGTTTGCTTAGGGTTCAAGAACTCAAAGTGGTAAAGCTGTGAATAGTGCCTTGAGGTTTTATTTATAGGTTGACCAAGTTGTCCCAAACCTAAGGCGAGTGCGGACCGCACTCTTTACCTGGACCTTGAATCTGCGGTTCGCATAAAAGTGAGTGCAGCCACAGAATTTGTGCGGACCGCACAATTTTATGTGCGGCCGCAGATTGGCTATGAATTTTGACATGCCAACTTCAGAGAACTTGCAATTTTGGTCTTCCAATTATGCGACCGCACACAAATATGTGTGGCCGCAGAGTGATTTTTGCTGCTGCCTTTAGAATTGTGCGGTCCACACAATTAATATGTGGTCCGCACTCTTTCAACACTTAGCCAAATTTTGACACAGTCCCTGCAATGCACATCCATTCCTGGATACACTTCAAAACTAGTTAGCACAGAACAAAGCCTATCTAATGAAAAAGAAAAAGAAAAAGACACATGGGTTGCCTCCTAAGAAGCGCCTGATTTAACGTCACGGCACGACGCAGGTTACCATTAATCACTTGAAATGAATTAATGCCACAACGTGGCCATCATCAAATTTTCCAAGATAATGTTTCACCATGTGACCATTGACTCTAAACACTTCATCATTCTTGTTATTCAAGTATAATGCACCAAAGGGTGTCACATGCACAACCTCAAATGGACCATCCACTTGGATTTCAACCTTCCCGGAAACATCCACAATCGAGAATTGAACAATAGCACAAGATCGCCTTATTTGAACTCCTTGTTCCAGATGTACTTGTCATGGAGGTACTTCATCTTATCCTTGTACAAGGAGGAACTTGAATATGCATGGAACCGAAATTCATCAAGCTCATTCAATTGTGCCACATTTAAATTGGTGGCGACATCCCATTAAAGATTAAGCTTCTTCAATGCCCACATAGCCATGTGCTCAAGTTCCACCGGTAGGTGACAAGATTTCACGAACACTAACCGATATGGAGACATACCAATCGGTGTTTTCTAAGCCTTCCTATAAGCCCAAAGAGCATCATCAAATTTCTTTGACCAATCCGTCCGGTTGGCATTCACGGTCTTTGACATAATACTATTTATCTCCTGGTTGGAAACTTCGACTTGCCCACTTGCTTGAGGATGATAGGGGGTCGACACTTTGTGAGTAACACCATACTTTGTAAGTAAGGAATCAAAAGCTTTGTTGCAAAAGTGAGATCCCCCATCACTAATAATGGCCCTTGGAGTACCAAACCTTGTGAAGATGTTCTTTTTCAAAAATTCCACCGCACTCCGAGCTTCATTATTGGGCAAAGCCACGACTTCAACCCACTTTGACACATAATCCACAGCTACCAATATGTAAGTGTTCCCATAAGAGCTCATGAACGAACCCATGGAATCAATTCCCCACATATCAAAAATATCTATTTCCAAGATGGTGGTGAGGGGCATCTCATTATTCTTAGAAATCCCACCGGCCCTTTGACATTCATCACAACGCTTGACGAGATCGCTAGCGTCATTATAAAGAGTAGGACAATAGAATCCACAACTCAACACTTTTGTTGTTGTTCTAGATCCACCATGGTGACCACCATATGGTGAAGAGTGGCAAGCCTTAAGAATTTCAATTTGTTCCTCCTCCGGTACACATCATCGAATCACCCCATCGGTACAAATCCGAAAGAGATAAGGCTCATCCCAATAATAGTCAAGGCAATCCCGTTTGAGCTTTTTCCTTTGGTTTGAAGAGAACTCATTCGGTACAATGCCACTCACAAGATAATTGGCTAATGGCATCCCGGTCATAGAAATGGCTAGGAGTTGCTCGTCGGGAAATGAATCATTTATCTCAAGTACATCATGTGGCCTCCCCTCCTCCTCCAAGCGAGACAAGTGGTCCGCCACTTGGTTTTCACTACCTTTGCGGTCTTGAATCTCTAGATCAAACTCTTGAAAAAGAAGCACCTATTATATTAGTCTTGCTTCAGAATATTTCTTGCTCATCAAATATCGAAGCGCCGCATGGTCGGTGTGAACAATCACCTTGGTACCCGTCAAGTACGGGCAGAACTTCTCCATAACAAAAACAATAGCAAGGAGCTATTTTTCGGTCACTGTGTAGTTGACTTGGGCATCATTCATGGTCTTACTAGCATAGTAGACCGGATGGAAGGTTTTGTTGATATGTTGCCCTAACACCGCTCCAACCGCCACATCACTTGCATCATACATGAGCTCAAATATAAGTTCCAATCCGGTGCGGTGATAATAGGAATAGTAGTCAAGTTAAACTTGATCAATTCGAATGCCTTCATACAATCTTCGTTGAAATGGAACTTGGCATCCTTCTCCAAAAGTTTGCACAAGAGGTTTAACACCTTAGAAAAGTCCTTGATGAATCGGCGATAGAACCCCGCATGACCCAAAATGCTCCTCACTCCCTTCACGGATGTAGGGGAGGGAGTTTTGAGATCACCTCAATTTTGGCCTTATCGACCTCAATACCATGCTTTGGAACTTTGTGGCCGAGGACTATGCCTTCCTCGACCATGAAGTGACATTTCTCCCTATTCAAAACCAAGTTTGTTTCCTCACATCTTGCCAATACCTTGTCCAAGCACTCATTAAAAGAATTCCCCACCACGGAAAAGTCATCCATGAAGACCTCAAGAAAATCCTCCACCATATCGGTGAAGATGACTATCATACACCGTTGAAAAGTTGTCGGTGCATTGCATAACCCAAATGACATCCGCAGGAATGAGAAAGTACCATAGGGACAAGTGAAAGTAGTTTAGCAATAAGAATTTGATTGTAGCCAGAGTATACATCAAGGAAACAATAAAAAGCACGTCCGGCCAACCGATCAAGCATTTGATCAAGAAATGAAAGTGGAAAATGATCTTTCCGAGTGACCTTGTTGAGCTTGCTATAGTCTATGCAAACTCTACACCCGGTGACCATCCTTGTAGGGATCAACTCGTTTTTGTCATTTGTTACCACAGTCATGCCCCCTTTCTTTGGGACACATTGCACTGGAGAGGTCCACGAGCTATCGAAAATGGGGTAGACAACCCCGGCATCCAAATATTTAATGATCTCCTTCTTCACTACCTTTTGCATTGCTTCATTTAATCTTCTTTGATGTTCAACGGAGGGTTTGGCATCCTCCTCCAAAATAATCTTATGCATGCAAAAGGCGGGGCTTATACCCCGAATATTCACCAATGTCCATCCTATAGCTTTCTTCCTTTTTTGGAGCACCGCCAAAGTAGAATCTACCTGCATGTTAGTTAAGCAAGAGGAAAGAATAACAAGGTAATGTAGGACATGGGCCAAGAAACTCATACCTGAGATGTGAAGGCAATGGCTTTAACTCCAAAGTGGGAGGCTCCTTGATTGAGGGCTTAGTTGGAGGAGTCTTCCGGTTCTCAAGATCTAAGGACAATTTTCGAGGTTCATAAGTATACGACCCCATTTCTTGTAATGCATTTACACGTTCCACATAGCCATCCTTCTCATCATCATGATTAAGCAATACGACTTCCAAAGTATCATCAAAATTCATCATTGCACTAGCATCATCAACAATTACCTCAGTCACTAAGTCCACAAACGAACAAACTTCGTTGCTATTTGGTTGCCTCATAGATTTGCACACATGAAAAACCATATTTTCATCGCCCACCCGAAAGGTGAGCTCACCAGCTTCCAAATTAACAAGAGCCTTCCCCGTAGCAAGGAAAGGTCTACCCAAGATAATAGGCACCTCATAGTCCACTTCGCAATCAAGAATCACAAAGTCCGCTAGAAGGATGAACTTATCAACACGAACCAACACATCATCAATAATACCCAATGGTATCTTCATAGTACGATCCGCCATTTGTAACCTCATAGATGTGGGTCTTGGTTTCCCAATTCCTAAAGTTTTGAACACCGAGTAGGGTATCAAGTTGATACTTGCCCCTATATCACATAGAGCTTTGGCAAAGTCGGCGCTTCCAATAGTGCAAGGGATTGTGAAAGCGCCGAGATCTTCCAATTTCGGAGCCATTGAGTGCACAATAGCACTCACTTGATGTGTCATCTTGATAGTCTCATAATTCATTGATCTTGTTTTTGTCACCAAATCTTTCATGAACTTTGGATAACCAGGTATTTATTCCAACGCCTCAACCAATGGCACATTAATGGATAAGATCTTCATCATGTCAATAAACGTCTTGAATTGGTTCTCACTATTTTTTTGGCAAGCCTTTGAGGGTATGGAGGAGGAGGCCTTGGCATTGGTGCCTTGGACTTTTGCACTACCAGTTCCGGTATGTCAATCACGTGTTCCCTAGACGGGTTCACTTCTTCTTGGTCTCCTCCACATTCTCATCAATATCAATTCTCACTTATTCATTAGCTTGAACCACATTGCTTGGAATCTTATCTTCTTGAACCACTACATCATCATCCACAATTCTTCTTTAATTTGAGGTGGTTGCATCTCCACCTCTTCTGCTCCTTGTTGTTACGACCATGGCATGTCCCGTGTTTTTTCCACCCTTTGGGTTCACCACCGTATCAATAGGTAGTGCCCCCTTAGGACGAGTGTTTAAAGCTTGCAAGACATTCCTCAATTGAACTTCCAAATTGCAGATTGAAGTATTGTGAGAGGCTAATTGAGCATCAGAGTCGGTATTCTTCTCCATCATTTGTTTGAACATATTTTTGATCTTTCCCATCTCATTGTTGGAAGAACTAGAACCTTGAGACGGATAAGGAGGCGGGTTGTTTGGTTGTTGATACATCGGTGGCCTTTGAGAGCTCGGCCCCCGATTCCCTTGGTTACCGTTCCAACTCCCTTGGTTGTTGCCTCCCCAATATCCTTGATTGTTGCCACCCCAATTGTCTTGGTTGCCTTGATTGTTCCAATTTCCTTGATTATTGTTATTGTTCCAATTGCTTTGATTGTTGGTACCACCACTCCAATTGCCTTGGTAGTATTGATTGTTCCAATTTTCTTGATTTCCTTGAGATCGCCATTGTTGGTGATTCGGGCCTTGAGAGTTGTTCCTTTTCCCTTGATAGTTATTCACATATTTCACTTCTTCCTCTTGCTCATTGTATGATTCGTCTTGGTCGAACCCACTATCATCTTGCACAAATTGTTCCACACGGTTTTGAACTTGTTGACCCTTTTGCCTTCGCTTGTTCACCATCATATTGACACCTTCCATTGCATTTATTTGCTTAGGACCTTGAACCTGTTGAAGTTGAGCATTGGACAATTGATTCATTGTAGTGGTCAACTCGGCAATTGATTGCCCATGATCGTGCAATTCTTTGTGTAGGTGAATCACATTTGGCTCACCTTGAGGAACATTTGCTCTACTTTGCCATGCCAATGAAGTATCCGCCATTTTATCTAAGATTTCACAAGCTTCGGCATATGGTGTTGTCATGAAATTTCCACCGGCAAGTTGGTTGACCACACATTGATTAGTAGTATTGATCCCCCTGTAGAAGGTTTGTTGAATCATAGCCTTAGTCATGTCATTATTCGGTCACTCTTTCACCATATTGCTGTTACAACCCAAATTCGCATACCATAGATCACGCCGTAAGTTAGTCGATGTAAATCCAAGAAGAGATTATCTTTGAGATGATAAGAAGTTAATCCTATTGGTCTTAAACGATACAAGGGTATATAAGAGTGGTTAACAAGTATTTGAAGTTAAACGAATCAAGGATGTTGTAACCCATATTTTTGGGTAACACTAGAGGTGATTAATTATCCCAAGAGGTCTTGTTTTAATGTATTTGAATCATATAATATCCGCATCATAAGTCTTGAAGTCAAGCGAGTTATGAAACAAAAGTCGATAAAAGTTGTCGCAACTTAGGTTTATAATTTTACTTAAACTTTAGGTCAAATGTTACTGCATTTTCTCCCAATATGCTTGGAATTATGGGGTGATTTACTTATCAAATTGAAGATCTATGAGTCTAGTTTCCAACACATTAAACCGTTCGTCGATACGATCTCGGAATAGAGAGATATTCGCATTTTCGCGAGAGTGTGCCAAGCTGCTCTCTATGGGGCCCACAAAGGCGGTTTAAGACATATGGACATATATAAGATACCTCAACCCCGTTTTAAGTCATTATTTTTCAGTATATTCAGACCTTATAACCCTAAAAATAGTCTCTTAAGGTTCTCTCATGATCCAAGACCCAAACAAAGGGCAAACAACACAAATCAAATGTCAGGAATCCCGTGGCGCTAGTAAGTTTCTTGTTCTTCTTGTTGTTGCTGATTTTTGTGTTGTTCCAGCTCGTGTGGGAGGTTGTTTTAAGTGTTTTATGTCCTGTAAATACACCTTCAAGTTTTTAATATCAACCCTAGGTGATTTCAAGTCTTCTAAAGTAATTCTAGTGCCGAAAAACCCGAATTAATTGCTAGTTTCGCTTCCTTGTTCTTGTGGCAGAATTGAAGGGATATTTCGTGGAAAATTAAGGTCAAATTGGAGTTGTTCTTTCTGTTTAAAGGTAAGGAACCTCTTACTCTATATATATTTAAGATTATCCAAGTTGCAGCTAAGTCGTTGAAGCTAGAACTTGTGAAATATATATCGAAAGGCTTGGTAGTAATGTTGTTGGTTGGTGGACTGTTTTGGAGGCTCAATATGATTATTAATGATGTTGTTTGGGCTGTTTGGTGATTGTATTGACTTGTGGGAAGTCATATAAATAGGGGAGGTGCTGTCTGTTTCATCGTAAAATAGGTTGTGGTCGATACATAATAGTTACGACGCTTAAACGATAATGATAGTGTCATTTGTCTTATTGTAGACTAAGGAGTCGTGACATTTGCATAGCTTGAGGTTGGGCAGTATATACAAGGTATGTGAGGCTATCCCCTTCATTCTTTTGCACGACTCCGATTGTACATAATGTAATGAACGAGCTCCCAAAGATACTCTACTCTTAGAAGCTAGCAGTACTTACATTGCTGCCCTTCTTATGAAACGATTGATATTGATGTTACTTCTCTTATTCTTATATTATCAATGTTGTTGGTAGTTCCTGATTCTTATAAGATTCTTGATGAAGAGTTAATCCTAATAACGTGTACGAAGGATACCAACCTTATGTCACTCCGAAAGGTTCAAAATGTGATTCCAATGAGTCCAGCATGCATCATATATATGTATCTATTTTACTCTACCGAGCCGCGCTATAGTCGGCCGGGTACGGCACCTATTGTGCAACCACTGATCAGTTGGGTTTTACCGAGCTCCACGTGGCCGGGTACGATTCTACCGAGCCCTATGATGGCCGGGTACGTTTTACCGAGCCTATTATGGCCGGGTACGATATGATGATGGTGATGCCCACAAAGGCGTATGTTTTAAAAGTTTATGTATATATATGTATGTATCATGTGTTTCATGTCAGTAGCCCTCAGAGGTACCCAGATGTCACAGGTTGTATATTCCCTATCCCTGTTTACATTACTGTTCTTACTTATGCTTTCCTGCCTTACATACTCAGTACTTTATTCGTACTGACGTCCCTTTTATTTGTGGATGCTGCATGTCGTGCTGCAGGTCCTGATAGACAGGTAGAAATAGCTCCCCCACCACAGTAGGCTGTCCAGTTCAGCGGTTATTGGCGAGATCCCTTCTTCGGACTTGCCGTGGTCTTGGTATGCATTTTTGTTATAGACATTATGGGTATGTCGGGGCCCTGTTCCGGCAATGTTGTAGAACTTATGTTTCTTTAGAGGCTCATAGACAGGTGTCGACTCATGGTAGCTCGTACCTTATATATAGTTTCTTGACAGTCTTGTCGTCCCATGTTATGTATGTTCATGACATTATCTTTCATTGTTGGATGTTCATGATCCATGTCTATCATTTATATTGATCTTGTCGGCCCTTAAAGATAATAAGGAAGGTTAGATAAAATGTACGTTGGTGCTCGGCAAGTATGGCCCGGGTGCTAGTCATGACCCTCTAGTTGGGTCGTGACAAGTGCGGTACCTCTCCCATATCTCATGCAAAGGCTCATTGGATTCTTGTTTGAATGCTAGAATCTCGTCTTTAAGAGTAGCCATATGCCCTGGAGAAAAGAACTTGACAATGAATGTTTTTGCCAATTCATCCCATATATTGATAGAATGGTTTGGCAATATTTCTAACCAGTCCAAGGCTTATCCTCGTAGAGAAAAGGGAAATATTCTCAACCTTAAAGCGTCCTCGAAAATGTTGGTCTGTTTACTCCCCCAACAGGTGTCCATAAATTCTTTCAAGTGCTTATACGTATTTTGATTCGGATCCCCGGTAAAGAATCCCCATTACTCAAGCAATGTAAGCATAACATTTGTGATTTCAAAGTTGCCTGCCCTAATGCGGGGCGGGACTATGGCACTTGCGTATCCTTCATTCGGCAACACCCGGTGTGTAGCCGCTCTTGGCGGATTTAGGGGAGGAACGAGAATGTTGTCTTGAGGCGGTCAGCCTCGTCTATTTGCTTAAGGTTCAAGAGGAACCTCTTCAACTGGGTTATCTTCCACGTCCACATCCCCTAACGGCATATTTCCTAGAGGATCCATTTTTGTACCTACAATCGATTCACAAAAAGGTTAGTAACCCGGAAGGAAAAGAAGACAATTCACACACAAAACCTAATATATAGCTAAATCCATTTTGCTCCCCGGCAACGGCGCCAAAAATTGATGTCGCCCAAACTCACACCACTAATTTAGGTTGTGAGGCGGTCGATGCAATAATTAAAACCCAACGCGAGTCGGGGTCGATTCCGTAGGGAGCTTGATGTGGGATTAGGTATATACCTAGTGTGAATGTATGACGTGCCTAAGATTACACTTCAACATTTTCAATTGTTGTTTCTACTTCTACTTTTACACTAATGCCTGTAATTGTAAAGCTAACAGACAATGTTTTTGGTTTTGGTTGTTTTTCAAGTTATAAAAGATCTAGGGTTGCGACTTCTGCCTAGTTGGTTACCTAATGGATTTAGAGCTTTAGGTCATGTTTGGTTGATTGGGATACAATATAGCAATCACTCTCAATTACTCACTCTATACCTCTCGGTAGTTTGAGTGATTTTTTCCAATTTGGCCTTTTCAAGTCCAAATGGGTATCTCACGAAATAAGTGATAAATGCTCAAGTCGGGTCTTACTATCTCTAGATTCTACCCTTTAATTAGGGCTATCAATTTCTTGAGTTCACCCCAAATTCTTGTTAGCGAAGGTTTCATAGACTTAGTCTCACTTTCTCAAGTAAAGACTAAGTCAATTAGGCATGAATCAACGTTTGCAACCATCAATTCTCAAATTCAAGCAAGAACTAGGCTAAATATCATATACCCAATCATAAATAATCCCTAAATCAATCATCCATTAAGTACCCATACTAGGATTGGGTCACAACCCTAGTTAAGGGTTTAGCTACTCATGGACAATGAAGAAATTAAAGAAGAAACTAAGATAAAATGCATAATAATTGATTAAGGAAAGAAAATCTAATGTTTAAATGCTAAACTAGTACAAAGTTACCCAATACAGTAAATAAAAACGGCTCTAAGTGTTCAGGTGCACCAAATTTGACCTAAAAATGACAAAAAGATCTATTTATACCCAGTTGAAAATATCTGACAAAATTCCCCCTGCGAAGGTTGTGTGGCTGCAAAATTATGTGTGCGGTCCGCACTTTGAGATTGACTAGTCAGGGTGGCTTTCTGCGGTCGCATAAAAGTGAGATGTTGCCGCACTTCCTCTAATTGTGCGGACCGTACATTTCTGAATGCTGTCGCACTCTTGCTCGTGGACTGGATTTAGGCTTCATTCTACGGACCGCACATTTATGAGTGCGGCCACATTTTGGCATCCTGCGGACGCACAATAATATTGTGGTCCGCACATCTTTAAGCTCCCAAATTACAAGTCTCTGAATCTAGTCTTCTGCGACCGCATAATAATTGTGCGGTCCGCACTCTGTGAAGGAATTCTATCAGTGCATCTTTAGAGTTTGCGGCCGCACATAGTATTGTGCGGACCGCACTGTAGCCCTTTTTGCCTTGTTTTGGTTCTTGTCCAATTTTACTCCTTTTTGAGTTGATTTTCACTTCTTTGGCTCGTTTTCCAATATTCCTGCAAGAAAGCACATTTCATTAGTTCTCGGGAATACCTTTAAGCAGTTTTGAGCTAAAACGTAAGTAAAAGAGAGAAAATAAGCGGGAAGAGTTGCGTTTCAATTCGAGCAGCTCCAACAGGTCCAGATATCGGTCACCGACTATGAGGCGAGACTCTCTGCGTTGTCTCGCCATGCACTTATGATACTTCCTACTGATGCAAAGAGAGTGCGGATGTTCGTTGCGGGTTTGCACTTTAGTATCCATGCCACTATGGCTCGAGAGGTTGAGATGGGGACTTTGTACGAGCTGGTTGTGGAGATAGCTCGGAGGATCGAGGGTGTTCGTCAGCAGAGCCGAGAGCAGGTGATGAGGGATAAGCAGTTTTAATCTTCTAGAGGGTTCATCGGTGATTCGGCTGGGGGCAGAGGTCAGTTTGTGAGGGGTCAGTCTAGCAGGCCCACACATCCAGCACTGCCGCCTCCTCTGGGTGCTCTAGTGCGCCCTTATTTCAACGCCATTTCTGAGAGCTCCTACCGTCCCCCAGCTATTCAGGGTTCCTCCAGTGGGCCTTCAGGCCATCAGGGTCAGACTTCAGGTCAGCAGTCCACCGTACCGAGAGGTTGTTTCGAGTGCGGAGATCATAGTCATGTGAGGAGGTTCTGCCCCAGGCTTCAGGGCAAGGTAGTACAGTAGGGTCAACAGCCTATGATTACACACCAGCTGCCACACCAGCTATCTGCCCGAATAGAGACGGAGGGCAGGTGGGTAGGGACTGTCCTAGAGGTGGAGACCAGTCAGGTGGTGCTCCAGCTAAGATCTATGCTTTTCCATCCAGACCAGATGTAGTAGCCTCAGATGTCATGATCACATGTATTATTTATGTCTGCGATAGGGATGCTTCGGTACTATTTGATCCAGGGTCTACGTATTCATATGTTTCATCTCTATTTGCCCATTTTCTGGGTGTTCCTCGTGAGGTCTTGGGTACTCCTGTTTATGTGTCCACACCGATGGGTCATTCTATTATTGTGGATCGGATCCATCGGTCCTGTATCGTACTTTTATGTAGTTATGAGACTATGGCACATTTTCTATTGCTCGATATGACAAACTATGAGATCATCTTGGGCATGGACTAGTTGTCTCCATATCGCGCCATCCTTGATTTCCATGCCAATATTGTTACCTTGGCAATGTCAGAGTTGCCTAGATTAGAGTGGAAGGGTTCATCTATCAATGCATCTAGTCAGGTTATCGCTTTTCTCAAGGCTCAACACATGGTCGAGAAAGGTTGTTTTTCCTTTCTAGCTTATGTTCGGGATACTAGTATAGAGACTACGGCAATTGATTCAGTGCCCGCGGTCTGGGAGTTCTCTGATATGTTTCCTTCTGGTCTACCAGGCATGCCACCAGATCGTGATATCGAGTTCTGTATTGATTTGGCTCTAGGTACCCAACCTCTCTCTATTCCATCGTACCTCATGGCTCCGAAAGAGTTGAAAGAATAGCTTGAGGAGTTGCTAGCAAAGGGGTTCGTTAGACCGAGTATGTCTCCTTGGGGTTCACCAGTGTTATTCGTGAAGAAGAAAGATGGGACTATGCGGATGTGCATTGATTACCTCCAGTTGAACAAAGTTACCATTAAAAACAAGTACCCGTTATTGTGTATTGATGATTTGTTTGACCAGTTGTAGGGTGACAGGGTGCTCTCTAAGACCGACTTGAGATCGGGGCACCATTAGTTGAAGATTCGTGATTCGGATATTCCGAAGACGGCTTTTCGGACTAGATATGGCCACTATGAGTTTCTAGTGATGTCCTTCGATTTGCCTAATGCCCCGGTGGCGTTTATTGATTTGATGAACCGAGTGTTTAGGCCGTATTGATTCGATTTTCATTATCTTCATTGATGACATTTTGATCTACTCGCGTAGCATGGAGGAGCACGAGCAGCATTTGAGAGTGGTGCTACAGACCTTGCGGGAACAGAAGCTATATGCTAAGTTCTCCAAGTGTGAGTATTGGTTAGATTCTCTGGCATTCTTGGGGCATGTTGTATCAGGCGAAGGTATTAAGGTAGATCCCAAGAAGATAAAGGTAGTTCAGAGTTGGCCTCGTCCTACCACACCGATCAAGATCAGGAGCTTCTTGGGGTTAGCAGGTTATTATCGTCAGTTTGTGGAGGGATTCTTATATATTGTAGCACTTTTGACTAGATTGACCCACAAGGGTGCTCCGTTTCAATGGTCTGATGATTGCGAGGCGAGCTTTCAGAAGCTAAAGACAGCATTGACTTCAGCACTGGTGTTTGTGTTGCCTTCCTATTCAGGGATGTATACTATTTATTACGTCACTTCACGCGTTGGCCTGGGTTGTGTATTGATGCAAGAAGGGCGAGTTATTACATATGCTTCACGTCAGCTGAAGCCCTACAAGAAGAATTACCCCGTACATGATTTGGAGTTTGTCGCGATAGTTCATGCTCTTAAGATCTTGAGGCATTATCTTTATGGGGTGTCCTGTGAGGTTTACTCCGATCATCGTAGTTTGCAGCATTTGTTCAAGCAGAGAGATCTCAACTTGAGGCAGCGTAGGTGGCTTGAGTTACTAAAAGATTATGATATAACCATCCTTTATCATCCGGGCAAGGTGAATGTGGTTGCGTATGCCTTGAGCAGAAAGGCGGAGAGTATGGTTAGTTTGGCATTCATTTCAGCAGAGAAGAGGCCATTAGCTTTGGACATTCAGTCCTTGGCTAACAAACTTGTGAGGTTGAATATTTTAGAGTCCAGCCGAATTCTTTCATGCATCATCGTTAAGTCTTCATTATTCGAGCAGATCAAGGCTCGTCAGTTCGACGATCCGCACTTGTTGGTTCTGAGAGAGATGATACTACAGGGTGGTGCCAAGGAGTTTATTATCAAAAAGGATGGAGTTCTGCGACTCCAGGGTCGTTTATATGTTCCTAATGTTAATGGATTGAGGGAAATGATTCTAGAGGAGGTACACAGTTCCCGGTATTCCATTCATCCAGGCGCTACGAAGATGTAACGCGACCTGGGGCAACATTATTGGTGGCGGAGTATGAAGAAGGACAAAGTTGAGTATGTAGCAAGGTGCCTAAATTGTCAGCAGGTTAAGTATGAGCATCAGAGGTCAGGTGGCCTGCTCCAGAGGATGGTTATACCTGAGTGGAAATGGGAGCGCATCACTATGAACTTCATAGTTAGGTTGCCACGGACCTTGAGAAAGTTTGATGTAGTGTGGGTCATTGTTAACAACTTGACAAAGTCGGCACACTTCATTCCGGTTGTGACCACGTATTCGTCAGAGACATTGGCCCAGATTTACATTCAGGAGATTATTCGATTGCATGGTGTGCTTGTTTACATCATATCGGATAGAGGCCCTCAAGGGCAGTACATAGTGAGTTGCGGACCAAGTTAGATCTCAACACAACCTTTCATCTGCAAATCGACAGGCAGTCATAGCATGTGTGATTGACTTCGAAGGGCAGTGGGATCAATTCTTGCCTTTGACCGAGTTAACTTATAACAACAGTTATCAGTCCAACATGAAGATGACTACTTTTGAGGCTTTATATGGTCGGCGATGTCGTTCGCCCATCAGATAGTTTGAGCCCCGTGAGGCTAAGTTATATGGTACTGATTTAGTGAAGGATGCCTTGGAGAAGGTAAAGTTGATTCAGGAGCGACTTCGCATAGCACAGTCCAGATAGAAGAGTTACGCGGATTAGAAGGCACGTGATTTATCGATTATGGTGGGCGAGAAGGTTCTCTTGAAAGTCTCATTGATGAAGGGAATCATGGGGTTCGGGAAGAAGGGCAAGTTGAGCCCGAGGTTTATATGTCCATTTGAGGTGTTGAGGCGAGTTAGGGAGGTTGCTTATGAGCTTGCTTTGACTCCCTGTCTATCGGGAGTTCATCCTATTTTTCACGTGTCTATGCTCCGGAAATATCATGCCGACAGGTCGCATGTGTTAGACTACAATACGGTTCAGCTAGATGAGATCTTGGGTTATGAGGAGGAGCCAGTAGCCATTGTTGACAAGCAGGTTTGCTAGTTGAGGTCCAAGAAGATTTTTATAATGAAGGTTCAGTGGAGGGGTCAACCAGTCAAGGAGGCGACTTGGGACACCGATGAGGACACGGGGAGCAGATATCCATACTTATTCAGCACTCCAAGCATGATTTTATACCTGTTCGAGGACGAACGTTTGTTTAAGAGGTGGAGCATGTAACGGTCTGTCCGGTCGTTTTGCTTTCTAGATCCCATTTCCCTTATATAAGACTCCCTGTATGTGCTTTTATAATTTTATGACTTGCAGTGATGGTTAGTTCAGGTTTGAAGGGTTCGGGTTGAAATCAAAATACTTAGTTCCTTAATATTGGCTTAAAAAGGTTGACTTTGACTTGGGTCAACATTTGTAGTAAACGGCCTCAGAATTGGGATTTGGAGGTCCCAATAGGTTCGTATGATGATTTTGGACTTGGGCGTATGTTCAGATCGTGTTTCGGATGACCCGGGAGCTTTTCAGCACTTAATATTGAAGTTGGCGCATTAGAGGTTTTCAAGTTCTTTAAATTTGGTTTGAAGCAGATTTTGGTGCTATCAAGGTCCGTTTGGGATTCTAAGCCTCGGAATAATTCTGTATGGTGATTTAAGACTTGCACGCAAAATTTGGTGTCATTCCGAGTAGTCTAAGCATGATTCGGCGCGTTCGGAGCAAGTTAAAAACTTGAAGTTCATAATTTGATTCAATTTAGTTTTAAGATATGATTCTTTGTTTTGATATTATTTTACGAGTTTCCAGAGTTCAAGCAGGTCCATATTATGTGTATGGACTTGTTGGTGCAGTTGGACGGGGTCCCGGGGGGCTCGGGTGCATCTCGGACCGCCGGGAGCTAAGTCCCAAACTGCTGGTGTGCTGGGTCTGGTTTCCTTTTTCGCGAACGCGGAAGGACCCTCGCATTTGCGATGATGGATTTGGGGACTAGAAGCTTTTGCATTTCGCATTCGCGAATATAGGGTCGCGTTCGCGGAGGCTTAAAACCATTGGCCTTTGCGTTCGCGGTTGACTCATCACGTTCGTGTAGAAGACCTGGGCCTGGGCCAGGGAAACTCCGTTGCCCTTCACGTTCGCGAGTCGAGACACGCGTTCGCGATGAGTGGGCGGCTCAGTGCATCACATTCGCGAGTGGCTTCTCACGTTGCAAAGAGGACCTTTTCTGAGTTCGTGAGCTTTTCTTTCGCGATCGCGAAGAAGGCAGACCTGAGCAGTAACTTAATAAAAATCGAGATTTTGGCCATTTTGTTCACTTCTCTCATTTATTGGCCGATTTTGGTGATTTATAATGAGGGATTTTCACCAATCATCTTGAGGTAAGTGTATTCTACACAATGTGAGTTTAATACCTAGATTATGGGTAGATCTAAACATAAAAAATGTAGAAAGTTTAGCATTTTGTTGAAAATCCTACGTTTGATAAAAATGGGATTTAACCACGCAAATGATTATGGAATTGGGTAAAAATTATATATTTCAGTTCGTGAGGTTATGGGTAACAATTATCTTTCAAAAATTCCGAAATCCGGGCACGTGGGCCTGGGGGTGAATTTTAAAAAAATTTCAATTTAGGTTGGGTATTTACTCTAATAGCTAAATTATTAACTTTTGAATGTATATTGACTAATTTATATAACATTTGGCTAGTTTCAGATTGTTCGGCACCAAGTTGAGGCCTTAAAGTGAATTTGTGGGCCGGAAAGTGAGTTGTGAGACGAGGTAAGTCTCTTACCTAACCTTGTAAGAGGGAATTTACCCCATAGTTATTTTAAATTACTATTTTCTTCTAATTGTGGGGGCTGCGCACGCACGAGGTAACGATAGTCCGTACGTAGCTACTAATTTTGCTTAAGTCCGGGTAATTTTAGGATCCAAAGCATGAAATAATTGTATTGTTTGCACTCTACTTCTAAATTTAAGTGTCTAAATTATATTAAAACTTGGTAAAAGATTCGTAAGGTCGAAACTTGGCGGGTTACTTGACCATTAATAGAAATTGTGCTTCCTTGTGTATTAGGCTTGTAATAGCTTTTAAATCGGATGTTCATAGAGTATTCTCTCTTGTTGTGGAGCGGGTCGAACACCTCAGCAGTATAATAGATGCATGTATGGTTTGTGCCGCTCGATCCTCGATAGTGTACATATTATTCTGGATCGGGTCGTACGACCTCGACATAAATCGTGCGTGTAAATGCTTGGAGCTCGAATACACTTGATATTATTTTTATGAATTGAGAGGTTATAAGTTATTTATTGGCCCAAAATTTATTTGGAGTTAGTATGTGTTAGTTGAAGATTTTTGGAATTTACTATCGGTTAAAGAATCATTTAATCCATGTTTGCTATTGTGTTATTATTATTATTCACATATTCCATGCTTATTTAGTATTCCTTTATTTTATTATTGGCCCATAATAAGTGTTGATGTCGACCCCTCGTCACTACTTCTTCGAGGTTAGACTGGATACTTACTGGGTACATGTTGTTTATGTACTCACGCTACACTTCTGCACTAATCATGCAGGATCCGAGGCAGGTACATCTAGCAGTCATTCCGGTGCGCACCCCCATTACCCCGAGGCCTAGTGGTGAGTTTCTTTTCTGAGTCCATTCTGCAGCACTCGTAGTCTCTCTTTTGCATTTATTTTCTGCCTACTCTATTTCAGACAAGAGCTTAGTAGTTTGTATATTCTACTAGTTGCTCATACACTTGTGACACCAGGTCTTGGAACACATGCTAGTAGACTTTATGATTTTTGAGCATTTATTTTATTGCAATTGCTCCTTCATTAGTTTTCGCTTTACTTTATTAACTTTTTCACTTCTTATTTTCTTAATAAATAAACTTTAACTAATTTGAAATTATTAAAAATAATAATAATAAGTTAGCTTGCCTAGCGGCGACGTCGGATGTCATCACGGCGTATAGAAGAAAATGGATCGTGACACAAATCTTATCAAACTTTAGGCCTTTTTCTAAGAAATATCCCATGCTCACTACTTTAACCCGTCCCCTCCTCCCAAAACTTAATATTTTTTTAAAAATAAGTGTCATGATCGTATTGCTACCTCCGTTTTATTTTATGTGATGCTAATGTTTTACCATTAAGTTTGTTTGAAATAGAATATTACTTTTTTTAAAAAAATAATTTAAACTTCTAAATTTACCTTTAACGATATGCTTTAATAATTATAAATATCTCGTGGTTTGATTTGACTCATGTATCCTAGAAAAGCTCTATATTGTTAAGGTGTTAGATTATATTTTAGTAGGCTTTGGAAAAGATCTCCAAAACCCAAAAGAATCACGTACTAAAATAGTAATTAAACGATATAAGTATGGTCTGGAAAATGTAGCAAGTACCCAACCTTAATCCTACTAGCTTTGGATACGCGCGTAGCGTGTGTGTGAACCCAACTTTATAACTATACTATTTTAAAAAGCTATTATAAATTTCATTAAAATTTTGTCTATTATAAAAGTAATAAAGGAAAAAATACAAGTTCTTAATAAAATCTTCTCTTTAACGATTAATACTATAAATATACATGACGAAGACTACCAAGGCTTTTCCGCAGAATGAATTAGTTTGCGTTTAGAATCAGTAAATTTAAATTAGGAATTCATTTAAAATCAAGCTGTTTGATAATTCACGATTGATTGTTTGCATAATTTATCTTAAATCCCATCACCTAGTACAATCTTTTCAAATTTGCTTCTATAATAATACCGTCAACATAACGTCACAATTCGAGAAGAAAGAAGAATTACCGAATATAATAATAAGTTAAAACTAATGAATTATTAAAATCAAAGTATGAATAGTTTATATACAATAAAAGAGGTAAATTATTCTAAGATCTCGAAATAAATCCAAAATTAGTTAACGAATTAAATTGCTGAAGAATGAAATTGAAATATTACCAAAGATATGAAACTTATTTGCCCCAATCATCAGTGAGAAACCTGAAAGAAACACTGACAATTATCTAAACTCAAATGCAAAATGAATTCACGGATTAAATTGTTGAAAAAATATTTATGAATTAAATTGTTGAAAATAAAATTGAAAGATTACCCAAGATACGAAGATCTTCTGCTAACCATTAGCAAGAAACTTGAAGTTGGCGAAAGCACCGATCGTAATTCAAATTTCTACTGAAATAAACTTTGTAGTATTAGCATTGAAAGACCTAAAAACTTCTAAAACCTAGATCCAACAACCAAAAATTAAGTGAGAAAAAGAAGAAGAAAGCACAAGTGCCATTCAATACCAAATTCAAAATATAAAAGAGAAATCAAAAACCAAAAATAGCACAAAGCGATAAAAGAGATTTATCGAATATCATAAAAACATATCTCACTAATGATATGGGCAAACTAAAAAGATCAACAAGTTAGGGAATGAACCATGAACAACGATTTCAGTACAAATCAAAAGACCAGAAAATAGACTCTTAAAACAATGATGATAATATATATATAACTAATATTCAAGTGAAATACAAATACCAATATTAATTGCTGAATCCTAAACCATACGTTTTTCTTTAGAGCCTACGTCAATTTACCAAAAAACAAAGAAAATACACTACATAATTAATTGGTAGAAGAATCCTAAATATAAAGTTAATCCTAAAACCTACATATAGAAAACCCGTCTCCAACAAAAAAAAGGGTTTTTTGATACTTCTTAAAAAATACAATAACAATTTTATCGACGGAGAATATAATTCTGAAGGGTAAAAAAGACGAACGATATTTCGATAAGGCCTTCGTACTTTTAATATAGTACTAGTTTAGTATGCGTGCGTTTCACGTGTGCATCACGTTAATCAATATAAAATATATACAAATTATTGAAAAATAGCAATGGACGTAAAACTAAACGCAATATATGTTTAATGATGAAAATAAATATTAATACAAAAATTTAGTGTAATTAGTTCTATATTATTTATAGTTATAATATTTTATTATATAAGATACAAATATGCTATGTTGTTGTATCTCATCTAGCATCTCTATGTAAACTCTACACTCATAATGTCGTTATACAAAAAAAACAGTTCTTCATTCAAAGTTAATCAAAATTACAGGCAAGCTAAATGAACCTCTTCTTGTGTAAAATAGTTGCTCGGATTCTTATTTATTTACGTCTAAATTTCCTTCTTTATTTCCTTCTTTGCACGTTCATCCAATACCAAATAAAAGTTAATACTATCCTAAACTCACTCTGAATGCACTCTCCTAATAACAATTTTAAAATTTCAAGAGTTCACCATGTTGAGGTTAATTTTTCAAAATTTTTGGGGAGAAAATGACAAATTTATACTTATTTCAAGAGTTTCAAATATATTAGTTTATCTTAAGTTTAAAAAATTAGCTGTATTTGCAAATTCACATAGTGGTTGTAGCTTAATTTATTTCTAAAATTAACACCATATTAGTTCAGACTTCTAGAAATTTAAAGTTAAGATTAAATCAAAGCTCTTAAAAATTTAACAGGAAAAAGGCGAACATGCATTGCTTATAGATGTTCCACATTTTTAGGTAATCAATTATTGGTAAATGAGAGAAAAAAATACTATTATATACCTTAGAGGCTATGAATTAAAAAAAAACTTTAATCTCCACGTACTAGACTCCAAAAGGATATTTATAAAAACTGGTCAAATAAGAAAAATATTTAATAAGGTAAATTTTAATTGAATTTGAAGTCCTAAATATTAAGATCTTCTTATATAAAATTTTAGTTGATTTTGAAGTCCTAAATATTAGAAAAATAATTAAATGACTATTTTGCCTAGTGTGAAATTAACTTTTAAAGGGTAAAAAAAAGCGAACGATATTTCGATAGAGACTTATAATATAGTATGTTTTAGAATACGCACTTTGCGCGTGTATCTTACACCAATAAGTATAAAGCTTTAAAAAGCCATAAAAATATTATTAAACTATACATACCTAATTATTAAGTGTTATGTCAAAAAATTTAAAATTTGATGTTGAGTTAAAGAGTATAATAATTGTGAATATTAGGATAATTTATATTTGATTATAGTATTTATTAGAATGAGTATTTACATTTTTTTTTGTTATAATTTTATAAAAGGGGTATTTGATTAAAGGGTAATAGACATTCTATTGAATACCCAAGAATCAAGAGAAAATTTTCACAAGAAGTTTTTCTCCATTTTTTTTATTTGTGCTAAGATAATTAGATTATACAAATTAAATTAATTTTAGTTCTATTATCAGTTATAAATTTATAATTAAGAATTAAAAATTGAAGGAGTGCCGACTAATATTATTGACTTTACCTATAGTTTCCTACTTAGTGTTTCTATTTTTTTTTAAACTGCCATCTATTTTGCAAATATATACTTATTTTCATCTTCTTTCACCACATTGCGCTTAATGCAGGATAAAGTATTCAAACAAAATTTCTATGACAAAGAATAATTCAAACCTACATGTAATAATTATATTCTTATTATTGATTATATTATGTTCTTTTAAATTTATAGAATTATTTTATCTTTTACCAAAACACCACATTGATAAAGATAACTTGATTGAGGTTACAATCCTTGATTATCAACTAATATATAAGCAACAACATACAATAGGCAATGAAATATAAATATAGAGAAAACAATTTTAGATCTTTAGATGTATTATAGAAATTTATAACATTGAAAAACCTTTTCTTTCTCAAAGTTTTAGATAGTAAGGTCTTTTATTCCTAAAAAATGGATTAGCTAATATTTGTTTTTGTCTCAAAATATCAACAACTATACAAATCTGCATATTTGTTCAACCTCTTTTTATGAGTCATACATTCTACATGCTTTTGACTTGGTAAAAGAATTTTGTGTATTTAATTACTTTCATCCAGTTAACACATATATACTCTTACAATAGAAAGATTATTTGAAATTGTTCAAGGAATCAGGTACTTTTGCATCTAGTTAGTAGGAATATACATTATATAGTAAGTCATTTAGGTATTGCCTAAAAAATTAAGTCTTTTAATATTATGTTTATTTAGCGTTATGTTTTTTTTACTATAATTTTCCAACATAATAAATTAATTCCAATGAAATTCTTTGGACCTACGAATGAGGATATTTCCGAAACTCACACAGAAAAAAAAGTGAGTTAGACAAAAAGAAGCAACTGGGACAAAAAGAAACGAAGTGGCTTAGACAACTTTTTTTTTTATCGATAACCTCAGACCAATCAATCGAATATTGATTAATACGTAATCGATCGAATACTACTTGAAAATGACTCTTATGTTCCAAATGTTCCTGGAATTTTTTTCTAAAATGAAATAGAATCCCTCCTTTCCATTGTATTAGGTTAAAAATTGTAGGAAACTCAAAGTGACAAATATATAGTAGACATCAAAATCCTAAATATTACTTCATCAAAAATATTAAATTCTTAATTAATTTTATAATTTATATAGTGATTATTATTACTATATTATATTGAACACGATTGAAGCTTTTGGTTAAGTAGTCTTCGAAGTTTATGTGCCTTTAGTCCTTTATTTAGCACCGTATACAAAATATTTCCTTTTGTAATTCAGACTTCAAGGTTATAAGTATTAGGTAATGTAACTTAGAATTATCGTAGTAGTTATGTTACATACATCGTCAAATAAGAAAATACTTTGTGTAAGGTAAAATTTTAAATTATTTAAAGTTTTAAATATTAGGAAAAAGCGATTATTCCTAAATAGTAGGAAATTGATAAGGAAATTATTAATAAACAATTTCTTAGTTGACTAAAAAGTCCTAAATATTAGAAAAATAATTAAATGACTATTACTAAATAATAGAGAATTAATTAAATGACTATTCCTAAATATTAGGGGATATAATCAAATGACTTTTTTATCTAGTGTGAACTCTATTTTAAAAGAATAAAAAAGACGAACAACATTTCGCTAAGGATCTTCGTGCTTTTAATTTAATATAGATATAAATATATAATAGATACAGACATAGATATTGTGCAGGTAGAAAAGTTAATTCGACCCTCAACTCAAAAATGAATAATTCCCCAAAAAGAAGATTTTGAGAATACTTTCTAAAACTAAACCAATACCAAATTCAAGTTGACGAAAATATCCGAAAAATTTACAACAGTAGGTACTAGTAGTATATAGACTAGTCTTGAAGTACTTTATATTTATAGTTATAATATTTAAGATGTGCCTAACTGCTCCTATCCACTACAATGAGTCATTAATGACTCTATGAGCATTAAATTTATACTTCAAATAATAATTTGAATTTTGAAATGTACCAAATATATAAATAAATTGTCAATGTCCGTGACGTTCCTTCTTCTACTCCTACTAGCTTTTCTTCTCTTTTCTTTTTCTTTTGCTCTACGTTTTCCTCTTTTAGCATTTGACACAAACCTTGTCAAACTTTAGGCCTTTTTCTAAGAACCTTCCCATACTCACCCCTATATCACATCCCCTCCTCCCAAAACTTTAATTTTTTGTTTAAACAAGTGTCATGATCATATTACTACCCCGTTTTTATTTAATTTGATGATACTGTTTCACCATTAGTATGTATAGAATATTACTTTTGTTTTAAAAAAATAGTTTAAACTTCTTATTTTACTTTTACCAGTATGCTTTAATAATTATAAATTTTGATTCTTTCCTTGAACCGAAGGTTTCTAAAAAATAACCTCTCTATCTTTCTGAAGGTAGGGGTAAAGTTTGCGTACACATTACCCTTATCAGATATTACTTGTGAGATTGAATTTATTATTGTTGTTGTTACTTTAATAATTACAAAATATTGCATGGTAAACTACAAATTCAAAAATACTTTTTTCTTTCTTAACTTGCATGTCAAGACAAACTATGCCGCCTAAAATAAAACGGAGGAAGAAATCAAAATCTTAAAAATTAAGCAACCATTTAATTGTATTAATAATTAACATAACCAAGGCTACCCATGTCATTAACAAAAACCAAGAAAAAAAATTCTATATAAGCCTCCAGCCTAAAACCATTGAACCGGTTTGCTTAACAACAAGAGCAAACCAACTCCTTTCTTCATCTTCATTTTAATTTTCACATTCTAATTCCCTTAAAAAACAACCAAAAAAACTCAAACCCCCCATCCCCCTAAAAATATTAATTTTTATTTTCTTCAGAAATTAAGCTATGGCTTCATCAAAATCTCAGCCACAAAAGAGAATTTGCTATTGTTCTCCAACTAATCATCCTGGTTCTTTTCGATGTAAGCTACACAAAAATGGTCGACAATCAACAAGAAGATTATCAACATCAAGTAATTATTGGGAATTAGCAGAAATAGCAAAGGCTAATTCTTTAAAAGCTTTTCTTCTTCAAATTATCAAGCCTTCAAGTCATGATCTTCAAAGGAGAAGGAATTTTCAGCCTAAACCTTCCAGGTTTTTTTTGGATCAATAATAATGAAGAACATGGGGTTACTGTTTCTTGAATTTCTTGTTTTTTAATTATTATTATTATTAGAAATGTTTAAATTCCACCTCTCTCCAACCTACATAAATATTTAAGGTAGGTTTTGGAACAGTGGCACATGGACAATGTCACTGGTGATATGTGAATATGAGGGGTTTTTTTCCTGAAAATTTTAAAGTTTTGTTTCGGATATTACTTATCATATAGCCGACCCTAATTTACTTGATATTAGTTATAGTTTTTGATGTTGTATTATGGATTATATATTTGGCAGGAAAAGGAAAAAAACAAAAACAATAGCTTGGATCTAAATTATATTGAGGTTAGAGTATGTGATTTATGTGTATTATGATTTAAAGGGACATGTGGGGTTGGTTTGTGCTTTATTGCTTTTATTTTGGTTGTTCTTTTTCTTTTTCTTTTCTCCCACGTTCTTGTGAATTAGATATATGGTGTAATTAAGATTTTTTTTTTTTTTTTGTGTAGTGTAAATTGGATTTAGTATTGTAAGAATGGAGAAAAGGAAGAAATAGGATTTAGTTTATTTAAGATGGTGTTTTCCAAGTACTATTTTAGTGTAACTCCATGGTCTGTTTTGTCCTTTCACTACGATATTTTGTCTTTAACCACCCCTAAAAAGTGTGGCCTAAACTACCAAAAAGTGTGGCATTTACAACGCTTTTCAACTTTTAGGCAACACTTTTTCGGGGTGTCCTAAACGAGCGTAACTTTTTTCCTAAGGCCACGCTTTATGAGTGTTGCTTTAGAAGTCACACTTCAAAAGTGTAGCCTATACAGTACATAAGCCACGCTTGTATATACCCCTTATAGCAATACTTTTAACTCCTACACCAACACTTTCAAAGTGTGACCTTTGGTATCTTATAGGCCACACTTCTCATGCGTGGCATTTGCAAGCACCCTTGTAAAGTACTACCTTTCATATAAAATTATTTTTTTAAATATATTTGGTAATCATATTTATTATCATACATATATAATATTATCATATATTTTGTGATCATTTTTAAAGTATAAATATCTCAAGCACTGCATCAAGTAACGAATAACCAAAAAACGATTCATGTGTACACTTGTTATGAACTTCCAAATATATATATATATATCAAAAAATTTAAAGGTGCGTCCTAGCAATGAACATAAAAAAAAATGAATATATATGTATCATGATAATACTTTAAACACATCAAACAGCTAAAGCTAGCATCTACTGGAAACCTCATTTGCTATCCACTTAGCTACATGTAATTTTTCTGATACATGACTGGTTTAAGTCCAATCGCATCATCTCCTGATTTTAAAAGTGATCCTTTTTTGTAAGCTTGACCTCCACATTAATTTAAGCCCCATGTAACCTTTCCTTGTTCAAACCAGCAGAAACTCTGAACGTTTCTGGACCTTAAGTTTCCCATTTGTATTTTATTTGTTCTCATCAATAGCTTTGCCTTCCCATACCTACAATTGGGACAAACAAAGATGCATTATTTGTTATAACCTACTAATAATGTAAAAAAATTATATTTCTATGTCAACTCCAAATATATAATGTCAGATGAATACTATAAAGTTGGAGGGATTCAAATACATGAAAGCACTAATTGTTGGGGCATATACCTGGGGGGGACCCATTGCACCTTGGAAGAGTACGAAAATGATAAGGTTAAGTGTTTCCAAAGCAGTAAAAGATGGGCCTAAACAACTACAATATATTGGTCGGGAAAATCTATTTTGCACATTTGATGTCGAGGTCACTATTCTTCACCTAACAAAATACTTATAAAAGAAAGGAATAATGTCAAATGTTTAGTTAGAAACATTATTGGATGCATTTCTTTGCTTATGGAGAAAGAGAAAAGAGAGAATTATTAACTGTGCCCATAGAAGCCCAATGATCCAGTTTGTAGACTGAACTTTACACCACCTGTGCATTTCAAAGTGCACCACACTTATTTGACAAGGTATACCAGTTTGAAGAACTATTTTTCGCATCAAAATAATAAGCTAAATTGCACCAGATCAATCCATTTTATGCACCGGGATAAGGAGCTATATTGCACCAGATCAGTCCACAAATTACACCAACACAGTAAATGTCTTGTACATGCTGTCAACGTTTCTCTACAACAAGATCTAAAATTTTTAAACGAACAAGTAGCATACTGAACGATGACTGCATTTCAAGTGAAGAGGATTACTAAAATATCAACAATTTGGTGAACAAAAGAGACAATATGATCATTAAATTGAAGCACACAGGATTCTGTGTCAATGGCATCAACCGTTCTGTGCTTTAAGTAGTTCTGCACATCCTTTATCAACAGATAGTGTATTTCCATTACCTTAACAGTCAGAGATATTTAATGGAGAAATCTTCCTCAAAAAGCATCAAGCATGATTGAAACACACTACTCTTAGACCACAAAGTTAAACAGAACATGATAAATAAAAAGTTACAAAGATCTTAACATGATTGAAATAAACAGAAAATGATAAATGGAAAACGAACACAACGAGCAACAAAACTATTTTTCATCATGTCCCTGACAAATTAAGATAACAATTTTTGACATAGTGGAGAGGAAACACACTACTCTTAGACCACAAAGTTAAATATATGTTATACCTTCTCTCACAATGCTATTAAATAGGGACAAGATTATATAAATTTTTACGAGATACTAACTAGCCAGAGTGTGCCTCAACAAAGCAAAGCAATACTATACTACAGACAAAGGAAATAGTGCAAATAAAGGAAATAAGATTACTTATATGAGAACAAGACAAAGAGATTAATCATCTATAATACAAACATACTGTAGTTTCTCTTTCTTCTTTTGAGAATTGTAAAAACACAATGTAGTTACATGTTTAATTTTTGTACCTGGATGGTATGCTTATTGTCTGAAGATCTCTGTACTTCTTGGTCAGACCATGGCCAATGGTGTATACCTGTTATAAAAAAATAAAACAATCAAAACCGGTTTAAAGCTTCAGGTTCATGCCACCGGAATTGTTTCTACATTAAATTTGTAAACTCAGCTCTAACATAAATTCAAAACGGAATTGTGTCGTCTTGAAATATTCGAGTTCTTCGATTAAAAACAGAAGTTTTTAGTTTTATTCAAGTCAATCAAGCTGAGTTCCACCAAAGAAATGTGGTCTAGCTAAATTCGTGAGTTTCACAACATTTTATTATTTAAGCGGACATTTCAAATATCATTGGAAATCCCTACTCTTCCTTCGTTATCCAGGAGAAACAAAAGAGAACCAAAAGAAATTGAAACAAATGCATTATCAAAAATATAAAAATATTAAAATTTAGGTGAAGTATGCTAGACAATAAAGCAGTATAACAAATTCTAATAGAACAATTTCAAACCTCTTATGTGAAACCACAACAAATCTATCCATACACAGATACATTAAAAGATCTACAAATCGTCTAACCCGTGTTTTTCCCAAATTCAGAAGAAAGGCACAGAATTCCCTAAAAATCTCATTTACTCTACATTCAAAAATAAAACTAAATACTGCAATTTCTCCAATTAAATGCACATACCAAATAAAAGCAGAGAATGCCTGGATAAATCGAGTAGTGACATGAATAAAACCCTATACTGGTTTCAAAAAAATCGATAAAACTCTAATGCCGAACCTTTCTTGTTGTCTTTAGAAGCCGAGTGAATTAAATCAGATCATCTTCTGAAGATCGTCGCCGACTGGGTGTCATCGACTGTCCTTTCTTTTGAAAAATCTAGTAAAGAAAAAGTTTTCTTATTGGGTTTCAAGCCCTAGACCTAGAGTGAGGGTGAAGCTATGGAAAATTTTAGAGGGGAATAGTTTAAGTTAGAAATTTTAGAGGGAATAGTAAAAGTTAGAAATTTTAGAGGGAGTAGTTTAAGTGGGAAAGTTTTGTATGAATTTCGTAAAACTTTTAGACCACGTTTGTACGGTGTTGCTTTTTAAAATACCAAAAGTAATGCTAGTAAAACGTAGCTTCATATGTGGATAAGCGTTCTCAAAAGATTTTACATTAGGCAACACTTACAAGGTGTAGTCTTCGTACATAAAGAGCACGTTTTACGAGTGTTACCTAAATTTCGTTGCCAAAAGCTTTTTTAATAAAGGCCACCCTTATAAAAGCGTGCCTATAGTTATTTTTTGCCACATTTTTCAAGCGTTGTCTATAAAAGTATTGCCGTAGGCCAATTTTGTTGTAGTGTTTTTTTATTCACCATGTATTCGCATTAAAGTTTTGATAAATTCAAATTCGCGTTATATCAGATTTAGTTTTATTAAGATTTTTTTTCATTTCAAAAAATCAAATTCGAAACATCTAATTAAAAGATGATATTCGCTCTATTTTGCAGCAACCATTAGAATTAGATGGTGGTTTACAAGTAATATTTTAGTGTACTTCCGTATATGGTCTTCAATGCATTGTACATAGCTATATACTTTGAGTTCTCAGAGTCACTTTTACACCTGTGATATGTGATTAATAATATGAGAAAATTCATTTTAGACTACATTTTCAATTCCAGCTGATTATATTTAATTTTCTCTCTTGATAAATGGTACGAATGTAGTAGAATTTATACTTGTTCTTCTGTATTTCTTAATATTGCTGATACATGTGGAGGCAATATGCATTGAACATATGACTACGAAATTAGTAGAATTGAAAACCATAAATGCAGACAGTTTTCTCGTGCTAGATTGAGATATATATCCATGTTTCATTAAATTGATCTAGTATATAAGTGGAAAAGGTACCAAATACAGAGAATCAACCTTTTGTTTCCTTTCTACGCAAAAATGTAAAATATTATTAACCAAACACTCATGTTCCATAAAAGTTACAACTTACAAGCCTACAATTATTGTTTATGTAGCAAATTTTCATTCCCGAATTACCTTTTTAATCAGAGAAATAAGTAAACATCCTAATCAAAATTAGATGAATAAACACATTAAACTTTCTATAACCACCAAACAAAAAAAAAGTTGCTCAAGTGGTAAGCACTCTACACCTCTAATTTTGAAGTTATAAGTTTCTGAGCAAACAAGTAGGAAGCTTCTTGGAGTTGGGGGGGAGGGGGTAGAGATTTTATGAGTTAACAATTCTTTTACGTTTTTTAATAAAAATGTTCTTAATTCGAACTTAATTGGAATGCATATGTTGCCCTAATAAACTCAAGATTTTAAAACAAAGAAAAATAAGTTTATTCGTTTGATTTATTCGATATGATCATAATAAATAAATAAACTACTTGATCTAATTTGATTATTAAATAATTAAGTATCAAAGAACAAACAAATAATTTGGAAATGGTTGTGAATTGAACAGGTTAGGTTATGACCTATTGTTTAGTAAATAATGTTGACCCACCCTTCTTTGTAACAAGCAAATGTTGGCAGGTTGTGACCCAACCCATTTATTAGTTAATTGTAATCCAGAAAATTACATCTCATGACGTTAAAAATAGATGGACTTGATTTTTTGACCCTTGCTTTCCCCATGGGCAAACCTTTAATGTCAAAAGTATTACTCATGGGGCAAGCGAGGGATAATACGTGTTTTTAAAAAAAAAATGAAACCACCATTGGTGGTGATTAGGCATATCCTAATCTATGTATTGATTATAACAATATACATAGCCAGTATACTGGATTTTTGTCCAAGCCACCCTGCGAAATAAGAAGGATGAATAATTCATTCTTGTACAAAAAGGTTCCTGTGACAGTATACATGGGATTAGGCATTAAGTTTGGGAAACTTCTAGGTTTCTTAGTTACAAAAATTCCAAGAATAATTAACCATTATCAAAAGTAAAGGCTTTCCTTTGAGCTCGTATTATGAAATTTGGGATTCCTTCCATATCATTCTTCAACTAGTTTTTAGCCCCATTAGGTAGGGTCAAATCCTGTGTGAAGAATGTATTTTGCTTTTGTCTCTAACCAAAATTAGCTGCAAGATTATTTACTTCTTTGTAGCAATGTTGGAACTTGAATTTGCCTTGTTTCTTCAAGTTGTTGATCTGGCTTGTGATATGCAGAATATGTCTATTAATATTGTTTTGATTATTGATCATGTTAATGATGATCATAGAGTCAGATTCAATATCCACATTCCTGAATCCATTGGTAATGCACCATTGGATTCCATAAAGAATAGCCTAGGATTCAGCTACATTATTAGACCATTGTCATCTCTTAGAACACCACCTCCTCCTGCATTTTCTGAATTTCCTTTGCTACACCCATCAATGTTCAATTTGAATCTACCAGGGCTAGACTAACTCCACCTAAGACTTTTGATATTTATCATGGGTTTGAGTATTTCAATGTGTAGAAGAGTATCGCCTCATTGATGTTGTAGATTGACTTGAGGAAATTGGGAGGTCAACAATATTATAATTTGATAAATAATCTTGTTGATGATGTTACCTGAAAGGCTTTTGATGCCATCATACTTGTACGTCTGGCTTTCCATATTTTCCAACAAATGAGCAGAGGTAGACAGTAAATAAGAACTGTATGAACTCTATTCTTTGTCTTGCTCAGCCACCATATAATAAGAGTATCTCTTATTCCTCCTTGTCTAATAATAATACTACAGCTATTGGAGAAGTATTTCCAAAACCTTTGAACAGATGATCCACACTCTCCATGTTTCCTGCTTTGCAACAAATGCACGCTGAGGGTCCATGAACTTTAAATCTTTGCAATGCTTCATCAGTATGAAATTTGTTGTCCATTAACCTAAGCATAAAAAAGAGATCTTGTAAGGTATTTTATTTTTTGCCAGATCTTGGAGGCAGTAAATGTAGGATTTCTAGTCTTTCTTAGTACTTGCCAAGCAGATTTAGTAGTAAAAAAACCACTTTGATTTGGGGTCCTAATAGAAAAATCAGTGTTATATTTCAAAATTTCAATGGTGGAAATACGACTAACCATGTAGTTTGGAAGAACAATATGCAATTTAGTAAAATTCCAAGCCCTATTAATGATGAATTCAGAAATTCTAATATTTTTTGAATGATAAGTATTTGAAAAAGATTGAGCAAGAGGCCCAAAGCCAAGCCATTTATCCCACCAAAAACAAATATTACCTTTGGCGATTTTCCAAACAGTAAAATGTTCATAAAGATTTATGGAATCAAGAAGTCTTTTCCAAATATGAGATTGTCCTGAAGCCCATTTTTTGGAGATAGGATGTACTCTTAGACAATATTTGTTTTCGAGAAATTCTTTCCAAAGTGAATCTTTTGTTCTGAAATTTCACCATACTTTGGCTCCAAGGGCATGGCTGATATCTTGGATGGATCTAAAGCCAACCCCACCCTCAAAAGTAGAGAAACATAGTTTTCACCAAGCAGTCCAATGCATTTTCTTTTTACCCTCCCTATCACTCCAGAAATAATTAGCCATAATCTGTTCAATTTGCTTAATGGTAGTTTTGGGAGTTGGATTACAGAAAAAATATGTAAGGGAATGGAAAACGGACAGATTTAATAAGAATAGTCATATCTCCATTAGATAGTATCTTACCTTGCCAACCCTGCATTCTTAGAAACTAAGTTTCCAAGGTAGATAACCTTTTTCCTTCCAATATAAATAGGGGCTCCTAAATAATTGAAAGAAAATTTTTGTTGTTCATAGCCTGTTATCTGCTTGATATCATTAATGACAGATTGAGTAGTATTGGGTCCAACTAAGAAACAAGACTTATTCTTGTTAATAAGTTGACCATAACAGCTTTCATATATAGTTAGCTTATTCATTATGCTCATTAGAGATAAAGGATCTCCGGAGAAGAACAAAATAGTATCATCTGCAAAACTGAGGTGAGTAATAATAGGGCAATCTCTATCAACACTATAAGGAATAAACGCCTTATTTTTTTAATTGGTCAATAAGAATAGAGAGTAATTCAGAACCAATAACAAAAAGAGAAGGATAGATTGGAACACCTTGCTTGATTCCTCTACTGGCTTTGAAGAAACGATGTCTTCCACCATTAATATTAATGGAATACCAATTATTAGAAAGTAGCCTCCAGATCATGTCAGTCCAATAATTGGAGAAGCTATTTTTTTTTAATAGTTGACAAAGGTATTTCCAATCTACTTTATCACATGCTTTATCTATATCAAGTTTTAACACTATATTGCCATTAAAATTATTTTTACCGATATTATGTACCATTTCCTGGGTTAGCATAATGTTATTCGAGATAGATCTACCGTTAAGAAACCCAGCTTGATTTGGTGAGATTATTTTATGTATCACCTTTGCAAGCCTGGTGTTCAGCATCTTGGAGATGATTTTACAACTGAAATTGCTAAGATTTACAGGTCTTAGCTCAGTAAACTTCCGGGGGTTCTCAACTTTAGGAAGAATCATGAAACAAGTATGAGCGAGTGCTTTTGGTAATTGATTACCTGCAAAGAAATCATAAATCATTAGATAAAGATCCTTAGCAATGATTTCCCAACAATGTTGGTAGAATTTTCCAGAAACACCATCTGGTCTACGAGCACTGTCGGGACTTAATGAAAAGACATCTTTTATTTTTTCCAAGATAGGAGGGGCTCCAAGCATTGTATTGTCATCTTCAGTGAACACTTTAGGTAAACAACTGAGGATGCTTAAGTCTCTTTGCTGTCTTGGATCAGTAAACTTCTTGCCAAAGAAATTTATAGCTTCATTGGCTATATCCTCATTGCCTTCAACCCAAGTATTGTCTTCTTTTGAATTTTCTTAAGAGTCGGCTTCCTTCTTTTAACATTCATGATAGAATAAAAAAATTTGGTATTTGCATCTCCTTCTTTAAACCATTTCATTCCTACTCTTTGTCTCCAATAAGCTTCTTCCTTTTTGGTGTGCATAACCAACTCAACATTTGCTTTATTCAGCTCCATCCTATTGGTTTCACTGTTGTCTGGAATGCACATTTGTTCCTTATCAGTAACAATATTTTCCAAGTCCTTAGTCTTGTCAAAAATATTGTCAATATGATTCTTAGACCACCAGGACAGTTGTTTGCAAATATTTTTAAGCTTCATATGGATTTTCCATAGAGGAGAACCTGATGCTTCAATCTCCAACAAATCAAGCTCATTAACCTAGAAATTCAAGAATTTAAAGTATTTTTGATGAGTGTCACGCCCCGAAATTCCCACCTTCGGACCGTGATGGCGCCTAACATTTCACTTGCTAGACAAGCCAATATTAGAACAATATTATCTATTTTAAAATAATTTTTTAAATTTATTAATTACAAAGAAATAAATGCGGAAGTAAAGTCTCAAAGGTAGTGAATAATCCATAAAAATAACGGTGTCTAAATACCATCCCAGAATTGGTGTCATAAGTGCACGAGCTTCTAGAATAATACAAATAAAGGTTTGAATAAAATAAAGTTGTCTGAAAACAAACACACAGCTAAAGTAAAATAGACGGGGATTTCAGAACTACGGACGCCGTGCAGTTATACCTCAAGTCTTCTCTGGTAGCTGAAATCCGAGCAAGTTTATAGTATGCCGCTGGGACCAACTCTGAAATCTACATAAGAAGTGCAGAGTGTAGTATCAGTACAATCGACCCATGTACTGGTAAGTGTCGAGCCTAACCTTGATGAAGTAGTGACGAGGCTAAGGCAGGTTACTAACATTAACATGTACGCAATAATAGTAATAACCACAATAATAGAATTAAATCGGGTAACTCATTTCTAATAGTTGAAGCCAACTCAGCAGTCATAACCAATTATTATTTTAATTAATTTCTGTAGCAGCGTGCATCCTGCTCCCACAACATATTTATTTTCAATCCTCCCATATATTTATTTTAATCAAGTATATATAGACTTTGAAATAAGTCTGTTGCGGCGAGCAACCCAATCCCCCAATATGGACTTTTAAATAAGTCTGTTGCGGCGTGCAACCCGATCCCCCAATATGGACTTTTAATAAGTCTGTTGCGGCGTACAACCCGATCCCCCAATATGAACTTTTAATAAGTCTGTTGCGGCGTGCAACCCGATCCCCGAAAAAATAAACGTTCTTCCTCGAACGTAGTTAGAAAAGTACCTGAGCTGGAGAAAAGGTGTGGATATTTACTCCGCATGTCCGACTCGGACTCCCAGGTAGATGCGTCTACCGGCTGACCTCTCTATTGCACCCGAACTGAAGGATAACTCTTAGACCTCAACTGTCGGACCTGCCGGGCTAAAATAGCCACCGACTCCTCCTCATAAGTCAAATCTTTGTCCAATTGGACTGAGATGAAATCTAACACATGGGACGGATCACCATGATATTTTCGGAGCATAGACACATAGAATACCGGATGAACCGCTGATAAACTAGGTGGTAATGCAAGCATGTAGGCTACTTCACCCACCCTTTCAAAAATTTTAAAGAGTCCGATATACCTAAGGCTCAACTTGCCCTTCTTTCCGAACCTCATTACACCTTTCATAGGTGAAATCCGGAGCAATAATCTTTCTCTAACCATAAATGCAATATCACGAACTTTACGGTCGGCATATCTCTTTTGCCTAGACTGAGCTGTGCGAAGTCGATCCTGAATAGTCTTGACCTTATCCAAGGCATCCTGTACCAAATTGGTACCCAACAACCGAGCCTCTCCCAGTTCAAACCAGCCAATTGGCGAACGGCATCACCTTCTATATAATGCCTCATATGGATCCATCTGAATGCTCGACTGGTAGCTATTATTATAAGCAAACTCCGCAAGTGGTAAGAATTGATCCCAAGAACCTCCAAAGTCTATAACACAAGCGCGAATCATATCTTCCAATATCTGAATGGTGCGCTCTAACTGTCCGTCTCTCTTTGCATGAAATATTGTACTCAACTCAACCCGCATGTCTAACTCACGCTGTACAGCCCTCCAGAAGCGTGAGGCAAACTGCGTACCTCGATCTGAAATAATAGACATGGGCACACCGTGAAGGTGGACAATCTCACGAATGTAAATTTAAGCTAACCTTTCTGAAGAATAGGTAACTGCAACTGGAATAAAATGTGCTGACTTGGTCAACCTGTCCACAATGACCCAAACTGTGTCAAATTTTCTCTGAGTCTGTGGGAGTCCAACAATAAAATCCATAGTGATACGCTCCCATTTCCACTCAGGAATTTCTAATTTCTTAAGCAAACCACCAGGTCTCTGATGCTCGTACTTAACTTGCTTACAATTCAGACACCGAGCTACATATGCAACTATATCCTTTTTCATTCTCCTCCACCAATAATGTTGCCACAAATCTTGATACATTTTGGCGGTACCTGGATGAATAGAATGCCTGAAACTGTGTGCCTCTTCAAGAATTAATTCATGAAGCCCGTCAACATTAGGCACACAAATACGACCCTGCATTCGCAGAACTCCATCTTTCCCTACAGCAACCTGTTTGCCATCACCGTACCGCACCGTGTCCTTAAGGACAAGTAAATGAGGATCATCATACTTCCGCTCTCTGATGCGCTCATATAAAGAAGACCGAGCGACTGTACAAGCAAGAATCCGACTGGGTTCTAAAATATCTAACCTCACGAATTGATTAGCTAAGGTCTTAACATCTACAACTAACGGCCTCTCACCAACCGGAATATACGCAAGACTGCCCATACTCACAGCCTTTCTACTCGAAGCATCGACCACTACATTGGCCTTTCTGGGTGATACAAAATGGTGATATCATAGTCTTTCAACAATTCCAACCATCTTCTCTGCCTCAAATTAAGATCTTTTTGGTTGAATAGATACTGAAGGCTACGATGATCAGTAAATACCTCACACAAGACACCGTAGAGATAATGCCTCCAGAACTTCAGCGCATGAACAATGCTTGCCAATTCTTAGTCATGAACATGATAATTCTTCTCGTGAACTTTCAACTGTCGTGATACATATGCAATCACCCTGCCATCTTGCATTAATACTGCACCAAGCCCAATGTGAGATGCGTCACAATATACCGCTTATGATCCTGAACTTGTGGGTAATACCAACACTGGCGCCGTAGTCAAAATGGTCTTGAGATTCTGAAAGCTCAGCTCACACTCGTCTGACCATCAGAATGAGACACCTTTCTGGGTCAGTCTGGTCAATGGGCTTGCTATAGATGAAAACCCTTCCACGAACCGACGATAGTAACCTGCTAAACCCGAAAAACTCTGGATCTCTGTAACTGAGGTAGGTCTAGGCCAATTCTGAACAGCCTCAATATACTTAGGATCCACCTTTATGCCTTCTGCCGATACAACATGCCCCCAAAAGGCAACTAAGTCTAACCAAAACTCATATTTTGAAAATTTGGCATATAACTGATTATTCTTCAAGGTCTGAAGCACACTCCGCAGATGCTGCTCATGTTTCTCTTGACTGCTGGAGTAAATCACGATATCATCAACGAATACAACCATAAATGAATCCAAATAGGGCTTGAACACCCGATTCTTCAAATCCATAAATGTTGGTGAACCCAAATGACATCACTAGGAATTTGTAATGCCCATACCGAGTCCGAAAAGCTATTTTAGGGACATCAAATGCCCTAATCATCAACTGATGGTAACCAGACCTCAAATCGATCTACGAAAATACCTTGGCACCCTGAAACTGATCAAATAAGTCATCGATTCTTGGCAGCGGATATTTGGTTTTGATAGTGGCCTTGTTCAACTACCGATAATCTATACACATCCATATAGAGCCATCTTTCTTCTTTACAAATAGTACTGGCGCACCCCAGGGTGAGACACTGGGTCTAATGAATCCCTGATCAAGCAAGTCTTGTAACTGCTCCTTTAATTCTTTCAACTCCGGCGGATCCATACAGTATAGTGGAATAGAAATAGGCTGAGTGCCCGGAGCCAAATCAATACAGAAGTCAATATCTCTGTCGGGTGGCATTCCCAGTAAATCTACAGGAAACATTTCTGAAAATTCACGAACCACTGGTACTGAGTCCATAGAAGGAACATCCGCGATGGGATCGCGAATATAAGCCAAATAGGCTAGACACACTTTCTCGACTATACGTCGAGCTTTCATATAAGAAATAACACTGCTGGAAGAATGGCCAGAAGTTCCTTTCCACTCTAACCGAGGTAACCCCGGCATGGCTAGGGTCACTGTCTTGGCATAACAATCCAATATAGCATGATAAGGTGATAGACAATCCATACCCAAGATGACATCAAAATCTACCATATCAAGAAGTAGAAGATCCACACTAGTCTCAAGACTATCAATAATAACCACACACGAACGGTAGACATGATCTACAACAACAGAGTCTCCCACCGGTGTAGATACACACACAGAAGCACTTAGAGAATCACAAGGCACAACCAAATATGAAGCAAAATAGCAGGACACATAGGAATAAGTAGATCCTGGATCAAATAGAACTGAAGCATCTCTATGGCAAACTGGAATAATACCTGTGATCACAGCATCAGATGACTCAGCCTCAAGCCTAGCTGGAAAAGCATAAAATAGGGGATGAGCCCCACCACTCTGAACTGCATCCCTGGGACGGCCTCTAGCTGGCTGGACTCTACCTCTAACGGTCTGGACCTCCACCTCTAATAGCCTGACCTCCACCTCTAGCTGCCTGACCCCTACCTCTTGCTGGCTGAGTAGGTAGTGAAGCAACCGGTGCTGGTATGATGGCACGAGAATCCTACCGAGATCTATTACTCAACAACCTAGGGCAATATCTCCTGATGTAACCAATCTTCCCATACTCATAACACCCATCCTGATGCCGTGGCTGCTGAAGCTGAAGCTGACCCGAACGGGCCTGATAACCGCTGTAGTAACTCTGGAGTGGTGGTGCACTGATAGGAGCTGAATGTGCACTAAGTGTTGGCTACCCAGGGTAAGGCATAATAGGACCGTGACTCCCTGAAGCACCGAGAGATGCATGAAGTGTTGAATAAAACGGTCTGGGAGGATGACCCCTACCAAAATTACCCCTGCCTCCAGGCGAGGCACCACTAAAATCACCGAATTGATGAGGCCTCTTATCAGACCTCTACCCTCTCTCTTGTGCAAGAACTATCTCGATCCTCTTCGCGACATTAGCAGCTGCCTGAAAAGAAATCTCGCTTCCGGTCTCCTTGGCCATCTGAAGCCTGATAGGGTAAGTGAGTCCCTCAATAAACCTCCTCACTCTCTCTCCCTCGGTAGGTAGTAAAAGGAGAGCATGACTGGCCAAATTCACAAAATGGGACTCATACTGAGTAACAGTCATACTGCCCTACTGTAGACGCTCAAATTGCTTGCGGCAATCCTCTCTTAGTGTGATAGGAAGGAACTTCTCCAAAAATAGCTGAGAGAATTGCTCCCAGGTAAGTGCAGGCGATCCGACTGGCCTGGTCAATGTATAATCTCTCCACCACCTCTTGGCGGAACGCGTCATCTAAAATACAGCAAAATCAACCCTATTGGTCTCAACTATACCCATGTTCCGCAACACCTCATGGCAACGGTCAAGATAATCCTGTGGGTCCTCAGAAGGTGTAGCACTAAAGTGAACTGAAAAGATCTTAGTGAACTTATCCAATCTCAATAAGGCCTCAAACGACATGGCGGGCCTATCACCGGTCTGTGTCGCAATAACTGGCTGAACTACCCCAACTGGCGGGGCTGCTGGAGCCTAATTCTGGGGAGCAATCTGCTCCGGAGCGGGAGTAGTAGGAGTTTGTGCTCCTCCCCCAGCCTGTGAGACGGCTGGTGCTACTGAAAATGTACCATTCTAGGCCACGCCCTCCGTAAGACTCACCAAACGGACCAAAGCGTCTTGAAGTACTGGGTGGCAATGAACCCCTCCGGAACCTGAGCTGATCCGGCAGGAACAGTCTGGGCTAGAACCTCCTCGTCAAGCTCTATCTGAGGCTCCACTGCTGGGGCTGCTGCTCGGGTTCTGGGCTGAGTCCTGCCCCTGTCTCTACCTCGGCCTCTAGCACAACCTCGGCCTTAACCTCTACCCCTAGCCATAGTTTCCACCGGGGGCTCTGGTCCCTGTCCATCGGTAGATGTATTACGTGTTCTCACCATCTGCGAGAGAATAAGAGTAGAATGGTTCAATCATCGATGATAAAATATATTCGCACGATAGAATAAGAAAGAAGTGATATTGTTCCTAAACTTCATAGTCTCTGAGAGATAAGTACAGACGTCTCTATACTGATCCTTCAGACTCTACTAATCTTGCTCGTTACTCGTGAGACCTATGTAATCTAGTTGCTTTGATACCAACTGTCACGACCCAAAATTCCCCCCTTCGGACCGTGATGGTGCCTAACATTTCACTTGCTAGGCAAGCCAACGCTAGAACAATATTATCCATTTTAAAACAATTTTTTAAATTTATTAATAACAAAGAAACAAATACGAAAGTAAAGTCTGAAAGGTAGTGAATAATCCATAAAAATAACGGTGTCTAAATATCATCCCAGAATTGGTGTCACAAGTGCACGAGCTTCTAGAATAATGCAAATAAAGATCTGAATAAAATAAAACTGTCCGAAAACAAACACACAGCTAAAGTAAAGTAGACGAGGACTTCAGAACTGCGGACGCTGTGCAGTTATACCTCAAGTCTCCTTTGGTAGCTAAAATCCGAGCAAGTCGATGGTACGCCGTTGGGACCAACTCCGAAATCTGCACAAGAAGTACAGAGTGTAGTATCAGTATAACTGACCCCATGTACTAGTAAGTGCTGAGACTAACCTCGACGAAGTAGTGACGAGGCTAAGGCAGGTCACTCACATTAACATGTACGCAATAATAGTAATAACCACAATAATAGAATTAAATCAGGTAACTCATTTCTATTAGTTGATGCCAACTCAGTAGTCATAACCAATTATTATTTCAATCAATTTCCGTTGCAGCGTGCAACCCGCTCCCACAACATATTCATTTTTAATCCTCCCATATATTTATTTTAATCAAATATATATAGACTTTTAAATAAGTCTGTTGTGACGAGCAACCCGATCCCCCAATATAGACTTTTAAACAAGTCTGTTGTAACGTGCAACCCGATCCCCCAATATTGACTTTTAATTAGTCTGTTGCGGCGTGCAACCCGATCCCCCAATATGAACTTTTAATAAGTCTGTTGCGGCGTGCAACCTGATCCCCCATTATATTCATTTCAATCAATTCTGTTGCGGCGTGGAACCCTCTCCTCCAATATATCCATTTACCAATTCTTATAGAAGAAATTGCCCCGATAAATGCAACAATTAATATAAATTTTTTAAGACAACAATCATACAATAATTATGAAACAAACAATGACAAATAACAATTTATTATGGAAATCAGGGAGAAAATAGGCAGTTTACTATTTAATATGCTAATTGTCAAGTGGCAATTAATGCACATAAATCAAATCAGAATGTAGCAATTATTGCAGGAATTCAAGAATTTATATTTGACAAAGAATAGGAGAGAAACAATTATCATAACAATTAATTAGTGTATTAAAACAAATTTAGGATTTTCAAATAATTATGCAAACAATTAATTTGATGATGTATAGACACTTGTCACCTCGCCTATACGTTGTTCACATGCATTTCACATAACAAATAATTTAAGGGTTCTATTCCCTCAAGTCAAGGTTAACCACGACACTTACCTCGCTTTGCAATTTCAATCAATTACTCGACCACAACTTTTTCTTTTAAATTTGTCTCCAAAAGGTTCAAATCTATTCAAAAACAATTCGATATACTCAATACGAATCATAGGAATTAATTCCATATGAATTTACTAATTTTCCGGATAAAATCCGAAATTCACTTTAAAATTTGACAGTGGGACCATGTCTTGAATCTCGGGAAAACTTATGAAATACGAACACCCATTCTGAGACGAGTCCAACCATACAAAAATTATCAAATTCCGATATCAAATGGACCTTCAAATTTTAAATTTTTGTTTTTGGAAGATTTTATAAAAATCTGATTTTCTCCCAAAATTTTACGAATTCATGATATAAATGAGCATGGAATCATGAAATATAATCAATATAGGAAAAGGAATACTTACCCCAATGTTTTTCCATGAAAATCGCCCAAGAATTGCCTTACATGAGCTCAAAAATGGACAATGGTTGAAAATGGGACAAATCCCATTTTCCAAAACTTAAGTTCTGTTTCTCGAATTTTTACCCTTCGCGAATGCGGTCAGTGCCTCGCGTTCGCGAAGCATAAATTTGTGCTCTCCAATTTTACCCTTCGCGAACGCGAGGGCTACCTCGCGAACGTGAAGGCAAAATTTCTCTCCGGTCATTTATCCTTCACGAACGTGTTCCCTCTGTCGCGAACGCGAAGCAAAAAACGTGCCAGTCCAATTTACTTTTCGCGTTCACGAGAGTACCTTCACGTAAGAAGAACACACTAGAAGCCTGAAGTCTGCAGCAAACTAGATTTTTCTAAGTTCGAAATCATCCTATAGCTTATCCGAAACTCACCAGAGCCCTCAGGGCTCCAAACCAAACATGCACTCAAGACCTAAAACATCATACGAACTTGATCGCGTGATCAAATTGCCAAATTAATACCTAGAACTACGAATCGGACACCAAATAAAAGAAAATTTTTAAAAAACTTTAAAACTTATATTTTCACAACCGGACGTCCGAATTACGTCAAATCAACTCCGTTTCTCACCAAATTTGGCAAATAAGTCATAAATATTATAGTGGACCTATTCTGGGCTCTGGAACCAAAATACGGATCCGGTGTCAATAAATCCAACATTATTAAATTCTTAAAATTATTAAGCTTTAAAATTTTTAATTTTTTATCAAAATTCCATATCTCGGGCTAGGGACCTCGGAATTCGATTCCGGCATACGCCCAAGTCCCAAATCATGATACGGACCTACCAGAATTGTCAAAATACTGATCCAAGTCCGTTTGCTCAATATGTTGATCAAAATCAACTTAGTTGAGTTTTAAAACTCTATTTCACATTTTAATCAATATTTCACACCAAAACTTTTCGAAAAATTATACGGACTGCGCATGCAAGACGAGGAATGATAAATAGTGCTTTTCGAGGTCTTAAAATATAGAATTACTTATTAAATTTAAAGATGACACTTTGGGTCATCACAATGAGAAGGTTGAGCGTCCTCTAAAGTGATGAAGAGGGGGGGCGTGGTCAGATCCTAATCTAACTAAGTGATAAACATAAGTTTTTATATACTTTTGGGACCAATTATGATTTAAAAGAACTCTATCTAGGCTTCCCAAACTCTGAATGTTGGTCTTCTACTATTGCACCATGTGTATGTTGAACCTGTGTAACCTACATCAATCAAAGAACAATCTGCAATACAGTCAATAAAAGGAAAATTATCTCTAATGTTATGAATCTTTGTTATGAATCTTACCAACTTTTTTTTCACTTTGATCAATGATACAGTTGAAGTCTCCACCAATCAACCATGGAACATTGATAATACTGGCCAAATTTCTGATATCATTCCAAAGTTTTTTCCTTTGATATTCTTTGCACTTGGCATAAACTATTGTAACAAAAATTGTAGTCCCATATTCATTATTACTACAAGTAACTTGTTGCTCAGTATCTTGGATGATGGAGCAATCAAATAGTTGATCATTGAAAATCCATATTTTGTTGTAACAATTGGAGTAAGCAAACTAATACCCCCAACCATCCTTTAAATTTATCAATATTTGATTTTCTGCAAAAGGGTTCCATCAAGGCCATAAAAGCAATATTGTGTTTTCTTTTGAGTTGTTTGATTCAATCAAATGCACCTTGAGATGTAATTCCTCTCACATTCCATATAAGTGACTTAATCATTAATCACTGTGTTGAAATATTTTATTTTGACTACGATCTGGTCAAAGTAGAGTGTGATCCTTCTCTTTTGCCTTTTTTTGCCTCCTCTAGTCTGATTACCTCTAGAGGAGTGATGTATTCTTTCACTAATTTCATGAAATATCTGTTCAACTTCCTCTTCATGCTTGGAATTAGTGAAAGCTTGAATAAGTTTTTCTGCTTCATCATCACTGTCAATGTACTCTTCATCTGCACTGGAGCTTTCAGTGCCTTCTTCCTATGTGGTGAGTTCGTCCCCAGTATGTTCACTATGTACTTATTCTTGCTCAGATGATAAATTATTCATGATATTTTTATTGCCCACTTCATGGTATTCCTCTTCCTCTTGTTCAAAAGATGAGACACTACTAGAAATTCGGCAAAAACCGACCAAGGTCGACCGACCAACTTTGGTCGGTCAAAGAACCGACCAAAAAATCGACCAACTTTGGTCGGTTTTTCAAAATATTTTATTTTTTAATTTTGTTTTACGAAATCGACCAACTTTGGTCATTTTTTCAATTAAAATAAATAAAATTGAATATTAAAAAAAATGACCAAAATTGGTCGGTTAATTCGGCCGGTCATTTAAAAAAACCGACCAACTTTGGTCGGTAATTTTACTTTTTAATAAAACCGACCAACTTTGGTCGGTTATTTTCGTGCGAAAATATAATTAAAGAGTATAAATCAAATAAAGACAGTCATTAAACAAAATGCACCAATAGTCTACTGGTAGAATAGTATTCTTCCACAGTACAAACCCCGGTTCGATTTTCAGATGTTGAATCTTTTGATTACATAATTAAAATACCGACCAACTTTGGTCGGTTTTTTTTTGCAATTTTTCTTTTTTGAATTTAATTGACCGACCAAAGTTGGTCGGTAATTCTGACCAACTTTGGTCGGTATACCTTTCCTGCCCCTAAAATACCGTCCACACGTAAATGGTCGCGTTTTGGTCGGTTATTGGCCATTATCGACCAATGTTGGTTGGTTTTTTTGATCGATTTTTATCGGATTTCTAGTAGTGAGACGACAATAGTAACTTGCGTATTTTCAATGTCTTGAGAATATTTGTTTGCAACATGTTGTTTTTGGATTGGAGTGACAGTTTGCTTATCCTTACAATCTTTTCCAAGCTGGTCCTCCCATCTAACATTCTTTTCATTTCTGCTTCTTCTTTTGCTCTTAGTAGCTAGATGGTATAATGTTTCTCCTCATTTTGCTTCCTTATTTCATGAGTCTTTTTTCCTGTTCTTGCTGAGTAGTAGCAGATGTTGATGTTGATTCTTTATTTTCAGCATATTTGTTCCTTGAATGGGATTCAACCTGCTTAGTGACTATTTGCTTGACTAGGTGGTTCTTAGACTCATCAATTATATTGTTTTGAGGTTTGGAGGAATCTGGTTCATTTATGCTAATTCTTTTATTCCTCCTTCTAGATTTCCTCCTGTTGACTTCCTGAAAATCATCTTTATCTTGTTGATTGTTTTTGCCACTATCACTCTTGTTGTTACCACTGTCACTCTTATTTTTCTTTTTAGCTGTTTCTTTTATCTTCTTCTTTGCAGCATTGTTTATCTCGTTGTTCCTACATTGCTTCTCTTCATGCCCTTGTAATTTTCAATAATGACAGTATGTAGGAGAATCTTCATATTCAATTTATAACCACTCCCCATCTTCTGAACCATGAAGCATGTCGTACCCCAACCATATACTGTCTTGTTTTGGTTTAAGTAGGTCAATCTCAACTTTAACTTTGGCCACCTTACCTCTAGATTTAGAATAAGTAGCTTGATTATGACCAACAACAGTTCCTATAAATTGAACCATTATGGATATAATATCCCATCTAAAACGGTGCCATGGCAACTTATGAATAAGAATCTAGACAGGAACTATGGAAGTTTCTTGTTCTGACTTAAAATCACGAGTCCATTTCATAACTTTCGTAGTGTATTGACCTAGGTAAATGAATCATTTGAAGTATATGTGATTGAAATCAATCTCGTTTGTAAAATTAATGTACACTGTTTTGTAGTCATAGTAGGCAATCTTAACATTTCCTTTCAAATGGTAGTGACTAACAAAGAGTTCTCTCACTTCCTCCATGGTTGGTTTTCCTTTGATAAATTTTCGAACAATAGTAAATTTGCATTCATTTGCAAGGTTAACAAAATAGTCTTGAACATTGAATTAAACTGCGGGCTTACCGAGATGTGTACCATGAGTGATACTAATATCAGTCGCCTTAGCAGCCAGAGCTTCTCGAACAACAGTTGCAAAGGTCGGTTTCGATGGAACAAATGATTTTACTTTATTATTGTCATTTTTCCCTCTGTGGAAACGTTGTTATCAGTGTCTGTGTTGGTATATTTATAACAATTGCAATGGTTTGAGAATTCATAGATTTGTGATTCGGGGAATTTTTGTTTTTTGGAGGTGGGTCGAAATTTGACAACCACCATCTGACACCCCTCATCTTAATAATAAGAGTTTAGATTATATATGTCACAAGTATAAAGATTTTTTAAACCATCATATCATATTACCTGTTGTACGAAGTAAGATCGCTTATTTTTAAGTTAAAAAATTTCACATTATAAGGAGGTTTACCGATAAATATTCTTTGGGTAACCTGATTATATATAAAACTCATTACAATGATGATGTTCACAACTTAAACTCACAAAGAATTAACTAGGTCAAAATGCAAACTCTTTAAGTTCCTAGAGGAGAAATTAAAAAAAACAACAACTCAAGATATGACTTGATAAAGAGGATCTATCAGTTGCATAAGTCTACAATGAATGCATGGCTCAATTGAAGCTCCAAAATTATGGGTTCCCCACCACGTTGAATATTAATACAAACAATTTTCAAAATAATTGTAATATTTTTATCTCCTTTCGGTTATTTCTATGGCCTTTGATAATTATTTAATCTAGTTTACTATCCTTTTATTGTAACAGAGAGATGGTGATGAAAATAAAGTTGTTCCAATTTGTAATTTAAAGCATAAACAAACATTTAGGTGATTATACATCGTATATGCATCATCATGCTTCCCCTCCAAACTTCATATTTATACTAACAGAAAAATTAACTACGTGCTAATCAGGGTGGAGGCAGAAGTTGAGCTCCGGGTTCAATTAAACCCAATAACTTTTGCTCAAACGATGTATATTGTAAAAAAATAATTCATTAAATATATACAAATGTTAAACGTAAAACCCAGTTATTAACACTATGTTGCGTATTGAGATTGTGATGATTAACAAAGTTTGTTCTGATGAAATATTCGAAGAACCAGATCCTCACCGTAGTTGCTTAACTGCTCTAAGAAACAGCTCCTCCAGGTGAAGGACCAGCTCCTCATGGATGATGATTGTACGTTTGTGCAAGACAGTAACTTTATCTCTAAGTTACAAAGGTCCGAGTTTGGTGGAAGAAGGCTGCTTTATATGATAAGGGTTGTTTTCCAAGAAGATACGTATAAATAAGTGAGAGACAAGTGTTTCAAGACTGGTGGATTCCTTGGAAAAATTGGAGTCATATCAAACGAGAAGCTGACTACGCATAAGACTCGTAGAAGATCTTGGAGTCCATGCATTTAAATACTATCCACCTGGGATGCTGAATCTATCCTTTTACACATCAATTGAAGAACTAAATCTTACACACTCTAGTCTAGTGAATGTGTTTTAGGAAATCGAGTTATAATCAAAGTGTCACAAACAATTAGAAAGTTAGAGTGAGTATTTACTTTACAAGTTAGAGTAACTTGTAAATTAAATAACCGTAGTACGAGTACTAAAGAGTATTGAGTTACAGTCTTACAATCGATTTATTTTGGCTCATTGTTCTAGTGGAGCTGAAGTTAAAAATCTTACGCAGTAGGTCGTGATTTTTGCACCTTATGAGCATGGTGCTTTTTCACGTAAAATCGTTGGTTTTTATTTTACTGCTTATTTTATTTCACGTATAAGGAGTACGGTAAAGAACCAAGTTCTTTAGTAATTCATAATGGCACTCAAACTAAAAATTGGTATCAGAGCAGGTACTATTACACACACAACTAATACCTAGAGAGAACTTGGAAGAAAAATGAGTGCTCCACCCGAAAATAATGAAGGACAATCAACTACTAGACCACCCCTTTTCAATGGAAAATATTACAGTTGGTGGAAAGAAAGAATAAAAAATTTCTTGATAGCTGAAGAATATGAACTATGGACCATAGTGAACCAAGGTCCATTTAACTCATACTAAATAAAATACGCAAAATGAAATAGTTCCTAAGGATCCCTCTGAATTTATGGCAACAAATTTCAGAATGATGGAGAAGAATGCAAAGGCTAAGAAAATTCTTATCTGTGGACCTGGTCTTGATGAGTACAACAGAATATCTGCTTGCTCAAATTTAAAGAAAATCTAGGATGCACTCCAAACTGCTCATGAAGGAACAAATCAAGTGAAGAGATCAAGGATAGAACTACTTATGAGAAACTACGAGCTCTTTTCCATGAAGGAGTCTGAGCCCATCCAAGAGATTGTGACTAGGTTTACCTTAACAACTAACCAATTGAAGTCACTGGGAAAGGTGTTTACCTCAGAAGAGTTGGTTAGCAAAGTTCTAAGGATCCTTCTAGCTTCACGGGAGTCAAAAGTCACAGTTATTCAGGAAGTCATGGAGCTGGACAAGATCTCACTTGATGAGTTGATTGGAAACTTAAAGACTCATGAAATAAGAAAGATGGAACTGAGTAAGGAAGAACCATAGAGGTATACGACCTTGGTACTTAAAGCGCCTGAGAAAGATGAATCTGACAGTAATAATCGTGACCTAGCAATGTTTGCTAAGTTGAAGAAGTTCATGAAGAACTCCAAAAATGCATCTAAGAGAGACCAGCGGTAAGCCTAAGCAGATCGACAAAGCTAATTATGATGGGTTCTACAAGTGCAGCAAGCTAGACTACATGGTCAAAGATTGCCCAATGTGGGAAATTGAGTGGAGGAAAGAATGAGTTGAAATGGAAAAATGGGAGAAGATGATAGAAAAGAGTTCCAACAAAGGAAAAATCCTAGGTAAAAGATTCACTGAAGCAATGAAGCATACCTTTTTATCAGCATATGAGGATAATGGAAGTGATAAAGAGGAAGAAAGGGAGGTTGGGGAAATAAGTCTCTATGTTGTAATTGATGAACATCATTTAGTAGAGACAGAGCCTCAAGTGCAGCTTCGAATGTACATTAGAAGACCTCATCTATTTGATAGACATCACTATGATGAATGGAAGATGCGTATGGAAACGTTCCTTCAGGCCACTGACTTTGACTTATGAGTAATTGTCAGTCATGGACCAATCATCCCTACCAAAATGGATGGTGAAGATAACAAGTGTAACAAGAGAGAAGAGGAATATGATGATGAAGATCGTCAGCTAATTCAGAAAAAGGCTAAAGCAAAGGACCTCATCTAAGAAGCTTGCCCAGAAATGTTCTCTACAAAGTGTCCTCTTGCATCTCTGCCCATGATATATGGAGGACCTTGGAACCAGATTTTGGAGATAAAAACATTGAAGTGGCACTGATGGGGATTGAAGAAAGCCAAATAGTAGAAGAAGAAGAAGAAGAAGAGGAAAAGGAAGAAGAAGAGGAAGAGGAATAATAATAATAATAACAAGAAGAAGAAGAAGAAGAAGAAGAAGAAGAAGAGGGGGAGTAAGAGGAGGAGGAGGAGGAGGAGGAAGAGGAAGAGGAAGAGGAAGATGAGGAGGAGGAGGAGGAAGGGGAAGAGGAAGAGGAAGATGAGGAGGAGGAGGAAGAAGAGGAGGAAGGAGAGGAGGAAGGGGAAGAGGAAGAGGAAGACGAAGAAAAAGAGGAGGAAGAGGAAGAAGAACAGGAGGAGGAAGAGGAAGAAGAAGAAGAAAAAGAAGAGAAAGAGGAAGAAGAGGAGGAAGAAGAAGACGAAGAGGAGGAAGAAGAGCAAGAGGAAGAAGAAAAGGAAGAAGAAGAAGAAGAAAAAGAAGAAAAAGAGGTAGGAATGATGGCCATGAGTGATTCAAAGACTGAAGATGAAACAAATCAGGTAAGTATCTCTAACTTGAGGGAAAACATACATGCTATGTCTATAAAACAACTGATGGCATAATTGTGACCATGATGAGTGAAATGGACAAAATGAGTGCTGGAAATGATCAGTTAATAAGCAATTTTTCATGTGTCAAACTTGATCTCAAAGAACTTGAATCTGACAAAGTTGATCTAGAAGGACAGGTCAAAGACCTTAAGAACCAGGTCCTTGAGCTCACTTCTGAGAAGTCACCTGATATACATGGAAAGGGATAAATGAGTGATCTGCATGATAAGCTTGAAAATAAATTAAAAAGGGACTAAAGATAATCTTTGTTATGGTGAATGTAGGAATAAAGTCCTGCAAGAAAATCTAGAAAAGGCTAATTATGAACTATCTAGACTAAGCAAATGGCATACATTCCCAAATGCCTTGAATTGGCTGAATAAAAATTGGATGAAATACATAAACGGCCCCTTTAAGTTGTCTTCAACGATCAGGCAAACACTTTAACTGAACCCATTTTCAGTTAGACACCTCAAGCCTTCAATAAATTAAGTCAACTAACTACCTCATGCTAACATGGCATATTGTGTGTTTCTCAATCCAATTTCAGCGCGTGAATGACTTAAATTACTAACTAATGTTTACCCCAACCCCCACACTACCCGGTCCATCAAACAGTGAACCCAAAATGTCACTCCGGGTACTGTACCACCTAGCAAATAACTCACCGTCCATCGGCGAAAAGGCATTCAGCCATTTTTCGAGAGATGACTTTGTAAAAAAGTAGCTAAATTGTTCATGTAGAGAAGAAGTTGGGCGCGAGGGATGTTGTGGTCATTAACGATGTCGGCGAGGGCTATGGTGAAAGTAGCGGTGGTTAGGAGAAGAATAAAGAATATGTAGTCAGTAATGGAGAGAGGAGTGGTGGGGAAGGAAGAGGGATGAAAGGTCTTGGGTTGTTGTAGATTTTGGTTTTTGAGCAAAACCCTGTGTTGGGGCTAATGGAGGAAGATGGCAGGGCTGTTGGGCAGCAGTTTTGACTATTTGAGAAAACCCCTATTTTGGCTAATGCTCAATGAAGGAGAGGTATCTGAAGGAGATGAATCTGGAAAAAAGAGAAAGAAAACAAGGAAGGAGGGCGTGAAATGAAAATGGTGAAGGAGAAAGAGAGGAAATGGTTATTGAAGGAAATGGGAGAGGAGGACAGGCGGCGTTCTAGGCATTTTTGTTTTATTTCTTCTTTTAGTTATCATTGGTTTTTTTTTGGGTTAAATATTAGGTGGCAAATTTTTTAATTAAAATTACACGTGGCATTTTCCCATTTGTTCATTTGATATGAATCCGGGAGTGTATTTCACGCGAGGTGGGCTGGCAAGGTCGGGTGTTTAATTGGCTTATTTTATTGTAGGCTTGAAGTGTCCAACTGAAAATGAGCTCAGTTGAGGTGTTTGCCTAATCGTTGAGGACAACTTAAAGAGGTCATTTATGTATTTCGCCTAAAAATTGCAATACTAACAAATCAGGAATTGACTACAGAAAATCTGTTCCCAAATTTGATCCAAAGTATGTAGGAATTTCTAATAATAAAATGTACACTCATTGTGGAAAGGTAGGACACTTTAGAGATACTTGTCTTGCCTTAATTCATGCTCAGTTTAAAAATACCTTTGGCCTTGCTAAAAATATGAAGAATAAAGGGGAGCCAAAAGCCAAGCCTTTTGTCCATGCTAAGTGGATTGCGGTTAACAAGAAAATAGCTTTTTATCCTCTTCCCTTCTGGTCAAGAAGAGATCTGATTCATTATTTTTCAAATAAAAAAGGGATCCAAGCTTGTCTGGGTTTCCAAGACTAACTTGTGATTTTTGGTGCTGGCTAAAGTGAGAGGGAACAATCAAGACTGGTATCTAGACAGTAGATGCTCAATACATATGACTAGAGTAAAGAAAAACTTCCTCTCATTGACAACCTTCCAAGAAGGGAGTAGGGGTGGGCACAGTTTGGGCAAACTCGAAATCCAAACCAAAATCCGAATTGTTTGGATTTTTGGTTTAGATTTTTGGATTATGGACTGGATTTCGGATTTAATTTTTAAAATTTTTGAAATTTGAATTGGACATTGAATTTGGTACTTCGGATTTTTGGATACTTGAAAATCTAAATTTTTTATATTTTATATTTAGTTCATTATTCATATGCCAATAGTAACAAGTCCAATGTGCTAACCATTAGACATAATATCATATATTTAATACTAATTACTAAGTTACTAGCAAAATACTTTTTATTTGGACATGATTTTACAATTGCTACTTCTTATCGGCCTTACTAATGTCTATGTTGTGTTTTCTTGATGATGATTTCATTACTTGAATACTTTATTAGGATGATTAAGGTGAAATGAGGAACCTTTTAGGCAATTTAACATGAATATTTTATTTGTATGTTCCTTATCATAAAAAGACCAAGCATCTCAACTTATAAGCTCAAAACCAAAAATTCAAATTATCCAAACCGATTAATCTGAATCCAAACTTAAGAAATATGATCCTATATGAGTTTATTTGGATTGAATTTGGATTGTTATTTCTTTAATCCGAAAACCAAAAATCCAACCCGAAATTTTTATATCCAGTCTGAATTCCCCGAACGTCCACCTCTAGAAGGGAGTGTGTCATTTGAAAATGGGAAAAAAGGCTAGATAACAGGTATTGGTAAGGTCGGTAAGTCACTCTCTCATGCTATAGAAGATGTGTAGTATGTCGTAGGCCTCAAATACAAGCTTCCTAACATCTCTCAAATGTGTGATAATGGAAATTAAATAAAATTCAATTCCAAAATTTGCACAGTCACTAAAATTGATACTGATGGAGTTGTGTTAAAAGTTAAGAGACGTAACAATATTTACAAGATATCCATTATGTCTCTTCCTTAGAGTGAGCACACATGCTTAATTGTAGTGGAGGATGATCCACTATTATGGCATAGAAGACTGGGTCATGCTAGTCTTTCTCAACTCAACAAGTTGCCAGTAAAGGACTTGGTCCTTGGCTTACCAAAAGTTGAATTCTTCTGAGACAAGGTTCGTGATGCCTGTGTTAGAAGGAAATATGTAAGGTCACCTTTTAAATCTAAAAAGGATATCTGCACCTCCAAACCTCTGGAACTCCTTCACATGGACCTATGTGGCCAATGAGAGTAAGGAGTAGAGGAGGTAAGAAGTATGTTTTTGTCATTGTAGATGCCTTTTCCGGGTATACATGGACTCTGATTTTAGGATCTAAAGATGAAACTTTTGATATTTTCTGTGTGTTTGTCAGAATGATTCAACAAAAACTAGGTTGTAATGTACTAAGTATAAGAACAGACCATGGAGTTGAGTTTGAAAATTCTAAATTTGTTGATTTCTACAATACACATGGCATTTATCATAACTTCTCTGCATCTAGAACTCCTTAACAAAATTGTGTTGTGGAAAGAAATAATAGATCCCTAGAAGACACGGGGATGACCATGTTGATTGCTAGTGGACTGCCTAAAAGCTTCTGGGCTAAGGTAGTGAATACTAATTTTATCTGCTAAACAGATACATAGCCAGATCTATTCTTGAGAAAACTCCCTATGAGTTACTTCGAGGGAGAAAGACCAACATCACTCACCCGGAATTTAGGTGCAAATGTTTGTACACAATAATGGCAAAGAAGTTCTAGGTAAGTTTGATGACAAAAGTGATGAGGGAATTTTCTTGGGTTACTCTCCACATAGTAAGGCCTACAAAGGTTTTAATAAAAGAACTATGTGTGTAAAAGAAAATGCTTGTTGGCCCAAGTGAAGTTTTATTTTGATAATTGACAAAGGAACTTGTGCATGAACCAGGTCCATACACAGTGTACACAGACAAGGGCAGATTCGAGCATAAGGAATGCGCATGAAGGAGTTAAGCTTAAGTTGTCATATTAGATATCTCCTGATAGAAAAGGTTGTATAAATAATAAGGAGAAAGACTTTTTACTCGAAGAGAACTTTATCCGAGATAAGAGAGGAGTTAGAAGTTGAAGATAATTAGAACTCTTCCGCCATGGAAGAGTATAGCATTATAACTCTAGTTATTCCTATTCTACTAACTCTATATATTGTAGGATTTTCTCATTTTACAGGCACGCAGAAATGTTGAAGCTAAACGTGAGTTGAGAGCAAAATAGCAAGGCATTTTGCAAGAATTCTTGTGTGATTCAAGTGTGTGAACTTGAAGCTACATGAACCAGATAGAAGAACCAAATCCAAGCGTCTGTATTTTATTCTAGTTCAATTGCAGTAGGTGTTTTTATTTTGTACCTTTCAGCTTTATCTAGAAGCAATTGTATTAGGTACTCTGAATATTCAAGATAGAGTTAACTTGAAGTTATCGCATCAGTTAGAGGTTGGCTGCCACAACGGGATTAAAGTTAATCCTTAGGTTTACAAAGAGTATTGTAAATGTTATTTTGGCTAAATGATTTAGTGAAGTGTTGGGGAAAATCCTACTGAGTAGTAGGTCGTGGTTTTTTTACCTTTTGAGTCGGGTGCTTTCCACGTAAAAATACTTGTGTTCTTTACTTTCCGCATTTACTATTTCCACAACAGTATCATAAGGAACACTTAGAAGAACTAGGTCCTTGTATAATGAGTGCACGCGAAAATAGGACACAACACAAATCACCCTCCCCCCCTCTTGTGTGGCATTGAAGTATAAAATATTAATTGGTATCAGATGGGTTATCCTTGAAGAGGCTAATACCTTAGGAGAAGATCAAGATGAGTGAACCACCTAAAAACAAGGAAGGGCAATCCACTTCTAGGCCACCACTCTTTAATGGCCAGTACTACTCTTGGTGGAAAAAAAGGATGAGAGATCACATTATAAGAGATGACTATGAGCTATGGGACATTGTCATTGATGGTCCCCTGGCTACCTTAAACATAAATGTTGAAGGAGTAAAGGTGCCGAAGACATGAACGGATTGCACTGCTGAGGACTTGAAGAAGAGAAGAATGCTAAAGCCAAGAAATGGCTTGTTTATGGACTTGCTTCAGATGAGTACAACAGAATCCAAAGTTGTACCACTGCTAAGCAAATTTGGAACACATTGCAAGTGGCTCATGAAGGAACACTCAGGTGAAGAGATCCAGAGAAACTCTACTGTATTCTCAATATGAGAACTTTGCTATGAAGGAAGGAGAAACTATTCAAGAGATGCACACAAGGTTCACTACACTCACAAATAAACTAAAGTCTCTTAGAAGGATTATTCCTGAAGAAGATAGATTCGAGAAGATACTGACTAGGGTTTTGCCTATCACTTGGGAGAGAAAAATCACTGCCATTTAGGAATCAAAGAATATTGCCACTCTCCCACTGGATGAATTAATTGGAAATCTCACCGCCTATGAACTTAGGAGACAAACTATGAAAATGGATATACCTAAGAAGGAAAGGAGCTTGGCACTCAGAATCACTGAAGGTTCTGATCTAGAAGATGATGAAATGGCTATGATTACAAAGGACTTCAAGAAGTACCTGAGGAGAGAAAAAGGCTCTTCAAGAAGTGGAAACTATAGCAAGTCAAAAGCTCATGAGAAGAAAACCAATAATGGCTGCTACAAGTGTGGAAAGATGGATCACCACATCAAGAATTGTCCTTTATGGGAAACTGAATGGAAGAAGGAAAGCGTTGAACGAAGGAACAGGAAGAAGGAACATGTTCAACCCAAGAAAAGCAACAACAAAGGATCAACCAAGGCTACGGTCACTTCTTGGGGAGAAAGCTCAGATGAAAGCTTAGAAGATGATGAGGATAAACAAGAACTTATGGCTATCGAAGAATCTGATGAAGAAACTGAGGTAAGTGTAATTCATCTCAAAGACAAAATTAAATTGTTGTCTAAAGAAAGGTTGTCTAAGTTACTTCTAGAACTAATTGATGAATTTGAAAATGTAAACAATGAAAAGGAACAGTTGTCTAAAGAATGTGTGATTTTGAAGGCTAAGTGCAAAAATCTGGAACTTAGGGTTAGTGAAACTGTAAGTGAAACATTGTGTTGAAGAACCAGGTTCAAGCACTTGACTCAACTGTCCTAGAGCTTAGATCTGAAAATCTAAAAATGAAATTAGGAACAGATAAAAAGATAGTTGATCACACACAACTCACTCTAGAAGAAAACGTAGAAAAAATGAAAGATGAGTTGTATAAAAGGGATGAGCAGGTAAGAATTCTAAAGGAGGATCTAAGTAAGGTCAAGCATGAGCTAGACAGAATTTGTAAATGGAATAGGTCCTCCGATGCATTTTCATGGCTACAAGAATATCATAGTAGAAACAGAAGAGGACTTGGCTTTGGGAACGTGGCACCTAAGTGGGATCCCAAAAGCAAGTACCTCACACTTTCTAAGAACAAGATTTGCACACACTGTGATAAAATAGGTCAATATAAAAGTGAATGCACTGCAAAAGAAAAGGCTAGTCAAAAGAACAAAGAATTTGTTCAAGGGAAAAATAGGCTACCAAGTTGGGCTAAAAAGAATTTGATTCATTCTTTTTCCTATATAAAGGGACCCAAACTAGTTTGGGTTGCTAAGACTAACCCCTGATTTCCTTGTGCAGGTCCAAGTGAAGGGGAGCAGCCAAATATGGTATATGGATAGTGGCTGCTCAAAGTACATGACAAAAAGCAAAAACCAGTTCCTTCCACTTGACGACCTTAAAGGATGTAATGTCTCCTTTGGAAATGGGAAGAAATGTGAGATCATTGGGGTTGGAAAGGTAGGTAATAGTGATTCTCACTCTATTGATAATGTCCACTTGATAGATAAATTAAAGTACAGTCTAATAAGTGTATCACAATTGTGTGATAGAGGTAATATGGTAGCATTCACCTCTACAAGTGCTTTGTGATTAATCTTACCATTAACAAGATAGTTTTGCAGGGAAAAAGAGTGAACAATATATATGTTGTAGATCTGTCCACACTTTCAGATAATGAACTCATTTGCTTAAGTGTGTTGGATAATGCTCTCCTCCTTTGGCACAAGAGACTTGGACATGCCATTCTAAGTCAACTCAACAAACTAGTCTCTAAGGACTTGGTGATAGGTCTTCCTAACATTAAGTTCCAGGAAGATAAAGTATGTGAGGCTTGTGCAAGGAGGAACCAGGTAAGATCCTCTTTCAAACGCAAGAAAGTGGTAAGCACCACTAGAATGATGGAACTGGTCCATATGGATCTTTGTGGACCAATAAGAACATTAAGAAGAGGTGGTAAGAGATATGTGATGGTGCTTGTTGATGATTACTCTAGGTTTACTTGGACATTATTTTTAACATCTAAAGATGAAGCATTTCACATGTTCACTTCTTTTGTTAGAAAACTTCATAAACAAATAGGTAATCAACTTGCATCAATTAGATCTGATCATGGTACTGAATTTGAGAATGCTAAATTTGCTGAATTTTGTGATGAGCATGGCATAAATCATAATATTTCTGCTCCTAGGACTCCACAATAAAATGGAGTAGTTAAAAAAAAGAATAGGACATTGGAAGAAATGGCTAGGACTATGCTTATTTCTAGTAAACTGCTCCATAGTTTCTGGGCAGAAGTTGTGAACACTGCATGTTACACCATAAATAGGTGCATGACTAGACCTCTTATTGAGAAGACTCTCTATGGGTTACTTAAAAGGAGAAAGCCAAACATATCCCATCTTAGGGCATTTGGAAGCAAATGCTTTGTGCATAATAATGGTAAAGACTCACTAGGTAAGCTTGATCCCAGAAGTGATGAGGAAGTATTCTTGGTACATTCTTCACTTAGTAAATCTTATAATATCTATAACAAAAGAACTATGTGTGTAGAAGAAAGTATACATGTGATTTTTGATGAAACTAACATTATTTCTGAGAGGCAAGAACATGATGATGAAGCAATTGGGCTGGTAAGAAACTCAAATGCAACCACATCCCAGACTAAAGTTGCACCAGAGGAAGGAACATGTGATGGAATAGGTTCTTCCACCCAGGGCAACTTGACAGGGGGGACTGAACAAAGAGGAAGTGATCCTCAAATCTCGAGGGAACCTATCCATGAACTTGTTCCTCAGCAACAAAACATTGAAGAAATATCTAGGGGAAAATAGTTGGTTGTGAAACCTTACAAGTATCAAAGTTCGCATCCCATTGAAAACATGATTACTAATCCAACCTATCGAATCAAAACCAGATCTTCGTTGAAGAATATTTGTGCCTTTTATGCTTTTCTATCTCTTATTGAACCTAAATATCTTGTTGAAGCTTTGCATGATGCAGACTGGGTGAATACAATGCAATATGAACTCAACCAATTTGAGAGAAGTCAAGTTTGGCATCTTGTACCAAGACCCAAGGACAAATCAGTAATTGGCACAAAATGGGTCTTCAGAAATAAACTTGATGATGAAATAGTTACAAGGAACAAGGCAAGATTGGTGGTTCAAGGATATAGTCAAGAAGAGGGCATGGACTATGATGAGACTTTTGCTCTAGTTGCAAGATTGAAGGTAATTAGACTCCTTATAGCCTTTGCTGTTTATATAGAATTCACTCTCCATCAGATGGATGTCAAGAGTGGATTCCTCAATGGCTATCTAAAGGAAGAAGTGTTTGTCAAGCAAACTCCGGGCTTTGAAAGCAAGAAATGTCCTGATCATGTATACAAATTTGACAAGGCACTTTATGGGCTCAAGTAGGGTCCAAGAGCATGGTATGAAAGATTATCAATTTTTTTGCTTAAGCATGGCTACAAAAGAGGTAAAATTGACAATACTTTATTCCTAAAAGAAAAAGGTAAAGATCTATTGGTATTTCAGATATATGTCGATGATATAATTTGTGGAGCAACTACGGATAAGTTAAGTAAAGAATTGATAAACTAATGGGGAGTGAATTTGAAATGTGTATAATGGGTGAGCTTAATTTATTTTTAGGCTTACAAATTAAACAAAATTCAAATGGAACTATGATCCATCAGCAGAAGTATGTGAAAGAGTTGCTTAAAATGTTTAAAAGGGAAGATTCCAAAGAAGTTGACACTCTTATAGCAACCACCACAAAATTGGATATAGATGAACCTGGTTCATCTGTTGATCAGAAGCTGTATAAGGGAATGATTGGCTCTTTGTTGTATCTCACTGCTAGAAGACCTGACATTGTTTTCAGTGTAGGCCTTTGTGCTAGATTTCAGGCAAGTCCAAAGGAGTCTCACTTGACTGTTGTCAAGAGGATCTTGAGATACCTAAAAGGCACCACTGGCCTTTGTCTATCGTATCCAAAAGGTAGTAATTTCAACTTAGTGAGATATGTTGATGTTGATTATGCAGGTTTTCTTGTGGATAGAAAGAGCATCTCAGGCATGGCACACTTTCATGGCTCGTGTCTTGTGTCTTGGGCCACCAAAAAGCAAAATTATGTGGCCTTATCTACTACTGGAGCTGAGTATGTTATTGCTGCCTCATGTTGTGCTCAATTGTTGTGGATCAATCAACAATTAATAAACTTTGGAATTGATGTGGGATGTATCCCCACCATTTGTGACAGCACTAGTGCAATTATTATGACCAAGAACCCGGTTTATCACAAGATAACTAAGCACATAGATGTTATGCATCATTTTTTAAGGGACAAGTATGAGAAGGGTTTGATCACCGTGGAATTTTGTGCTGCTAACAAGCAAATAGCTAATATCTTTACAAAAGCTCTATGTAGAGATCACTTTGAAAGGAACATGGTAGAATTAAGGATGATTAAGATCACCTAAAAGGAACAAATTGTAACTCAATTAAATTGGTTAGAGAAATCGGGAATTTTTGTACATAATTAGATTAGATTTTGCTCTGTCTCATACTCTCATAAGTATACTCATGTGCCATGTGTTAAAATGACTCATTAATCTCTAATGATATTATCTCTATTTTCTTGGAAAATTCAGACTTACACAAGAGATTTCTCAGTGAAGAACCTGGTTCATCAAGATTACTTGGTACGTATTCTCCGCTCTGTATATTTTGGAATAATAATATTTGGATTATGATCTAGAGGAGAGTCCCATTTAATTCTAACCTCTTTGAGCTTATACATAACAAAATGAATCAGTTTCATTCAAAAGAGTCCCAAAACGCAATAAGTGCCTAGATTCTAAGGAAAGTCACAAACGTCTTCTCAAACTAACTCCCAAGTTGATTAGACCTCTGAAATTCTGAACTTCTGTAAAGGTAGTTGTTACCCAATTAAACTCCACCTCTTTAAATTGATTAGGCCTTAAATGTTTCTTAAATTTTTAATTCTGAAACCGTCAAAATTCTCTCTATTTTCTCTAATCTTCCAAACACACAAATCCTCATCTTCTTTCATACCCAAACACAGCGATGGCAAACCCTTCTCAGAATCCTTCATCACCACCCAAGGAAACAATACCCACACCATCCATCACACCCTTAATCGCACCCATATTTAAGAAAGGAAGGGTCAAGATGTTGGCTCGCAAGGTTGTTGATTGAAAAGAACAAATTAAGAAAATCAATAAGCAGATGAGGGCAAATCAGGGGGTTGAACCTCAAAAATATGAAGACTCGTTCAAATCTTCAACTAAGGGGGAATAAACTGCTTCATCTAAAACAAAGCAGGTAAAATCCGATCCTAAGTTACATCTGAAGTACCCTCTGAGGTTACTGAAAATCTAGAAACTAGATTTATTCTTGTAGGAAAAGTGGCTGGGGTAGAGACTACTAAGTCTGAGAAAATGGATGGTAAAAATAAAAGAAGAAAAGAAAAGAAAAGTGAGGGAGATCAAGGTGATGTAAGGGGAATGGGATAAGGAGTGGCTGAATCTTCACCCACCCATGTTGGTCAGACTGAAGAAATTGGAGTTATTAAAGGAGGGACTGAGGAATTGGTTGATAAAGAAGAAAGTGTGAAAGAAAAAGGAGGAAGTGTGTCTAGAGAAGTTGCTGAGGGGTTGATTCGATTGGGGAAGAAGGTTCAAGAACCTGTTCCATCTGAGCAGGTACCTCTTGAAGACTTACTAAAAAAGGTGTCTAACAGTTACAATCCTAAAAGGAAAAGGAGTTCAGGAGCTAAAATCCCTGGTACTGCTAGGGCAAACAAGAAAAGAAAGGTTGCCTCGTCTATTCCAGTAGACATTCTTTCTACAAGAGGAAGAGCTACACGAAGTCAGAATAAGCAGAGCGAGGCTGAACTGGAAAAGGCCTTAGAAGAAAGTAAGAAAAAAGCTACTGCTAAGGGAAAGATGAAGGTGGTTGAGCCTGTTAAGGCAGTTGAAATTGATGAGAAGGAACTGGTTTGTCAGAATGAAGATGAGACAGAAGAAATGGAGGTTGTGACTCCAAAGGCAAAGAAGATCAAGACTTCTACAACGAAGTCTGTTTCAAAGACAAAGTTTGTAGGGCCATCTTCCTTGGTCAAAAGTACCAGGTCTTCCTAGAAGTCCATAAAATTGAAAACATTGAAAGAAAAACAATGGAGTAGAGAAGAAGAAGAAGAAGAAGAAGAAGAAGAAGAAGAAGAAGAAGAAGAAGAAGAAAAATAAAAAGAAAAAGAAGAGAAGAAGAATCCGATGCCGAGAAGGACAAGATGATTAAGTTTGGGAAGATAACCATCTTGAAAGGTAGACTCCTCAGGGACTTGGAGGAGGAAAGTATGTTGATGCTGCTGGAGAAGTTACAAGTGCAGGGTTAGAAGGACATGGTCCTTCAGATGGATGAAAAGCTTGCGAGAACAGAGATTGTGGAGTTTATGGAAAATTGTGAGATCAAAGATGGTAGGGTCACCAATGTGGTAAAGGGGGTGACAATGAGTTTTGATGACAAAGAACTGGAAGAGATTTTAGGTGTACATGTTGCATGGTACAATGATTATAAGAAGCTCAAATGGCCAAGTCTAGAGAATCTCCCTACTGCTCTTGCCATTACAAGAATGTTTGGTGATAATGATGAAGAGCTTGAGCCCAAGGCTGTGTATAAAGTGAGATGAAGCCACCCCACAAAGTGTTGTTCGAATTTATTAACAAAGTTGTCAAACCTAGGAAGGAAAGGGGCACATTGCCACATTCATGGACCTGGTCCTTATGGAATATTTGGACAGTGGAAAGCAAATCAATTGGCCTGGATTTATTATTCAGCTTCTTGATAGGGTTCTAAATAGCACCAAAACTCATGACATACCCTATGGTTTTATTCTCATGGTTGTACTTGCACACTTCAATGTACCCAACAAGAAATGGGAAGTTGGTACAAGAAAGGATCACTTTGGGGCAAACACTCTGATTGATTGTGACTATGAAGTTCACACCACTCCCAAAGAACTTGGTTCATCAAAAAAGGTACTTGTGAATAGCAAAGTGCGAGCCTTGGTACAAGAAAGTGGGGCTAAGGATGCTGATATTGAAAGGCTGAAGAAGAGGTTGGCAGAAGTGGAGACTGAGATAGATGCTCTCTTAGCTGAGCTGGCAGAGGAGAAGGAGAATAATGATGGCACTTTTCATGACATGCTGAAACTGCTTCAAGCCAAGAACCTGGTTCTTCCCAGCCTTAAGCCTTCCTAGCCTAGTTAGACCAACCAGTGACCCGCATGGAATTTTCTTTTTGCTCATGATCCAGTGTTTTTTATTTCTCTTTATGTGTGTGGATGACTAAGTATCAATGATAATTAACTACTTTTGTGCTCTAATTGTTTATTGATACTTCTTAGATGAATAATATCATTAGATTGATAAATGATGCTTGACTCCATGATTGCATTTGAAGTAGCCCTAGTGGCCATGAGTGATTTCTATTAAAATCTAGTTATCTAAGATAATTTGTATGCAACCTTTCGATGATGCCAAAAGGGGAAAGATAGGTTGTGCTTTCTACATTGGACTTTGATGTTTATAACCTAATGAACCTGATCCTTGATGAATAGTAACTTTAAAATGAAAGTGTTCTAACCTTGTGTTGGTGTTAAGTTTAGTTGATACAGGGGCCTATGCTTATGAAAAGCATAGAGTTTGTCATCATCAAAAAGGTGAAATTTGTTGACCCAAGTAAAGTTTTGTTTTGATGATTTACAAAGGAACTTGTGCATGAACCAAGGCCATGCATAGTGTACACAGACACTGACAGATTCGAGCATAAGGGATGCACGTGAAGGAGATAAGTTTAAGTTGTTATATCTGATATCTCCTGATCAAAAAGGATGTATAAATAATAAGGAGAAGGACTCAATACTCGAAGAGAACTTTATCCAAGATAAGGGAGGAGTTAAAAGTTGAAGATAACTAGAACTCTTCCACCATGGAAGAGTATAGCACTAGAACTATAGTTATTCCTATTATACTAACTCTATATATTGCAGGATGTTCTCATTTTACAGGCATGCACAAACGCTGAAGTTAAACGTGAGTTGAGAGCAAAATAGCAAGGCATTTTGCAAGAATTCTTATGTGATTCAAGTGTGCGAACCTGAAGCTACATGAACCAGATAGAAGAACCAGTTCCAAGCATCTGTCTTTTATTCTAGTTCAATTGTAGTAGGTGTTTTTAATTTGTACCTTTTATCTTTATCTAGATGCAATTATATTAGGTACTCTGAGTATTCAAGTTAGAGTTAACTTGAAGTTGTAGCAACAGTTAGAGGCTAGCTGCCACAACGGGATTAGAGTTAATCCTTAGGTTTACAAAGTGTTTTGTAAATATTGTTTTGGCTCAGTGATTTAGTGAAGTGTTAGGGAAATCCTACTGAGTAGTAGGTCGGGCTTTTTTCACCTTTTGAGTCGGGTGTTTTTCACGTAAAAATACTTGTGTTCTTTACTTTCCGCATTTACTATTTTTGCAATAGTAGTATAAGGAACACTTAGAAGAACCAAGTCCTTCTATAATCAGTGCACGCAAAAATTAGACACCATACAAATTATCCCCCCTCCTCTGTGTGGCATTGAAGTATAAAACATCAATATTCATGAGAAAAGTCTGCAGGATGAAGATTATGACAATAGACTCACTGGTGATTGAGCTCCTAAGAAACCTTAACCTAAACCTGAAGATGGATCTAGAGATCACAAGAAAGTTGATAGTGATCATGAAGAATAAGAAAAAGAGAGAACTACATTGACTGCTAACCAAACTTATGAAGTTATACCTACTGAAGCTATTCCTTTGGGTCACTCATTGGATAAACAACCACTGGGAATGCAGATTAGGTCATGGAAATATCAAATCTCACATCCTCTTGAGAACATCATCTTTGATCCTTATGCAGGAGTGCAAACCAGGTTATCTCTGAGAAATCTATGTGCACTCACAACATTCCTCTCATAGGTTGAACCTAAGAACATCAAGAAAGCTCTAAAGGATCCAGATTGGATTATAGGCATGTAAGAGGAGCTAAATCAGTTTGAAAGAAGCAAGGTCTGGCACTTGGTACAAAGACCCAAGAACAGAACTGTCATAGGTACCATATGGGTGTGTAGAATCAAGATAGATGAACCAGGAAATATCACAAGGAATAAGGCCTGACTGGTGGTTCAGGATACAACCAAGAAGAAGGCATTGACTATGATGAGACATTTGCACCTGTAGCCAGAATGGAAGTTATAAGAATGCTAATAGCTTTTGCTGTAAAAATGGAGTTCACCTTGTATCGGATGGATGTAAAAAGTGCATTCTTGAACGGTTATTTGAAGGAGGAAGTGTTTGTTAATCAACCTCATGGGTTTGATAGTAAAACATTTCCTGACTATGTGTTCAAGTTAGACAATACCTATGGACTGAAACATGCTCCAAGAGCTTGGTATGAAATATTCTTAAAATTCGTCTTAACTAATAACTTTGTTATAGTAAAAGTGGACAACACTTTGTTTCTAAGGAGCAAAGGCAAGAATGTTCTGATTTTACAAGTATATGTGGATGACATTATCTTTGGAGCTACTAATGAAGCAATGTGCAAGGAATTTGCTGAGATGATGGGGAATGAGTTTGAAATGAGCATGATGGGTGAATTAAACTTCTTCATGGGGTTGAAAATCAAGCAAATACCTACTGGAACCATGATACATCATCAAAAATATATCAAGGAACTGCTGAAGAAATTCAACATGGACTCATTTAAGTCCATACACACTCACATTGCCATTGCAATAAAGTTGGACCTTAATGAAAAAGGGAAAAGTGTTGAACAGAAGCTATATAGAGGAATGATTGGGTCATTTTTGTATCTCACAGCAAGCAGGCCTGATATTGTATTCAGTATGGGACTGTGTGCAAGATTTCAGGCAAATCCTAAAGAGTCTCATCTGAAGGATGTCAAGACGATACTTAGATATCTAAAAGGGACTCATGATCTATGCTTGTGGTATCCTAAAGGGTATAGCTCTGATATAGTTGGTTATGCTGATGTTGATTATGCAGGTTTTCATGTTGACAGGAAAAGCACTTCAGGAACAACACATTTCCTATGTTCTTGTCTGGTGTCTTGGGGAACAAAGAAGCAGAACTCAGTGGCTTTATCCAGAGCTGAGGCTGAATATGTGGAAGCAACATCTTGTTGTGCTCAATTGTTGTGGATAAGACAACAACTAAGGGACTATGGTAATTTTGTTGATTATGTTCCTATTTTCTGTGACAACACTAGTGCCATAAATATTGTTAAAATACATGTCAGCATAAGAAAACCAAGCACATTGACATTAGATACCACTTTCTCAGAGACAATGTTGAAAAAGGGAACATCTCAATTAACTTCTATAAAACTGAAGACCAAATTACAAATATCTTTACTAAAGCTCTGAGTAGGGACCACTTTGAAAGGAATAGACTAGAACTAGGTCTAATCAATACTTCCAACTAGTTGCACCCCAATGAATGGCTAGAAAAGGTATAGTTAGATGTAGATGTCTAGTACAATGCATTGGATTCAGTCTCGTGCTTGTATAAAACACACACACTTGCCTAGAAAAATCTAGCTGATAACTATGTTGTATGATACTAACCTATAGTGCTGAAGCTTTATTGCAAAAATAAGTAAGGAGTTACTAAGGAGTTGGTTCTTTGACTCAGGTACGTGCCATCTTGTCTTAATTCACCGGGACTTAATATCCTAAATTACTACTATGCTAAGACTTTCTAATTCTGTTAGCAACATTTCCAGTTGTCATCTAGTCAAAGAGTAAGGGAGAATCCTAGAGCAATTGGAGTTTAATTACTCCTGAAATCTTAACAGTTAAAGTAACTGTTATAAGAGTCCTGTTAGAACTCAAATTTGGTCACTCTCTTTTCCAGTCAAATCAGGAGTAACGCCTTTAAAAAACCTTTGTGACCAGTTTCTCAGACATTATTGTTTCTCTCAAACCCTAAGCAAGAATCAAAAAATAGTTCTCTCTTTTCCTTCATCGATTTTCCTCTCTTATCGTGACAAGCGCAAAACACACACTTAAATTGTATTCGCTAGTCAAAGATAGTATAGAATAATTATCATATCCACAAGAATATGCTCTTCAATATTTCTTCAACAAAAAAAATCTTTTAGAGAAGTTAACCAAACAAACTAAAAATAAAAGAAAAAAAATTAAAAATTAATTCCTGAATTAGCACTAAAAACTATTTCAAATACTATTGATAACCAATCCCCAGCAACGACGCCAAAATTTGACGAGCACAAAACACACACTTAAATTGTGCTTGCTAGTCAAAGATATTATAGTATAACTATCATATCCACGGGGATTGGAGTTAAACAGTATTATCGTAGTTCGTAGATCGATTGTTATCCAGGAGGATCAACAATTGAGATTTATACAATTAAGAATTGAAATTAACTAAGAATCTAAACTGTTGACTAATGATAATCGCAACAAAGGTAAGTAAGGAAGTTATCAATGGGAGAAAATAAGGTTTGACAGAATAAGTGCAAGATAATTGTTTTGGATTTAACTCTAGATAAGTCACTTCTAATGTTCAAATGAGTCTCTCGAATTCACTTAATTATCAGTACAAATGTTTAGTAGAAACTCCTCTCTCGATTAAGTTTCAACCTCACAATATGAAGCAATTTAAGCTCGCTGAAGATATGCAAGAATTCATAATGGATTGGTCTTTAGGAGAACCTCTTTCGATTATCCTCCTAAATAGATTTAATCAATGATTCAACTAGCCTCTTTCGATTACTTAGAAGAATCTATAAACTCAATCAACAATATAATGCAAAGATATCACAAGTTATGCCTCTTTCGATTACAAGAACAAGTGACTATAGATGCAATAATTAAATCTTCCAAAAATGATTCAAATACTTAAAAATAGAGTTATAATCCACAAACAATCATCAATACACCAAATCCATCAAAACCCAAAAGGATCTACTCCATAGACATGGAGAAGTTCTTCACAAATGAAATAAAAGTAGAGGAAAACATAAATACAATCCAAACCCTGATCTTAAGTGGGGAAGGAAGGATCAAATCCTTGTTTTATTGTTTCTCCCAATTCTCCTTAGCTTCCCTAGGTCTAAGGTATGTCAAAAATTCAGAAATGGTATTTTTCCCGTGTATTTAACTATCCCCCAAATAAACCCCGGATGAAAATACTTTTTTTTAGCGGAACTGGGAACATACTCTAAGAATTTTGCACTACCATGCCGCACCATGCGGAGCGCTTGTGGAGAATTCCAGAACATTTGCAAAATCACTTTCTGGGAAAGTTGGGAATTTAGGGAAATATAAAACATGAAAGTTGTATCCCTTTTAAATAGATTTCCAACGATATATTGTGGATCCCAAACGGAATTCTGAGCGAAAGGTTATGTGCATTTTATTGGACAATGCGTAGTATGCATGCTCAATTCTTCGTTTTGTTCTTAAAGTGCACTATCATCCGTTGATCCCCGAACACAATCCCAACTTAATCCTTGGACTTTTACTCAGACTTCAACGCTCCAGAATAGCTTGAATTCATTCCATAGCATCTAAATAACTCGGAATCACTCCTACACGGTATAAAACACACAATAAGTGTAAAATAGTACTTATTAAAGCTTAACATGAGTAAAGTGCAGTAAATTAGAGTATAATAAGAGACTAAAATACCGGATTATAGCCTACCATCAACACCTCACACTTAAACCATTGCTCATCCTCGAGCAATCAAACTATAATTCACATAGACATGACCGTTTTAAACAACTCTCCTAACTCATCACACTAAGAATAATATAACCGATTAAGCACAATACCGTAACATCCTCGGTTCAAGATTTGACTCAAAAGTACCACGCATTTTTCACAGCATGCTCACTTACTCTAACACAGAGGTCAATGACATTACCTTTCCTTCATGAATCAAGTGCCCTCACCCAACAATAGAGAGTAGTTCCACACACAATAAAAGTTAAGAATAATTAGGAACTTAAGATAGAATGAATTCACTCACTCTCAAAACAACATTCATATGCCACAAAGAAACACTATACGCTTTCCTGTAGTGTACCACTCTACTAATCAATCTTGTTCAGTCAAAGATCAAGTAGGACTTTTATTAGTTGTAATGTAGGCTACGAGACCGGTAGGATATATTTAGATATAAGAGTAACTAGACCTCCCTACGCACTTTTAATACATATACTTAACCTTTAAACCTCATACTTTTGTCAAACCATAATTCCACCTTCACATCCGTATATGTCAACTCCCAAACTATTTAAGCACAAATACATCAAGAGTTACCACTATCAATGAATATAAACTATTTTTTTCTTCATCTTCTTTTTCAATTCAAGTGGCTCATATTTTTTCACAACAGTGCACCTTTCTCCTTATTTTAATATTTTCACTCAAAACCCAAACCAACCACCCCACACTTCAACTTTTACAAAGTTCATACCAATTTCAAGTGCTCACGAGAGGTAAATGGTCAAATAGATAAGGCTTGTAATGTGGTTACCAAAGAAACAGGATTACAGGATCAACGGGGTTAACTACGATACATAACAATTTGGCGGGTACCATATATAGTTGGCTCAACAAAGAAATGCCTATATCACTTCCAAAACTGAACAAATCTACTATTTTGCTTTGCAAACACACGGGGAAAGTTCTAGACATCAATTACACTGCACAGAATACACAAAGCTCACTCAGTATCGGACTCATCAAGACACTCTAATTAAAGTAGTTAAGCAACGTTAAGAACATACAATTTAATATGTTTATAAAAGAGTCAAAAATTGAGCCTAAGTGTCACAACTAAAGAACATATTATTCTCCAGGAATAATGAAGTCAAGGGATATTGCTTTCATTTAAAATCACAGCTCAAGATCTCTTACTCCTAAAAGAAATTAACTACACCTGGTTCAAACAAAACTCTTAGAAAAGAACCGCAACTTAAAGAAAAACCAAGGGGAATTTATTATACTACCTAAAGAAAATAATATATATATATATATATATATATATATATATATATATATATATATATATATATATATATATATGTTCGACTTTAAAAATTTCAATCAAAAGAAACAAAAACACACACAAGAAACAAAAGCAAACATTTATTTACATCCCCACCCCACACTTTAAATTGTGGCATATGCCCATGACACACAAATAAAAAGCAAGAGGTAAAGAAAACTTACCTGGACTTTTTTCGTTTTCGAGAACTTGTGAACTATACCCCTAATTCTGAACACATTATTCAATTTCGCTCTTCGTGATTATTTATGGAGCTCATCAGGCCAAAGTCCTTTAGGGATATTTAAAAGACCCACTCTTTTCTTTCTTTCTTGGCCTCATTTTGAGAGGAGGATTGTTTTTGTAGGATTATCCTCAACTTGTTTCTGCATTCATTCACAAGATCAATCCCTGCATATTCCAATAAATCCCCAAAAACAAAATCTACATGATCAAGGTTAGAATAAGAAAATGAAGAAGAAGTGTCATGTGAGTGTTCCTCTGGTATGTCCAAAACCATTTGTTCCTCATTCTCTTCTAATAAAAATTGTGGTTGTGGATAGGTGGATGGGGATTTGAACTCTTCTTTTATTGATGCACAATCAACCCAAGCATCATCTTCAATCATCTTAGTTGAAAAAGAGTCCTCTTGCAGAGTGAAAAACTCTCTTTGTAGATTTTCATCATCTCAGGTAGGCTCAATTTCACACGGTATCTCTTCCATATATTCACCATCACAATGCAACGTGCTATGTCTATTTACTAATTTATTCACTTGCATTGTTAGGTTGTTAGTGTCTTCATCATATTGTATAAATTTCTCTTCCACCTTATTTATGAACTTATACATAAGATCTTCTAAACTACCATTCCCCTCTTGAGGTGGTTGTCTCACTTCGCTTTTATTCCGGTCATAATAAGGGTATTCATCCCAACCAGAGTCAGAGTTGAACCCATAAGACTCCTCATACCTGTACGGACTAGAGACAAAGTGAGAGTGTTCAAAAGATTAACCATAGGAAGAATACCTACCTGCTTGATAATCAATCCATAGATGATTTTCACCATATTTAAAAGATATAGCAGACCGCTGATAGTGTTCAGCTGCTAACTCTTCAACAGTTTTCTTAGGCTAGTTGTATGAAGAATACTTACCTGCTTGACAATCAACCCATAGATGATTTTCACCACATTTATAGCACATAGCAGACCGCTGACAGTGTTCAGTTGCTAACTCTTTAACCGTTTTCTTCGGCTGGTTGTACTCCATATTCACATCATTTAGAGTTCAATAACAAAAATATGCTCTTCAATATTTCTTCAACAAAAAAAATCTTTTAGAGAAGTTAACCAAACAAACTAAAAATAAAAGAAAAAAATTAAAAATTAATTCCTGAATTAGCACTAAAAACTATTTCAAATACTATTGATTACCAATCCCCAGCAACGACGCCAAAATTTGACGAGAGCAAAACACACACTTAAATTGTGCTTGCTAGTCAAAGATATTATAGTATAACTATCATATCCACGGGGATTGGAGTTAAACAGTATTATTGTAGTTCGTAGATCGATTGTTATCCAGGACGATCAACAGTTGAGATTTATACAATTAAGAATTGAAATTTAACTAAGAATCTAAACTATTGACTAATGACAATCGCAACAAAGGTAAGGAAGGAAGTTATCAATGGGAGAAAATAGGGTTTGACGGAATAAGTGTAAGATAATTATTTGGGATTTAACTCTAGATAAGTCACTTCTAATATTCAAGTGAGTCTCTCAAATTCACTTAATTATCAGTACAAATGTTTAGTAAAAACTCCTCTCTCGATTAAGTTTCAACCTCACAATATGAACCAATTTTAGCTCGGTGAAGATATGCAAGAATTCGTAATGGATTGGTCTTTAGGAGAACCTCTTTCGATTATCCTCCTAAATAGGTTTAATCAATGATTCAACTAGCCTCTTTCGATTACTTAGAAGAATCTATTAATTGAACAAACAATATAATGCAAAGATATCACAAGTTATGCCTCTTTCGATTACAAGAACAAGTGAATATAGATGCAACAATTAAATCTTCCAAAAATGATTCAAATACATAAAAATAGAGTTATAATCCACAAACAATCATCAATACACCAAATCTATCAAAACCCAAAAGGAACTACTCCATAGACAAGGAGAAGTTCTTCACAAATGAAATAAAATTAGAGGAAAACATAAATACAATCCAAACCCGGATCTTGAGTGAGGAAGGAAGGATCAAATCCTTGTGTTATTGCTTCTCCCCCTTCTCCTTAGCTTCCCTAGGTCTAAGGTATGTCAAAAGTGCAGAAATTGTGTTTTTCCCGTGCATTTAACTCTCACAACCCAAAAAAAATTAGTCGTGATGGCACCTAACCCAACCCGTTAGGTAAGCCAATTATCCACTATCCAATTCCAATGTAATTTAACAAGACAATTAAGTAAAAGAAAATATCTAAATCTTATACATTCCCCAAGGACTGGAAGTACAAATCATGAGCTTCTAAAATAGAGTACACAAAGTTGGTATGAAGTAAATACATTATCTGTTTGAAATATACCTAAACAGAGTTTCATAAATCTAAGGCTACCAAGAACAAGAGGCATCTACAACCGGAACGTAGGTATATCTTCAAATTAAGCTCCTAACGAACACAGAAACATCAACAACCAACATATGCACGCAAGGTGCAGAAGTTTAGTATGAGTACAACCGACCCCATGTACTCAATAAGTAATAAACCTAACCTTAGGTTGAAAGTAGTGACGAGCTTGTACCAAGGTCAGAGTCCAACTCCAATAACCAACAACAGTTCATAACAACATAAAGAAAGTAATAAATGAAGAAACTCACAGATAAAAATGCACACATTAATCATGTTTTCTGAAAAATAGTTCTGCCTTTCAAGTATATCAGTGAAAACCTAAGTCGTTTACCAAAGTTGCCAAAAATATGAGTAAGTTTGAAAACAGAAATTTTCCCAAAATTCCATTCAACAATAAATGAGATGTTTCATTTCCTTTCCAGATAACCAGTGGAAAATGCATCACTATGTCCATATGCCAATATGTGTGGGAAGTCATGAATGATGTGATACCGTACAACATAAGGAAAATACATCTCTATGCTTGTATGCCATGTGTGCATGTCAATGCAATGTATCTCAGTGATAAAACCATATGCATACTCTCAGAGTATCAATTCACTCAGTCATCACAGTCACTCAGCTCTCACAGTCACTCAATCTTCACAGTCACTCAATCCTCCCAATCGCTCGGCACTCGGCACTCGCACTCAGTAGGTACCTGCGCTCACTGGGGGGTGTACAGATTCTGGAGGGTCTCCTTCAGCCCAAGCGCTATAACAAGCCAATCATGGCATAAATCAGTCAACCATGTTGCGACATGCAGCCCGATCCCACAAATAATATATATATATATATATATATATATATATATATATATATATATATATATATATATATATAGTAGAGAGAGAGAGAGAGAGAGAGAGAGAAAGAGGCCCTCGGCCCATAATCATCCTCACAATCAGGTCCTCGGCCTTACTCGGTCATCAATCTCTCCAGTCTCTCGGGCTCACAATGTCATGAAAATCAGCCCAAAATGATGATATGATGAATCAATAAATAGCAACAGAGACTGAGAGATGATATGAAATGAACGAACATGACTGAGTATGAAATTTTAATTTAAACAAATAGTTCAACAGCAATATGACCTCTTTAGGTCTCAATAATACTGTCACATAGCTTCGACATGATTTTTAATATGATTCTCAACTCAATTTCTTTAACACATAAAACTACATAGAAAATGCCAAGATTATTTGACTACAAAATTCCACAGAACCAATTATGTCACAATTTCTATAGTGCATGCCCACACGCCCGTCAGCTATCATGTGCATCACCTCCAAACAATTCACATAATACGTATATTCAGGGTTCATACCCTCATCTCCAAGATTAGAAAAGTTACTTACCTCAAATCGTGTAATTCTTTACTCTGTTATGCCTTTGCCTTGCAAATTTGCCTCCGAAAGCCTCGTATCTAGTCACAATTAATTCTTTTCAGTTAATACAAATTACACGAATTAATTCCATAGGAAAATACTAATTTTCCAATAAAATCAAAAAATTGCACTCAAAAATTGCTCATGGGGCCCACGTCTCGGAATCCGGCGAAACTCACAAAATCTGACTTACAAGTTCAACCATATTAGTTTTACTCAAATCTGACTTCGAATCGACATTCAAATTCCAAAAATTTATTTTATGAAATTTCTTCAATTTTCCCCAAATTACCATCTCAAACTACTAATTGAATAATGAAAACAATGATATATTCATGTATATTAACCAAATCCCAGTTAGAATCACTTACCCCCGATGAATTTCTTGAAACTCCTACGAAACATCGCCATAAACCGAGCTCCCAAAGTTCAAATGTGAAATAATACCCTAACCCTCGGTTATATAGTACCACATCTGATCTCCCAATGTGCGGTCCGCACATTTTCAAGTTCTGCAGCCACACAATTTTGAGTGCGGCCGCACTTCATTGTGACAGCTTACCAGGCTTCAGTAAAATGCTCATAACTCTCTGTATAAATGCCCAAATGATTCGTGCTATATATTTCTGGAAACTAGATTCAAAGGGATACAACATTCGTTTTTGAATCATCTCCAAATTCGTTGTGGATTAAATAATACAAGCCTCTGAAGTCGGACTATCGAACCTGGAGAAAACCTGAAGTGCGGCCGCACACGTGTGCGGTCCGCACATTTCCTCTGAAGTGAGGCCGAACGCAAAATTGTGCGGTCCGCACTTTTCCAAATGTTCCAGAACAATATTAGAGTGCCAAAATGCCCGGACTCGCTCAAAACTCACCCCGAAACTTACCGAACCACTCGGGATCCCGTTCGAATATACCAACAAGTTTCATAACATAACACGGACCTACTCAAGGCCTCAAATCACATCAAACAACATAAAAACGTCGAATCGTATCTCAAATAAAAATCTATGAACTTTGAACTTTCAAATTCTATATCTTGTGCCCAAACACATCAAATCAATCCGGAATGACTTCAAATTTTGCACACAAGACATAAATGACATAACGGAGCTATGAAATGTTTCAGAACTGGATTTCGACCCCGATATCAAAAAGTCAACTCCCCGGTCAAACTTTCCAAAAATTCAATTTTAGCCATTTCAAGCCAAATTCCACTACGGACTTCCAAATAATTTTTCGGATACGCTCCTAAGTCCAAAATCAAAATACAAAGCTATTGGAATCATGAAAACTCCATTCTGGGGTCGTTTACACATAAGTCGACATCCAGTCACTATTTTAACTTAAACTTTAAACCTTAGAACTAAGTGTTCCAATTCATTCCAAAACCTCACTGGACCCGAACCAATTAACCCGGTAAGTTATAAAACAATTGTAAAGCATAAATTGAATAGTAAATGGGGAAACGGGATTGTAATACTCAAAATGATCGGCTGGGTCGTTACATTCTCCCCCCACTTAAACATACGTTCGTCCTCGAACGTGCCAAGAGTTGTTTCCAAGCCATCACGTCACTACTCCATCTTACCACGCATATACCAGGGGGTGATACCATGCCACCCTATTCCATATATGCCTGACAATAGCACGTAATTGAAGATCATTACTTCAACCTTAGCCCATAAACCTTGGAGTTCAATTCCCAACATTCTGAATTTCTCACAAGACCCGAATCTCACATTTACACACTGTATAAGTCTGAACAAGATGCATCGAGCCATAACCATAACCACGGATGCAATCTCATAACATACTACACCACTTGCATTCTCGTAGCACCATTCCCGATCATAGTAACTACTCCAAAACCAACCCGATACTGATATTAAATCCCATTTCAAACAAAACCTCGTTCAAAAACCTTCGTACACTGCTGATGATGAAAGAAACACGCGGAAATCTCATGACCCCTTATCAGATCAACAAGTCATGGAGCTCTCTCGCCCCAACCAGAACCATAATCACTTTCTAAGCCGACTTTCAATATTATGCTTCCGAATATATAGTAATTAAACCTGATAGTACCCATACTAGGTCGAATGGCCATATATTATTAAACACAACTATCCCACTGACATGCCACACCAATACAACTCAAAGCCACAACTATGCAACCTTGTACCCAAAATGGAAGATGTCTCAAAATAGAGAATCGTATTGCAAGTTCAAAAAGCATTACCACAACTGCAATGCTATAAGCTCATTAAATAGTGGAACAAAGATATACAAATTTAATAATAGTAACCAGCTCTTCTAGATCTCACATTAACATCACTCGCACGGACAACTCACGTGTTATAGTATCAATATCACAACTCACGTACCAATAATATCAATATCTGGACCCGCACGGACAACTCACGTACCAATAATATCAGTACATGGATCCGCACGGACAACTCACGTGACAATAACATAATTCGCTTGGCATGGTCACATGCCTCCAGTCCAAGCATATCATATAAGAGAAATCAAATAAGTACACGTGTATATGATAGTGAAATAGGATTCACATGCTCCTAGACTGGTATAAATAACACGTCATAGTGTAGGCATGTGCAAAGTGTGCTATCACAGCTCGATCGGTAAGTTAACACAGAAAAAGTAACTACCCAATTTATTCAGCTAATTGGCCTCTTTGTAACCTCAAGTATAGTCTAGATAGTTCTCAACAAGGGTATGAATAAGAGAAACGTCATAACTTTACGCTTAACCGTCAACTCTAGACATATCATGGCCTAAACCTTTTCCCAAATCTAAATACTTGCCCCGATGCCCGCACATGGGCTTAAACCCCACATATATATACGCACTTGTAGCGCGTAGTCATCACAAATAATTAACGCAACTAGTGCCTCCACTGAGTTTAAATAAAATACTCATCTCAAATAGGTCGCAACCCTGAAGCAATATGCTTCTGAGAACTCCCAGTTTCCAAATTCATGGGGCACATGAATCATCATAGTTGATCCTAATTTTAGCATTCAAATGACTAACACATCCTTCATGCACGATCATCCTATGAGGAATACTTCCGTAATTCTTCCGTGCCGCATAGCAATAATTTAAACATCAGCAGTCTATCAACCATGTGAATACCACAATGCCAATGAACATCCATAAGTCAAAACACAATACGCCTTTTCAAATGCGTACCCTTATCAGGGATTACCGAGAAGTTATAACATTCATCTAAATATGTGAGACTGACCATTTTGTCCAAAATTCATGATCTTCCTTTCAAGAATGAACTGCCACCTTGTACATGTAAATCTAAATCCTGCACAACACACCTCATCTATCATGTGTAAAGCACGAGAATCTCATTATAAACTCTGAGTCACCAGAAAATTTACATACTCGGTTAGGTAGAAACCTTTCTCTTGCTTCTTTCCAGGAGGAAATCACAATACACAACACGCTCTCCACACCGGTAGAAAATATCCGGCTCAAACCATGGTAGAAACCATCAATAACACTTTGAAATCCATTTTCACATAACCAAGCTATCAAAACTGAATTCCTCTAACTCAACCAAGCCACACAGGTTTCCAAATCCGCGAGTATGGCTACAAAACACCCGTAAAGCCCCACCTTATCATGAGAACCAAAAGAACCGAGCATACCACAACCGAAACACCCACTCTAAAAATACCTTATTTGAGTCTAAGGTTGTTTCATTCACCTTCCTAATACCAAAATATAGAATCCATAATGATATACAAAAATACCACAAGTATCGACACCATCCAACTTATTTCTCAGATTTTAGCCATAAACAAATCCGCCAAAAATTTTCAATTGCTACATATTAATCTTGAATGCATTACAAATTTCTCAAATGTCATCCACTCTGCTCAAATATCAATTGCACCACCCAAACGGGTTGAAAGACACATGCCCTATTAACACAACAAAACCCAAAGAAGTACTCTTGCCTTAACACCACCAATCAAGTTCATACTCTGTGCGCACTACACCCTTCACAAATAATAACTCACTCATTCCATGATTTTCATATATTCATAAGTGCAACATAAACTGTATCCAAGAATTTCCTTATTCGAGTCATCCTCGATCTCAACCTCTGCAAGTCATAACTAATCCACAAGTATGCCTCAGACCAAACTAAAATTTAACATATAACCATCAATTGAATTGTCAATAGTAGGCTCCCCCACTTGTCTCAAAGCCATATATTAAAACACTCCATAACTCATAATACCCGTACTTTATTATTGCCATAATACTACAGTCAGTCCAACAAAAATTCTTCTCAAGCTCATACAATGCCAACCATAAAATACCTCAATCATCCGCTAAACTCGCATTTATTCTCTTGACAATCAAGTCAACTTTCTCAACCAGCTTCAAATTCAAACCTCCACACATACGCCCCGCTGGCAGAAAAGAAATTCTCAACTCACATTATAAAGAACACACCTACGTAGATTACTCCGTAGGGGATAATCCACCTGCTTAGCCTCAAATTGGTATCTTGTTGTACCTTTTTCCGTCATAATTACTATGCAATGACTTAGTTTATCCTAGTCCAAACTCATTAACCAGACATGAGAATTTAATATGTCCCTAAATTTAACAACATGAAAGGTCCTTCAAAACATTCATACTCGAGACTGTACGTCACATCAAAATGAAAATCAAGCACCCAATGACACTCTTTACATTCCAAGGAAACACTTCTCATCACATTCAATCCATCTTAACACATCCCGCAATCACATCATCCTCATCATATAACCATTCGACCACTCATCAAGCCACAAATTTTCCACTCATAGGGATAATACCAGATATATGAGTCCAAATATACAAGTTACAACTGAAGCTGCTGAGCCTAAGCTACGGTCCAAACCTGGCTTCAAGTCCTCCAGACTGGCCCATCACATGCACACACGAATGCATGGAAGGAATTCAAAGAGTTATATTTTAAGCTGAATCAATTACGTACGATAAAGAAAGAAAGATGGGAAATTATCCTAAATGCCTTGTAACCTCTCGAAGATAAGTATGGACGTCATCATACCGATCCGCAAGACTCTACTAGAGACTTGCTCATGACTTGTAGAACCTATGAACCTAGAGCTCTGATACCACCTTGTCACGACATAAAATCTAACTAGTCGTGATGGCACCTAACCTAACCCGTTAGGTAAGCCAATTATCCATTATCCAATTCCAATGTAATTTAACAAGACAATTAAGTAAAAGAAAATAACTAAATCTTATACATTCCCCAAGAATTGGTAGTACAAATCATGAGCTTCTAAGAATAGAGTTCACAAAGTTGGTATGAAGTAAATACATCATCTGTTTGAAATGTACATAAACAGAGTTTTATAAATCTAAGGATAACAAGAACAAGAGGCAGCTACAACCGGAACGCAGGTACATCTTCAAATACAGCTCCCAACGAACACAGCAACATCAGCAGTCAACATTTGCACACAAGGTGCAAAAGTGTAGTATGAGTACAACCGACCCCATGTACTCAATAAGTAACAAACCTAACCTTAGGTTGAAAGTAGTGATGAGCTTATACCAAGGTCAGAGTCCAACTCCAATAACCAACAACAGTTCATAACAATATAAAGCAAGTAATAAATGAAGTAACTTATAGATAAAAATGCTCAGCTTAATCATGATTTCTAAAACATAGTTCTGCCTTTCAAGTGTATCAGTGAAAACCTAAGTCGTTTACCGAAGCTGCCAAAAATATGAGTAAGTTTGAAAACAATAATTTTCCAAAAAAAAAAACTTTCAACAATAAATAAGATGTTTCATTTCCTTTCCAGATAACAAGTGGAAAATGCATCACTATGTCCATATGCCAATATGTGTGAGAAGTCATGAATGACGTGATACCGTACAGCATGAGGAAAATACATCTCTATGCTTGTATGTCATATGTGCATGTCAATACAATGTATCTCAGTGATAAAATCATATGCATACTCTTAGAGTATCAATTCACTCAGTTCTCACAGTCACTCAGTTCTCCCAGTTACTCAGTCCTCCCAGTCAAGCGGTCCTCACAGTCACTCAATCCTCCCAATCGCTCGGCACTCGCACTCAGTAGGTACCTTCGCTCACTGGGGGTGTGTACAGACTCCGGAGGGGTTCCTTTAACCCAAGCGCTATAACAAACCAATCATGGCATAAATCAGTCAACCATGCGTGCAGACCGATATATATATATATATATATATATATATATATATATATATATATATATATATATATATATATATATATATATATATATATTCAGACTGCGATGCATGCTACATCGCAGTCTGATGCGGCATGCAGCCCGATCCAATAATCATCCTCACATTCAGGCCCTCGGCCTCACTCAGTCATCAATCTCTCCAGTCTCTCAGGCTCACAATGTCATGAAAATCAACCCAAAATGATGATATGATGAATCAATAAATAGCAATAGAGACTGCGAGATGATATGAAATGAATGAACATAACTGAGTATGAAATTTCAATTTAAACAAATAATTCAACAACAATATTACCTCTGTGGGTCTCAATAATACTAGCACATAGCCTCAGCATGATTTTTAATATGATTCTCAGCTCAATTTCTTTAACACATAAAACTACATAGAAAATGCCAAGATTATTTGACTACAAAATTCCACTGAACCAATTACGTCACAATTTCTATAGTGCACGCCCACACCTCTGTCACCTAGCATGTGCGTCAGCTCCAAACAATTCGCATAATAGGTATATTCAGGGTTCATACCCTCAGCTCCAAGATTAGAAGAGTTACTTACCTCAAATCGTGTAATTCTTTACTCCGCCATGCCTTTGCCTCGCAAATTTGCCTCCGAAAGCCTCGTCTCTAGTCAAAATTAATTTGTTTCAGTCAATACAAATTACATGAATTAATTCCATAGAAAAATACTAACTTTCCAACAAAATCATAAAATTACACTCAAAAATCGCCTGTCTCGGAATCCGGAGAAACTCACAAAATCCGACAACTCGTTCAATAACGAGTCCAACCATACTACTTTCACTTAAATCCAACTTCGAATCGATGTTCAAATCCCAAAAATTCATTTTATAAAATTTCTACAATTTTCCCCAAATTTCCATCTCAAACCACTAATTGAATGAGGAGAATAATGATATATTCATGTATATTAACCAAATCCCATTTAGAATCACTTACCCCGATGAATTTCTTGAAAATCCCACAAAACATTGCCATAAACCGAGCTCCCAAAGTCCAAATATGAATAATACTCTAACCCTCGGTTATATAGTACCACGTCTGATCTCCCAATGTGTGGTCCGCACATTTTCAAGTGATGCTGCACATTTTCAAGTTCTGCGGCCGCACCTCACTGTGACAGCTTACCAGGGTTCAGTAACATACCCATAACTTTCCGTACAAAAGCCCAAATGATTTGTGCTATAATTTTCTGGGATCTAGATTCAAAGAGCGACAACTTTCATTTTTGAATCATCTCCAAATTCGTTGTCGATTAAAAGATATAAGCCTCCGAAGTCAGACCATCGAACCTGCAGAACCCCTGAAGTGCGGCCGCACACAAAATTGTGCGGTCCGCACTTTTTTTCTTAAGTGCGGCCGCACTCAAAATTGTGCGGTCCACACTTGTCCTCTGCGGTCTGCAAGTTTTCTCTTTAGTGCGGTCGCACTCAAAATTGTGCGGTCCGCACTTTTTCAAAAGTTCCAGAACAACATTAGAGTGCCGAAATGCCCGGACTCTCTCGAAACTCACCCCGAAACTCACCAACCCACTTGGGATCTCGTTCAAATATACCAACAAGTTCCATAACATAACACGGACCTGCGCGAGGTCTCAAATCATATCAAACAACATAAAAACTTCGAATCGCATCTCAAATCAAAATTTATGAACTTTGAACTTACAAATTCTATATCATGTGCCGAAATACATCAAATCAATCCGGAATGACTTCAAATTTTGCACATAAGTCATAAATGACATAACAGAGCTATGAAAATTTTCAAAACTGGATTCTGATCCCGATATTAAAAAGTCAGCTCCTCGGTCAAACTCCCCGAAAATTCAATTTTTGCTATTTCAAGGCAAATTCTACTACGTACTTCTAAATAATTTTTCGGACGTGCTCTTAAGTCCAAAATGGCCATACGGAGCTATTGGAATCATAAAAAATCCATTCCGGGACCGTTTACACATAAGTCAAAATCCGGTTACTATTTTAACTTAAACTTTAAACATTAGAACTAAATGTTCCAATTCATTCCAAAATCTCACCGGACACGAACCAATTAACCCGGTAAGTCATAAAATAACTGTAGAGCATAAATTGAACAGTAAATGGTGAAACGGGATTGTAATACTCAAAACGACCGACTGGGTTGTTACATTAACTATCCCCCAAATAAAACCCGGATGAAAATACCCTTTTTAGCAGAATTGGGAACATACTCTAAACCTTTTGCACTACCGCACAGCATGCCACACCGCGCTTCGCGCCGCGGAAGTTGGAATGTTTGGAAAATATAAAACATAAAAGTTGTAGCCCTTTTAAATAGCTTTCCAACGATATATTGTGGAGCCCTAATGGATTTATGAGCAGAAGGTTATGTGTATTTTACTGAACAATGCACAGTATGCATACTCGATTCTTCGTTTCGTTCTTAAAGTGCACTATCATCCGTTGATCCCTTAATATGATCTCAACTTAATCCTTGGGCTTTTACTCAGACTTCAAAGCTATAGAATAGCTTGAATTCATTCCATAACATATAAATAACTCGGAATCACTCCTACACGGCATAAAACACACAGTAAGTGTAAAACACTACTAATTAAAGCTTAACATGAGTAAAGTGCAGTAAATTAGAGTGCAATAAACGACTAAAATATGGGATTATAGCCTAACATCATATCGTTGTGCCTAAATCTAGCCAAACCCCTTATAAAGCAAAATCATCATCCAAGACTAAAGCCAAATCCAAGAGCACGAAGCCCAAATCAAAGAAAATTGTCAAACCTTCAAGTGAACCTGCACCCATACCTGCTCTTTCTCCATCGACATATTCCACTGTACCTACACCATCATCCCATATTCCTGCTGCTCTCACCATCCCCACCTCCACTGGGCCTTCACTTCCAAAACCAACCACCCACACATCTCTACCTACTTCGAGAAATACCTCTAAGCCAACTAAGATCAAGGCTACTCCAAGAAAATATGTCAAGAGTGACAAGGTAGTGCCTGATGCTACTGCTAAATTAGACATGGTGGTTACGGAAGTTGTGGTTCAGGGGGCATTATTGCTAGTTATTACAAGTCAGGTAAAACTCCCTCAAAATTAGATGTTCTGGTATCTGCTATAGATGTTACACCCTTAGATATTGTCCCACCCACAAGTGATAAACCATAAGTTGAGGAACCCACTGTAAAAAAAATGTAGTGTCTCTAGAGAAAGGGGTAGATATCACTATTGTTATGCCTATAATTGAGGGGGAATGCAGTAAAGAACCAGCACAAAAGGAGGAATCTAATGGTCTTTCTTTTAGTTGGACGGAGGATGCGGATGATAATATAGGTGAAAAAAAGAAAGGGTAGTGGCCAGTCATGAGGGGCATCCTACTCGGGACATTGCTAATGAAGAATAAAAGAGTGAGAATGAGGAAGATTCTGGTGAAGAAAAGGAGAGTGAGATAGAAGATAGGATAGATGAACAAGTGGATAACTCTACAGAAGAATAAAAGAATAGTGAAGTAGAGGGGTGAGTCTCAGAGTGAAGGTGAGGATCAAGAAAAACAAGTGAGACTGAATGAGAGGATGAAGAAAGTGAGAAAGAGAATGAGAATACGAGTGGGGAATCTGAAGGCTCTTTAACTATTGGGAACACTTTCATAGCCCCTTAAGAAGAAGCAAGTGGAGAGTAAAGGACTAAAGAACCCGGGCCCTTGTTATCTCCTTTCATTAGAGATGAGGAGGTTAGTAGTGATGAAGATAAATTGCCTTTGTCTGAAGTAGGGAAGAAACCCAGGAAGACTCTTGTGAAAGCAACAAAGTTTGACGCCCCTGCAAGGAAAAAAGTGGGTCCTCCTTCCAACACTCCTCACATGAGGAGTAAAAGAAAGGTTGTTGATGAACAAATCATTAAGGAGTCCATAGGTACCAAGAAGCCAAGGAAGCAAGTTTCAGTTGTGGAACCTGTAGTTGAGTTGGATGGAGAAGATGAGCCTGGTTCTACTCTACCAGAAAAGCCATCAACACAAAAGAGAAAGGGTGTCAAAGCTACAAAAATTGCTACCCCATCTGTAGGGGCTAGTAAAGTAAAGAAGATAAAGAGTGTGCCAATTGTGGTTGATAAACTCACTGAATTCAGCAATAGAAAAGTGCTTAATAGGAAGACTTCTGCAAACACTGATGAAAAAGGGATAGCTCAACTGGTTGAAAAAAGTGAGCTACAGGGATGGAAACACATGTTTGTCAAGGCTTTCCCTCCTGTGTGTGTGCCTGCTGTGGTGGAGTTCTATGCAAACTTCCAGTTTGATGGAAAGGTGGTCAGGAGTAAGGTAATGGGGTTCGAGATGGAGTTTGATGCCGCGGAGCTGGGGATTCTTTTGAATATTTCTTCTTTAGGTTTTGATTATTACTTGAAGCAAAAGTTATCAACCATAGACAATGATGCGGACACAGAAAATGTGGTCACAAGGAAGTTCTCTCAAAAGTTTGAACTGGATGCTCCCGAGAAGGTGTACAAGACTGATATGACCCCTTTCCACAAGCTTTTGTTTCACTTTGTCAATTTATGCATTCTGCGGAGGTTTGAGAGAAGGCATGAGGCTACTCTGTTGGATATGGTTGTGATGGAACTGCTTGACACTGGCAGACCTATCAATCTCTCTAGCCTGATGATTCAGCATATGGCAGACACTTCCAAGCCTAAGCATGTTATTCCTTATGGCTTTATGTTGATTGAGTTGTTTGACAAGCTCAATATTGCCTTGTGTGAGCTTAAGTATGGAAATCACAATGATCTCTTGGATGTTGTTATCCTCAAGCAGTGTGGTTGTGAGAAGATCAAGGCTAGAGGACCAACATGTTCTGCTATTCAACTTGGAAGCAGTAGAGTAGCAGAGCTCACTAAGAGGTTGGAGTTGACTGTTGAGGAAAGAAATCATGCAGCTTGGGGAAGAGCTCAAAAGGGATAGGGAAGCTCATACCCAACAGATTGCCACCCTTGTGAAAACATTGAACCCCTCTACCTCTCACCCATGAACATGTTCCTTCCCCAGAGTCCTTAGTTTCTTTTGTTATCCTAGTGATTCTTTAGTTTCTGTCTTTTTATGTTCTAGTCTGAGTATGTTGCAGCAGGTTTAGTTTATTTTGTTCTACTGGTTTAAGACAAGGCCCTGGGCTTATTTTTGGCACTGCTACATGACTTCTCTTATAATGTTTTAATGCTTCGTACTTGGTTACATCATCAGCTTAATCTGTTTGCTTTGATAATTCTTGATCTAGTGTTATAGCATGTATGGATTTGAATCTTGCATTAACTTTACTTAATACATCTAACATCTTTTGTTATTTTTCGATGATGCCAAAAGGGGAAAGATAGAGTTGGGAGTGTTGTATGGGTATGTTTGTCTGTGGTATGATATGCATGTTGATCATGATTTGGTGTGATTACCTGGTTCTAGAATGTACAAAGTTTGTCATCCTATTGATCATGATTTGGTGTGATTACCTAGTTCTAGTATGTACAACGTTTGTTAGCATAAAAAAGGGAGAATTTGTTGAGTATTGAGATTTTGATGATTAGCAAAGTTTGTTCTGATGAAATATTCGAAGAACCAGGTCCTCAACGCAGTTTCTTAACTGCTCTAAGAACCAGCTCCTCCGGGTGAAGGACCAGATTCCCATGGCTGATGATTGTACGTTTGTGCAAGACAGTAACTTTATATCAAAGTTACCTAGGTCCGAGTTTGGTAGAAGAAGGTTGTTTCACATGATAAGGGTTGTTGCCCAAGAAGATACGCATAAATAAGTGAGAGACAAGAGTCCCAAGACTGGTGGAATCCTTGAAACAGTAGGGGTCCTATCGAACGAGAAGCTGACTACGCATAGGACTTCTAGAAGATCTTGGAGTCCAGGCATTTAAATACTATCCATCTGGACTACTAAACCTATCATTTTACGCATCAACTGAAGAACTACATCTTACACACTCTAGTCGAGTACCAGTGTTGTGTTCTTCTTGAGTTAGTCTAGTGAATGTATTTTAGGAAATGAAGTTGTAATCAAAGTGTTACAAACAATTAGTGAGTTGGAGTGAGTATTTGCTTTACAGGTTAGAGTAACTTGTAAATCAATTAATCGTAGGAGTATTGGAGAGTATGGAGTTATAGTCTTGTAATCGATACATTTTGGCTCATTGTTCTAGTGGAGTTGAAGTTGAAAATTCTACGCAATAAGTCGTGGTTTTTGCACCTTTTGAGCCGGGTGATTTTTCACGTAAAATCGTTGTTTTTTACTTTACTGCTTATTTTATTTCACGTCTAAGGAGTACGATAAAGAATCAAATTCTTTAATAATTCATAAGAACACTCAAACTAACACACTATAAGATCATCGTTCTAAAATCTAGAACACATAAAGATGAAATCATAACTCGGCCTCTAATGCTAATAAAATTCTTTCGCGAAATAACCTATGCCTATGACTCTTATTGTTTAGGAATTACTTGAAGTAATAATGAAAATTCTAAAGACATATCTAATAAAATAAGAGTATTATGTTCTTTCTAACGATAATTTTTAAAATAAAATGATCACACAATACAATACATATTACTTGATTGAATTAGTATTATGAGGTCAAGGGACAATTAAATGTGTAAGGTTCATTTAGTAAACACTGACAATGTTGTGTGCATAACTAGTTACTTCAGTAAATCGCTTATAAATTGGATTTACATAAATATGTAGGGTCAATCATCAATCTAGAACGTAGAAGTCAAGATTAAGTGACTAAACGAGGTGATTATTAAATATTAACTACCGATATCGAAAACCATTTAATTGTAAGCAGTCCTGTATTGTATTAAGAAATTAAATAAGGGAGCTGTGTGGTGGCAGTCACGATAATTGGACAACATATTGACAAATTTGTTAGCTTCAATGCTTAATTTCCTTAGTCTTGTCACTTGTGACAAGTACCCTTGCATTTTGGTCAGAAGTTGAAAGCTAATTACGGCGATACGTTGCTAATGTATGGGTACACATTAACTAATGAAAAGGCAATGAAATGCCATACATAATGGGAACATTTCTTATTAAAAGTTTATTTCATGGATATCTAGAAGCCTCTAAAAGGAGACCAACAAATGGCGACCCAAATTTTGAAATTTATAGTTTCTAGATTATTAAATTCCTTAGGTTATCGAAATTTAAATTAATAATTTATGTATATTCAATAAATTTTTAAAAATATATATATGATTTGAACAAAATTTATTGGATTTTGCTGAACCCGTAATTAACATTCTGGATATGCCCTGGAGGCCATTATTTTCCACTCGATTCTCAGTATTCATTTTAAGCCTCTTACTAATCGGACTTGCATAGCGTAAGGCTCACTAAAGGAAAAAATATTTTGTACCAGAATTTTTCTTTTTCAATACAAACCCGGTATCTTTAATTAAGAAAGGAAAAATTCCAAAACACCATAAACAATTCTAAAAACACTGAACATGGATCTCGCATTGGAAAATTTGTTATGCTGAATTTTGTGTGCACTTTATGTTCATATAAATTTAAAACTACTATATGTGTTTTACATTTTTTTTTAAAAGAGTTCTCATGATAAATTCTATTTTCTCATCTTATAGTTCATTATGTACGAGAAAATTGAATAGTTTGTTAAAATATTCTAAAGAAGAAAAAGAATTGTGTCTTCTTATTAATGTCATAATATATCTATTCTTATCTATACGTAGATTTCTCAATCTTCCCAACCATGAACAGGAGCCACAAGCTCAAGTTGGTGGCATATCAAAAGCTAATGTATAAGAATAACAAACTGGCCAACTTTTTGCTAGTTCACAAATTTCTTGCTAAAATTGCAGGTTGAAGTAAATTGATTTGGTCCACAATTAATTGGAAAAAACAAAAGAGAAATCTATAGTAGGTAATGAGATTTATGTTTTGACCATGCATTACATCAAATTCTTCCAAAATATTGGGAGCCATGAATTTCTCATGGCTTGTTTTCGATGTAGTAGCGTACCATGTGAAGGAACTCCAAGAATCTTTTTTACTTTGAACTAATTGACCAAAATATCTTAATATTCTTTTATTCTCGCCCGATATTTATTACTTTTTATGAGGCCCCAATTAATGCAGATTCGTGCCGCGTAAAGTTCATTAAAGGAAGAAATGTCCTATATATAAAAAAAAATCATTCATAGAGCTCACTGAGATCTCTAGTTAAGAGCGAGCTAGGAATCTTATCCAGTTCATCACAATCTTTGGCGGTTTTTAAAGCATCTCAATATGATTGCTTGTTAGGTTCTTAGTCGGTCCTCATAATTTTTTTTATGGTTCTTGTGATTACTTTTAAAATGTTGCGCAATGATTCTTTCTTAATTATACAGCTAAAATATTTGGTAGAAGATTCTTTCCAAGGAAAATCTTGATTTGCTGCAATATGAGTTCCAAGGTTCGTGGCTTGCTATGCACGTACACACTAGTTGAATTACACATAATTGATAACTAACTTTTAAGTAAACTATCATTTTTCTCATACGAATACATCAAATAGGTTTTAAATATTTTTAAACAGACAAACCGATACGATAGATAGATAAATTTTAAGGAGGTTAAAAAGAAGAATCGACGTAACAGTCTCTATAACGAGAAGGAAATGAAAACACTAGTTGCGTAGAAGTTAGAACACCTTTTGTGTCAAAGTTGTAAGAATATTATGAGTAAAACCAAGATCAAGATATATGAGGACGCGAAAATACTTGAGGTTCAATGATATATAATTGAGTACTTATTTGAGTTAATACTGCAAATTGATCAAAGATTAAGTCCGTCTATTAGTATTAGATAGTTATTACACACAACCGAAGTTATAAAATAATTCTGACGGTGTATTTATATAATAAGGGTTAAAAAGGGGGACTAACTGTAATTAATAATTTGTTAGGTTTATTATAGGTCTCATAGATTTGAGAAATACATCTCACATTTATAATTGGCTTCATATTTATGAACTATGATCAAACCCGAGATATTTAAAATGTAAATAATTTTTTTTTAATGTAACCTCATTTTTCTTCCTAAAGTAGGAGCTGAAAGTTCTTACGCTCCCTCAAAATATGAATTTTATCGTACTATTTTTCCTGTTTCGAACTACTTAGGATTTAGAATTAGAACCTAAAAGAACGTCGCAATTGCAAAGTCTACAAATAAATATTAATCGAAGTTACGTAATCTCTGGTGGAACTAGCTAGGAATATGCAATTATCAATTTCCAAATGCATCTTCAAATTGTATTGAATTTGACTCTTCTTTGAAATAAATTTCCATCTCTAACTATGTGCCATTAAAGAAAAAGCTTCATTTGTTGACCCGACTTAGTCAACTCTCACGACTATACTTGTCACTTCTTCCTCCCCAAAAATCTTCTTCACTATTCCTTTTTTAATATTGGATATTTCTTCTGTTTAATAAAAGAAAATATAATATTGTTAAGGAAAAATATTAACAAGAGATAACAAATCTTAGCGTTTTCGATGAGAAAAAACTTACTCACGCTCGTTATTTACACCAACATAATAGATATATAATATAAATTTTATATAACTAATAGTATTTGATGCAAATATGAGTGTGAACAAATTTTTCTAGCTCAATGTAGGTCTTTCTCGTCACAAGAAGAGGATTGTGAAATTTGACGATTATATCTTAGTTTAATAAAAACGTGGATCTTCAAGTACCTTTATAATACAAAATCATTGATAGAGAACAAGAACAAAATGGAGGCATTTATATTGTAAACATGTGGGATTGGGGGATGTATCGTTTGGATCCCGTTAATTATTGGAAATAATATATATGTAGAGATGGGGCTTTTAGCTATTACAACAACTAATTTTATATGGAAAAGTAGTTTATTAGCGACTAGTTAATTATCTAATAGATCTTTTCGTTCTAAGAAGAAATCAATTATAAATACTAATACAATTTGAAAGTTGTCCACTAAGTTTCTCGTTTGCTTTTTAAAAGGAAAGCAATAAAAAAAGAAAAATGAAAATGAAAATCAATGTAGAAGACAGGGCTTTTCTAATTGAATTAATTATTGGAAACAAAAAACAAATTATTTAAGCCAAAGTTGAAAAGAGCTTTCGGAAAACATTTCTCATACTAAACATTGCATTCGTGTTTTAATTCCATAAACATACATAGTATCACGACTCAGAATTGGGGCGGTGATGCCGCCTAACATTTCACTTGTTAGGCAAATCAACGTTAGAGTAATTCACTACAGGAAAATGGCTTATTAGCGACACCTTTTAGCGACAGAGTTAAAATACCGTCCCTAAACGCACACATATTGCGTCGAGATTTTCTTGTGGTCCCTAATCCTCATATTTTATTTCTAAACTAACGAAGGGTGCAAAACCCGATCACCGAAAGAATAAAGATCCGGTCCCTATATTTTGCGCCAATATAAAAAATTTCTACTATTAATTAAACCTCCCCCATGTCCCTTCAAACATCCGATAAAAAATTAGACTCACAAACCGGCGATGACAAGAGTTGTCTTTATGAACATGCATGTCTCTATCTTTCTTTCTCTTGTTTCTAGGTTTAAAACCAAAAACATTCTTTCTTACTGAATAATGATTGTTGAGTATGACGATCTTCGGTGCCGATTGTACTGACCACTGATGGTTGATAGGGTTTCATTCAAAGCTGGGGCGTGGTGGGCAAGGAGGATGAAGAATAGAAATATCTCCCCGTAGTTGTTATGTTCGTGAGAGAAAAACTATAGGGAACAAAAGTGTTTCTCTTTTGAAATTTCATTTTGAATGCAAGTGTGTGAACATTAATTTGTATTCTAAGGATTATGAGGAAAAAAATATTAAATGTTGATTAAATTTGCTTTTATATAGTAAAAAAGATGTCAGTTTTTATTAATCCAGAGGTAAAAGGAACTAAAAAATAAAAGATCTTTAACCAAAATTATCTAATATCTTTTGATGTTTCTAAAGCAATAAACTAGTTCATGTGTTACGCCAAGATTTCCCAAATTTTTCTCTTTTTTATTTTTTTTATTTTTATATATCGGTCCAAATTTTCCTTTAAACTGTAAAATGTGAGACAACTTTGCAGAGGAAGTAAGAAAAACCAAAATCACTACATATGAACGACCACATTGATATAAAGAAGCGCATTAGTGTTGTAAGAACTTGTTTAGAGGACTAAGGCAATATGGGATTAGGTTGTGACCGTGGCCTTTGCTATAAGGTAAATTGGTTCAATTCCTTGTCAAAAAAGGAGAATTAGTAAAATTTTGTTGACCCATTAGGTGTTTTAATTCATTTATTCATTCTAGATATTCATGTTTTTTATTTTTAGATTTGTATAGGCAGTGTGGTGAGGATAATGCTGATTGGATGGGGTAATTCTAATGTTGTATTTAAAACAGTTAAATCTGATAGCTTATCTATACTATTCACTTCTTAAAAGTTGAACCACAGCTAAGCAAGTAAAGGGCTTTAACTACCTATGATGGGTAATCTTGAGATGTTTACTTGGTTCAGCGTTAAATTAGTATGAATGTACACATTTGAAGATTCCTGTATTTCATTAATGTATGTTTTCTTTAACCAATGTAGTTAGCTTAGCAGATCCTATAGCTAGAGCTTCCTAAAAAATCAACAAAAACAAGAAATTTAGAAAACCTAAATAGTTGATGACTTTGGTCTTTTGATATTTCTATATATGTTCTTAAAATTAAATTAGTTGATATTTTCCAAAAGGTAACTAAGATTGACTATTTATCTCATTCTCTATTTTCCTCCAATAATATGACTATTAATTTGTGTGTATATTAAAGTGCATAATCAGTAACTAAAAAAAATTAGGTCCCTATAATGGATAAGGCAGTCTTTTGGCCTATAGTAAAAATCTTTGATAATTCATAGTATCTTAAGTATTTTACTAACCCTAAATCTCAATCTCAGGCAAATTGAGGGGACAAGTTAAGACTGTTAGTTAGATAATTAGATTCTCATTTTATGTTTGAAGTATCATATAGATTCTCTTCTCCGAGGTTCAGTAATTTTTCGATGTAATATGTATAACCAAAAACCTTTATTATCTTCCGATACTTGTTTACCTTGGGCATTGAAAATGGATCTGTGGAGAAGTCCTTATATTCGAGAAACATAATTTTTCTCACTGTGAGTCGTACATAATCACTCATGATGGTTTCATCTTCACTGATTTTACTCTTTACTTTCTATGTTGAGTTGCTAAATTCTAAACTCTTAAAGTACATTGAAGCTACATACCTTGTGTAAAGAAGATAGAAATAAGGTAGTTTGTCCTAAACATCTTTTCTGCAAGCTCAAGCTTATTAAGATGTTGCAGGTGTATCATGTGAGAGTTTCAATATTGAGGTGAATGCGAAGTATTTCGTCTTTGAACCTAGAGACAAGGGATAGATATGTAAGCTTCGACTCATTTGTTCTTTTTCAAATATTTTATGTTCCCAGATTCTAATGTTGCTCTATTAGCACCAAAATCCTTCAATCCAGTGAGAGTTCAATAACATTTAGACTGTTGTGATTTTCATGATTTCGTTGATCTTTTTCAAATAAATGGTTCTTAAGGAACATCTTCTGTTGGAGTTCTTAGGTTAAGAATGATGTTAGAAATATACAACAATTATTTTATTTGAATAGAAACATATGTGGAGAATGATTGGTGGTCTTTTGAGAAAGGCAATAACATTGATGATTTCAGTTTCATCCTTTCAGATTATGTAATGTCCTTTATCTTGAGCTATCATTTATGCAAATATTTTCTTTTCATGCTTATATGAATTACTGAACTACTATAACTCACTGGTACCTTATTTCATTTGAGTATTGTGGAGTATTTCATCCAAATGGAGAATTACTGAAAATGTTTTATGTATAGTAAAATTTTTCATTTGGATTTATTTTCTGGTTGTATAGGCTAATATGTGTTGTTAATATGTGCAGGCACAAGATAAATGTCCAAATATATCCAAACAACAAGGTGTTGAACACAAAACACGAAAGTTTATCACCCTAATGGATACATAAAAAATATCGACAATAGTAATTTACTTCGTCATACAAAGTCCACATCAAGATGCTACACCAGGAGGAATTTTGAAATGTATTAGACAAACTTGTATAGCGAGGATATTTTGATAGTTGTGGTATGTAAAGTGTGAATTCTAAGAAATATATAGGAGGTAAGGTATATGTCCCCCTCCTTGTATTTGACATGTAATTGAAATTTCCATCAAGGTCTTAGTGATTTAACCTTGATGAGTATATATATAAAAGCTTAGTTTTATTGATAATTATGTTGTATTAAGCTGATTATCATTGTTGCAAATTGTATAATATTTTGGGGATAAATTGGATATGAGAGGCTTAGCAATTAGGGTTTTGGTTCTTAAACACTTTATAGGACCAGTACAAACTGGTCGCTAAAAATATATAAGCACCAAACGTGTCTTTGACTAAGACCAGAAATGTGGTAGTGCTTTTAGGACCAGAAGTGTACCGATTGTAAAAACTCTTTGAGGACCAGCTACTCAACTCGTCCTTATTGACTTTTAGCGGCGGAGCCTATAGCGCCGGCGGCCACCATAATTTACTGGTCACTATTTAACCTTTAGAGACCAGAATTGGACTATTAGGGACCAGTTTTCTCGTCCCTAAAGACCCATTTTTCCTGTAGTGATTCTTTTGCCCATTTTAAATACTTCAAAAAATTTAACCAATTAGAGAGAAATAAAACTACAATAAAGTACGAAGTAGGATAATGACCCAATTATCTAAGTACAACCCGGATCTGGAGTTACAAGTACACGAGCTTCTAACGGTTCTACAAATAGAGTCTGATATAAGTACAACTGTCTAATGAACAGTAAATAAGAAAAGAGGAAGGGTACTTCGAGGTCAGCGGATGCCAGCAGATCTACCTCGAGTTTCCAAATAAGCTAATCTGAGCTGATGCACCTCACGGACAATTGGGACCAGTACCAAAATCTGCAGAAGAAGTGTAGAGTATAGTATGAGTATAACCGACCCAATGTACTCCGTAAGTGTCGAGCCTAACCTCGACGAGGTAATGACGAGACTATGACAGGACACCCACGTGATTAAACCTGTGCAAACGAAAATATACATACAACAAAACAACAATAAAGATTAAACATGTACTATTGGGAGGGGGCATGCGAAGGGGAACATGATACGATAGCTATAACATAAATAACAACATAAAACCCTAAACTAAATCACCAACCAATGGAAACGAATAACATAATGAATAGTGACTGCACGACATCACCTATCGTGCTTTTATTCTCAACCTCACCACGGAACAACACTAATGGCACGGCATCAACCTTCATGCTTTTACTCTCAATCTCTCCATAACATGATAAATACGGCACGACATCACCCTTCGTGATTTTACTCTCAATTTCATCATGAAACGATAAATACGGCACAACATCACCCTTCGTTCTTTAACTTTCTTCCTCACTATGTATTAATCAATGAATAAATCAATAATCGTCACGGCATCATCCTTCGTGCATTAACACTCTCCCTTACCATGTAGCAATGAATATATAACATTTGGGGAGATAGAATAAGCAAGAATAAACCTTACTTCAACAACGGTTCCATAATACCAAACCTCAACTTCCAAAAACAATACTCAATTATCACAAATAATTCATAAATGCGGAAAGAACGATCAATTAAGTAATAAACTAGCCTAAGCATGGATACCACAATCAAAGAAGGATGTAAATTACAAGAAACAAGTCCCACCCGCGTGATTTAACCCAACAACACGCATAAGTACTCGTCACCTCACATATACGTTGTACCCAAACATCTAAACATGTAGCAAATAGGCAAACAGGTCCTAATCCCTCAAGTTAAGGTTAACCACGATACTTACCTCGCTCCAAAATCGACTCAAAGCTCAATCAAAGCTTTACCTTTCGAACAAGCCTCCAAACCAACCAAATCTAGCAATTTATTAACCAAACGATTCAAAATAAGCCTGAGAAACTACCCACGAATGAAAAAAGGCTCATTATTGAAAAAGTCAACAAAAGTCAACTCTCGGGCCTACTTGGTCCAAACCCAAAATTCAGACCAAAAGATGATTATCCATTCACCCCTAAGCCCGTTTATGTAATTTATTTTGGAATCTGACCTCAATTTGAGGTCTAAATTCCAATTTTACAAAAATCCCTAATTCAACCCAAATCCCCAATTTCAACCATGAAAATCCTAGATTTAAGGTTGAAATCTTATGAAATGTAATAGGTAACTGAAAGAAAGTAGGTTAGAGTGACTTACCAATGAATTGGGTAATAAGAGTTCCTGGAAAAATCGCCTCTAAAGTTTTTAGGGTTGAAAATTTGAAAGAATGACAAAAATCCTGTCTATCTCAGCTTTTGATCATGCGCAGATGTCGCAATTATGACCTAGGGTTCGCAAATGCCAACCCCGCGAATGCAAAAAAGACTTCGCAAATGCGAGTCCTTCACACCTCTGCTACCTTCGCAAATGCGAACAATATGTTCGCAAATGCGAACCTGAGAAGATCGCAATTGCGACCCAAATCTCGCAACTGCGAGAAGCCAGCCCCCAGCCCCTGCTCGTAAAAGCGAAGTCTCCTTCGCAAATGTGAGGCTCGCATTTGCGAGCCAGACCTCGCATTTGCGAAGTCTGCAATCCATCACCAGTACACACATGCACCAGCTATTTTCTAAGTCCAAAACCACTCCGACGCCAATCCGAAACTCACCCAAACCCTTGGGACTGCAAACCGAATATCCACACAAGTCCAAAAATATCATACGAACTCGCTCGCGCGATCGAAACACCAAAATAATACCTAGAACTACTAATCGGACACCAAATCAAATGAAATTTTCAATAAAACTTAAAAAAATTTATTTTTAATAACCGAACGTCTGAATCACGTAAATTCAACTCCGTTTTATACCAAATTTTGCAGATAAGTCATAACTATAGTAATGAACCTATACTAAGCTCCGAAATCAGAATCTGGACCCTGTAGCAATAAAGTCAAACTTTGATTAAATCTTTAAATTCTTTAAACCTTTAAACTTCAAATTTTCGGGCATACGCCCAAGTCCCAAATTACGATACTGACCCACCGGGACCTTTCAAAACATAGATCCGGGTTCATTTGCTCAAAATGTTGGCCGAAGTTAGCTAAAATTGATTTTTAAGGCATGAATTCATATTTTAATCAGTATTTCACATAAAATCCTTCCGGAAAAAAGACACAGACCGCGTATGCAAATCGAGAAAGGCAAAAAGGAGCTATTTGTGGTTTCGAAACACATAATTAAGGCTTAAAACTATAGATGACCTATCTGGGCATCACATTCTCCGCCTCTAAAATAACTGTTCGTCCTCGAACGAACATAGAAAAGTATCTGGACTTGTGAAAAGGTATGGATATCTACTCCGCATGTCCTACTCGGACTCCCAGGTGGATGCCTGGATCGGATGACCTCTCCACTGCACTCGAACTGAAGGATAACTCTTTGACCTCAAGTGTCAAACCTGCCGGGCTAGAATACCCACCAACTCCTCCTCATAAGTCAAACCCTTGTCCAATTGGACTGAGCTGAAATTTAACGCATGGGACAGATCACCGTAATACTTCCAGAGCATGGACACATGGAACACCGGATGGACTGCTAATAAAATAGGTGGTAATGCAAGCCTGTAAGCCACCTCACCTACTCTCTCAGGAATCTCAAAGGATCCGATATACCTAGGGCTCAACTTGCCCTTCTTTCCGAACCTCATTACACCCTTCATGGGTGATACCCGAAGTAACACTCTCTCTCCGACCATGAATGCAACATCACGAACTCTACGGTCGGCATAACTCTTCTGCCTGGACTGAGCTGTGCGAAATCGATCCTGAATAATCTTGACCTTATCCAAGACATCCTGTACTAAGTCTGTGCCCAACAACCGAGCCTCTCCCGGCTCAAACCAGCCAACTGGCAACCGGCACCGCCTACCATATAATGCCTCATAGGGAGCCATCTGAATGCTTGACCGGTAGCTGTTGTTGTAGGCGAACTCTGCAAGGGGCAAGAACCGATCCCAAGAACCCCCAAAATCCATAACACAAGTGCGAAATGCGAGGTGAACTGCGTACCTCGATTAGAAATGATAGACACAGGCACACCGTGAAGGCGGGCAATCTTGCGAATGTAAATCTCAGCCAACCGCTATAAAGAATAGGTAATTGCCATAAGAATTAAATGCGCTGACTTGGTCAACCTGTACACAATGACCCACACCGTGTCGAACATCCTCTGAGTCTGTGGGAGTCCAATAATAAAATCCATAGTGATACGCTCCCACTTCCACTCAAGAATCTCTAACTTCTGAAGCAAACCACCAGGCCTCTGATGCTCATACTTTACTTGCTGGCAATTTAGACACCGTGATACATATGCAACTATATCCTTCTTCATCCTTCTCCTCTAATAATGCTGCCGAAAGTCCTGATACATCTTGGCGGCACCAGGATGAATAAAATACTGGGAACTGTGGGCCTCAAGAATCATCTCACGAAGTCCATCTACATTGGGCGCACAAATACGACCCTGCATCCTCAAAACCCCATCATCTCCAACTATAACCTACTTGGCACCACCTTGCCGCATTGTGTCCCTGAGGACAAGAAAATGAGGTTCATTATATTGCCGCTCTCTATTGCGCTCATACAAGGAAGTCCGAGCGACTGGGTTCTGAAATATCTAACCTCACGAACTGATTGGCCAAAGCCTGAACATCTGATGCAAACGGTTTCTCACCAACTGGAATATATGCAAGGCTGCCCATACTCACTGTCTTTCTACTCAAGGCATCGGCCACCACATTGGCCTTCCCGGGGTGATACAAAATGGTAATATCATAATCTTTCAACAGCTCCAACCACCTCATCTGCCTCAAGTTGAGATTCTTTTTCTTGAACAAATATTGTAGACTCCAACACGCCGTAAAGATAGTGCCTCCAAATCTTCAGTGCATGAACAACAGCTGCCAACTCTAAGTCATGAATAAGGTAATTCTTCTTATAAACCTTTAACTGCCGCGACGCATATGCAATCACCCTGCCATCCTGTATCAATACTATACCGAGCCCAATACGAAATGCATCACAATACACCGTGTAAGATCTTGAACATGTAGGCAACACCAACACTAGCGCCGTAGTCAAAGCAGTCTTGAGCTTCTGAAAGCTCAACTCACATATGTATGACCATCTGAATGGGGCACCTTTCTGGGTCGATCTGGCCAATGGGCCTACTATAGATGAAAACCCCTCCACGAACCGGTGGTAATAACTCGCCAAACCGAGGAAACTCCGGATCTCCATAGCTGAAGTGGCTCTAGGCCAGTTCTGAACTACCTCAATCTTCTTAGGATCCACTTGTATGCCCTCTGTCGATACAACGTGCCCCAAGAAAGTGACTGAGTCCAAACAAAACTCGCACTTTGATAACTTGGCATATAACTGCTATCTCTCAGACTATGAAGTGCAATCCGAAGATGCTGCTCGTGCTCCTCTCGACTGCGGGAGTAGATCAAGATATCATCAATAAATACAATCACAAAGAAATCCAAGTAGGGCTTGAACACCCGGTTCATAAAATCCATAAATCACTAGAAACTCATAATGCCCATACCGAGTCCGAAAAACTGTCTTAGGGACATCGGATGCCCTAATCTTCAATTGATGGTAGCCAGACCTCAAATCAATCTTCGAAAATACCTTGGCACCCTAAAGCTGATCAAATAAGTCATCAATTCTCGGCAGTGGATACTTGTTTTTGATGGTGACTTTGTTCAGCTGCCGATAATCTATGCACATCCTCATCGATCCATCATTCTTATTCACGAATAATATAAAGGCACCTCAGGGCGAGACACTAGGTTTAGTGAAGACTTTATCAAGTAAATCTTGCAACTGCTCCTTCAATTCCATCAACTCTAGCGGGGTCATACGGTATGGCGAAATAGAAATAGGTTGAGTGCCCGGAGCCAAATCAATACGGAAGTCAATATCTTTGTCGGGTGGCGTCTTCGGCAGATCCATAGGAAACACCTCTGGAAACTCAAGAACAACTGGTACTGAATCCATGGAAGGAACCTCCGCACTAGAATCATGGACATAAGCCAAATAAGCTAGACACCCCTTCTCGACCATACATCGAGCATTCACATAAGAGATAACCCTATTGATAGACTGGCCAGAAGTCCCCCTCCACTCTAATCGAGGCAACCCCGACAAGGCTAAGGTCACCGTATTGGCGTGACAATCTATTATAGCATGATAAGGTGACAGTCAGTCCATACCCAAGATAATATTAAAATCTACCATATCAGGAAGTATGAGATCTACGCTAGTCTCAAGACTCCCAATGGTAACCACACACGAATGATATACACGATCTACAACAATAGAATCTCTCACATGTGTGGACACATACACATGAGAACTCAAGGAATCACGAGGCATAACCATATATGAAGCAAAATAAGATGACATATAGGAATAAGTAGAGTCCAGATCAAATAGAACTGAAGCATCTCTATGGCAAACTAGAACGATACATGTGATGACAGCGTCATATGACTCAGTCTCAGGCCTCGCTGGAAAAGCATAAAATCGGGGCGGGACCCTACCACTTTGAACTACATCCCTGGGACAGGCCCTAGCTTGCTGGCCCCCACCTCTAACTGTCTGACCTCTACCTCTAGCGGCCTGACGTTAACCTCTGGCTTCCTGACCCCTATCTCTAGCTGGCTGAGCGGGAAGTGAAGCAAACAGTGTCAGAACCATGGCACGAGAATCCTGTTGTTGTGAGCTACTCGGTGCCCGAGAGACAAATCTAGCAATGTGCCTCGGGTCACCACAAATATAATAGGACATCGGCTGGTGTGACTATCGACCCCAAAGCTAACCCTGTCGACCTGAATAACCCCTTGAAAACTCTAGAGCAAAGGTGCACTAATAGGAACTGGTGGTGCACTATAGGCTAGCTAATCGAGATGATATATATGAGGGCCACGACCACCTGAAGCACTGTGAGATGCCTGGAGCGCTGAGTGAAATGGCCTGGGGAGATGACCTCTACCAAAAGTACCCCTTCCTCTAGACGAGGCACCACTGAACCCACCGAAATGACGAGGCCTCTTATCAGACCCATGTCCTCTCTCCTGTGCAAGAACCATCTCGATCCGCCTAGCAATATTAGCAGTCGTCTGAAAGGAAATCTCACCCCCAGTCTCCTTGGCCATCTGTATCCTGATTGGGTGAGTGAGTCCATAAATAAATCTCTTCGCCCTCTCCCTCTCAATATGAAGCAAGAGAAGAGCATTACGTGCTAGATCCATAAAACGGTTCTCGTACTGAGTAACAGTCATACTGCCCTGCTGGAGACTCTCAAACTGCCTATGGTAACCCTCTCTCAGTGTGATAGGGAGGAACTTCTCTAGAAATAATTGAGAGAACTGATCCCAAGTAAGAGCGGGTGACCCAGCTAGTCTGGTCGACATATAATCCTTCCACCACCTCTTGATGGAACTCGTCATCTAAAATACTACAAAATCAAACCCACTGGTCTCAACTATACCCATGTTCCGCAGCACCTCATGGTAGCGGTCAAGATAATCATGTGGGTCCTAAGAAGGTGCACCATTGAAGTGAACTGGAATGATCTTTATAAACTTGTCCAATCTCAATAAGCCCTCAGAAGACATAGAGAGCCTATCACTGGCCTGTGCCGCAAAAACCAGCTGAACTACCCCAGCTAGCGGGGCTGCTGGAGTCTGATACTAGGGAGCTATCTGCTCCGGAGTGTGAGTAGCGTGACTCTATGCTCCTCCCTATCATGAAAGATGGTTGGTGCCACAGGAAATGTACCTGCATGGGCCACACTCTCCATAAGGCCCACCAAACAGACTAGAGCGTACTGAAGTATTGGAGTGGCTATGAACCCCTCCAGGACCTAAGCTGGTCCAACAGGTACAGTCTGAGTTGGCATATCTTCATCAAAAGCCACCTGATGCTCCATTGCTGGTGCTGGTGCTGGTGCTCGAGCTCTAGGTTGAACTCTACATTTGCCTCAGCCTCTGGCGCGGCCTCGGCCTTGACCTATGGCCCTCGCAAGAGCTGCCAGTGGGGGCTCCGGTTGCCGTCCAGCTGAAGATGCAGTACATGTTCTTGCCATCTGCGAGAGAACAAGAATAGAATAGTTCAATAAAATCGCACGACAGATAAGAATATAAGTGAAATTATTCCTAAACTCCATAGCCTCTTGAATATAAGTACAGACGTCTCCGTACTGATCCTCCAGACTCTACTAAGCATGCTCGTGACTCGTGAGACCTAGGCAACCTAGTGCTCTGATACCAATTTATCACGACCCAAAATTTAACTTAGGGACCGTGATGGAGCCTAACATTTCACTCGCTAGGCAAGCCAACGTTAGAGTAATTCTTTTGTCCATTTTAAAAACATCGAACAATTTAACCAATTAGACAGAAATAAAACTATAATAAAGTATGAAGTAGCATAATGACCCAATTATGCAAGTACAACCCGGATCTGGAGTCACAAGTACACGAGCTTCTAGAGGTTCTACAAATAGGGTCTGAAATAAGTACAACTTTCTCAAATGAAATGAACAGTAAATAATGAATGAGGAGGGGGACTTCAAGGTTTGCGGACGCTAGCAGATCTACCTCGAGTCTGCAAATAAGCTAATCCGAACTGATGCACCTCAAGGATAGCTGGGACCAGTACCAAAATCTACAAAAGACGTACAGAGTGTAGTATGAGTACAACCGACCCAATACACTCTGTAAGTGTCGAGTCTAACGTCGATGAGGTAGTGACGAGGCTATGACAGGACACCCATGTGATTAAACCTGTGCAAATGAAAATATACATACAACATAACAACAATAAAGATTAAACATGTACTATTATGAGGGGACATGCGAAGGGGAACATGATATGATAGCTATAACAAATATAACATAAAACTCTCAAGTAAATCACCAACCAATGGAAATGGATAACATAATGAATAAAGACTTCACGGCATCACCCATCGTGCTTTTACTCTCAATATCACCATGGAACAACAATAATAGCACAACATCACCCTTCGTGCTTTTACTCTCAATCTCTCCATAACATGATAAATACGGCACGGCATCTCCCTTCGTGCTTTTACTCTCAATTTCATCATGAAACGATAGATACTCGTAAGTGTACTATATAATAACAAAATATCACCACCACACTGGACTCATCAAATGCATAAGTGTACAATATAATAACCAAATATCACATTTATAATTAACTTCATATTTATGAACTATATAGAGGAATGATTAGATCATTGTTGTATCTCATAGCAAGCAGGTCTGATATTGTATTCAGTGTGGGACTGTGTGCAAGATTTCAGGCAAATCCTAAAGAGTCTCATCTAAAGGTTGTCAAGAGAATACTTAGATATCTAAAAGGGACTCCCGATCTATGCTTGTGGTATCCTAGAGGGTATAACTTTGATCTAATTTGTTATGCTGATGTTGACTATGCAGGTTTTCATGTTGACAGAAAAAGCACTTCGGGAACAACACATTTCCTAGGTTCTTGTGTCGTGTCTTGGGAAACAAAGAAGCAAAACCCAGTGGCTTTATCCAGAGCTGAGGCTGAATATGTGGCAGTAACATCTTGTTGTGCTCAACTACTATGGATAAAACAACAACTAAGGGACTATGATAATTTTGTTGATTGTGTTCTTATTTTCTGTGACAACACTAGTGCCATAAACGTTGTTAAAAATATATGTCAGCACAAGAAAACCAAGCACATTGATACTAGACACCACTTTCTCAAAGACAATATTGAAAAAGGGAACATCTCAATTAACTTCTATAAAACTGAAGACCAAATTGCAGATATCTTTACTAAAGCTCTGAGTAAGGACCACTTTGAAAGGAATAGACTAGAACTAGGTCTAATCAATACTTCCAACTAGTTGCACCCCAATAATTGGCTAGAAAAGGTATAATTAGATGTAGATAGTCAAGTACAATATATTGGATTCAGTCTCGTGCTTGTATAAATCACACACATTTTCCTAGAAACATATAGCTGATAACTATGTTGTATGATACTAACCTATAGTGTTGAAGCTTTATTGCAGAAATAAGTAAAGAGTTACTAAGGAATTGGTTCTTTGACTCAGGTACGTGCCATCTTGTCTTAATTTACTAGGACTTAATATCCTAAGTTACTACTATGCTCAGACTTTCTAATCATGTTAGCTTCACTTCCAGTTGTCATCTAGTCAAAGTTAAAGTTAAAGCACTCATGGATTAGAGTTTAATTACTCCTGAAATCCTAATAGTTAACGTAACCATTATAAGAGTCCTGTTATAACTCAAATCTGGTCACTCTCTCTTCCAGTCAAATCAGGAGTAACGCCTTTAAAAATCCTTTGTGACCAGTTTCTCAGACATTACTGTTTCTCCCAAACCCTAAGCAAGAATCAAGAAATAGTTCTCTCTTTTCCTTCGTCGATTTTCCTATCTTATCGCCATGTCTAAACCTAGCCAAACCCCTTATAAAGCTAAAGCATCATCCAAGACTGAAGCCAAATCCAAGAACATGAAGCCCAAATCAAAGAAATTTGTCAAACCTTCAAGTGAACATGCACCCACACCTGCTCCTTCTCTATCGTTATCTTCCATTGTACCCACACCATCATCCCCTATTCATGTTGCTCTCACAATCCCCATCTCCACTGGGCCTTCATTTCCAAAACCAACCACCCATACATCTTTACCTACTTCAAAAAATACCTCTAAGTCAATCAAGATCAAGGTTACTCCAAGAAAATTAGTCAAGAGTGACAAGGCAGTACCTGATGTTGCTGCTAAAGTAGACAGCGTGGTTAAGGAAGTTGTGGTTCAGGGGGCATCAGTGCTAGTTATTACATGTCAGGTAAAACTCCCTCCCTCAAAATTATACGTTCTGGTATCTGTTATAGATGTTACACCCTTAGATATTGTCCCACCCAGAAGTGATAAACTATAAGTTGAAGAACCCACTATAAAATAAATGTAGTATCTCTAGAGAAAGGGGAAGATACAACTATTGTTATGTCTATGATTGAGAGGGAAGGTAGTAAAGAACCAACACAAAAGGAGGCATCTGATGGTCTTTCTTTCAGATAGATGGAGGATAAGGATGATAATAATAAAGGTGAAAAACAAGAAGGGGTAGTGGCCATTAATGAAGGGAATCCTACTCAGGACATTGCTAATAAAGATAAAAAGAGTAAGAATGAGGGAGATTTTGGTGAAGAGAAGGAGAGTGAGACAGAAGTTAGGATAGATGAACAAGTGGATAACTCTGTAGAAGAAGAAAAGAACAGTAAAGAAGAGGGTGATTCTGAGAGTGAAGGTAAGGATCAAGAAAGGCAGGTGAGAGTAAGGGATAAGATAAAGAAAGTGAGGAAGAGAATGAGAATACGAATGGGGAATCTAAAGGATCTATGACTATTGGAAACACTATCCTAGCCCCTTCAGAAAAAACAAGTGGAGAGAAAAGGACTGAAGAACATGGGCGCTTGTTAACTCCTTTCACTAGAGATGGGGAGGTCAGTAGTGATGAAGATAACTTGACCTTGTCTGAAGTAGGGAAGAAACCCAGGAAGTCTCCTGTGAAAGCAACAAAGTCTGACGTCCTTGCAAGGAAAGAAGTGGCTCCTCATGCCAAGACTCCTCTCACATGGAGTAAAAGAAAGGTTGTTGATGAACAAATCATTAAGGAGTCCAGAGGTGCATAGAAACCATGGAAGCAAGTTTCAGTTGTGGAACCTGTAGTTGAGTTGGATGGAGAAGATGAGTCTGGTTCTATTCTGGCAGAAAAGTCATCAACAAAAATGAGAAAGGTTGTCAAAGCATCAAAAACTGCTACCCCATCTGCAGGGGCTAGTAGAGCAAAGAAGAAAAATAGTGTGTCAGTTGTGGTTGATAAACTAACTAAGCTCAGCAATAGAAAAGTGCTTAATAGGAAGATTCTTGCAAACACTGATGAAAAATGGATGGCTCAACTGGTTGAAAAACTTGAGCTACAGAGATGAAAAAACATATTTGTCAAGGCTTTCCCTCCGGTGTATGTGTCTGCTGTGGTGGAGTTCTATGCAAATTTTGAGTTTGATGGAAATGTGGTTAGGAGTAAGGTAAGTGGGTTTGAGATGGAGTTTGATGTCGAGGAACTTGGGATGCTTTTGAATATTTCTTCTTAAGGTTTTTACAATTACTTGAAGAAAAAGTGGTCAACCATAGACAGTGATGCGGATACAGGAATTGTAGCCCAAGGAAGTTCTATCAAAAGTTTGAACTGGATGCTCCCCAGAAGGTGTACAAGATTGATATGTGACCCCCTTATACAAGCTTTTGTTTCACTTTGTCAATTCATGCATTATGCATATGTTTGAGAGAAGGCATGGGGCTACCCTGTTGGACATGGTTGTGATAGAATTTCTTGACACTGGTAGACCTATCAATCTCTCTAGCCTGATGATTCAGCATATGGCAAGAGCTGCAGACACTTCCAAGCCTAAGCATGTTATGTCTTATGGTTTCATGTTGACTGAGTTATTTGACAAGCTCAACATTGCCTTGCGTTAGTTTAAGTATGGAAAATATAATGATGTCTTGGATTTTGTTACCCTCAAGCAGTGTGGCTATGAGGAGATCAAGGCTAAAGGACCAACATGTTCTGCTATTCTACTTGGAAGCAGCAGGGTAGTAAAGCTCACTAAGAGATTGGAGTTGGCTGTTGAAGAGAATGCCAAGCTTCGAGAAGACAATAATGAGTTGAGGAAAGAAACCATGCAGCTTAGGGAAGAGCTCAGAAGGGATAGGGAAGCTCATACCCAATAGATTGCCACCCTTGTGAAAGCATTAACCCCCTCTACCTCTCACCCATGAACATGTTCCTTCCCTAGAGTCCTTAGTTTCTTTTGTTATCCTAGTGATGCTTTAGTTTCTGTCTTTTTCTGTTCTAGTCTGAGTATGTTGCAGCAGGTTTAGTTTATTTTGTTCTAATGGTTTAAGACAAGGCCCTGGGCTTATTTTTGGCACTGCTACATGACTTCTCTTATAATGTTTTAATGCTTCGTACTTGGTTACATCATCAGCTTAGTCTGTTTTCTTTGATAATTCTTGATCTAGTGTTATAGCATGTATGGATTTGAATCTTGCATTAACTGTGCTTAATACATCTAACATCTTTTGTTATTTTTCGATGATGCCAAAAGGGGAAAGATAGAGTTGGGAGTGTTGTGTGGGTATGTTTGTCTGTGGTATGATATGCATGTTGATCATGATTTGGTGTGATTATCTGGTTCTAGAATGTACAAAGTTTTTCATCCTATTGATCATGATTTGGTGTGATTACCTAGTTCTAGTATGTACAAAGTTTGTTAGCATAAAAAAGAGAGAATTTGTTGAGTATTGAGATTTTGATGATTAACAAAGTTTGTTCTGATGAAATGTTCGAAGAACCAGGTCCTCGAATAGTTGTTTAAGTACTCTAAGAACCAGCTCCTCCATGTGAAGGACCAGCTCCCCGTGGATGATGATTGTACGTATGTGCAAGATAGTAACTTTATCTCAAAGTTACTCAAGTCAGAATTTGGTAGAAGAAGGTTGTTTCACATGATAAGAGTTGTTGCCCAAGAAGATACACATAAATAAGTGAGAGACAAGAGTCCCAAGACTGAGGAAGTCATTGGAACAGTAGGAGTCCTATCAAATGAGAAGCTGACTATGCATAGGACTCCTAGAAGATCTTGGAGTTCAGGCATTTAAATACTATCCACCTGGACTGCTGAACCTATCCTTTTACACATCAACTGAAGAACTACATCTTACACACCTTAGTCGAGTACCAGTGTTGTATTCTTCTTGAGTCAGTCTAGTGAATGTATTTGAGGAAATGGAGTTATAATCAAAGCATTACAAACAATTAGTGAGTTGGAGTGAGTGTCTGCTTTACAAGTTAGAGTTACTTGTAAATCAATTAATCGTAGAAGTACTAGAGAGTATTGAGTTATAGTCTTGTAATCGATACATTTTGGCTCATTGTTCTAGTGGAGTTGAAGTTGAAAATCCTACGCAATAGGTCGTGATTTTTGCACCTTTTGAGCCGTGTGATTTTCCACTTAAAATCGTTGTTTTTTACTTTACTGTTTATTTTATTTCATGTCTAAGGAGTACGGTAAAGAACCAAGTTCTTTAGTAATTCATAAGGACGCTCTAACTAACACACTATGAGATCATCGTTCTAAAATCTAGAACACATAAAGATGAAATCCTAACTCGACCTCAAATGCTAATAAACTTCTTTCGTGAAATAACCTATGCATATGACTCTTCTTGTTTAGGAATTACTTGAAGTAATAATGAAAATTCTAAAGACATATCTAATAAAATAAGGGTATGCAAATAAAATGATCACACACTACAATGCATATTACTTGATTGAATTAGTATTATGAGGTCAAGGGACAAATTAAATCTGTAAGGTTCATTTAGTAAACACTGACAATGTTGTGTGCATAACTAGTTACTTCAGTAGATCGCTTATAAATTGGATTTACATAAATATGTAGGGTCAATCATCAATCTAGAACGTAAAAGTCAAGATTAAGTGACTAAACGAGGTGATTATTAACTACCCATATCAGCCTTGTACTGTATTAAGAAATTAAATAAGGGAACTTTGTGGTGGCAGTCACGATAATGGTAGCAGTGAATGCTTAATTTCCTTAGTCTTGTGACAAGTACCCATCCATTTTGGTCAGAAGTTGAAAGCTAATTAAGGCGACACGTTGCTAATGTGTGGGTACACATTATTAATTAACTAATGAAAAGACAATAAAATGCCATACATAATGGAACATTTCGGGTCAATTGGTTTTGTGCCTTTTTACAAATTTATTTTAAGTTTTTTAGCCCTATTTGTTTTTCTACACATGTGAGATTTACTTTTACACGTAAGAGTGATGTCTTTTACACATAAGATATCTAAAAATGTCATTTTCTTAAATTTAAAATTATAAAGGGGCATGATGTACAAATAGCACAAATATTTCTAATTAAAAGTTTATTTCATGGATAACTAGAAGCCTCCAAAAGGAGGTCAACAAATGCGGACCCAAATTTTGAAGTTTATGGTTTCTAGATTATTAATTCCCTTAAGTTATCAAATTTTAAATTAATAATTTAAATATATTCAATAAATTTTTAAAATATATTACTGATTTGAACAAAAGTTATTCGATTTTGGTGAACCCATAATCAATATTCTGGCTATGCCCGTAGAGGCCACTATTTCCCACTCGATTCTCGCTATTCATTTTATGCCTCTAACTAATTTGGACTTGCATAGCGTAAGGCTTACTAAAAGAAAAAATATTTTATACCAGAATATTTCTTTTTCAATACAAACCTGGTATCTTTAATTAAGAAAGGAAAAATTTCAAAACAGCATAAACAATTCTAAAAACACTGAACATGGATCTCGCATTGGAAAATGTGTTATGCTGAATTTTGTGTGCACTTTATGTTCATATAAATTTAAAACTATTTGTTTATCCGAAAAACGGATAGAGTTGAATTTATACGTAATTCTAAGGATACGTGGTATAACTTGGTACAAATTGAAAAAATAAGTAGAGATATATCGAATATTGACTGTAAAAAGGAGTGAATGCAAATCCAAATTGAGTAGAAAAATAATTGATAATTGAACAAGATGAATCAATATCAAAAGGCCAAAAAGGAATAATATTTCCTAGATGTTATGTAAATCACTATAAAATCTGAATGTCTGTCTGTATGTGTGTATGAATCAATTTGCCCTTATAAATGGCAACCACTCTTAATATAGTGGGGGAATCCCATTTTGAGTATAATTAAAAATATATAGTGGAGATCCCATGATAGATTAGTTTATCCTTGATTTTCGTCGAGATTTTTTCCCCAAATGCGGCTATAATGGCTCTTTTGTCTTTTGGCTCGGTCTCGGTATTGGTCAGTCTCTGGGTTTCGAGCTCGATATTGGCTCAAGTTCGGTATAGATCGAACTTCCGGGTCTCGAGCTTGATATTGACTCGAGCTCGATATTGATCGGTCTCTGGATCTCGAGCTCGATATTGACTCGATCTCGGTATTGATCGATCTCTGGGTCTCGAACTCGACCACCCAACTTCACATCACAGTTCGATATTATAATGACGAACCTCGGTCCATCATACTCCAATCTTGATTAATCACACGAAAGGCAAACTCGGTTTTGACCGTATACAGATAGTCCCCTCGTTTCTCGGAATGAAGGTGGCGAGAAACGATATGATTTTTCAACCTCCGACTATACGAATACTGACGTCTGTGACGAGCCCGATAGTGACGTATGTGACAAAAGTCCCATCGGTTCAGTTACCAAGGTATTAAATGCGCGTCAGTCGATGGTCGGCCACTTTCAATTTTGAACCGCCACTGTAAAATCTATAAATAGCCCCCTTCTTCATTATTTCAAACTTTTACTTTCAAATCTCTTTGCATTTCAATCTTCACATTTCTTCACCTTCCCCAAAGCTTTTTATTTCTAGGTTTTGGAATTTCTTCGCTTGTTCTTCTCAAAACACCAAATACGTCACTCTACCTTCTTCTTTGTTCATAAAATTTTCGATGGCAAAAATATATAAAACTGTTCCGCAGAAAGAGGCTGCTTCCTCATCTCGGACAGTCGGCGAGAAAACAGTGGTGGAGCCACGCCTTGAAGAACTTGTTCCCGAGGGGTGCGTTATTAATTCCGATTTTATGATCGAGATAACCTCATCGGTTACTGGTCGATGCGAGCCAGTATCGAGATATATTTGCTCGATACCAAAAAGTCTTCTTGACCTGGTGAAAAAAGAATGCAATTGGGAAAATAATGAGGTTGTGATACCGGCACCGGAGGTGGCGATCACTACCCACGTGAAAGGGTACCTAAGTGTTTACACTTATCCTTTCACGATGGGTCCCCTTGATTGATTCATCGTCGATTTTTGCAAGAAGTATCAGGTGACCCTTGGTCAAATTCTCCCTTCTTTCTGTAGGATTCTGATACTGCTTCGTTTCTTTGTGAGCAAAATATACGGGCTTCCCTTCACCCTCGTCCACCTCGTAAGATTATATAGCCACCGTATTTACAGAGGTGGGCTGATAAAGCTTCAACGCCGGGCCACCAAGGCGTTCACCTCGAGCATAGATGAAGACAAAGATCGGGGTTGTATGAGCCGGTTCGTTCGAGTGAAGACCTCGGACCTAATACCGGCTAAGAGTATGCCATTCCCCGAGAAATGAAATATATACTGTAAGTGTGATCCCGTTTTTAGTTTTTGTTGTTTTTACTTCTTCATCTTTTCTTATCGGTGTTTTTCTTGACCCAGCCGTTGCTTGGATGTCGGGTATGGTTCCCCATCTCGAGAACTGGGTCAGGAGCCTGGTTTCGACATTAACATACGCCGAGCGCGCATGGCGCGATTTTTCAAAGGGCCGGTGGGAGGCTCGTACTCATGGTAAACCTTCTTCTTGGCCCACCGATTTGCTTACCATTCAAGCAATTTCTCAGGCATAAGTTTTACTTAATTTTCTTTCTTTATAGGTCTTGGAAAAGATGCCGTTATGAGACCCCCATCAGGTGATGAAGAAGCTTTACCACCTATCTCAAAATCGGAGAAGGTGATTAAGAGAAAAAGGGCCTCGGACTCTGAGGGTCAAAAACCCAGGAAGAGAGCGGCTCGTAAACCCAAGGTGAACGTAATTTCTTTGACTATGGAGTCGGTCCTGAGTCTAAGGGAAGAAGAAGAAGAAAGTGATTCTGGGCTGGTGGCCCATGCACGGGCTAGCACCGATACTCAAGATACTTCGGTATCGGTGGGAGTTGATACTGCTCCGTCCAAGCATGATGAGGTCGAGAAGGAGACTTTGACCCAAGTTCCCGAGCCGAGGCGGACCGAGGATATTTTACCTCGGGGCAAAGAGACCATCGAAGAAACTGTGGATGCCGGTGTGCGAACCGAGCTTGAGGCTCCCCAAGACGGAAAGGGCGCCCAAAAAGACCTACTCGGGGCAATAGAGTGCGGGGATTCCCCCTTTTTTCCTTCATTTTCCCAGTCGATGATACGTGACGCTCAAGCTGTGGAGACTGGTCACGGGGATGGAGCCCATGGAGAGGAGGATCCTTTCCGTTGTTATTTTATCGAGGTAGAATATGTCACCGTTCTGAGTGACTTGGAGGCTTCGAAGAAGAGCTCGAGCGAAGTGGGAGTGCCTTGCCTTTTCAACGAAGCCCAACAGGCCCTGAATCGGGTAAGTTCATACTTTCTTTGCCAATTTTCATACTTGTGTTTTTCTTTCCTTGTATAATCTCTCCCTTTAATTTTTGTAGGATTTTGTGCTTCATCACGAGGTGTTTCTCCAATCTCAAGGAGAGCTGAGCCGGTACGAAGCCGAAGTTCAAAGGCTTAATAAGGAGAGAGATGCCTTCAAGCTTCTCAATAAGCAGAGAAAAGGAGAATTAAAAGGATTTCGGGCTGAGCTAGAAGCGTCTCGAAAAGAACAAACTGAGATGGTCGAGCAGGTAAAACGAATCTTTGAATTTAACGATATTGACTTGGGAGTGATTGATAACAGCTCGGTCCCGCAGGTAGAGCAAAAGTTCAATGTGATTAGGCAGTTTCATGTTGAAGTGGACGTAGTGAAGTCGGAGGCCGAGGAATGGAAGAAGAACACGGACCACCTCGCCTCAAAAAAGGAGACTGTCCGAACTCAAATGGCTTCGGCTGAGGCCCAACTCCGAAGCTTGAAAGAGAAATCCTTGGTACAAGCCGAGAAAATCGAGGAGTTCCAATCTCGGTTGAGCTCAGCAAATTCTGATCGAGAGAGGAGTTCCAATGGCCAATGCTGATGCAATGGTGGTTGTCTATCGATCTAATGCTGAAGTTGCATAGGTTCGAGTAAACAAGGTTGCTGAGGCTGCTTAGGCTCAAGCAAAATGGGTTGCCGAGCATGCTAAATGCCAGAATCAGAGGGAGACTCTTGAGGAGATCCATGCTCGTGGCTTCGATATTATAGCCTAGATCGAGAAAGCTAAGGAGCTTGAAGCCAAAACCAGAGTGTTGGCTTTTCCCCATGATGATAATACTGGGAGTACGAGCGGATCTGAAAGTGAAGGGGGCCTCGAGGGAGAAGATGTTGCACTTGGAGAGGACTAAGTCCTTTATTATTTTTTGTGTTTCTTATAAGACCGTTTTGGTCTTTTGTAAAGAAATTTAATCGGGCCATGTTGCCCTTGTAAATGATTGTTGACATGTATAAAAAACTTTCTTCTTTTCTGCTTTATAGAATTGTGAAGTTGTATTCTAAGGTCGGGTTCAGATAATTTGATCAAAACCGAACTAATGTAGCCCTTAGGCCTTTTGATCAAATGAGTGCTTGCTCGAACTCAAAGTAAAGTAACCCTTAGTTATTTAGTTGAGTGAGGACGGTCTCTCGAACTCAAAGCAGAAAATAGCCATTAGGTTTTATGGTCGAGTCTGTGTTTGCTCGAATTCAAAGTAAAAACAGCCCTTAGACTTTATGATCGAGTGAGTGTTTGCTCAAACTCGAAGTAAAAACAGCCCTTAGACTTTATGATCGAGTGAGTATTTGCTCGAACTCGAAGTAAACACAGCCCTTAGGCTTTATGATCTAGTGAGTGTTTGCTCGAACTCGAAGTAAAAACATCCTTACACTTAATGGTCGAGTGAGTGTTTGCTCGAACTCGAAGTAAATAATAGCCCTTAGGCTTTATGATCGAGTGAATGTTTGCTCGAACGCGAAGTAAAAACAACCCTTAGGCTTTACGATCGAGTGAGTGTTTGCCCGAACTCGAAGTAAAAACAGCCCTTAAGTTTTATGGTCGAGTGAGTGTTTGCTTGAATTCGAAGTAAAAACATCCCTTAGGCTTTATGATCGAGTGAGTGTTTGCTCGAACTCGAAGTAAAAACAGCCCTTAGGCTTTTTGGTCGAGTGAGTGTTTGCTCGAACTCGAAGTAAAAACAGCCCTTAGGCTTTACAGTAAAGTGAGAGTGTTTTCCCGAACTCGAACTAAGGTAGCCCTTAGGCTTTATACGTAGTCCCCAATTAGGGGTTATAGTTCAAACTTCGGCCATGGTCGACCCTTAAGCCTGTTTGCATAATAGATCGAGAATATGGAGCAGAAGAACCTTTCTAAGGTATGAGATATCGGTAAAGGAAAATTTCTCTTTATAGGTCATTATACATGCATATATGTTTTGTGTCAGGGCTCGAGCAAACTATGCGAGCATGGTTCTTTTGACCATTTGGCCCTTACAAATTTTCCCTATCGAGACCCTGTTGCCACAAAGTAACGAGCTTGCCCGAACTTGATATCCGAGGGCGATGCCCCCCAATATTCAAGGTTGACTGTAAAGAGGCCTCGGATACTGTTGAATTTTTTTACGTTAGCATGATCAATGGGTGCCTCATTAAAAACCTCACCGGAAAACCCATTTGGGACAAAACCGGTCTAAGGGAAAAAGAATGCAACGTGTGCTTTCAGACCTAAAGGCTTCTTGTTTGAAGAATCCATCCCTGTTTCTGCTCGAACACCTGCAAAGGTTAGTTTTGAAATATAAATGAACATGGGAGGGTCGTACCTTAGTAGTATTATCGTTTTAGGTGCGATACATTCCAATTGCTCGGTAGTTGTTTGTCATTTATCATACCGAGCTTGTAGGATCCTTTTCCGACGATTTAGAGAACCTGATACGATCCTTCCCAGTTCGAACCTAGTTTCCCTTCATTCGAATTTCGGGTGTTGAGGGTGACGTTTCTTAGCACGAAGTCCCCGATGTAAAAATGTCGAAGATTGGTTCTTCGATTGTAGTACCTTTTGATCTGCTATTTTTCGATGGCCAATCGAACGAGAGCGGCTTCTTGTCTTTTGTCCAAATATTCTAGGCTCGTATTCATGGTCTCGTTATTCGACTCCACAGTTGCATATCGGAACCTAATGCTAGGTTCTCCGACATCGACCGGGACAAGAGCTTCGGCGCCATAAACCAACGAGAATGGTGTTGCTCCGGTACTTGATTTCGATGTTGTGCGGTATGCCCATAGGACCTCGGGTAGTATTTCTCTCCATTTTCCTTTGGTGTCGGTCAATCTCTTCTTAAGATTTTGGACGATAGTTTTGTTGGTCAATTTGGCTTGTCCGTTCCCGCTGGAATGATAAGGTGTCGATAGGATCCTTTTGATCTTGTGATCTTCGAAAAATTTAGTCACTTTACTACCGATGAATTGTTTCCCATTATCACATACAATCTCGAATGGCATCCCGAATCGACATATGATGTAGTCCCAAATGAAGTTTATTATTTCTTTTTCTCTTACTTTCTCGAAAGCCTGTGCTTCAACCCATTTAGAGAAATAATAAGTCATAAATAAAATAAACTGAGCCTTACCTGGGGCCGATGGGAGGGGGCCAACGATGTCCATTCCCCATTTTATGAAAGGCCATGGAGATGGGACCGAGTGGAGTAGTTCCTCAGGTTGATGAATCATGGGCGCATGCCTTTGGCATTTGTCGCATTTTCGAAAGAACTCCCTTGCATCCTTGCTCATATCGGTCCAATTATATCCTGCTCTGATTACTTTGTGGACCAACGAATCGTCACCGAAATGATTTCCACAAGTGCCCTCGTGAATTTCCCATAAGATGTAATCGGTATCTCCCGATCCCAAACATATTGCCAATGGTCCATCGAATGTCCTTTTGAATAGTGTTCCGTCTTTGAACAAGGTGAATCGTGCTGCCCTTGTGCGCAGCATTCTCGATTCCTTTGGATCTGATGTAAGCTTCCCGTTCTTGAAGTACTCTACGTATTTGTTTCTCCAATCCCAGATTAAACTCGTGGAGTTTATCTCAGCGTGACCTTTTTTGATTACTGATCTCATGAGTTGTACGACAGTTCCCGAGTTGAGTTCGTCATCTTCGACTGATAAACCCAAGTTTGCAAGAGCGTCGGCCTTGCTATTTTGTTCTCGGGGTATATGTTGCAAGGTCCATTCCTCAAATCGATGTAGAGTCACTTGTAGTTTGTTCAAGTATCTCTGCATTCGATCTTCTCGGACTTCAAAAGTCCCGTTAACTTGGTTCACCACGAGGAGGGAGTCATACTTAGCCACTACAACTTCAGCTCCCAAGCTTCTAGCTAGTTCGAGACCTTCAATCATAGCTTCATATTCGGCCTCATTGTTAGTCAATTTTATTGTTCTAATAGATTCTTTAACTACATTACCTATGGGTGATTTTAATACGATGACTAATCCGGACCACCTCGCGTTCGAGGCACCATCCGTAAAGAGAGTCCAGACTCCCGAAGAGGTGACCGATTTTATAAGTAGTTCGTTTTCAATCTCGGGTTTGAAGGCTGGTGTAAAGTCAGCCACGAAGTTTGCCAATATTTGAGATTTGATGGCGGTTCGGGGTCAATACTCAATATCGTACCCACTGATTTCTATGGCCCATTTGGCCAATCGACCCGAAAGCTCGGGTTTGTGCAAAATATTTCGAAGAGGATTAGTTGTTACAACACATATCGGATGACACTGGAAATATGGTTTTAGTTTCCTAGAGGCGCTTATTAAAGAAAGCGCTAATTTTTCTAAGTTTGGATATCTAGTTTCGGCCTCGCCTAAGGTCCAACTGACATAATAAATAGGGAATTGCGTACCTTGTTCTTTTCGAACCAGGACTCCACTTACCGCTATCTCCGAGACAGTTAAGTACAGATAAAGTTGTTCGTCCACTTTTGGAGTATGAAGTAGCGGAGAGCTTGATAAATACCACTTTAGTTCCTCCAAAGCCCGCTGGCATTCCGGAGTCCATGCAAAGTTGCTCTTCTTCTTAAGTAGTGAGAAAATTTAGTGGTTCCTAGCTGAGGACCTCAAAATGAATCATCCTAGGGCGGCTATCCGTCCCGTTAGCCTCTGTACGGACTTTACATTATCTACTACCGTGATGTCCTCGATAGCTTTGATTTTATCGGGGTTGATCTGAATTCCTCGATTGGACACCATGAAACTAAGAAACTTGCCCGAGCCAATCCCGAATGCACATTTTTCGTGGTTGAGCTTCATATTGTACTCCCTCAGTATGTCGAAAGTTTCCTGGAAATGCTTTAAATGGTCCTGTGCTCGCAGGGACTTAACTAACATGTCATCAATATAAACTTCCATTGATTTTCCTATTTGTTTTTCGAACATTCGATTTACTAGGTGTTGATAAGTTGCCCCAGCATTTTTTTAGACCGAATGGCATTATGTTATAACAGTAGGTACCGTAATTAGTGATAAACGAGGTCTTTCCTGATCCTCCGGGTTCATCTATATCTGGTTGTACCCGGAATAGGCATCGAGCAAACTGAGAGTCTCGTGGCTAGCTGTGGCATCGATCATACGATTGATATTAGGCAAAGGAAAGAACCCTTAGGGCATGCTTTATTTAGGTCTTAATAATCTATACACATTCTAAGTTTGTTTCCCTTCTTAGGGACTACCACCACGTTTGCTAGCCATTCGGGGTATTTTACCTCTCGAATGGATCCTATTTTAAGAAGTTTGGTTACCTCGTCCTTGATGAAGGCATATTTAACCTCGGACTAGGGTATTCTTTTTTGCTTTACCGGATGGAATTTTGGATCCAAGCTTAGTCTATGAGTGGTGATTCCCGGTGGGATCCCTGTCATGCCATGATGGGACCAAGCGAAACAGTTCATGTTAGCTATAAGAAATTGAATAATCTTTTTTTTGAGCTCGGGATCTAACCCCGTGCCTAGGTATACCTTTCGCTCGGGCAGATGTTCGATTGGCGTGATTTGCTCCAGTTCCTCGACCGTCGATTTGGTAGCGTCGGAATCATCGGGCACCATGAAGGATTGAGGGATCCCATAGCCATCATCTTCGTCAGTCTTCTGATTCTCTAGTTGGGTCGAGGCTGACATTTGTGATTGCGATTTGGAATCTCGTTTCTCCTTCGAATCTGATCCCTTTGTCAACGATAGTGAAGATATCGAAATCCCTTCATCCACGGCAAACATTTCCTTTGCGGACGGTTGCTTCCCATAGACCGTTTTGATTCCCTCCGATGTTGGGAATTTCAAAAACTGGTTAATGGTCGAGGTTACTGCTCTCATGTTGTGGATCCATCGCCTCCCGAACAGGGCGTTATATCTCATATCCCCCTCGATCACGTGGAACTTCATTTCTTGGATGGTCCCAGCCATGTTTACTGGCAAATTAATGTCTCCCTTAGTAGTTTCACACACCATATTGAATCTGTTTAGTATCAGGGTTGCGGGCACGACCTAGTCCTGTAGATCGAGTTGCTCTACGACCCTTGATCGAATGATATTGGCCGAACTACCTGGATCAATTAACACACGCTTAACTTGAGTTTTATTCATAAGTACAGATATTACAGTGCATTATTATGGGGTTTCGTGATTCTTTCCGCGTCTTCATCACTAAAGGACAATGTTTCTTTAGGTGTGTAATCCTGAGTCCGAGATCGCTTCTCTCTTACAATCGACATCTTAGTGCGTTTAAGCACCGGCCCCTGAGGGACATCGACCCCTCCGATGATCATGTGAATGATGTGTTGTGGCTCTTCTTGTTCGTTTTTTCTATTGAAATCTCTATTTTTGAAATGGTTTTTGGCTCGGTCAATTAAAAATTCTCGAAGGTGCCCTTCATTGAATAACCGGGCTACCTCTTCTCTCATCTGCATGCAGTCTTCAGTTCTGTGGCCATGGGTGCCATCGTACTTGCACATTTGATTGGGATTTCTCTGGGCTGGATCGAACTGCAGAGGTCGAGGCCACTTAGTATCTTTGATGCGTCCGATAGCCGACACGATGGCGGATGCATCGATGTTGAAGTAATATTTTGATAACTGTGTTGCTTCCTTAGGTCCGATATTCCTGTCGAACCCATTATTGTTCATTTGCCCTTGAGACCCTTGGCCTCGATCACTTCTCCTTTCGCCTCGTATGGAGTTGCGTGCAGGTTTGCTACCCCCACGATCTCCGTTATACGGCCGATATCGGTCCTTGTTCGACCTTGGTTCTTGGTCGATGTCCCTTAATTTAACGGGCCCAGAAACCTAATGGTCATCTTCGACTCTAATCTTTGATTGATATCGATTGTGTACATCGGCCCTGGTAACAGTTGGGTACTCGATTAAGTCCTGCTTCAACCGTCGTGAAGCCATCGAGCTTTGTTCGTTCAATCCTTGGGTGCAATCTTGAACGGCCCAGTCGTTCGTGACCGGTGGAAGATCCATTCGTTCCATTTGGAAATGAGATACGAACTCTCTTAGCATCTCGTTATCTTTTTGCCTTATCTTGAAAAGGTCCGACTTTCTGGTTTCGACCTTTATGGCTCCGGCATGTGCTTTGACGAAAGAATCTGCAAGCATAGCAAAAGAATCGATAGAGTTATGCGGTAAATTATGATACCATATCATTTCTCCCTTTGATAGGGTTTCACCGAACTTCTTTAATAATACGGATTTGATCTCGTCATCTTCTAGATCGTTCCCTTTAATGGCACATGTGTAAGAGATGACATGTTCATTGGGGTCAGTTGTTCCATTATATTTAGGAATTTCGGGCATGCGGAACTTCTTAGGGATCGCTTTTGGAGCTGCGGGGGGGGGGGAGCTTTCGTATGAAATTTTTGGAATCCAAGCCCTTTAATGATGGTGGGGATCTGATCAAACATGGAGTTATAAGTTTTCACTTTTTTGTCGTTTGCTTCAATCCTCCTATCTCCTAGCATCTTAATAATTTCGGGATTAATCCCCGATTCTTGTTCATTTGACCTTACTACAGATGGCCCCATTTTGTGGGTGACTTCTTGGGGTGGACCGGGCTCAAGCCTGCTCGGTGCCTGCGTTTGGCTATACAACCGAGCTATCGCTACCTGTAGAGCTTACAACATTTTGAAAATCATACGCAGGTTGATCCTGTCTTCTCCAACATTTTGGGTATTTCGAACTGCAGATCAAGTTCTACCATGAATGTTGTTTTCGGGGTCGGAACGTTGGTTTGCCTCAATGGCCACATGTGAATTAACGTCAATTGGATCGATGACCCGAGTTCCAACGGGATCAACGAGTGGCCTTTCATTCCTGGTCGTCAGGTTGTTGTTTTCATCTTGAAGGCCAGCTTCGTTATCGATAGGTAGGGCCATTAATTGGGAGTTTGTCATTTTTTTACCTGAAATCAAAGACACTTTCAAGAGTAAGTGTAAAATGGTGTGTTTTGCAGATATTCGTACCAAATAACCACTATTATCCTTAGCCCCATGGTGGGCGCCAAACTGTTTTCCCGAAAAACGGATGGAGTTGAGTTTATATGTAGTTCTAAGGATACGTGGTACAACTTGGTCCAAATTGGAAAAATAAGTAGAGATATATCGAATATTGACTGTAAAAAGAAGTGAATGCAAATCCAAATTGAGTAGAAAAGTGATTGATAAGTGAACAAGATGAATCAATATCAAAATTCCAAAAAAAGGATAATATTTCCTAGATGTTATATAAATCACTAAAAAATCTGAATATTTGTATGTATGTATGAATCAATATGCCCTTACAAATGACAACCACTCTTAATATAGTGGGGGAATCCTATTTTGGGTATAATTAAAAATACATAGTGGGGATCCCATGATAGATTAGCATTTTCTTGATTTCCGCCGAGATTCTCTCCCCAAATGCAGCTATAACGGCTCTTTTGTCCTTTTGCTCGATCTCGATATTGGCCCGTCTCGGTATTGGTCGGTCTCTGGGTTTCGAGCTCGATATTGGTTCGATCTCGATATAGATCGAACTTTCGGGTCTCGAGCTCGATATTGACTCGAGCTATATATTGATTGGTCTCTGGGTCTCGAGCTCGATATTGACTCGATATAGGTATTAATCGATCTCTAGGTCTCGAACTCGACCACCCAACTTCACATCACAGCTCGATATTATAATGACAAACCTCGATCCATCATGCTCCAATAATGATTAATCACACGAAGGGCAAACTCGGTTTTAACCGTATACACTAGTATATGTGTTTTACATTTTTTTTTAAAAGAGTTCTCATGATAAATTCTATCTTCTCATCTTATAGTTCATTATGTACGAGAAAATTGAATAGTTTATTAAAATATTCTAAAGAAGAAAAAGAATTGTGTCTTCTTATTAATGTCATATCTATTCATATCTATATGTAGGTTTCTCAATCTTCCCAACCATGAACATGAGCCACAAGCTCAAGTTGGTGGCATATCAAAAGCTAATGTATAAGAATAACAAATTGGCCAACTTTTTGCTAGTTCACAATTTTTTTGCTAAAATTGCAGGTTGAAGTAAATTGATTTGGTCCACAATTAATTGGAAAAAACAGAAGAGAAATCTATAGTAGGTAATGAGATTTATGTTTTGACCATGCATTACATCAAATTCTTCCAATGTGAAGTAACTCCAAGAATCTTGTAGTAGCGTCCCATGTGAAGGAACTCCAAGAATCTTTTTTTTTTTGTGAACTAATTGACCAAAACATCTTAATATTCTTTTGTTCTCACCCGGTGTTTGGTACTTTTAGTGGGGCCCCATGTAACGACCCGACAGGTCATTTTGAGAATTAGAGCTCTGATCCCCTATTAACTGCTTCCCCCGTATCCTTTTTTGCTATTGTGACTTGCTGGGAGGCTTCATTTTGGTTTTTGGAAGTGTTTGGGACACTTAGTCCCTAAATGGATGTTTAAACCTTAGGATTGGCATTGTAGTCGGAACTATGTGAAGAAGACTTCGGAATAGAATTCCGTCGATTCCGTTACCTTTGTTGAGTGATTTTGAGCTTAGGAGAGTGTCCTGATTGTGTTTTGGAGGTCCGTAGCTCATTTAGGCTTGAAATGGCGAAAGTCGAATTTTTGGAGTTTTGGGCCGGTAGTGGAATTTTTTATATCGAGGTCGTATTCTGATTCCGGGAGTTGGAGTAGGTCCATAGTATTGAATATGACTTGTGTGCAAAATTTTAGTTGAATCGGACGTGGTTTGGTTGGTTTTGGCCTCAGTTGTCGAATTTGGAAGTTTCAAGTTCATTAAGTTTGAATTGGAGGGTGATTCGTGATTTTAGCGTTGTTTGATGTAATTTGAGGGCTCGATTAAGTTCGTATGGTGTTTTAGGATTAGTTGGTATATTTGGTTGAGGTCTCGGTGGCCTCGGGTGAGTTTCGAATGCCCAACGGATCGATTTCTGGACTTAGGAGGTTGCTAAAGTTTTCTGGTGTCTGAGTTCTGGTTTCCTTATACGCGATCGCGTGGGGTGATCCGTGATCGCATAAGGTAGCTGGGCGAGAGGATGGATCTGTTCTTCGCGTTCACGGACAGGGGCATGTGAACCCGTAGTGAAGTGAGGTGGTGCTTCGCGAACGCAGAGACAAGGTCGCGTTCGCGTAGGGTTAAGTGGACCAAAGTTGGGCCACGCGCTTTGCTCATCGCGAACGCGTGAGGACGTTCGCGATTTTGTGAGTCTGAGAGCCAGAGTATCGCGCTCGCGTGGTATTTTACGCATTCGCGTAGAGTTAATTTCTGGGGCAGCAAAGTTGTTCTTCGCGAGGCTATTTCCGCGATCGCGATTAAGGAATCACTAGGCAGTATTAAACATTTCAAAAATGAGGGTTTGGCCATTTTTATCAAAACTTGAGTTTGGGAGCTCAGATTTGAACGAGATTTGGGGAGATTTTCAGATACATCAATTGGGTAATGATTCTACACTTGATTTTGGTTATATCGCATTAATCTATCATTAATTTTATTATTTAATTTCGGATTTGGGTTGAAAATTGGGAAAAATGGAAAGAAGTTATTCAACTAAGATTTTTGGGTTTTGATTGGGATTTTGACATCGGATTTGGATAATTCTGGTACGAGTGAAATCGTGAGTGAATGGGTGTTCATTTATGGTGATTTTTACTCGATTCCGAGACGTGGGCCCGGGGAGGCGTTTTGAGCGATTTTTCAATTTCTTGTGTTAGCTTTGATTTCATTAGCTAGATTAGTTTCTTGTAGTTATATTTATGCTATGTAATTGATTTTGGCTAGATTTGGGCCACTCGGAGCCGGATATTCGTGGGAAAGGCTTTGTGACTGATTGATTGAGCTTGATTCGAGGTAAGTGGCTTGCCTAACCTTGCTTGGGGGAACTCCCCTTAGGATTTGGTGTTGTTTGATATGTGAGCGCAGTGTGGTGAAGAGTATGTACACGGGCTATTTGTTGTAAAACTCCATTTTTCACTAAGTCATAACTTGTTTTCTCCTTATTTAAAACACAATAGAATATGTAACTATCCTATTTAGACTAGAATAGCATTCCTACTTGTTTAACTGCCTATTTGAACTATGTGCAGCATGTTTAGTGAAATTTCCTGCTTTTCTTGACTTGAACTTAGTCTAAACTTCAGGATTTCTTGTTGTAACTGTTATTTCGGTTGGTTGCGCTGCATATTTACTTTGAGACAATGGAACGGTATTCCGGGAGATCCCCCTGCTCAGCATATTTATTTTGGGACTATGGAACGGTATTCTGGGAGATCCCCCTACACATTTACGCTTGAGACTACGAGACGGCATCTCGGGAGATCCCCTGTTGTTATCAATGTGTTTTGAGCTGTTGTCTTTCATTGATTCTATTCCTGTTAGATTTTTGTATTTATTTTTACTGCGATATTTCATTCTATCTTATTTCATCATATTTATACCAGTAGGGCCCTGACCTGATCTCGTCACTACTCGACCAAGGTTAGGCTTGGCACTTGCTGGGTACCATTGTATTGTACTCACGCCCTTTCTTGCACATGTGTTTCATGTATAGATCCAGGTCCCTTTTACCAACCTCGTCCTTAGTTGCGGTTGTTTCTATTTCGGAAAACTTCAAGGTACATTTGTCCGCGCCCGCAGATCCTCGGAGTCCCCCTCTATCCCCCTATGTCCATTTTTTTCCCTCTTTCTGTAGAAATGATGTATAGAACAGTTAAGGCTTCTTAGTAGCTTGTGACTAACGGTATTCTGGGTTTTGGGGATTATTTTGTACATTTTTTGAGTTGATAATTGTATATGCCGAGTGGCATTCAGTTGCTTATTAGATATTTGTTACTGTTAGTAGTTGATGTTTATGCTTTAGTTTCATTTTCGCAAAGTGTTAGGCCTACCTAGTCGTAGAGACTAGGTGTCGTCACGATGATTCACAGAGAGAGAAATTTGGTCGTGACAAGTTGGTATCAGAGCTCTAGGTTCATAGGAGTCGTGAGTCACAAGCCGGTTATTAGAATCTCGCGGATCGGTACGGAGACGCCTGTACTTATCTTCGGGAGGCTATGAAACTGTTAGGAACAAAAATACTTCTTTTGATTCCATGTCGTGCGAGTTATTGGCATCAAATTCTTAAAATTATCTATTCTATTCTTTCTCAAGATGGTGAGGACCCGTACCGGAGGATCTGATGACCAGGCACCCGCGCCCCCTGCTAGAGCCGCCAAAGGCCGGGGCCGGGGTAGAGTACGGCCATGCGGTGCAGCTAGAGCACCCGTGCGAGCTGCGACAGAGGAGCCCCCAGCAATTCCAGTTGGAGGGCAGACACCGGAGGTTCCTATTGTTGCACCAGCCCTCCAGGAGACTGTTGCCCAGTTCATGAGCATGTTCAGCACCTTAGCTCAAGCTGGATTGATTCTGTTAGCTCCCGCCACATCTCAGGCCGGAGGAGGGGCACATACTCCCGCAGCCCATACTCCTGAGTAGAGGGTCCAAGTTGATCAGGCCCCAGAGCTTATTCCTATGCTGTCGGTAGCTCCGGTTCAGCATGAGACTAGGACAGCCGCTTCTGAGGTAGAGCAGCTCAGACTTGAGAGGTATAAGAAGTACCACCCACCTACCTTCAGAGGATTGGCTACAGATGATGCTCAGGGTTTTTTGGAGGATTGTCATCGTATTCTCCACACTATGGGCATAGCGGAGACGAGTGGGGTTTCTTTTACCTCTTTCCAGCTTAGAGGAGCAGCCTATCAGTGGTGGCGTGCTTATGATTTGAGTAGTCCGGATGAGGCAACTTCACTTACATGGACTCAGTTCTCGGACATGTTTTTGAGAGAGTATGTCCCTCAGAGCCTCAAGGACTTATGGCGCGCGGAGTTTGAGCAGTTGTGCCAGGGTGCTATGACTGTATCAGAGTATGCAGTCCGCTTCAGTAATTTGGCCCGACATGCACCGGCCTTGGTTGCCACAATTCGAGAGAGGGTTCGAAGATTTATTGAGGGACTCCACTCCAGTATCAGGATTAGTATGGTCAAGGAGTTAGAGATAGATATCCCTTACCAGCAGGTTGTGAGTATTGCTAGGAGATTGGAGGGCATGCATGCCCGAGACCGAGAGAAGAGAGAGGAGAAGAGGTCTCGAGAGACTGGTTCTTATTCTGGAGCTCGTGCCCCAGTAGCTCGCCATGGTAGGGGTTATGTGAGTCGCCCCGTTCATTCAGCTCTTCCAGCCATCAATGGTGTTCCAGCCACTTCTAGACCCCAGGAGCCTTATTATGCACCGCTAGTATCTAGTGTGCCTCCTACTCGCGGTGCTTTTAGTGGCTAGTTCAGCAGACCTGGTCCGAGTCAGTCGCAACAGCCATACCCTCCGAGGGGTTGGTTTGAGTATGGAGACACCCGCCATATGGTGAGGGATTTCCCCAGACTTAGGAGGGTTGCACCTCCACAGACTTCTCAGCCACCACGTGCTCCACTGGGTCCTCAGGCCATGATTCCAGCACCAGCTACCGCCCCACCTGCTCAGCCAGCTCGAGGTGGAGATCGGGGAGGTTGAGGTCACCCTAGAGAGGGAGGCCAGACCAGGTATTATGCTTTTCCTGTTCATACAGAGGTAGTTTCTTCCGACTCTGTCATTACAGGTATTGTTCCAGTCTGTCATAGAGATGTGTCGGTATTATTTGACCCACGCTCTACGTATTCATATGTGCCCTCTTATTTTGCCCCATATTTGGGCGTATCTCGGGATTCTTTGAGTTTCCATGTTTATGTGTCGACTTCTGTGGGAGATTCTCTTGTTGTGGACTGCGTGTATCGGTCGTGTTTGATTGCTTTTAGTGGTTTTTAGACCAAAGCCAACTTATTATTGCTCAGCATGGTAGATTTTGATGTTATCTTGGGCATGGATTGGTTGTCGCCCCATTATGCTATTCTTGATTGTCATGCTAAGACTGTGACACTGGCTATGCCAGGCTTACCGCGCTTAGAGTGGAGAGGTACCTTAGAGTATACTCCCCGGAGAGTTATTTCTTAAGGCTCAACGAATGGTTGAGAAGGGGTGTGACGCGTATATAGCTTATGTGAGAGATGTCAGTATTGATACCCCTACAATTGAGTCAGTTCCAATAGTGAGGGATTTCCCAGATGTGTTTCCAGCTGATCTTCCAGGCATGCCGCCCGATAGAGATATTGATTTCGACATTAATTTGTTGCCGGGCACTCAGCCCATCTCTATTCCTCCATACCGTATGGCTCCTCTTGATTTGAAGGAATTGAAGGAGCAGTTGTAGGATTTGCTTGATAAGGGCTTCATTCGGCCCAGTGTGTCACCTTGGGGTGCTCCTGTCTTGTTTGTGAAGAAAAAGGATGGTTCTATGCATATGTGCATTGATTATCGCCAGTTGAACAAAGTAACAGTGAAGAACAGGTATCCCTTGCCTCATATTGATGACCTATTTGATCAACTACAGGGTGCCAAAGTATTTTCCAATATTGACTTGCGTTCAGGTTATCATCAGTTGAAGATTCGGGAGCCAGATGTCCTGAAGGCTGCTTTTAGGACTCGGTATGGCCATTACGAGTTCCTTGTGATGTCATTTGGGCTGACAAATGCCCCAGCAGCCTTTATGCACTTGATGCACAGTGTGTTCTGGCCCTATATTGATTCTTTTGTCATCGTATTCATTGATGATATTCTAGTGTATTCCCGGACTCGGGAGGATCATGAGCAGCACCTGAGGACAGTGCTTCAGACTTTGCGAGAAAAGAAGTTGTATGCAAAGTTCTCAAAATGTGAGTCCTGGTTAGATTCAGTGGCATTTTTAGGTCATAATGTGTCGAGTGAGGGGATCAAGGTGGATCCAAAGAAGGTGGAAGTAGTGTAGAATTGGCCCAGACCGTCCTCAGCTATAGAGATCTGGAGTTTTCTTGTTTTGGCGGGGTATTACCGTCAGTTTGTTAAGGGATTGTCTTCTATTGCAACACTTATGACCAGCCTGACCCAGAAGAGTGCTCCGTTCAGGTAGACAGAGGAGTGTGAGGAGAGCTTTCAGAAGCTCAAAACAGCTTTGACTACAGCCCAGTATTGGTATTGCCTTCAAGTTCGGGGCCTTATACAGTTTATTATGATGCGCCGCAAGTTGACCTCGGCGCGGTATTGATGCAGGACCGTAGGGTGATTGCCTACGTGTCCAGACAGCTGAAGGTGGATGAAAATAATTATCCTGTCCACGACCTTGAGCTAGCAGCTATTGTTCATGCCTTGAAGATTTGGAGGCACTATTTTACGGCGTTCCTTGTGAGATCTACACTGATCACCGGAGTTTGCAGCATCTGTTCAAGCAGAAGGATCTTAATTTGTGTCAGAGGAGGTGGTTAGAGCTGCTTAAGGATTATGACATTACCATTTTGTACCATCTCAGGAAGGCCAATGTGGTGGCCAATACTTTGAGTCGTCGGGCATAGAGTTTGGGGAGTTTAGCATATCTACCAGCAGTAGAGAGGCCCATGGCATTGAATGTTCAGGCCTTAGCCAGCCAATTTATGGGATTGGATATTTCTAAGCCGAGTCGAGTATTGGCTTGTGTGGTCTCTCGGTCTTCTCTTTATGATCGTATCAGCGAGCGTCAGTATTATGACCCCCATCTGCTTGTCCTTAAGGACACGGTCCAGCACAGTGATGCTAAGGAGGTCACTATTGGGGAGGATGGTGCATTGAGGATGCAAAGGAGGTTATGTGTGCCCAGTGTGGACGATTTGCGTGAGTTGATTCTCCAGGAGGCTCACAGCTCGCGGTACTTTATTCATTCGGGTGCCGCGAAGAAGTATCAGGACCTGAGGTAGCATTATTGGTAGAGGAGGATGAAGAAGGTCATAGTAGAGTATGCGGCTAGATGTCTAAATTGCCAGCAGCGGAAGTATGAGCATCAGCGACCGGGTGGGTTGCTTCCGAAGATAGAGATTCTAGAGTGAAAATGGGAGCAGATCACTATGGACTTCATTGTTGGACTCCCACGGACTCAGCGAAAGTTTGATGTAGTTTGGGTGATTGTGGACAAACTGACCAAGTCAGCTCATATCATCTCTGACCGGGGCACGCAGTTTACATCACGGTTCTAGAGAGCCGTACAACAGGAGTTGGGTACTCGAGTGAAGTTGAGCACAGCTTTTCACCCTCAGACGGACGAGCAGTCCGAGCGGACTATTCAGATTCTTGAGGATATGCTCTGTGCGTGTGTGATGGAGTTTGGAGGTATTTGGGATCAGTTCTTGCCACTTGCGGAGTTTGCCTACAACAACAGTTATCAGTCCAGCATTCAGATGGCACCGTATGAGGCTCTGTATGGTAGGCGGTGTCGGTCCCCAGTGGGTTGGTTCGAGCCGGACGAGACCGGATTATTGGGTACGGACTTGGTTCAGGATGCCTTGGAGAAGGTGAAAGTGATTCGGGACATACTTCACACAGCCCAGTCCAGACAGAAGAGTTATGCGGACCGGAAGCTTCGCGATGTTGCATTCATGGTTGGAGAGCGGGTCCTGCTTCGGGTTTCGCCTATGAAGGGCGTTATGAGGTTCGGAAATAGGGGCAAGCTGAGCCCAAGGTTTATTGGCCCATTTGAGGTATTGCGGTGAGTTAGGGAGATTGCTTATGAGCTTGCCTTACCTCCCCACCTAGCACGAGTTCATCCGGTATTTCATGTTTCTATGCTCCGGAGGTATCACGGCGATCCGTCTCATGTGTTGGATTTCAGCTCAGTCCAGTTGGACAAAGATCTATCCTATGTTGAGAAGCCAGTGGCTATTTTGGATAGGCAGGTTCGGAAGGTGAGGTCAAAGAACATTGCATCAGTAAAGATTCAGTGGCGGGGTCATCCGGTCGAGGAGGCGACTTGGGAGACCGAGCAGGATATGCGCAGCCATTATCCTCATATTTTCACCACTTCAGGTATGTCTCTATCCTCGTTCGAGGACGAATGATTGTGTTAAGAGGGGGAGGATGTAACGACCCAGTCGGTCATTTTGAGAGTTAGAGCTTCGTTCCCCTATTAATTGCTTCCCCTGTATCCTTTTCTGCAATTGTGACTTGCCGAGAGGCTTCATTTTGGTTTCTGGAAGTGTTAGGGACATTTAGTCCCTAAATGGAGGTTAAGCCTTAGGATTGGCACCGTAGTCGGAACTGTGTGAAGACGACTCCGGAATAGAATTTCATCGATTTCGTTAGCTTCGTTGAGTGATTTTGGGCTTAGGGGAGGGTCCGGATTGTGTTTTGGAGGTCCGTAGCTCATTTAGGCTTGAAATGGCGAAAGTCAAATTTTTGGAGTTTTGGGCCAATAGTAGAAATTTTTATATCGAGGTCGGATTCCGATTTCGGAATTTGGAGTAGGTCCATAGTGTTGAATATTACTTGTGTGCAAATTTTGAGGTCAATCGGACGTGGTTTGGTTGGTTTCGGCATCGGTTGTCGAATTTGGAAGTTTCAAGTTCATTAAGTTTGAATTGGAGGTTGATTCATGATTTTAGCGTTGTTTGATATGGTTTGAGGGCTCGACTAAGTTTGTATGGTATTTTAGGATTGGTTTGTGTGTTTAGTTGAGGTCCTGGGGGCCTCGGGTGAGTTTCGGATGCCCAACGGATCGATTTCTGGACTTAGGAGGTTGCTGAAGTTTTCTGGTGTGTGAGTTCTGGTTTCCTTATACGCGATCGCGTAAGGTAGCTGGGCGAGAGGATGGATTTGTTCTTCGCGTTCGCGGACAGGGTCATACGAACGCGTAGTGAAGTGAGGTGGTGCTTTGGGAACACAGAGACAAGGTCGCGTTCGCGTAGTGTTAAGTGGAGCAAAGCTGGGCCACGCGCTTTGCTCATTGCGAACGTGTGAAGACGTCCGCGATCGCGTGAGTCTGAGAGGTAGAGTATCACGTTCGCGTGGTGTTTTACACGTTCGTGTAGAGTTAATTTCTGGAGCAGCAAAGTTGTTCTTCGCGATCGCGAGGCTATTTCCGCGATTGCGATTAAGGAATCACTGGGCAGTATTAAACATTTCAAAAATAAGGGTTTGGCCATTTTTATCAAAACTTGAGTTTGGGAGCTCGTATTTGGACGAGAGTTTGGAGGATTTTCAGAGACATCGATTGGGTAATGATTCTACACTTGATTTTGGTTATATCCCATTAATCTATCATTAATTTCATCATTTAATTTCGGATTTGGGTTGAAAATTGGGAAAAATTGGAAGAAGTTATTCAACTAAGATTTTTGGGTTTTGATTGGTATTTTGACATCGGATTTGGATAATTTTGGTACAAGTGAACTCGTGAGTGAATGGGTGTTCATAATTGGTGACTTTTACTCGATTCCGAGATGTGAGCCCAGGGAGGCTTTTTGAGCGATTTTTCAATTTTTGCGTTAGCTTTGATTTCATTAGCTAGATTAGATTCTTATAGTTATATTTACGCTATGCAATTGATTTTGGTTAGATTTGGGCCACTCGAAACCGGATATTCGTGGGAAAGGCATTGTGACTGATTGATTGAGCTTGGTTCGAGGTAAGCGGCTTGCTGAACCTTGCGTGGGGGAACTCCCCTTAGGATTTGGTATTGTTTGATATGTGAGCATCGTGTAGGTGAGGTGACGAGTACGTACACGGTTTATTTATTGTAAAACTCCGTTTTTCACTAAGTCATAACTTGTTTTCTCCTTATTTGAAACACACTAGCATATGTAACTATCCCGTTTAGACTAGAATAGCATGCCTACTTGTTTAACTGCATATTTGAGATCTGTGCAGCATGTTTAGTGAAATTTCCTGCTTTCCTTGACTTGAACTTAGTCTAAACTGTAGGATTTCTTGTTGTAACTATTATTTCGGTAGGTTGCGCTGCATATTTACTTTGGGACAACGGAACGGTATTTCGGGAGATTCCCCTGTACTGCATATTTACTTTGGGACTATGGAACGATATTCCGGGAGATCTCCCTGCTCAGCATATTTATTTTGGGACAACTGAATGGTATTCTGGGAGATCCTCCTGCACATTTACTCTTGGGACTACGAAACGGCATCTCGGGAGATTTATTGTTGTTATCACTGTGTTCTGAGCTGTTGTCTTTCATTGATTCTATTCCTGTTAGATTTTTGTATTTATTTTTACTACGATATTTTACTCTGTCTTATTTCATTATATTTATACCAGTATGGCCCTGACCTGATCTCGTCACTACTCGACCGAGGTTAGGCTTGGCACTTGCTGGGTACCATTGTGCTGTACTCATGCCCTTTCCTGCACATGTGTTTCGTGTGCAGATCCAGGTCCCTTTTACCAACCTAGTCCTTAGTTGCAGTTGTTTCTGTTTCGGAGAACTTCAAGGTAAATCTATCTGCGCCCCCAGATCTTTGGAGTCCCCCTCTATCCCCCTATGTCCATTTATTTTTTATTTTTTTTGTAGAAATGATGTATAGAACAGTTAAGACTTCTTAGTAGCTTGTAATTTACGGTATTTCAGGTTTTGGGAATTGTTTTGTACATTTTCAGAGGTGATAATTGTATATGCCGAGTTCCATTCAGTTCCTTAGTAGATGTTTGTTACTGTTAGTAGTTAATGTTCGTGCTTTAGTTTCATTTCCGCAAAGTGTGAGGCTTACCTAGTCGAAGAGATAAGGTGCCGTCACGACGGTTCATGGAGGGAGAAATTGGGTTGTGACACCCCATTTAAGTCAGATTCGCGCTACGTAAAGTTCATTAAAGGAAGAAATGTCTTATATATCAAAAATAAATTCATTCACAGAGCACACCGAAATCTCTAGTTAAGAGCGAGCTGGGAATCCTATCCATTCCATCACAATCTTTGACGGTTTTTTTTTATTATCAAAGGAAAAATATTATTAATCTCTAGAATCTCAAATACAAACGATATTGTTTTCAACATCTCATACTCCCAGCTAAGGAGGACTCCTAACTACTTCCCTTGTCTATGCTATATGCTATAAGTTTATTCCTTATATCTACTTTTATTTACAAGTATTCCTCACTCTAGCTCTCCTTGTTGGATGTTTGTCTCTAATTTGTTATGTTCTTTCTCTGTTGTTTTGTCTTCCTTTCCAGCTTGCCTGCAATCTTAATTTTGCTTTATCTATGCACATATTTTATGAGGACTTGGAACTCGCTGCTTCCATAGCGCTTCATTCCTTACTTTCCATATTTTGTATCGGTGCTACCAATACGACTGCAACAAATGTATGGCACATTATTCCTTTTATCTTCTATGGTCATTCTCTTCCATAACCCACTAAGTTCTTTGTTCATGACTTCTATTTCTATCCAGTCTAGCATGATGTTTAGGCATGATTGTGACAGATGACACTCGAACAGTTGATATTGCACTGTTTAAGTATCTTGATCATATATTACACATTTATCATCCTGACTGACTCTCATTCTGAAAAGTCTCTCCTTAGTTAGAAGTTTGTCCTGCATTGCCAACCAGCAAATAAAACTATTTTTAGGTATATTATGCTTACTCCATACCCATTGCTACTTGGCCATCTCCCTTGTACTCCTCTCCTCCATTCATTGCCATTGCTGATTGAGTACTTCCAAGCTTATGTTAGCCAGCCATTCTCCATATACCCTACCTTGAATTTGTCCCTTATATTACATATCTTTCTCAAGTATCAACTATAGTTATTTGGTGGCTTATATTGCCACCATGATTATCCTTTTATATAAATATGATTGACCCATTTTACCCACATATTGTCTGCTTTCTGGGCAATGTGCCAAATATATTTAACCATTGTTGTCCCATTTCATGTGATACACTTTTTAACTCCCAATCCTCCCATCTTTTTAGGTCTACATATTAGATCCCAAGCTACGATAGGTGCTCTATTAGTAATGTCTTTGCCATCCTATAAGAAATTCTTACAAATGGATGTGATCTTCTTCAGTACACTCCTTGGTAGTATGAAGATTGATGTCCAGTAAGTTTGAGTGTGCATCAGCATTAAGTTCACCAGTTGCACCCTTCTGCATATGATAAGTTCCTTGATGCCCAGCTCCTTATTATAGCTGTCATTTTCTCAACCAACAGCTCACATTCTGTACTTGATAACTTCTTAGGGGAAATTGGCACCCCCCAGGTATCTGAATGGCAGTTTCCTCCTTTGGTACCCTGTAAGTTCACACAAATCAGCTATACATTGTGCATCCATATTGGCACATAAAAGATTAGACTTGCTTGCATTTGTATTTAGCCTAGATGTGTTTGCAAATGTCAGTGGTCCTCTTAACATAGCTACCACTAACTGTAATGTCCCTTCACAAAATAATAGTACATCATCTGCAAAACATAGGTGATTCAATTATAGGCTCCTGCACTTTGTGTGATATTCAAACCTCTGTATCTCTGTCACCCTCCTCATTATTCTTGTGAAGTATTTCATGTAGATTACAAAGATCAGTGGAGACATGGGATCTCCTTGTCTGAGTCCCCTTTCTCCTTTAATACACCCATACATTCCCCCATTTATAGCAATACTATACTGAGTGGTCGTGACGGAAGCCATTATCCACTTTATGAATTTTCGGGTAAATTTTAGTGCATGAAGCATTTCTTCTACAAATCCACATTCCACTGAGTCATATGCCTTCTTTAGATCAATCTTAATTAAGCAGCTCTGGGTAGTGTTCTTCCTGTTATAGAGTCTTATTAGGTCCTGACAAATCAGTATATTTTAAACAATACTTCTACCTACTACAAATGCACTTTGGTTCTCTGAGATTATTATGGGAAGCACCACTTTAAGTCTATTTCATAGCATTTTGGAAATGACCTTGTATAGTGTATTACAGCATGCAATTGGCATGTAGTCTCCCACTGAATTAGCATGGCTGCTTTTAGGCACTAATGTGATCAATGTCTTTTTAACAGCTTTCAGTATTTTTCCATTTCTGAAGAACTCCATTACAGCTTTAACCACATCAGCCTTTACAATATCCTAACTATCCTTAAAGAATTGACTCCCATAATTATCCGGTCCTGGAGATTTATCCCCAGATATCCCGCATAATGCCTCTTTCACTTCTTCTAAACTAAATTCTCTTTCTAGCATACTTCTCTGGTCATCTTTGAGTATATTGCCTTCCCTGACAAGGCCACTATTCACCCTTGTTCTGGCAGTTGTACTAGTTCCCAATAGATCTTGATAGAATTTAATGTAAGTATTTGCAATCCCCCTTGTTGATGTCTAAGTCTTACCCTCAGAGTCTTTAACTGAGAATATTTTTTTCATGTTTCTCCTAGTCTTTAGCATACTGTGGAAATTTTTTGTATTTTGATCACCTTGTGCTAACCATTGTAGTTTACATTTTTTTCTTAAGTACTAGTACTTGGTTTCTACCCAATTATTATAGTCCTCGGATAGAAGTCTTTCCATCTTCAGTAGTTCTTCATTCCTTGGATCTTGCTGAATTTTCTCCTGACAATCTTTTAATTCTTTTATGGATTCCTCGACTTTCCTCTCTGCTTCACTAAATTTTTCCTTTTTTAACTTTCTGAGGGTGCATAAGTTGTCCAGCTTTCCTATTAGTTCATACATCTTTGTTCCTCTCTTTTTTGTTTTCTATCCATTAGTAACTCTTTCTTTGAAATCGGGTGCTTGACTCTACATGTTGAAATATCTAAATACTCTGTTTTTTGCTTCTTGTTCCCCTCTTCCCAGTTTATTAGTGCAGGGCAATGGTTAAATAGCTATTCACTCATAAAATGCACTTCTGAATCAGGTAGTGCTACCATTCATTCAGTATTTATAATCACTTTGTCAATTCTGCTGTAAACCCTATGATGTTCTTCCTACTTGTTATTCCAGGTGTACAATGCTCCAGATGACTTCAAATCTTGCAAGTTGCATTCCCCCATAGATCTCCTGAAATCCTTTGTTTCTGCTAGTGTAATTGGGCTCCCTATTCTCTCATCCATATTGAGTACACAATTAAAGTCTCCCATCACTGCCCATGGGCCATTCATCTTTTCATATACTTCTTTAATATCATGCCACAATGGTCTTCTGAGTGCCATGTCATTATAAGCATAGATTATGGTTACCCAGAACTTCCTTCCTGTCCCCATATGCAACACCTCACAATGTATCAGATGATCTGATACTTTTATAATACCCACTCCATATATTGAAGGCTTCCACAATAACCAAATCCTTCCCCCAGGGTGCTGTGTCAAATTAGTAGTAAATGACCAATCATTACATAGGCTAAGAGCACCTTGTTAAGATTTAGCTCTCTTAACCTTAGTTTTCAAGAGACCATATAGACCTACCTTAGCATTGTGCATAAATAACTGCACTTTTTTTTACTTTTTTGGTCTATTTAGTCCCCTGGTATTCCAGAATCCTATTCTATCCATTAGGAGGGGGAGATCCCCTATCATTTCCCCCATTTTTGGACCATCTATGCATTGTTTTCCTTGCCATGTTGCATTGCTTCCCTCTTTACTAGCTTTGCCTGCCATTTCTCTATTCTGCAATCCCAAAGTTGCAAAAGCGTTTCCTGTTATAATTTCCATCTCCTGAGTGTGTACCCTTTTCTTAACATATTTTCCTACCTTGAATCCATTATTTTCACCCCTTTATTTATTTGTATTTGCCCTGATTGTACTCCTGCCCCATTATGCTGATAGTCCCATGTTCCATCATTTTCCCTTTCCCTTTGTTATTCTGTTCACCTCTTTTGTCTTCATGATCTGCCTTCTTAATTTGTGCAACTTTATCTACTTCAAATCCTCTCCATATATGCCTAAAGTAGCCATCCATTACTGGTTGGGGAGGATTTGATCCCAACACATAACAGACCACCGCCGAAGTCCAGTACTCTACCCCCTCTTTGATATCATCCTCTGTTATTTTAACATTCATATTCATTGTGTCTAGTTTATTAAGCTCCAATTCCTCCATTACTAGGGGAGTACCTACCACTTTGCTCCACGATTTAGGGCTATTCCCATAATTACTCACCTGGCCATTGTTGAGCCCTTCCTCTACTTCTTCTTCAACCATGTCTGCCCACGACGCTGATCCTGAGCTCGTCGGTACACTCTGTTCCAGTCTAATTGGGGTGACCCGCTGATTTTGTAGAGTAAGGCTTCGATTTAGCTCCAATGGGCTAATTCCTTGAAGAACATTTAGGCTTCTCGTTTTCTTTGCATCTGCAGATTGAGGAATTCCTTTGCTGCCTCCGCTGTGTGTTGAATTGTTTCCTTGATTTTGCTGACCTCTTCCCCAGCTTTCGATTTTCTCGTCATCTCCGGCATTAGCTGAGATAAATTCTCATTCTAGAGAGAGAAATTCCCTTTGGCGATTTTTAAAGTATCTCAATATGATTACTTGTTAGGTTCTTAGTTGGTCCTCATAATTTTTTTATGGTTCTTGTGATTACTTTGAAATGTTGCGCAATGATTCTTTCTTAATTATACAACTAAAATATTTGGTAGAAGATTCTTTCCAAGGAAAATCTTGATTTGCTTCAACATGGGTTCCAAGGTTCGTGGCTTGCTATCCACGTACACACTAATTGAAGTTACAGATAATTGATAACTAACTTTTAAGTAAACTATCATTTTCTCATACTAATACATCAAATAGGTTTTACGTTTTTTTAAACAGACAAACCGATATTATAGATAGATAAATTTTAAGGAGATTAAAAAGAAGAATCGACATAACAGTCTCTATAACGAGAAGGAAATGAAAACACTAGTTGTGTAGAAGTTAGAACACCTTTTGTGTCAAAGTTGTAAGAATATTATGAGTAAAACCAAGATCAAGATATATCAGGACGCGAAAATACTTAAGGTTCAATGATAACTGAGTACTTGTTTGAGTTATACTGCAAATTGATCAAAGATTAAGTCAGTCTATTAGATAGTTATTACACACAACCCATGTTATAAAATAATTTTGACGGTGTATTTATATAATAAGGGTTACGGAAAATGACCAAAAATATCCCTAGCGTATTGCAAATGGATCAAAAATGTCCTTCGTTAACCTTTTGGTCTAAAAATATCCTTAACGTTTTATTTTTGGCTCACATATACCCTTAACGTTTTATTTTTGGCTCACATAGACCCTTGAAATTAACAAAACATGGATAATAAATTTTTGGCTCACCTTCCATCAATATACCATATATTCTTTTATATGTATTTTATACCACATATATAAATTATATATATACATCATAATACATGTAAACAAACAAAATATACCATACATATTCTTTAAAGTTGTGTATTTTATACTTTATATATAGGACTATTATATAATTTATCACATATACTATTATAATAAAAAATATATAAGGGAGCGGTAGAAATTAACAAGGACACGTGTTAGTTATTTAAAGCTATATTGACATCTAATGGAGCAGAGTCGCTCCCTTATTTTAACATGTTATAACTTCGACCGATGGTTCTTATATATTTTCTATTATAATAGTATATGTGATAAATTATATAATAGTGGTATATATAAAGTATAAAATACACAACTTTAAAGAAAATGTGTGGTATATTTTGTTTGTTTAAATATATTATGATGTATATATATAATTTATATATGTGGTATAAAATACATATAAAAGAATATATGGTATATTGATGGAAGGTGAACCAAAAATTTATCATCCATGTTTTGTTAGTTTTAAGGATATATGTGAGCCAAAAATAAAACGTTAAGGGTATATGTGAGCCAAAAATAAAACGTTAAAGGTATTTTTAGACCAAAAGGTTAACGAATAGTATTTTTGAGCCATTTTCAATACGTTATGGGTATTAATGATTTGTTAGATTTATTATAGGTCTCATAGATTTGAGCATACATCTCACCACCGCACTGGACTCATCAAAAGCATAAGTGTACTATATAATAACCAAATATCACATTTATAATTGGCTTCATATTTATGAACTATGATCAAACCTGAGGTATTTAAAATATAAATAGAATATTTTTAATGTAACCTCATTTTTCTTCCTAAGGTAGGAGCTGAAAGTTCTTACGTTCCCTCAAAATATGAATTTTATCGTACTATTTTTCCTGTTTCGAAGTAGGGTTTAGAATTGGAACCTAAAAGAACGTTGCAAAGTCTACAAATAAATATTAATCGAAGTTACGTAATCTCTGGTGGAACTAGCTAGGAATATGCAATTATCAATTTCCTAATGCATCTTCAAATTGTATTGAATTTGACTCTTCTTTGAAATATATTGCCAGCTCTAAATGTGCCATTAAAAAAAAGCTTCATTTGTTGACCCGACTTAGTCAACTCTCACGACTATACTTGGTCACTTCTTCCTCCCCAAGAATCTTCTTCACTATTCCTTTTTTAATATTGGATATTTCTTCTGTTTAATAAAAGAAAATATAATATTGTTAAGGAAAAATATTAACAAGAGATAACAAATCTTAGCGTTTTCGATGAGAAAAAATTTACCCACACTCGTTATTTACACCAACATAATAGATATATAATATGAATTTGATATAACTAATGTTATTTGATGCAAATATGGAGTGTGAACAAATTTTTCTAGCTCAATGTAGGTCTTTCTTGTCACAAGAAGAGGATTGTGAAATTTGACGATTATATCTTAGTTTAGTAAAAACGTGGATCTTCAAGGACCTTTATAATACAAAATCATTGATAGAGAGAACAAGAACAAAATGGAGGCATTTATATTGTAAACATGTGGGATTGGGGGATGTATCGTTTGGATCCCGTTAATTATTGAAAATAATATATATATATATATATATATATATATATATATATATATATATATATATATATATGTGTGTGTGTGTGTGTGTGTGTGTGTGTGTGTGTGTAGAGATGGGGCTTTTAGCTATTACAACAACTAATTTTATAGGGAAAAGTAGTTTATTAGCTACTAGTTAATCATCTAATAGATCTTTTCGTTCTAAGAAGAAATCAATTATAAATACTAATACAATTTGAAAGTTGTCCACTAAGTTTCTCGTTTGCTTTTTAAAAGGAAAGCAATAAAAAAAGAACAAAGAAAATGAAAATCCATGTAGAAGACATGGCTTTTCTAATTGAATTAATTATTGGAAACAAAAAAAATTATTTAAGTCAAAGTTGAAAAGAGCTTTCGGAAAACATTTCTCATACTAAACATTGCATTCGCGTTTTAATTCCATAAACATACAGAGAAATTTATAAAATAGTTTGGCCATTATCAATTGTATTTTTATTTCGTGCACCAATATTAAAGTTATTACTTATCCCCTTATTCAATTTTCATTGAAAGAACCCAATAGCCTACTCTATCTAGTACCTAGGACAAGCCCCAAACTATTAATCGTGCAAAAATAGTTTTCCTAATATACTATAATTGTACCGATAATTATGGTAAATTTTTTATTTTATGAAAATAAACTGAAAAAATACTTAATCATACCGAATAAATTTACATGTGATTTTTTTTTTAATATTAAATTTAAAAATAATAAAGCATTATATTTTTTCTTGGACCTTGAAATTATGAAAACGGTTACAGGCCAATAAATAATTAAACTAAAAATCATATTCTTATTATGCCACTCCTACTGAAACTAAATTATTTTCATCATACTCACTAGCAAGACACAAAGTATTCTAGTGATTATTGTCACACCTCCTTTTTACCCCCCCCCCCCCCCCACAAAGGATAAATATGTATTATAGATTGTTGTGGGTTAAAGAGTTTTTCCAATTAAAGTAACAAATTTGAGTATGGATTATTTTATTTACAAAGTCGCCACTTGAAATTAATTTTTTTTGGGTGTTCCAAGTCACCTTTTATTTGAATCCCTATTCAATGGAAGGTTTGACTCTATTATTATTGGTCTGCAAAAATAAATTTCGGGTAAGGAATTCTGTTGGTGTAAGGCATTTCCGAGTCCCGTGGTTCTAGCACGGTCGCTTTATTGACTACAACTTGGCTTGAATTAATTTTAGATAAACTATGATTTATTAGTTTTCATATTTTATCTGTCCGCTTTCATATTAAAATATGGAATTATCTTTGAAAAACGAATCACGTGTGTGAATCCATTTTTATTGTGCCAAAATCATGTCACGCGTACGTGTACACAATTAATAGTATTTTATTATATTAAGATTGTTTTAACCAACGTTGCGCGAACACGTACTTCGATTTTGATTTGGAAAAAATCATAATCATGTCACGTGAACGTGTACATAATCACGATAATTGATTTATTACTGCGCGCCTAAAGCATACTAACGAAATTTATGAGTTATTTTCCTAAACTAGTTTGAGATTATTGTGAGGACATGAATTATGGAAATAACTTTGTGGATGAAGTATACAGTTTATTAAACCAAAGGTTTGTTTCAACTCAACACTTACGACCAAATTATTTAAAATAGATATCGACTTAACTCATGAATCAGTCGCACATAATAAGCAAACGAGACGAACCCAATAATTAAACTAACAACTCCAAAGACATATGACTAGATAAAAAGAGAAAAGATCCAAACAAAATAGATTCTACACAAAAGACTAAATCGCTAATGCATCTGATTCAACAAAGAAAACCAACATTTTGCAACTTAAGAAATTAATATTATTAAATTGGTCACCAAATAAAGTACGCCCACCCTTTATTAATTCAAAACCAATCTGCTTTTAATTCCAAAGAAAAAACTTGTTCTATCCTATTTAATTAATGAATTCAACAGTAAAAACATACTAGTTTACAAAATCTGAACAATACCAATATTGATCTAAGCAGTAGCGCATCGCTGAAAATTACACAAAAGCACTAAAATTGCACAAAACCACTAATTCAACATTAATTAGAGTAAAGCAAGAAATGAACCTCAAACTTTGAATCTGAAACTTTAACGGTTTCAGAGCTCCGTAATCCGAAAGTGAACTAAACCATGAACAAACAAATCGAACTCGGCGGACTCGGCTCGGACCTAAACTCGACTCAGAAACTCTAGCTATTTTCTGGTGGTGCTTTGGAGGTTAGAAGTTGGGTTTCAATGGCTATTTTGAAGATGTTTTAATGGAAGTTCAAAGTCGAAACTGGCATAGCATGGAGCTACTGGTTCGCCGGTTTCATGGCTGTTTTGGAGCTATTTTTTCAAGAGTTTGGGGGAGGGGGCTGTTTTCAGCTGATTTTCGTCACTGTTAAAGGCTGGTTCCAGAGCTAGTTTTTTCGATGAACAGGGTCCTTTTGATGACTGTTTTTGCTGCATATTTGGACGTGATTTTCGCAGCTGGTTTGGAGGTGTATTTGGGATCTTTTGTTGGTTTAATTGCTGGCATTTTTCATGCTTGTTCTTAGAGAAAGAAAAGGATTGAGCTCCCCCTTTTTGGGGGCTACTTTGATCTGTTTTTGACGAGGAAGAAAAGAGTTAGGGGTTGTGAGTGGGGGACAAAGTGTGGGGGACAAGCATGGGGGCAAACGTGGGGGACAAGCGTGGGGGACAAGAAAAAGTGGAGTGGGGACACGCATGGGGGACAAAGAGTGGGGACACATGTGGGAAGATGGGAGCGGAAAATATTCAAGAACGGTAAAAAATTAGGTGCTCACAGCATGCCCCTCTTTGTTTGGAAACATTAAAAGTTTTCAGGCAAAGATAAAGTGAGCCGTGTGACTAAGTTTTGACCATATCGTTATTCAAAAGAGGAAGAAAATAAAAGAAAAAGGTACAACCGAGTCCTGATTTTGGACAGCCTACATATTCCGGGTTATAAGGGAATCAAGTCGCGTGTTGTTCAAAGAAAAAGGATGGAATGCTGAGTTGGAGAGTCGAGTGAGTTTTCGTCGAGGCTCTGTTCTGTAATCTAGTTATTACATCAAAAGAAACTAAACAAATCTATCAACTATGAGTTACAAGATTCCTATCTATAAGTCTTCTAAAACTTGATCTTGAGTCTTGATTGGTTCTTCACGTAGACTCTGATTTGAACCTTGATGCTTGCTAGCTGCAAGTGCTTGTTCATTGTTCTACAATTTCTTCTGAGCAAAACGGGAAATATGAAGCTCGTAACTTCAGTCATGTCTTGAATAGTCCGTATCCTTTCCATCTGCTTCTGCATTTGGATTCACTTTCTTTTCCTTTTCTTTTCTTTATTTTGGATTGAGACTTTTTCTTTTATTTATCTCGAACAATGTGCCTCGAGGTAAAACCTGCTCAGACATCATAACAAACAAACGAACGAAATTTTTCTGCCCCAGTTTTCACTAGAAAAATTTCGTGAGTTATTGTAACAAAATTCTAAACTACTTATTTATTAAAAGCAATAAAAAAAATGGGAATGGTATATCCTGAAAAGGTCATGATCCCAAAATAATGTCTCAACTAAGTATTGGTGTACCTTATATTGGGAAAATGTGACAAGGTAATGGGATACCCTGTATTGGCAATGATATCAGGGAGTGGTGTGCCATGCATTTAAGCTCAAATCAACTAGGGAATGAAGTATCCTATGTTGGATAACACAGCTAGGGATTAGTGTAGCCTATACTGGTAAGGAGATCAGGGATTGGTGTACCCTATACTGGTAACGAAATATAATCAGGGGATGGCGCCCTGTATTACTGAAAAAGAAATATAACCAGGGGTTGGTGCCCTGTATTACTGAAAAGGAAAGGTAATCAGGGGTTGGTGCCCTGTATTACTGAAAAGGAAATGTAAACAGATTCGGCACCCTGTATTACTGAAAAGGATAATGTAACCAGGGGTTGACGCACTGTATTACTGAAAAGAAAATGTTACCAGGGGTTGGTGCCCTGTATTACTGAAAAGGATAATGTAACCAGGGGTTGGCGCCCTGTATTACTGAAAAGGATAATGTAACCAGGGGTTGACGCCATGTATTACTGAAAAAATGTTGAATCCCCGAGGCGAAAAGGGTCTACCTGGGTTAAACTACGAAAAGCAAACCTGAGCAAAGAGTACTTCTACCCGGAACTATGAGCTGGATCCCCCTAGGCGAAAAATTTCTACCTAGGTTAAGCTACGGAAAATAACCTGGGCGAAGAGTACTTCTACCCGGAACAATGAGCTGGATCCCCCTTGGCGAAAAGGTTCTACCTGGGTTAAGCTATGATTAAAAACCTGAGCGAAAAGTACTTCTACCCGCAAATATGAGCTGGATCCCCCTAGGCGAAATGGTTCTACCTGGGTTAAGCTACGTAAAACAACCTAGGAGAAGAGTACTTCTACCCGAAACTATGAGTTGGCTCCCCCTAGGCGAAAAGGTTCTACCTACGTTAAGCTATGAAAAACAATCCTGGGCGAAGAGTACTTCAACCCGGAACTATGAGCTGGATCCCCCTAGGCGAAAAGATTCTACCTCGGTTAAGCTATGAAAAACAACCTGGGCGAAGAGTACTTCTACCCGGAACTATGAGCTAGATCCCCCTAGGCGAAAAGGATCTACTTGGGGTTAAGCTACGTAAAACATCTTGAACGAAGAGTACTTCTACCCAAACTATGAGCTGGATCCCCCTAGGCGAAAAGGTTCTACCTGGGTTAAGCTACGAAAAACAACCTAGGCGAAGAGTACTTCTACCCGGAACTATGAGCTAGATCCCCCTAGGCGAAAAGGTTCTACCTGGGTTAAGCTACGTAAAATATCCTGAGCGAAGAGTACTTCTACCCGGAACTGTGAGTTGGCTCCCCCTAGGCGAAAAGGTTCTACCTGGGTTAAGCTACGAAAAACAATCTTGGCGAAGAGTACTTCAACCCGGAACTATGAGCTGGATCCCACTAGGCGAAAAGATTCTACCTGGGTTAAGCTATGAAAAACAACCTGGGCGAAGAGTACTTCTACCCGGAACTATGAGCTAGATCCCCCTAGGCGAAAAGGTTCTACTTGGGTTAAGCTACGTAAAACATCCTGAACGAAGAGTACTTCTACCCAAACTATGAGCTGGATCCCCCTAGGCGAAAAGGTTCTACCTAGGTTAAGCTACGAAAAATAACCTGGGTGAAGAGTACTTCTACCCGGAACTATGATCTGGATCCCCTTAGGCGAAAAGGTTCTACCTAGGTTAAGCTAAAAAACCAATCCTGGGCGAATAGTACTTCTACCCGAAAATATGAGCTGGATCCCCCTAGGCGAAAATGTTCTACCTGGGTTAAGCTACGTAAAACAACCTGAGTGAAGAGTACTTCTACCCGGAACCATGAGCTGGATCCCCCTAGGCGAAAAGGTTCTACCTGGGTTAAGCTACGAAAAAACAACCTAGGCGAAAAGTATTTCTACCCGGAACTATGAGTTGGATCGCCCTAGGCAAATGGTTCTACCTAGGTTAAGCTACAAAAACCAATCCTGGGCGAATAGTACTTCTACCCGGAAATATAAGCTGGATCCCCCTAGGCGAAAATGTTCTACCTGGGTTAAGCTACCTAAAACAGCCTGGGCGAAAAGTGCTTCTACCCGGAACTATGAGCTAGATCCCCTAGGCGAAGAAGGTTCTCCCTGGGTTAAGCTACGTAAAACAGCCTGGGCGAAAAGTAATTCTACCTGGAACTATGAGCTGAATCCCCCTAGGAGAAAAGGTTCTACCTGGGTTAAGCTACGTAAAACAACCTGAGCGAAGAGTACTTCTACCCGGAACCATGATCTGGATCCACCTAGGCGAAAAGGTTCTACCTGGGTTAAGCTACGAAAAAATAACCTGGGCGAAGAGTAATTCTACCCGGAACTATAAGCTGGATCCCCCTAGGCGAAAAGGTTCTACCTAGGTTAAGCTACAAAAATCAATCCTGGGCGAATAGTACTTCTACCCGAAAATATGAGCTGGATCCCCCTAGGCGAAAATGTTCTACCTGGGTTAAGCTACGTAAAACAACCTGAGCGAAAAGTACTTCTACCCGGAACTATGAGCTGGATCCCCCTAGGTGAAAAGGTTCTACCTGGGTTAAGCTACGAAAAAATAACCTGGGCGAAAAGTACTTCTACCCGGAACTATGAGTTGGATCGCCCTAGGCAAATGGTTCTACCTAGGTTAAGCTACAAAAACCAATCCTGGGCGAATAGTACTTCTACCCGAAAATATGAGCTGGATCCCCCTAGGCGAAAATATTCTACCTGGGTTAAGCTACCTAAAACAGCCTGGGCGAAAAGTGCTTCTACCCGGAACTATGAGCTAGATCCCCCTAGGCGAAGAAGGTTCTACCTGGGTTAAGCTACGTAAAACAGCCTGGGCGAAAAGTACTTCTACCCGGAACTATGAGCTGAATCGCCCTAGGCGAAAAGGTTCTACCTGGGTTAAGCTACGTAAAACGAGAGGTATGAACAATAGTTATGCATTTTAAAAATAAAGGAAAGTGGAGATTTTGAGGAAACTTACCTTTGGTGACATTCATCCTTTAGAAATCATCATTCTTCACTGTTTTGTTCATGCTGCAAACAAAGAAAAATTGTGAGTTTTGAAAATAGTGGTCAGTTTGTTGCCCTGATGTCTTTGGAAGCTTGGCTTTGTGCCCATCTTCTTTTGATGATGATTTCAACCTGCCACTAGATATTTCCTGAATACCACTAGCATGTCTAGCCCCAGAGAGCCTTTGACTTTTCAAACTTTTACATGATGGTTGGTCGCGTGGGACTTAACCTTGTCAACTTTGTTTTGCCTTTGTGGAATTTCACTTTCGACTTCTTTCCTCCGAAACTTTCAATTTCTGAGAATTGGGGAACCTTTAGCTTTTCAAACTTTGCTAAAACGGTTAGCCACTTGGGACTTAACCTATTCAACTTTATTTTGCCTTGTAGGCACTTTCAATTTGATTTCCTCTTTACAAGAGTTTTTGATTTCTAAGCATCAGCCGCCATGGCCAGTCGGTGTCGACTTGATGTTGTTGCCGAGTCTGGGTGCCTTTTTTGCATATTAGCTTGTATCAAACGAAAGCCCTGTAAATCAGTCTTGCTATCCCTTCTTTGCTTTAGTTTTGGAACAGAGTTAGACCAAAATGGATTCGAAGAAAAACAAACAATGGAATGGATAATGAATTTAGACAAGAGGTATCCCTTTCGGGGAAGGAAAGAATGACTTATCTGGAGTATATACGGACTTCAATGAACATGACATGCCTTTTGGATTTGATGTTTGATCTGTGTAAACTGTCCGACTCTTAGAAATTCATCATAACTTTTGCCTCGAATCCTAGAAACCTTGCCCAGGATTATCAATACCAATAGCTGTGAAGATCCTCTTTTCGATCAGTAGTGCTCTTTGCGGGTTTTCACCACCTAAACTCTCTCAATTCTCTTCTCACCATCGCCTTATAGTGCCATTTGCAGGTTTTTACTAACAAGACTCTCATTTTCATTTTCTTTGCTCGTTATCGCCCTATGGTGCCCGTGAGAGTTTTCACCAATAAGACTCTCTCATTTTATTTCTCTCATTTTGGTAAGATCAGATCCAAGTGATTGTATCCTCCAATTCTTGAACATTCTCGTTGATTGATCGGAAGGACTTGAAAAGGATTTGGGTAAAAAGGATTTGGACTGAATTACAACTTTGGAACCTCTCAGGCGAAACCATCGCCGAACCATTATAACACCTGCCCCAGTTTCAACTTTTGGGGGAATGTAGATTTTTATTTTGGTGTGACTGAACCCCAGAGAGAGGCTGCCTATGTATCCTTTCGGAATTAAGTCGAACGTAGTTCGATTAACATGAACTTGTTTGATTTTATTTATTTTATTTTTTTTCTTTTTTCTTTTTTTTTCTTTTTTTTTTTCTTTTTTTATTTGTTTTTCTTCTTCTTCTTTTTTAAATAACATCTTCAGGTTCCAAAGAGGGTAATCAAAGAAAGGTAACCGGCTCAAAAGGGTTAGCAAAGGATTGATGGTGTTTGGATAGCGAGAATGAAAGCCTTCATCATCCCAATCAGAGAACATTAATGCTATATAGAGGGTCAAACATAGTACCTTTTGACTGCATCCGCGTTGACGGTTGTTTCAGGGACACTTTCTTCGTTGCTTCCCAGGTACAACGCTCTCTTTTGCAGTACTCTCATTACAATGTATGTACCTTTCCAATTTGGAGCCAATTTTCCTTTAGCTTCTTCATGAGTTGGGAGGATACGTCTCAGAATGAGTTGTCTTATTTTAAATTTATTGGGCCGCACTTTCTTGTTGTAGACACGGACCATTCTTTGTTGGCACAACTGCCCGTGGCAAATTGTGGCCAATCATTTTTCATCCATCAGTGTCAATTATTTCAATCGATTCTTGACCCAATCTTTATCCTCAATCCCGGCTTCAACAATGATCCGAAGAGAGAGACTCTCAACTTCGGTCCAATTTTCTATTTATTTTCTTACAAGCCTTGTCTTCAAAATATTTTGTTTCTTGATCTATTATTTCGGAGTCTGACAACGTTTTAGGATCTGGGCATGAAGTCCACAAGCATGTCATGTCATTAAAATCTGCATTAATAGAACTAAAAAGAGAATAAGAAAAGTGACAAGATTAAGAAAAGAAACATTCCCCGACAATGAAATATTAATTTCATTTGATTTTTTTATTTTTTTTTATTTTTTTAAAAAAAGTTTTTAAGATAGAAGGGTTTACATCAGAAAGCAAAGCAGTGAAGTAAAAATATTCGGATTAGATCCTGAAATAATTCGGACGCAGAAAAGATAGCAAGACCGGCTACCGAGACTCCCATATGACAGAGAACTTTTCAGGTTTTGCGCCCGTTTTTAGGTTTCTCTTCTGTCTCGGCAATGGCTGCAATGGCCTTCAGTGCCAGATCAAATTCCTCATCTTTACAGATCATTCCGATTACTGGCCCATTGATGTGAGTAGGCAGAGAATTGTTTATCATATTAGAGGCCTCTTCATCCCTAAGCACTATTTCCTTGACATTGATGAGGTCTTCCACTGCTCTCTTAAGAGTCTAACAGTCTTCTGTATCATGTCTGACTGCTCCAGAGTGGTATTCACATCTAGCATTAGCCTGGTGCGAATGAGACTCAGGGCTTGGCCGGTTCGGGGCTACTGGCCACAATAGACCTAGCCTGACTAGCTTTTTGCACAAGATCGAGTATGATTCACCAACAGGGGTAATCCATCTCGGGAGGCTCTCTCTCTTCTTTCTTTCTTCTTTTCCTTTTTTTTTTGATTTATTTTTTCATATCTTGTTTTTTTTTGTTTTTTTTTTGTTGTTTTTCGCTCTTTTTTTTTCTCTGTTATTTTTTTGTCACTCTTTCTCTTTTCTTTTCTTTTTTCACTCAATGTTTTTTTAATATTTTTTTTTTACTCAATTTGTTTATGGCTATGATCGAATCCGATGGGGATTACCTACGTATCATGACGCTGCATGAATCAGATCATTACGTAGTTCAGGAATACCTGGAACAAAGTACATAAACTAGCTCTTTTTCTTTTTTTTCTTTTAGAATGTTTGAAAAGAAGAATTCTTAAAGGAGAAAGAAAATATTTTTTTTTTGGATTTTGATTATTTTTGTTTTTGGATTTTTTGAGAGAAACAAAGACTTCTAAAAAAGGAAAAAAAATATATTTTTGGATTTATTTTTTTTTTCAAATGAAAGACTTCTAAAAAGAAAGAAAATATTTTTGTTTTTTTTTCCGGCGAGAATCAGACCCGAGTAGTTCGGTGGATCAGAAATAAAATAGATAAACTAACTCTTTTTCATGTACAATTAATCCGATAAAATTTCCTAGCAAAGAAAATATTATTTTTTTTCGATTGTTTTTTTTTTTTTTTTTTGAAATTGGTGAAAGAAAAACTTCTAAAGTAAAAAAACTATTTTTGAATTTTTATTTTGTTTTTTTTAAAATTTCAAAAGAAAGAATTTTTTTTTTTTTGGATTTTGGGAGAAAGACTTAAAAAAAAGGAAGAAAATATTTTTGGACTTTTGGTCTCAAAAAAAAAGAAGCTTCTAAAGAAGTAATTAAAGGAAAATATCTTTTTGAATTTTTAAAAATTGGGGGCCGAAACCGATGAGGTTTGCCTATGTATCTCACATCCGGTGAGAATCAAACCCGCGTAGTTCGATGAAAATCAACTATGTTCTTTTTTTTATTTTTTTATTTTTATTTTAATGAAAATTAATCTTCAAAAACCATATGCGCTAGACCACATCATTTTTTTCTCTGTTCGTCCAACTGATTTATGCTAAAGTCGGTCGACATGAAAGCCTCCCAAATAATGCAACAAGTAGCACATAACATGATATAATGGTCTTAACCAGGTACCTGTCCTAAAACAGAACTCGGCCCATGAGTCGACTGCTGCTAAGTCAAATGCACATGATGCAAATAAAGCATAGCCTACTAGGGATATTCATTGCTTGTGGCTTGTTCTTCTAAGTTTGTAAATCCTAAAGGAGATGGTATCTAGACCTGGCTTACCCGGACGGACAACCCGAGCCGAGGAGAGTCAAGCATTACCAGTAGTAGAACAGCACTGGCTAGCTAACGGCTCTCCCGCCTAAACATGTGTGACTAAATCCTTTACCAGAAGCTGGTAGGCTAACTGGCTTTATCTCAAGATAGAAATTTTGTGATGCTGGTAGGCAAACACAATATAACTAATTATCAGAAGACTCAGAGGGATGCGAGAGAAGATACAATTTATATGTACAGTTCAACAATATCAAAACGGTAAAAACTCTACAAGTAACACATTAGGCCCAAATAAATCACAATATATACAAAAATTAATAAAGCCAAACAAAGTCAATGTACAAGCTCGAATTCTTAAAGTCCCCAGCAGAGTCGCCAGAGCCGTCACACCTCCTTTTTACCCACCCTCCCCCTCCCCTACAAAGGATAAATATGTATTATGGATTGTTGTGGGTTAAAGAGTTTTTCCAATTAAAGTGACAAATTTGAGTAGGGATTATTTTATTTACAGAGTCGCCACTTGAAATTGATTTTTTTTGGATGTTCCAAGTCACCTTTTATTTGAATCCTTATTCAATGAAAGGTTTGACTCTATTATTATTGGTCTGCGAAAATAAATTTCGGGTAAGGAATTCTGTTGGTGTAAGGCATTCCCCGAGTCCCGTGGTTCTAGCACGGTCACTTTATTGACTACAACTTGACTTGAATTAATTTTAGATAAACTATGATTTATTAGTTTTCAAATTTTATCTGTCCGCTTTTATATTAAAATATGGAATTATCTTTGAAAAACGAATCACGTGTGTGAATCCGTTTTTATTGTGCCAAAATTATGTCACGCGTACGTGTACACAATTAATAGCATTTTATTATATTAAGATTATTTTAACCAACGTTGCGCGAACACGTACTTCGGTTTTGATTTGGAAAAAATCATAATCATGTCACGTGAACGTGTACATAATCACGATAATTGATTTATTACTGCGCGCCTAAAGCATACTAACGAAATTTATGAGTTATTTTCCTAAACTAGTTTGAGATTATTGTGAGGACATGAATTATGGAAATAACTTTGTGGATGAAGTATACAGCTTATTAAACCAAAGGTTTGTTTCAACTCAACACTTACGACCAAATTATTTAAAATAGATATCGACTTAACTCATGAATCAGTCGCACATAATAAGCAAACGAGACGAACCCAATAATTAAACTAACAACTCCAAAGACATATGACTAGATAAAAAGAGAAAAGATCCAAACAAAATAGATTCTATACAAAAGACTAAATCGCTAATGCATCTGATTCAACAAAGAAAACCAACATTTTGCAACTTAAAAAATTAATATTATTAAATTGGTCACCAAATAAAGTACGCCCACTCTTTATTAATTCAAAACCAATCTGCTTTTAATTCCAAAGAAAAAACTTGTTCTATCCTATTTAATTAATGAATTCAACAGTAAAAACATATTAGTTCACAAAATTTGAACAATACCAATATTGATCTAAGCAGTAGCGCATAGTTAAAAATTGCACAAAAGCACTAAAATTGTACAAAACCACTAATTCAACATTAATTAGAGTAAAGCAAGAAATGAACCTCAAACTTTGAATCTGAAACTTTAACGGTTTTAGAGCTCCGTAATCCGAAAGTGAACTAAACCATGAACAAACAAATCGAACTCGGCGGACTCGGCTCGGACCTAAACTCGACTCAGAAACTCTAGCTATTTTCTGGTGGTGCTTTGGAGGTTAGAAGTTGGGTTTCAATGGCTATTTTGAAGATGTTTTAATGGAAGTTCAAAGTCGAAACTAGCATAGCATGGAGCTACTGGTTCGCCGGTTTCATGGCTGTTTTGGAGCTATTTTTTCAAGAGTTTGGGGGAGGGGGCTGTTTTCAGCTGATTTTCGTCACTGTTAAAGGCTGGTTCCAGAGCTAGTTTTTCCGATGAACAGGGTCCTTTTGATGACTGTTTTTGCTGCATATTTGGACGTGATTTTCGCAGCTGGTTCGGAGGTGTATTTGGGATCTTTTGTTGGTTTAATTGCTGGCATTTTTCATGCTTGTTCTTAGAGAAAGAAAAGGATTGAGCTCCCCCTTTTTTGGGGCTCCTTTGATCCGTTTTTGATGAGGAAGAAAAGAGTTAGGGATTGTGAGTGGGAGACAAAGTGTGGGGGACAAGCATGGGGGCAAGCGTGGGGGACAAGCGTGGGGGACAAGGAAAAATGGAGTGGGGACACGCGTGGGGGACAAAGAGTGGGGACACGTGTGGGAAGATGGGAGCGAAAAATATTCAAACAAGGTAAAAAAATTAGGTGCTCACAATTATGAGTAGCAAACTACATTAATGTATTGAATACGTTTCCTTTGGTGTGATTTAGATTTATTTTTTGAATATTAAATCTTCTTTAGACTTTATTTTTGAGTCCAATTTGGTTAATATCTTTTCACTCGCGTGATTTATATTTTTTTTGTCTTTGTTTATTAGTTTCATTTACGTTGTTGTAGACTAGTTGATGGATCTATACTCTGACCATTTTTCATATTTTCTTAACTCATCACTCTTTAAATAGTAAAAATATCTAGAGAGTTTTGCTAAATTCTATAAAAGTAGGTATGTTGTTGCATTATACTTCTATTAGTGACTTTTACATGCATGACATTTTTAAAAATACCGAAAAATTAATCGAATCATACTGATACTGAAGAAAAACCGACATGATTGGAATGATTTTGAAAAATCTAATTTTAATTATATAATAAAGTATCCGAAAAATTGATATAATACTAATTTTATAAAATAACCGGCCAAACCGAATTAGTAACTCCCGTATAGATAAGTGACACATTATTGGGGTTTAAAAGAGTCCCAAACCCATGTCCCCCTGATCAAGGGTAACAGATGCTCCCGCATCCCAATATATGTAATGTATTACATTTTTTGAGAGTTAAATTAATTAGTTTTTGAATTTATATTGAATTAGATCAATTAAGATTTAAAATTTAAATTTAAATATTTAAAATTATTTTAAAAATATAATAAGTACAATTCTTTTTATGTTAATGCATCGAGAATATATTTTAAAATATTGATCAATATTCTTGTATAGTAAAAAGTCAAATACTCCACATCACAAGAATTGAATCGAAGAGAATAACTAAAAAGAAGCTATGGGGACTCGTTTGGTACAAGAGATGAGGGATAATTAATTTCGAAATTAAATTTGAGATAAGTTTATTTTATATTTAATTGGGATAAAATCATAGTATAACTAATTTTAAAATTAGTTATTCTGAAATTGTAATATTTTTTTTATATCTATAAAAAAATAAAATAATTAATCTCAAAATAACTAATCACGAAATTATTAATAATGAGATTACTTATATCTCACTCAAACAAACCCTCAATGTCACAATTCTTGGGGACATTCATCACACAACCCCACATGTGCACCGCCAAATGATCTTCCCATATCTTCCAATAAAGTAATTCATTATATATTATTAAAAATTTAATAAAGAAAATCAATAGGACGTATTATGTGTACGTGGAAACTTTAGGGAGTGCGTCAGTGCAAAAGCTGATCTTCTAGTGGCCCCTGTTGCAAAAAGGTGGCCGTTAGTTTAAACGGCAAAGTCCCTTGTAATTTTATGTTTATGTTTATTTATACCCAAACCCATGGTTTCCAATTCCAACTTCTCATTTCCTGTTTGGTCAAGCCATTGAATTAACGAGGAATTGAAAAAGTCTTGTTTGCAACCTCACCCATTATACTTTCACTAATAAACGCTTCTGGTGCTCCTAGAAGTAGAATAAAATAATTTAACGGGCGTTTGGACATAAGAATTGTAAAATTCAAAAAAATAAAGTGAGAAAAATTCTCAACTGAAAATAATATTAGAAAATTAGAGTTGTGTTTGGACATGAATATAATTTTGGGTTGTTTTTGAAATTTTGTGAGTGATCTGAGTGAAAATTTTGAAAAATAGCTTTTTGGAGTTTTTCAAATTTTCGAAAAATTTCAAAATGCATCTTCAAGTGAAAATTGAAAAATTTATGACCAAACGCTGATTTCGAAAAAAAGTAAAAAATTTCAAAAAAAAAGTGAAATATTTCTTATGTCCAAACGGGCTCTTAGCACCAGATACTTTTCATCAAATTAAGTAATTTAATCTTAGCAATTACATATTAAAGTAACAACAACAACAACAACGACGACCCAATAAAATTCCATAAGTGGAATATGGGAAGAGTAGTGTGTACGCAAACCTTACCCCTACCCCGAATGAGTAGAGAGGTTGTTTTCAAAAGAAGACAGAAAAGACGAGAAGAGAAGGGAAGAAACAATATGTTAGTACCATCAAACAGAAACCAAAGAAATAATAACATCATAAGAACTAGGAAATAGTTGAAATGCAATAACAAAACGAGAAAATAAGCCCCGATGCTATGAAAAAAGGAAGGATAGTGTGAACATAACATAAACCACTAGCAGTCTAAGGCCACCCCTATCGAACTAGCCTCACCCCCGAACTCGACTACGTCCTAACCTACAACCCTAATGCTCGACCTCCACACCTTTCTATCAAGGGTCATATCCTCGAAAATCTGCAGCAATGACATGTCTTGTCTGATCACCTCTCCCCAATACTTCATAGGCCGCCATCTACCTCTTCTCGTTTCCCGCCAAGGTCAAACTCTCGCACCTCCTTACCGGTGCATCGGGACTCCTCCTCCGCACGTACTCGAATCATCTGAGCCTCGCTTACCACATCTTGTCATCCACATGAGCCACACCCGTATTAAAGTAACAATACTTAACAAATATATATATACAAAAATCGTTCTATTTATTAAGTTGTCGAGTGAGTTTGTCGTTTATTAAGTTGAATTTTCTAAATCGCATCTTTAGCCCCCCCCAGATTCTAGACACAGTTTCTAGCTTTGGAGAGCGAAGACGAATTCATATATACAATGCATCTAAGCTGATGTTATTATATATTATTATTATTATATATTTTAAGTGGAAATTATATACTCCTTCAGTTTTAATTTATATGAATTTATTTTCTTTTTAGTCCGTGCCAAAAAGAATGACTCATTTCCCTATTTGGAAATAATTTACCTTTATGCAATGATTTATAGCCACACAAAATATATGTGATTCATTTTACACCACAAGTTTAAAAGTCTTCTCTCTTTTCTTAAACTCTGTGCCCAGTCAAATGGATTCAAATAAATTGAAACGAAAGGAGTATATATATATATATAGTCATAAAAAAAATTCAAAAAAACAGTTGCTCTACAAAAGAGAAGTGCATTATGCAAATTAATCACAATATAGTTGACTTGTTTATAGTTTATCTAGAAAATATTAGAGGTTGGAGACTTAAAAGTTAAAACTATCTGTCTGCGTGTCAAATTAAGTCTATGGAAACAATTTAGTTGCATTTGTTCCTCCTGATCTATACTTATTAGAGCCAATTATTAGCAGTGTCCATTGTTTGTGCATTGTTAGTTCCTGTAATATAAAAGGCGAAAGGGCAGGTCAAGATATTTAAAACACTAGAGATCGTATTTTTTTTCCTGTATTTCAAATACTGTGTACAATTCCCAATAAATTGTTGGGGGTTCTTTTAATGGTTTTAGTACATACAGGATATTGACAGAAACTTTTTTGGAAAGTTAATAAATTCAAGAATCCATTTCGTTCCGGTCATTTCGACCAGTAAATCATGAAGTGTAAAGTACTGCTAAAAAATCAGGTTTTAGCGATAATTCTTTAGCTAAACAGAAAAATTAATCGCTAATTTTATTTAGCGACGGATTAGTAACGGATTATAAAAAAAAATTGCTAATTATGAGCATTTTAGCGACAAATTAGCGACGACATAATTTGTAGCTAATTCCAGTCTCACTAGCTTGTTAGTCCGATAATACTTTAGATCATTATAAAGTTAGACACTCTGTAATATCATCCTTATATAACAATTATTCACTACAAAAGTCAAATTTTTTTCGGAATCGATTTTTATATAATATTATAATATATATATATATATATCCTCTATATAAAAATATTTTACTGTAACAGTCAAAAATATCGAAACAAATGAGATTGTTATAAAATATTTCGACTATAGTTATTTCGGACTCTTATAAACCGCTTCGACTCGACGTGAGTCCCAATTTTTAAGAGAAAAATTGTGTTTAAAACATAAACACTTTTTGTGGTATAAAGTATTTTGAGAATAGGGAATAACAAGTTTTTCCAGGATACCTTCACACTTACTGGCCATGATCACGGGTTTTGCAATTTTGACATGACCATTGACTAGATCTAGCATGATAATTTGATATGATCTATCTAGTTTTGAGATGTTCACCAACTAATTAAGCAATGAAGAAGAGCAATGCAAAAGATCGCCTTTTTTCTAGAGGCTTGAAGCACCGGAAGATGAACAATCGCTAAGGATCGAATAACTATAAACAATGAACGGTCAGCTCGGTGTACAAAGCATTCCACGTTCATGCAAGATTCGAGGAAGGTCGTCTGTATTCCAAGGGGTGTAATACGGACAACCTAATCTAATGTAAGCATTAGTGGCTACTTTCACTGCTCGAATCCGTAACCTATAGGTCGCATGTAGACAACTTTACCGTTGCTCCAAAGCTCCTCTTCTAATAATTATAAACAATAAAATGGCAGTCAAGTACACAAACCATCCCGCATTCATCTAGAGTAGGGCCGCACCCCAATGGGTGTGACGTAAACAATCTAACCTAATGCAAGCATTAATGGCTGCTTCCACGACTCGAACGCATGACCTATAAATCAGACGGAGACAACTTTATCATTGTTCCAAGCCTTTTTAATTAATAACTATAAGCAATGATAAATGTAAAACACCAGTATACTTTTAGGATAGATAAACTTTGAGCTCAGATGATGAAAGTGACTTCTGGTAATGCATGCATGTGAACTGAGCATGTGTGTCCTCTGATGGCTAGCTGCAAAGATGGGTCTCATAGGAGTTGCTGTATTTGAGCTTAGCAACTGGGTCAGAAGAGTTGTTACGTGATCGGTGACAGTGATTGGTGCACGTGTGCTCGGTCGAGGTGAATTTTACAGGGCCAGTTATGCGAAATTACGAGTCCGGAACCAACGTGTGGTATTTTTGGACTCAACGCACAAAAATTGATAAAAAAAATTGTTGGACTTTTAAGCTTGGTTTAGCTTAATTTTAAGCTTGGTGTAGTTTAAAGAGGTTGAATGGGAAATGGAGGGAAAATGAAATATTTGAGTTTCCCTCCTTGGCAAAGGGACATTGTTTCATATTGGGGAAGAAAAGATTGTTGATGAGTATATATACAATTGCTCTTCTTCTGACTCTTAAAGAGTTAAGAAGAAGGCAAGCCTCACGCCGTCGTCGTCGCTCGGCTCGGCTTCGGCCTCGCCTTCAGCTTCGGGACCATTGAGTGTTTCGAAGTTCACCGGATTTTTTGGTACCAATACGCTGGTGAGTTAAATCGTTATATCCTGGGAGGATAATATTCCAACACCTCGGATACTTGAGAGGAATAATTTCCTTAAGGACACACTGTGCATTTAGTGGGCTCTATTTATTCCAATATTGTTTTTCGAGAATTTATTTAGTGCAACTAGTTCTACTAACTTTCTGTTTCTGTTTTTATTTAAGAAAGTTTAATAGTTTTTATTATTTATTACAGTAATACAGAGTGAATAACAATCTTAAGAAAATTATTTTATTGTATTTTGTATTCTGTTTGTGGAGATTAAAACATGTGTGATTTTTTACTTCTTCTGAATTTTACTATTCTGACTTGAAGATATAAAAACTTCATCGGAGTATTGAAATTCAGAAACGATTTGAAGAACAAAATTTTACCGTTTTCTGTGAAACAAATATAAAAACTTTGATTTTTTATTTATTAAACGTACTGGTTATTATTAATTACAGTATTGTTTACCATTCTGTTTTCTGCCATTAATTGAACTCTTCTGTTATTGACAGTGAGAAATTATAATTGATAACGGAAATCCTTCTGCGACCGTTGCGGCAACGGCGATAGCCTCGTCAAGCCGAACTACTGTTCCACCGGCCGAGAAACTGGGAAAATTTTCTGGAGCCAACTTCAAAGGATGACAGCAAAGAGTGTTCTTTTGGATTACCACACTTGGTATGCAGAAATTCACTAGTGAAGAACCTCCAGTGCCTGTTGCGGACATGCCGGACAACGAGAAATTCATGATTGTTGAGGCGCGAAAATAGGCAGATTTTCTTTGCAAAGGCTATATCTTGAGCGCTTTAGAGGATGACTTGTACAATGTGTATAGTGCGATAAATACTTCGAAAGAATTATGGAACGCACTTGAGAAGAAGTACAAGACTGAAGATGCATGCTTGAAGAAGTTCGTGGTTGCCAAGTTTCTAGACTATAAAATGATAGACTGCAAAACTGTTGGAAACCAAGTTCAGGAGTTTCAACTTATTTTTCACGACCTTATTGCTGAAGGTATGGTCGTGAACAAAGCATTTCTAGTGGCTGCAATGATTGAAAAATTGTCTCCTTCGTGAAGAGATTTCAAGAACTATCTTAAGGACAAGCGCAAAGAAATGAAGTTGGAAGATCTTGTGATTCGTCTCAAGATTGAGGAAGACAAGAAAACATCCGAGAAGAAGTCTCGTGAAAATTCAACGATCATGGGAGCTAATATCATTGAGGAGACTGCTCCAAAAAGTAAGAAGAGAAAGAGGTCTTCTGGACAGACTAAGGAGCAGGACAAAAAAAAAATTCAAGGGCAGCTACTACAATTGTGGAAAAGCTGGTCACAAAGCTCCTGATTGTCGTCTCCAAAAAAGGATAAGAAGAAGGGACATGCCAACATAGTGGAGAAGAATGATGACATTGATGATCTGTGTGCAATGCTTTCAGAATGCAACCTAGTTGGAAATCTGAATGAGTGGCAGATTGACTCTCGAGCCACTCGACATATTTATGCTATCAAAGAAGCATTTGCGACTTACTCTACTATTGGTCCCAAAGAAGAGTTTTCCATGGGAAATACTGCAACAGCCAAGATTGAAGGTTATGGGAAGATATTCCTGAAGATGACTTCCGGCAAGGGGTTAATGCTCAACAACGTTCTTCATGTTCCTACTATTAGGAAGAATTTAGATTCTACTTCTTTACTTGTTAAAAATGGATTCAAATGTGTATTTGTTTCTGATAAAGTTATTGTAAGCAAGAATAAAATATATATTGGAAAGGGCTACCTCACAGAGGGCCTTTTCAAATTAAATATAATGGTTGTTGACAATATGAATAAAATTTCAGCTTATTCTTATTTATTGGAGTCAAATGATTTATGGCATATTCGTTTAGGACATGTCAATTATAAAATCTTGCGGAAGTTAATTAATTTAGAAGTATTGCCTAAATTCGAGTGTAATAAATCAAAATGTCAAATATGCGTTGAATTTAAGTTTGTAAAACATCCTTATAAGTTTATTGAAGGAATTCAAATCCTTTACACTTAATTCATACTGACATTTGTGATATGAAGTCGACACCATCTCTATGTGGGAAAAAGTATTTTATTACTTTTATTGACGATTGCACTCGATATTTTTATGTTTATTTGCTTAATAGTAAGGATGAAACAATTAAAGCATTTAAGCAACACAAGAATGAAGTGGAGAATCAATTGAATAAAAAGATCAAAATAATTAGAAGTGATAGGGGTGGAGAATATGAATCTCTGTTTGCAGAAATATGTTCGGAATATGGAATTATCTATCAAACTACTGCACCTTACACACCTCAATCCAATGGAATTGCGAAAAGGAAAAATCGGATATTAAAGAAAATAATAAATTCTTTATTAATAAGTTCCGGATTACCGCAGAGTTTGTGGGGGGGAAGCTATCCTTACAACTAACCGAATACTCAATAGAGTACCCCACAGCAAAACACAATCTATTCCATATGAAGAATGGAAAGGAAGAAAACCCAACTTGAAATATTTCAAAGTGTGGGAGTGTCAAGCAAAGGTACAAGTTCCTTTACCTAAAAGGGTTAATATCGGACCAAAAACTGTAGATTGTGTTTTCATTGGATATGCTACAAAAACAGTAAAGCATGTCGGTTTTTTGTTCATAAATCCGATAATCCCGAAATTTATATTAATACGATAATGAAATCAGATAATGTTGAATTCTTTGAAAGTATCTATCCGTATAAAACTGAATGTGAGTCGTTAAGTGAAAGACCTAAACGACCTCGGGAAGAACTAAAGAAAAATACTCCAAGTATAGAAGATTCAAGGCGTAGCAAACGTCAAAGAAAATCTATTTCCTTTGGACCAGATTTTATGACATTCTTGCTTGAAAATGAGCCTCAAACTTTTAAAGCAGCTATGTCATCTTCTGATTCAGCGTTTTGGAAAGAGGCAGCCAATAGTGAGATTCAATCAATTTTGGATAACCATACATGGGAATTGTTTGATCTTCCTCTGGTAAATAAGCCTTTAGGTTCGAAATGGATCTTTAAACGGAAAAAGAAAGCTGATGGCACAATTGACAAAAATAAGGCAAGACTTGTTCTTAAAGGTTATAGACAAAAGGAAGGCCTTGATTACTTTGACACTTACTCGCCAGTAATGAGGATAACATCTATTAGGGTGTTAGTGGCACTAGCGACCGTGTATGGTCTTGAAATACATCAAATGGATGTTAAAACAGCTTTCTTAAATGTAGAATTGGAGGAAGAGATTTACATGGAATAACCTGAGGGTTTTGTAGTTCCTGGTAAAGAAAAGGAAGTGTACAAACTTGTTAAGTCGCTTTATGGACTTAAACAGGCACCCAAACAATGGCATGCCAAATTTGACCAAACAATGTTGGAAAGTGGGTTTAAAATCAACGAGTGTGATAAATGTGTTTACATTAAAAACACTCCAGGACATGAAGTCATTGTTTGTTTATATGTTGATGACATGTTGATAATGAGCAAAAACATGGCAGATATAAATGCTACTAAGCACATGTTGGCTAGCAAATTCGACATGAAAGACTTAGGAGTTGCTGATGTGATCTTAGGAATCAGAATTCATAAGACTCCACAAGGTCTAGCATTATCACAGCCTCAAAGGTACTTGACAAGTTCAAGTATTTGGATTTCAAAATTGCCAAGACTCCAATTGACGTGAGTTATGCAAGAGTATTAGGAAGTTTGATGTATATCATGAATTGTACGCGACCAGATATAGCATGTGCTATTAGTAAACTGAGTCGGTTTACAAGTAATCCTAATCAAATACATTGGATGGCAATGAAACGAGTTTTGGGGTATCTCAAGCATACCCAAAATTACGCTTTGCATTATAAAAAATATCCCTCCATGATCGAGAGATATAGTGATGCAAATTGGATCACTGGATCATTTGAAGTTAAATCCACGAGTGGATATGTTTTCACAATTGGAGGTGGAGCAGTGTCTTGGAAATCATCCAAACAAACGTGCATCACCCGTTCTACAATGGAATCTGAATTCATAGCTTTAGATAAGGCCGGTGAAGAAGTTGAATGGCTCCGGAATTTCTTGGAAGATATTCTATTTTGGCCCAAACCTTTTTGGCACCTATTTGTATACATTGTGATAGTCAAGTGGCAATAGGAAGGGCAGGGGGCGTTATGTATAACGAAAAATCTCGTCATATATGACGGAGACACAATACCATTAGACAACTACTATCTAGTGGTGTTATCACGATTGACTACGTAAAGTCAAGAGATAACGTGTCGGATCCACTTAAAAAAGGCCTATCTAGAGAGGCAGATGAAAGATCATCAAAGGGAATGAGATTAAAGCCTAGGACAAGTCATCATGGAGGTAACTCTACCTAGCAGACTGGAGATCCCAAGAGCTAGGTTCAAAGAGATCAAACTAAGTTATGAATGACGGTTCAACATTGTCAAATAACTCAACTCATTCTCGTGATGAAGACAATGTTCAGAAATCGAGGTAAAGTATTAAGGCTTTTTGCTGAGTCAATAAAGCTTAAAGTTTTTTAATGATTTGCTAAGTCTGGCAGGATATGACCAGATAGTGTGTCTATAGGATTACACGTTTAGAAATCACCTATGTGAGTGTGAAGTGTAAGCCGCTTCAAGGGGAATGAAAGTAAAGGCCCATTCTCTAAGCACTCATGAAACCAGGCCGTGTTCATGGCTGAAACGAGCACAACCATGAGAACCATAGATGGTTAAGGGTTAATTGTGTGACTTATGTTGTCTAGGTATACAACAAATCTCGACGGTTCAGAGATATCAAATCTACCGATTGACCGAGTATATCTGATACAAGTTCACTACGGAAAGTTCAAAGGGAAACCTACTTATCTAGATGTAATTAATTCTTGCATGTAAAACACACACGCATCCGTGCATTCCTTTATTTTATAGTCATTCCCCATTCATGTGGGGGATTGTTGGGCTTTTAAGCTTGGTGTAGCTTAAAGAGGGTGAATGGAAAATGGAGGAAAAATAAAATATTTGAGTTTCCCTCATTGGCAAAGGGACATTGTCCCATATTGGAGGAAGAAAAGGTTGTTGGTATATATATATAATTGCTCTTCTTCTAGCTCTTAAAGAGTTAAGAAGAAGGCAAGTATCGCGCCGTCGTCGTCTCTCGCTCGCTCGGCTCGGCTTCGGCTTCGGCTTCGGATTCAGATTTGGATTTGGTCAAAGATTGATTAATTGATTAATCTTTTTGGATAAAAATTTTTTCAATTATTTAATTAATTAACGAAAATTCAATCCGGAATAACCCATGACCTACGACCCGGATAACCCATGACCTGCGACCCGGTCCGATCCGGCCCGTTTTCTTTCACGGATTATTTTAAATCTATTTTTCTGTTTTTTCCGCAATATTTTAACAGAATTATTTCCTACTGTTCTAACAGCTATGGCTGTTTCTGAAACATTGCAAACCTTTTCATAAACAGTGCCAAATGGTCTATAAATATGCCTTGAATCCCAGGATCTTTACTTACTAAATTTTTTGATTATCATCTTCTTCTTCTGCACAACATTTTCCAGTGTGCTTTGTGACCATTGAGTGGTTCGAAGTTCACCGGAGTTTTTGGTACCAATACGCTGGTGAGTTAAATCGTTCTATCTTGGAAGGATAATATTCCAACACCTCGGGTACTTGAGGAGAATAATTTTCTCAAGGCCACACTATGCATTTAGTGCGCTCGATTTATTCAATATTTTTTTTTCAGAATTTATTTCGTACAACTGGTTCTACTAACTTTCTGTTTCTGTTTCTATTTCAAAAAGCTTAATGGTTATTATTATTTATTACAGTAATACAGAGTGAATAACAAAAATATGTAACCATTTTATGTATAGCGCATGGATGGCATGCACTATACCTTAACGACACGTTTGCCCATTAAGGTACAACGCATTCCATCTATGCACTATATTTGAATTTTAAATGTCGGTCAAAATATAAGTAAAGCGCGGGATGCGCTTTACCTGAAGTTGAAAAGACAGGTAGGTATAGCACGCTATACTTATATTAAAAATGGCTCAGCCTTTTTCCTCACGACAGAACGGCAAAAGCAGCCCTCCTCCCACCCTCCCCCCAATTTATAAAGCTTAAATCTCCATTGGAGCCCACTCGTCCCCCAAAAATCATATCCCCTCAGTATTTTAGCGAGCTAACACCCGATCCAAGGCGTTGTCATATAGTGGATCTCTTCTATTGCTCGTTACGGTGGTCAAATCATCAATTTTTCTCAATTCAAAAAACTCTAAAATAAGGTATTTTGACTCACTTTTATAGTAAAACTCATGCATATAAATTACTAATTAGTTGTTTTTACTGTGTTGTATGCTTTTTATGATCGTTTTTTGATATAGTTATTTTTTTTGTTTTTTATCTGGATTAGTTTATTTATGTAAAAAAATTATGAAAATTATATATTGTTCTTTTGTTGAATAATTAGTGTTATATGTGAATTTAGTGTTGTACATATAATAATATGTGACTTTATTATTGTTTAGTGTCTTTCATTGTTATGTTGTGCCTTTTATTGTTATGTAGTACACTTCGTAGTAAAACTGATAATAAATCTTAGTTTATGTTAGTTGATGTTGTTTATGGTAATTTAGAATAGTGCGGCTTTAGTGCTCTTTAGGATTCTTTAGTCTAGAATAAAAACTGCGTCCCCTCATTAACTAACTCGGTTAGAGTACTCAGTTATGTATAAAATGTATTACTAAATAATTATCAAATATTAGATATGAATCATAAAATAATTAGTTGACATTAGAAAAGAGACGATGTCGTATTTTTGGGCAAAATATAAAAGTTAACAAACAAATCGTTACGAATGAAATAAATTAAATATTATTTAGTATTAAGTTTGTAGTTTTTTTTATATGAATAATTATTAAATATATCTTGATAGTTATGAAAAATAAATATTTAATTCTATTATAACTCAAAAAATCTGGAAAAAAGATGATAGTTCAAACAAAATCCTGCCAAATTTTAGTCTAAAAATGTAAGAAACTAACATATAAAATATTAATATAGAAAATTTATCAACCTAAGTATTTTTTATATGAATAATTATAAAATATATCTTGATAAGTTATGAAAATTCAATATTTAATTCTCTTATAACTCAAAAATATATGAAAAATAGATGACAATTCAAAACGCATCCATGTGTTGGTTTAGTTACTATCGCCCATTATTCTATGCTTCAACCACCGAAATTTTTCTTCTAATCGATTATTTTCTTTTTCTGCCTCTTTCAGTTTCTCCTTCACTATCGCAAGTTGTTCTTGCAGTTTCAAGATCTGGAGTTCGTACTCATCGGTCAGATTTCAAATGTTTAGCAAATATGATTAGTAGTATTTCTGGTTAATGGGTTCATCATACCATTCTTCAAAATCACATTGATTTTCGTCCTACAAATGGGGATGACAACAAAAGACTATTAATTAATATGCTATAAATAATCTATTAACCAGCATAACTTTCAATAATAATAACTTACAACTTATTTATACATCCAATGTTTGCGTCCTAAATTGCAATTTGACCAACATGAATTCAAAATCGTACGTTTGCCACAGTAATACCTTGGTACATCATTGCGTCCAGACATGTTGTAATGCTCGAGCTTGAAAAATTTATGAAAAGTTGTTTTCTTCGTTTGGTTACGCCGCAAATAATAATGCAAAATCTGTGGGGTGTTTATAGGCAGCTAAGAGTGATTTAGGTTACATAACGCATATTAGTGATGCGCTACGTTTCGCGTACTAATGATTCTTTACGGTACAAGTCGGTGCAGCTTTTTCATGTCAACAGCTTTTTCAGGTCGACAGCTTTTTCAGGTAGACATGACAATACACATAACTCCCTTGAATGAAAAGGCACATGGGACTCGTACACTCTGGGTCTAACGGGAGGTGGAGTCTACATAGATGGAGCATGCTCATTGGTGGCATCATGCTCTCTCGGTAAATCAGGCTGCTCATTCTCATTTTCATCAGCAAGGCACGTTTCCTCATCATCGTCGCCCTCATCAAGGAAGGGTGTATCATCTCTAAACTCACCAGCATTGTTGACATAATCACTATCATCTTCTTGACTCTGATTAAATATATCGTATTCGGGCAATTGAGTAAGGACACGACCTTCAAATTGCTCGTTTTCACTGCACAACCAATAAAATAATGAGTTTCTCAAATTCATCCCAACATTATATATTAGATTTATCTCTTAACTTACAATTTGTAATTTGTTCATATCCCATTATGTACATTATCGAGTTACCGATGACTCCCGGATGGACCACCATGATCCAAAATACCAAAATTGGGCATATTCCAATTGTTTGTTGGTTCATAACTTGTAAAATTCATATATGGCTGGTACCCCCTTTGAAATATGTGAGTGTCAGTACGAATATGATACATAAAAAAACATACTAAGACAAAAGAAATTTGAAACTTACCACTCGTCATGTGAATTATGTAAACTTAGGGAGAAATTATGTCATCGCTCTGCATTCGCCCGTGGAGATAAGTTTAGATCTTTTTAAACTCTTTTAAACGAAATCTATTCGGATAAAACTGTTCCAAAAACACTACCCAATGATTGAGGGTTGTCCTTATTTTGCGAAACCTCAATATTGCAAACGTCTTCAGACTTGACGTATATTTCCAACATTTTTATCACAAGAAGTTCACGGTGTTGATCCGGAGTCCTCAAAAAATCTTTCAGAATTTCATCGTCTACGATGTTAAACTCGGCATAACAAGCAACCCCTTGCGGAGTAAGAGAATATGGATATTTTTCGGTTACTTTAATATTAACCGAACATTTCTTCACACTCTTTTTTTTACATAACAACGATATCAATCTATCGTACTCCAATGTAAGTGGCAACTTAATAATACACTGTAGAGAAAAATTATAGTGTACTGAGTTATTCTCCACGACAACCTCCCCTCCCTCCCCCCTCCCCCCAATATAATGCAACCTCTAATTTTTTACTCTTCAGATAATATGGCAAAATGCAGAAAAAGTTAAGTAAACAAATATTTCAGAATGAGTAAAGAAAAATAAAAAAGATGCATAAGACTGAATTTTTGAAGAAAGAATGAAGCTTCTTAAATAAGCAAAAGCATTATGCGGGGGTACAATAATTGGAGGGTATAGCACATTAATTAAACGCGCTACAGAAAAGCTATGCGCTATACCCACCAATTATTGTGGGTCGGTCAATTAAGAAGTATAGCGCATGGATGGCATGTGCTATACCTTAACGGACAAATATACGTTAAGGTATAGCGCATGCCATCCATGCACTATACATAAAATGGTTACAAGTTATTTTTTTCACCTATTTTGGTGCTTTGAGTCCAAAAAAGCTATATTTTGGTTCCGGACTCAGAAACTACTAGACATGTATGTGTGGTTTGCTATCTTGTTTTAGTAGCGGATTCAGATTTAAAATAAATGAGTTTTTTTCTTTTATTTGTACCTATTTTTATTTCTACTCTACACCATTCATGTGTCTGGTGCTTATTGAGCTTAGTTCAAGAGTTATAGCCTGTTTGGCCAAGTTTCTCACCATGCCAAAAGTATTTTTTTCAAAAAAAGTATTTTTTCCTCAATTTGAGGTGTTTGGCCAAGCTTTTATTTGGAAAAAAAAAGTATTTTTGGCTAGAAGTAGAAGCAGTTTTGAAAAAACAGAAATAAGTAGCTTCTCCCAAAAAGTAGAAGCAGGAGCAGTTTTGCCTTTTTTTCCTACCAAAAATACCCTTTGTAAAATATTATATATACCAAAATAACCTTACTTAGTTTAAACTATTAAGTAATATAAAATGACATTTGGGATGAACTTTCATATTTATTGGATGATTTTTGATATATTTAAATTATTTTGAAAGAATAAACTACTTTTCAATTTTATTTTTATATTTTACTTAAATAAAATAAAAAACTTAATTATTATCTTTAATAATAAAAAATAATAATTATTTATCTACTTATATAATATTAACTATTAAGCAAATCTTTTCATGTACTTATTTGTAATTTGACATATAAAAGTACTTTTTGAAAAGTTTGGCCAAACATAAATTATTGTTCAAAAGTGTTTTTCAAATAAATTAGTCAAACACAAACTGTTTTTCTCTAAAAGTACTTTTTTTGAAAAGCACTTTTGAAAAAAGTACTTATCAAAATAAGCTGATTTTTCTAGCTTGGCCAAACAGGCTATTAATCTCATATATTTATGATCATCGATGATATAGTTGTCGGACAAACACGGTTTAATGATACTTTTAACATGATGTGATACTGCCAATTACTGCGACGCTCATACAATTTTCCCAAAGGATCTTATACCATTAAAAGTATCAAATAAGTATAATCTTTTTTCTTTCTATTTTTCATGTGGGACTTTATTCACACGCACCCAACAATCTCCCCATTGAACTAAGTTTCGCATGACCTATTACCATTCATGGGCTAATTTGAAGATTAACTGTGTGCCACCCACATGATCTTGAGTATTTATGGTCACTGAAGCCCAAAGGATATGTATGCGTCTTCAAAGCTACGGGTAAAGATCGTTGGGAACTCCGTAGACGGGCAAAGGCACTAAACTGGGCCCCATGCCATACTCCGCCATCTCCATAGTCCCGCGAAATCGTCCGCTCTGATATCAGTTGTTAAGCTAAAATGATTCAATGATACACTTTATATGGTGTGATATTGTTCGTGTTGGGCTAAGCCTGCACGATTTTCGTTAAAAGGTCTCGCACCATTAAAAATATCCAACTTCTTTTAAGTAGAATCTTACTTTCTACTTTTCACGTGGAACTTGTTCACACACTCTAACAATCATAAGGTTGCACAATTATATTTTAGTACAATATTGTAATTGAACTTTACTTACTATAAAAGGAAAGTTGTAACTAGCAAAATGATATTATTCTCCCTGTAACAACGCAGGATATGAAGTTTCTCACTACCCAAAAGGAAGTCAAAACTTATATAAATTCTAATTCGAAATGAATGTATTAGGGGTGGGCATAATACCGGCCGAATCGTGAATTTTGGTTTTTCGATTTCGGTTTAATCGGTTATTCGGTCGGTGCATGATTTTTAAATTATTAAATTTCGATTTTTCGGTGCGATTTACGATTTTGGTGTTTCGATTTTCGGTTAAACCGAAAAATCGAAATTTCGGGTATTAGTTGAGAAAAATACGTTTGAACATATGGGTTCTTTTGAGAGTCCAAAACTTATTATCCATCTTAAGGCTGAAGCCCAATAGTCCAATACCCATTTGAAGCCCACTCAATTTACCGAAACCTAATTACCTAAGACTTAGTCTTACTGATACATTCTCATTTCCCAAACCTAAATTAAAAATTAGATTTAGGGTTCCTCTGTGCGACTGCTGCCTTCTTCCTCAGCTCTGTGCGACTGTTGCCTTCTTCCTCAGCTCTGTGCAACTGCTGCCTTCTTCCTCAGCTCGACTGTGACGCGTTCTTCCTCAGCTCGTCGCTCATCCTTCTTCCTCAGATTATTGCGACTTCTTCTGAGTTTTGAGTTCCTTTTCTATGTTCCTCAGCTCATTCGATTTTGGTGGAAATTTCTTGTGTTGATTATTCCGCTAAGTGAAAGTCAACATGTAACTTTCTTCTATTGATCCCTTTCTATGCTATATTATTTTGTTAAATAGGAACTGGACTTGACTTTCTGTAATTTTCTGCTAAGTTATTTTGATGTTTCATTGATCTCTGAGCAGTTTTTGGTAGCTATTGTGTTCTGTTTGGACGTGAAATCCTGCTAGTGGATTAATTATTATTTTGTTAATTGTTATGTTGTTCATATTGATACTAGAAACAGTAGTAGTGGGCTGCTCTAAAAGGAATTGAATCCAATAATTAACAATAGAACTTTGTTCTAGTACAGCTAGATTTGTATTTGTTTATTCCAAGATTTTCTAGATTAGAGTAGCTGAAAGCACTCAATCCGCATTAATGCTTGATTTAGAACAAAGTTTCTTGCATTTTATGACCACTGGAAGTTTATGATCACCGGAAGTAAATCCAAGATATAAAAATCTTGAACCGTTAATAACCGAAAAAATAAACCGGAAATAGCCGAATCGAACTTTGAAAAAACCGCATCGAACCGTAAATACTTTGGTTTGATTTGGTTATTAATATTACAAAACCGAAAACTGATAAACTGAACTTTACTCTCATAATAACCGACCGAACCGACCGACGCCCATCCCTAGAATGTACTCTATGTGCAACTAGGAAGTTGCAATATCACTAATTTGACTCTTCAAACCAAACTAATAAATACTCCCCTCTTAAATATGCCATCAAAGCAAAAGCTTCAATTGTTGACCCGATTTTGTCAACTGTCAAGACTCCATTTGGCCCATTATTTTGTAACCCTATAGACTTGGAAGTTCCTCCCAAGAATCTTCTAAACCAAATTAAATTTTTTCTTTTTCTTTCATCTTTTTTAGTGAAAGGCAATATATAGGAACTATAATAGTGAAAATAGTACAAAGGGAAATTAAAGCGTCGTGCTTTAGGTGTAAGATAGCAGTCTTTCATGTAACTTTAGACGAATCTCTTTTGCAATTTGTCGATCGCAAATCTTTTATTTTAGTGAAATTATTGGTCATTGTGGTCCTTTTCAATTAATAAAAAGACATTTTAAAAAATGAGAGCATATTTTCTGCGACTGTGGTCATATCCGCCAAGGAAGAATGTCGTCTGTGGTGAAACCTGAAATTTTTAAAGATGTTCAAATTTGAATATTTTCTGACAAAGAGTGTTCATATATATATATATATATATATATATATATATATATATATATATATATATATATTTATTTATATCTCTAAAAATAATATTTTACCTATATATACATGCAACTTTTCGATGAAGGGTGAATAATGGACCACTCTTACAAAAGTATAGTTTCGCCCCAGAATGTTGTGGAATGGATCAGATCCCTCCACACTTCTAAATATCTTAAATTCTAATCCGAGAAAGAATAACGTTTTACCCTTAACTGATCCTAGAAGGTGGTATTGCTTAATGTATTTATTAGTAGGAAAAAATAATGGAGGCATTAGTCACACGAAATATTATGAAAATATCATGTTTGTTTTTTTTGGAGTTAATTGAATATTGCGTGTGCGTGAAATAGCAGCCAACAATAACTCAAAAGGCTTTTCTAGTATATGCCGTTTCCTCTAAGCAAATAGGTTTAGTGGGAATGGTGGACGTATCTTTTGGATTGCTTGAATTATTCGATGTATGCAATACTATATATATGTCGAAATAACGTGCAATGACTTGTTCGAATTAATTGCAGGGGGGAAAGTAGTGTATCCACACCTTTGGGAATAATATAATTTGGAACCATTCCACTAATTTTCTCTCTTGCTTTTTGAAAGTAGAAAGCCAAGAAAAGTAAAAGAGCAAAAAAGACATAAAGTATGAGGACATATTTAATAAAACTTGATATTTCTATAAATGATTTTCATAGTAGGAGATTCTTCTGAAGATCAATTTTATTTCAATCTCTTGCAGGATATAAACTATACTCAACATGTATTTCAGTTTAGATTCCATAATATATATATTCTATCATAAAGTAACATCGGAGTTTTTCCATCCCAAATTTTTTTATGTTAGTGGTGTCTGACCTATTTGTGTACATCTTTGACTATTTCGTCGAGTATTTATTACGATTTTGTCAGTACATGTGTCAAATAACTTTCTCCATCAAAATGTACGCATATATAAGAAGAAATCATCTAATACTTCTTGTTTATTGAGATTTGAATACTGATCTCTCGAACGTTTTTTAGAACTAATAAATATAAAAGCTTATGTAGTCGGACGAGTCTCAAACCACTAGAGCAAATATAGAGGTGGCAAAATGGTTAAAAGAAAACAGTTATCCATGCACCTATATTATCCATTAAAAATGGGTTGGATAATGAACTTTTTTAAAAACGGGTCGAATATGGATAAGAACCATATTATCCACTTAGAAAATAGTTAACCAAATAGATAACCAATGGATAACTAATGTGTTTTAAATTTTACATTTGTAAAACCTCAAATTTATCAAGTTTGGGAGAGTAGAAATTCTCTCATAAGTGATCATATTCAAGAAGCCTTGGATAATATGAATATTCATATTATCCGCCGAATAATCCATTTTTTATCCGTCTCAAATATGGGTCGTATCAGATAATTTATCCATTTTTAAATTACCTATTTTCGACCTGCTTATATCCGACCCAACCCGCCCGTTTGCCACCCCTAAGCAAATCCATGGTCCAAATTATTATTCTCCTCGTTGTGCCCTAACACCATTACAAAAATGAATAAATATAAAATTTTGGTTAGGTACAAATTATTGGAGCTCCAACCTAAAGATACAAAAAACATGTCCTAAATTATCAATGTAACAGATAACTAAAATATAACAATAAAAAAGTCATAATTTTAATAGAGATTTTTCACACAACCCCACATGACCACCGCCCATTGATATGATACCAGTGGCCATGATCTTCCCATATCGTTTCGAAAAATACAATTCAAAAATACACGATTAATGAATTTAGACTTTAATTAATATACCAAAAAATGTTATGACTTAGAAAGTATTTAGATATATTTAAATTAAAAATTTGAATAAAATCTTTTCTTTTCAATAAAAAAAGTACCCATCCGTTAATTTGTGTCTTATTTTCTTTTTAGTTTGATTCAAATATAATCTCTCGTATTTTGTAAATTTTTAGCTCCAATTATTCTCGATTTATGCTAATAACGCTTCATTATAGGGTGATATGACTCATTTAACACTAAAAATTTTAAAGAGTGTTTTTATTATTTATATACACATTAGCAGGGACGGATATATATACCTTACCCCAAGCAATATTACGGGACACCGATTCGTCAAAAATTATAGTACTTGATATATAGATATAAATAATAAAAATTAAAAATATTTAGTATAGATATGAAAAATGACATTGCTGGTTATTATAATAATTTATTTATTAATTTAATTTTTAAAAAATTAACACCATTTATTGTATACGGTAAAAATCAGTCTTAAAAGTTGGGTGACTTAGGAAGTGACACGTGTCAAGGATGACCGGTCAACTGGATACGAACCTGTGATCGGATAAGAATCAATTCAAGATATGATCGTTATAGAAATGTTACGGAAGACCCCAAGATTCCTCCGGTCTTTATTAGCCTTTATTAGGCTTTTTTACATTTTATTATTCATTATCATCTTTTAATTATATTTTATTATAACATTAATATTGATAATTGAGGGGGTATAATTTATAAATCATACACCTCATAGCTCTAGAGACTTTCATTCTATTGTAAAACATCAAGATATACTAATAGCAAAAGACTAGTATAATTTCTCTCAAGCTTTATATAAGTGTTGTTGGGATTTCACAATTATTTTTGATTCTGGTGGGAACATTCTAAAGCCTGAGTTTGTTCTTACTTTAATTGTCTTTATTTTATTTACTTTGCTATATGTTAGTTTATATTTTCGGATCAATTTAATTTATGTATCTATAAATCACGTTACAAATTTAATTGTACGGTTTGTACGGAAAACACTTATTACAAACCTTGCGTATGCCATTCCACTTTAGTTTAAGCCACAAATTTTTAAAAATATTCGTTACATTTTAAAAAATTTGTGCTACTGATATACATGAAATGAAAAGGAGAAAAATAATTCATTATACCTTTATTCGAAGTAGACATAAATAAATAAAGAAAACATGTATACGTGGAATCTATGGAGAGTGAGTCACTAAAGCTGATAAGGCACGTGGCAGTCTATTGGTGCCCCCACTACTACAGTGTCCGTTAATCAAACGGCAAAATCCCTTGTCGTTTTGTTTAGTTATCAGCTTATCCCTAGCCCGTGGTTTCCGAATTCCTAGGTCCTGTAACTTTTTTAACTATGGTTATATTGTTCTACTATTCTGGGGCCACTTGCTTGGTCAAGAAATTGAATTCCCAAGGAATTGAAAATGTCTTATTTGCATCCTCACCCTTTTATATTTCCATAATTTACATTTGGTGCCACAATAAGTTTTGATATTTTTTATCTTTGTTACTCCATTCGTTTCTTTTGTGAACCTATTTCATTTTTATTTTATTAAAAATAATGATATTTTTTTTAATTTAAAAATAATTTAACTTATACTTTTAATTTTATTCTTAATAAGAAATTTTATAAATACTATAATATAATTAAGGTCATAAATTTTAAAAGAATTATAACCACACAAATATGATGGTTTGTTTAAAATCATAAATTTTAAAAATATTTATTTTTTTATTAAACTCTGTGCTCAATCAATATATCACATAAATTGAAAGTAAAGGAGTACTATTTGCTTAGGCTAAAGGGTTTTGACAGGTTTATCAAAAGTACAAAGAAACCAATGATAATATTAAACAAGACAGATTTATGTAGAATTAAAAGCAAATAAAGATTACTAAATAAATTTTGTGAAATAATTTTTTCTTGTTAATATTGGTCCTTTTATATTAAATATTAAATTTTAACAGAATTTTTTTTCTCAATTTATACAATAGTATAAAATTTTCGACAACTTTTGCAACAAAAAGTATCCTTAATAATGTAATTTTATCGGCATATGAATATGATAGTATATAAAATTTTCACAGCTCTTGTCACTTTTTAACTATTCACTTAATTTGGATTTTGGAGCATTAAAGGATTCAAATATTACCGACATACAAAATTCCAAATTGTTATGAAGGAAATATCTGTTCATTAGAACTGACATGATGTGCATATAGTGTATTTATGATTTACTTAACCATCAAGTATTAGCTGTACTATTATTATAGTTAATGCATTTGGACCAAAAACATATTTCAAAGAAGTTAAAGGGTTCACCATGCAATTAAAGGAGAAGTATCCCAAACCCAATATGAAAAGGAAATAGCAGTTGGACTCCTATAAATAGATACCTCGAGTGGTGCTTAGGTTTGCCAAACCAAATAGCCCAAACGGGTTTAGAAAAAAAAGAAGGAAAAGAACTCTTCTAGTTTTCTCTCTCTTCTCTCGATTCCTCTGCTCTTTCTCTAAACAGTTACACAACAATGGCGGCTACTCGGAAGTCAAGCGGACCGGTTCTCCGGTCACTTTCACCGGCTGGAAGATTTTATTCTCCGGGTCAAAGGACCGGTTCTGCTTTTGCTTCCTCAACTTCCGGTTTTTCAACCGGTTCACATACAATTCTCCACAGATCAACTTCTCCGAACCGTGTGAACTTATACAGCTCAAGGTCGTCATCTCCGGCGTCATCCGTACGGTTTTCTCTGGACCGTTCGACTTCACCGAGCCGGTCTATTTCTGCTTTAAACCGGAATCACGTGGTGCAGAACCGGAGTTATAAATCCTTGCCTAGTAGCGGTCAGAAGAAGACGTGTATGTGCTCGCCGACGAATCATCCAGGTTCGTTCCGATGTAGTCTACATAAGAATATTGTTGCAAGCAGTAGCCGTGCGCCGTCGTGCAATCCGAATCAGTTGCATATGAGGCGGTCCGCCATGACGAACTCACTTGTGAGAATCGGAACTGTAGAAGGTGATTTGGTGAAGAGAGCGTTAGCCGCTTTGATTCGTCCTTCGTCTCATCAACAGCGCCGCCGAGGCGATTTCCAGCATAGACCTAGTCGGCTTTCTGTCATGTCCAAAGTCGAGGATTCGTAAAGCAGATAGCCGTAGAAAATCCTATGCCCTAAGATCCGACTGTGTATAGACTTCTATAGTTACGATTTTTTTTTTATAACTATAGCATAAAAAATCCTCCAATTTTTGGCATTTTTGTCCATGGAGCTTCAAATTCTGATAATATATCGGTAAAATCAAACTCCGTAAGGCCTAAATTAAATTAATTTAATTGATAACAATTCAGAGTCAATTTCTTCAATGTTTTTTATTATCATAATCCATTGCTTCACTCGCCAAACCAGTTATCACATCAATTCCATTTCATTTACCGATATCCATTCTCCGTCACCGTTATCCGTTCTCCATTCTCCTCACCGCTATCCATTCTCCGTTACCGTTATGCATTCTCCGTTACCGTTTTCCATTCTCCATTCTTTTTCTGTTTGGTCAGGCTGTACGCCGTATCTGTCCCGTGGTTGTATGCGTGATTTCCGTGTATGTATGTCAAGGTGGAATATATACGTATCTAGGTACTGCGGAATTACATATATATACGTACGTGGAGGCGGTATACGTACGTATATATGTATTTTTTGTTTTAGTTATATACATACGTATTTTTTGTTTTAGTTATATACATATTTAGTTTATTTTATTACTTTTGATTTATAAAATTTGAAGTTGTGACTGACTATATTTGTTGTTTTTTACGTTGCAGGTATTTGATGGTTAGATTCGTTTGGCAGGACTTGAACAGAATCAGGAACATTATCAGAGACCAGAATGAACAGAGGATAATTAAAATTTTAAACATATTTTGGACAACATAGATTTTTGCACTAAATAGATAATTAATTGATTACAAAGATGCTTAATTGAAGTTAATCAATTTTAAAAACAAATAATGGTAAAAGGTACTTTTTTAGCCACAAAAACAAATAATGGTTCGGGTGACCCTTTAAGTTGGTTTGGTAAGTAACTTTGTCATGATTATATTCATTGCCTTTTTTTAATAGGATTTTCTTTTCAACATTTACAAAAGCAATATAGTAATCATGAGTCATGACGTTAAGATTATTAATTTGAAACAGATGGAACACTTCGACTGCACACAATATATGTATAAAAATAATATCATATACTTTAATGGTAACTGGATTTTCCCACTGTATATATAAGCTATTTTCTTAGATAACTTGCTTTTGGTTCCTTCGGTCGAATAGCTACTATAAAGTACTCCCTCCCTCTTAAATTATATGTTAGTGCTTTTACTTAGGAGGTATTTTTGATTATTTGCCTTTATTTATATTTTATTAGTATTTGAACAATTATAATATTAGTTCATAATTGAGGTGTTGATAATTTTTAAAAATAATTATTACTCAGGTTAAAATAAAAAAACAATATAATTTGTTTTGAATTTTTAAAATGATAAACAATTTGAGAGAAATATATTTAGAAATTACGACAGTTAATTTGGGACAGAAGGAGCAACATTAGAAAGATATCAAAGCGTATTTTTTATTGAAAATGATTTAAGTCTTTAAATATATAAGTTATGTTTTTTTTACTTTGTGTTAAAACAAGGTCTATACAAAAGTTGCTCATTTTTTTCTACTTTGAGTTAAAAGATAGTTTCACAAAATATTCCTTTTGTCCATGTTTGACACTATCTTTTTAGTCATTTGAAAAACTGGTCATCTATATATTAAGTTTGAAAGTATTTAACTTAGATTATTTATTGTAAAAATACAAATATCATAACAAATTTAAGAACACGAGTTCCAAGAGTCTTAAAATTACCTAAATTATAAATACTATATTTAAGTTCATATATTTTAAAACCTTCATTTATTCTTTATTTCCATACCTGATCAAATAAGTGTATATAATTAAATTGTAAAGAATATATAATAAGCACTACTATAACGCATGAGTTCAGCAATATCTTAATTATACCGTATAAATAACCTATACGTATTTCCAATTTAAAGCGTATCATTTTTCAACCGCTATGTTAGTGTACACGACGTCACTAAAGACAAAGTCGTCGATAGTTTGGAGCTGCTGCCCATAGTGTAACACATTAGGAGAGACTGAGAGAGCAGACAATTACAGCTAACAATTTGCTAAACCCATTAAATTTACATTGGGATAATTGACATTGGTTATTTATTAAGAATCCTATACTAACATATCTAATGTTCTCAATTTAACAATTAATAACATGGTAGAATAAATAAAATTCGTTCACTTTTAATTAGAAAATTTGTGTTTAATCTACGAATGAAAAAACATGTACAAGAATTAATTCAAATAACCGCCTACTTAATATCTTAAATTAAAATATTTGAATAAAAATCCAAAAATATAATAGAAAACACTATTTGCGAATCCGGATTGGTTGAAGTACCAAAACAAATATAGAATGAAAAACCAAAAAAAGTTCTCAACCTATAGCATTGACTTTTCTGTAACAAAACTATAATATAGGCACCTAAAAGGAAGTGGAGGTATGAAAGGTTTATGGAAGTACTTTTGTTATAATCTCAACAGCTTCAAACCTATTATTTAACAGCTTCAAACCTATTATTCAACTCAGTTCATAACTTCATATCTACTTCATTATAATTTATAGTATTGCTTCCTAATTTCAACAAAAAAAATGATAGTATTATATTTGAAGTGTCAAACATTTTGTTAACCCCACTTTGTCGAGTTTCTCGCTAATTATCAAAATCTGTTGTTACACTAATCTATCTGACGTGCTTTTTCTATGATGTAAATCTTAAAAAGAATTAAGAAATCGACGAGAAGTAGCATTGTAAATCATGTCTCTACAATTCTTTTTAGACATAGGGAATAGTATTATTTTACGAGAACAAAGAAGTAATCAAGTATTCCCTTTGTTTCAATATATATGTAATTATTTTCTTATAGGAAAAGTGTCAAATATGCTTATGAATTATTGAAAATAGAGCACTTATGCCCTCCATTTGTATTTAGGTACAAAATTGTCCTTGCCGTTAATAAAGTTGTTCACTTTTGCCCCTCCCCACTAACAGACTCTACATCAAGGACAATTTTGTACCCAAATACAAATGGAGGGCATAATTGCTCTATTTTCAATAGTTCAATGGCATATTTGACCATTTTCCGTAAAAATAATACTTTTTTGCTGAGTTGAAAAAATCCAAATATGCCCCTAAACTATTAAAAATAGAGCAATTATATCCTCCGTTTGCATTTGGGTACAAAAGGAGGGCACAATTTTGTACCCAAATACCCACATAAGAGAAATGTAAAAGTGGAATTTGTGATAGTACCTTATGGATGTATCGATATGCGGTTGCAAATTAAAATAGGAAGATGAAACAAAAAAAAAATTCACCATTAATTACTTGGTACTCTAATAATAAGATTTTGCATTAAGAATTGATATTACAATGTAAAAGGTCATTTTATTAAGAATACACCAATGATGAACAATGACATTGTATCCTTTGAGCAGATCCGGATTCGAGTCCCTCTAAAGGGGTATTGTTTGGTTATCTTACATGCTAGGACTTGGGAGTTCAAAGAATATAAAAATCAAATCACACATATTTGATTCGGTAAGAAAATAATAAATAAAAAAAGTGAAGTAGGAGGTTGTGATCAGCTGGCCGAAGGAATTTTTCGGTGAGATTTCTCGTCATTGTAGTAATTACTACGTAAAAGATATGGCAAGACATTCCTTTCCCTCTTTTTTTTTAAGAGAATACTTTTTCTCCAACATGTATTTTCAACTCAGCGAAAAAGTATTATTTTATACGGAAAAGAGTCAAATATGCCCTTGAACGAAAATAGAGCAATTATGCCCTCCGTTTGTATTTGGGTACAAAATTGTCCTTGATGTGGAATCTGTTAGTGGGGAGGGGCAAAAGTGAACTACTTTATTAACGGCAAGGGCAATTTTGTACTCAAATGCAAACGAATGGCATAATTGCTCTATTTTCAATAGTTCAGGGGCATATTTGAATCTTTTCCGTTTTCTTATTATACCATTTTGTTTTAACAAAAATAATATATTTTTTTGTATTTAAAAATAATTAACTTTAATTTTTTTATTTTATCCTTGATGAGAAATCTTTTATTGTCAAATAAATGTTATGGTATATTTAACCATACATGTTTCAAAAAATTTATAGCCACAAATATTATGGCATAAGACTATAAATATGTATAGGGAGAAATACGACATGACTCATGGCCGCTTAAAGGAAGGACACGTGGAACACAAGATGGAGATGGCCACCGAACATAGCTATTCAGCTTGTCACCGGAAGGAATAACGATCATAAAAGGAGTATTAAATGATTTGCGCCATGTAACATTTAATATGGAATATTTTGCAGCATTAAGGATGATGACTCGTTACAAGGAATTTAGCATTTATGTCTAACGTTACATCTTCATCAATGGCCCTCATAATTGATATTAAAGAAGGGCATGATCCTAGGACTTCCTTCCCTAGACATAACTATAAATAGAAAGCTCAGTTATCATTGTAATGGACAAGAATTTTCTGGCTAACTTATATTACATTCTATACAGCATTTTAATATAATTTGATTCTCTCACTTTTGATCTTATCATTGTTGTGCCCGGAAAACTTTTTTATAGACTCATTAGCCCTGTTGTATCATTTACATTCTAAGGATATGCATTTCATATTTCATCAGTTATTTCATTACTTTTTGGATCAAACTAATTCACTTGTCTAGAAATCACGAACAAATTCAACTGTACCGTTTTTCGGGTAAACAGTTTGGCGCCCACCGTGGGCCTAGATAGCCGTGTAATTAAATTGATCCTTGCCTTTTTTACTAACAAGTTTGATTATTTTTGTCTTAGCAAAAATCACAAAAGAAATGGCAGATAACACTATTAACGGCACGCGCAACCCTGAAATTTAAGGGGAGCAACCTCAATTCGAGGATACAATCTGTGACACTCACAATGGGGAGAACAACGCCGCAACAACGCATGATGGGCGATACCCTCGACAGGTTCGGGAGAGGACTCCTGATGATGCTGATGAGGAGCGTGTAGCGGGTGCAGTGAGGGTCCTGCAAGAGCAACATGCAATCATTCTAGGCCATCTCATACAGCAGGATTAGGTTATGATGGAACTAAAGCATGCGCTATCAGGTGCTTCAAATGAGTGAATAGGCGAGATCCAATTCCTCCCGAGGTTCCCGCAAACCAAACGACGCGGAGAGTCGACAACAACACTCCCAAGGGCGAAGTTGGCTCTGATGGGTCCGGAGGGAGTAGATCCGACCTCAACAACGATAACGATCTATTCAAGGAAAAACTTTTGCGGTTCATGAAGGAAGTAAACGCCTGCATGGATTAAATTCCGGGCGCACCACCAGTATTGAATGGCCCAAACTCAAAGAAGTATATTCAGTTACCGTACAAGCCGAGTGCGGCCCTGAAACTAATCCCGAAGCAGTTCAAAATTCCCGAAGTGCCAAAGTATGATGGAACTTCAGATCTGTAAGAGCACATTACCACTTATACAACAGCAGTGAAAGGAAATGATTTGGCTCCTCACAAAATTGAGTCCGTGTTGTTGAAGAAATTTGGAGAGACTCTCACGAGGGGAGCTTTAACGTGGTATTCGCTATTGCCCGAGCATTCCGTAGATTCCTTTGAGGTGCTCGCAGATTCTTTTATCAAGGCTCATGCCAGTGCCAGAAAAGTGCAGGCCCGAAAGGCCGACATATTCAGGATCGCGTAGGGAGAGTCCGAATTATTGCGAGAGTACGTCACTCGGTTCTAAAAGGAAAAGATGTTACTACCGGCGGTCCCGGATGAATGGGAAGCTGAAGCATTCACCAAAGGTTTAAATCCGAGAAGTTCGGATGCTTCCCGGAAGTTGAAGGAAAGTCTGCTCGAGTTCCAAGCAATGACTTGGGCGGATGTCCACAACCGGTACGAGTCAAAAATAAGGATCGAAAACGATCGGGTTGGTTTACCATCGCCATCAAAGGACGGGAGAAGAACAAAGAAAAAATGAAAGATGATATTGACACAGATAGACGGACTTCGAGGGGCTGATTTTTGCCCTACAAATGGACAGAAGGCCGCGACAGGAGTTTTCGGATAATAGACAAGTTCACCGTTGATAGAAGGACAGATCATGGCTGGAACAATAGATCGCTGCAGGATAAAGAAATCTGGGGGTTGCGAGATTCTTCTTACCCAAAGTTATCAGAGTGTAACTTCAATATCAGTGTAGTAGAGTTGGTGTCGCCCATAAGGAATATCAAAGAGGCACGATTCCCAAGACCTATGAAATTCGATCCCAGCCAGAGGGATCCCAATTTATGGTGTGAATACCATGGCACTAACGGCCACCGGACAGGGGACTGCCGAAACCTTCGGGAAGAAGTGGCAACACTATTAAAGAATGGTCACCTCAGAGAATTCTTGAGCAACCGAGCTAAAAACAATTATGGTCGTAGCAGAGGCAATGCTGAAACCTCTAAAGCAGGAGAAGAACCTCCACGCCAAACGATCAACATGATCTTCGGAGGGAATGAAATTAACGGGGTCACCTTTTCGGCAGCAAAGAAGGCAAAAGTATTGATAACTCATAGTAAAAAGCTCTGGGAAGACGCTCTCACATTCACGGATGAAGATGCAGACGGATTACTGCTGCTGCACAATGACGCACTGGTAATTTCTTTAAATGTGTTGGATTTTAAAATTAAACATGTTTTAGTGGATCCAGGAAGTTCCGCTAATATCATACAATGGAGAGTATTAGAGTAAGATAAACTCACCAGAAGCATTATCCCGGCAACGAAACTCCTCGCTGGATTCAACCTCGCAAGCGTGACAACTCGGGGAGAAATTTTGCTGCTCACGAACGCTTAGGGAGTAATGAAGACAACTCTCTTCGAAGTGGTAGATGGAGACATGAGATATAATATCATCTTGGGAAGACCAAGGCTGCACGAGATGAAAGTTGTGCCTTCAACATATCACCAACTGTTAAAGTTTCCGACACCCGAGGGGATCAAACAGATAAGGGGTGATCAACCAGTAGCAAGGGAGATGAATGCAATTTCGGTTTCCAGTATCAAAGGAAAGAAACATGCAGCAAAGCAATTACCGGAACCGATACCTGCCCCCGAGCTAGAGGAAGATAATCCGGGGATAGAAGAGTCGGAACAATATTAGGTACCAAGGTATTTTCAAGTACCGGAAGAGACGGACGCGACAGAATCCACGGCAAAAGATTTGGAGCAGGTTGCATTGTTCGGAGTCCCGGAGCACATGTCTGCTTTTATTCAATTCCTTAAAATTAACGCCGATTGTTTTGCATGGTCGCACGAAGATATGACAGGCATCCCAACGAAGATAGTCATACATAAGTTAAGCTTGGATCACAACATACCTCCGGTAAGGCAAAAAAAAATGCCCTATTTCTGAAGCAAGGAATAAATTCGTCAAAGAAGAGGTAACTCATTTACTTAAGATCGGTTCAATCCGAGAGGTAAGATATCCGGACTGGCTAGCCAATATAGTATTAGTACATAAGAAAAATAATAAATTTCGTATGTGCATAGATTATAAGGATCTTAATAAGGCATGCCCAAAAGACTCATTCCCATTGCGAAATATCGATAAGATGATTGATACTACGACCGGGCATGAGTTAATAAGTTTCCTCAATGATTATTTTGGGTACAATCAAATCAAGATGAACCTAGAAGATCAGGAAAGACTTCATTTATAATGCGTTTTGGTATATATTGTTACAATGTGATGCCCTTTGGGCTAAAAAACATCGGAGCCACTTATCAACGGCTCGTGAATAAGATGTTTGAAAAACAAATAGGAAAGACTATGGAAGTATACATAGACGATATGCTCGTTAAGTCTTTGAATGCAGGTGATCACTTGAAGCATTTGCAAGAAATATTCGACATCTTGAGGGAGCATAATATGAAACTTAACCCCGAGAAGTGTGCGTTCGGGGTTAGTTCGGGTCAGTTCCTAAGATTCCTAGTATCACAAAGGGGAATTGAGGTAAATCTCGACAAAATCAAGGCCATAGAAGACATCCCGGATCAATTGTCTAACGTAAAAGAAGTCCAAAGGCTCACGGGGAGATTGGCAGCTTTGAGCAGGTTGATTTCATGTTCATTGGAAAAATGTCATCGCTTCTTCGCACTACTCAAAAAGAAAAACAATTTCGAGTGGACACCGAAGTGTCAGCAAGCCTTGAGGGAGTTGAAGAAATATTTGTCAAGCCCTCCGTTGCTCTCAAAACCAAAGGAAGGTGAAATATTGCTACTCTACCTCGCGGTTTCAGAAGTTGCGGTGAGTGCAGTTTTAGTCCAAAAGGACGAAGGTATGCAATCTCCCATTTATTACGTTAGAAAGTTTTAACGGGAGCTGAAACTCGCTACCCACATCTGAAAAAGCTGGCCTTAGCTCTCGTAGTCGCCGCTCGAAAGCTGAGGCCCTACTTTCAATGCCACCCAATAGCTGTGGTAACTACTTTCCCTTTGAGGAATATCCTCCATAAACCCGAGCTCTCGGGTAGATTGGCCAAATGGGCCATCAAAATGCACGAATTCGATATAGAGTATAAACCGAGGACTGTAATTAAGTCAAAAGTCTTGGCTGACTTCGTGGACGACTTCAGTCCGGGACTATTGCCTCTAGAAGATAAGGAGGCAATAATGGTGTCAGAATCGACATCGGGAGTTTGGACCTTATTTACGGATGGAGCTTCAAACGTAAAAGGGTCCGGGCTCGGAATAGTTATAATCACGCATTCAGGGTAACCTTAAGGCAAGCCATTAGAGCAATTCCTTTAACTAACAATAAATCAGAGTACGAAGCCTTGATCGCAGGGCTAGAATTGGCCTGGGGACTTGACTCCGAAGTATCGAAATCAAATGTGATTCACAGTTGGTGGTAAATCAGGTCTACGGAATTTTTGATACCAAAGAGGAACGTATGCAACAATACGTGGTAAAGGTTTAGGCTCTACTGACACGATTCCAGGAGTGGTCAATAACTCATATCCCGAGGGAAGGTAACGTGGAGGCAGATGCATTGGAAAATTTGGGCTCATCAACAGAAATCCAAGGATCGGAATCAGGGACAGTAGTACAACTGATGAACTCAGCCTTGGACATAAATGGTTAATTTGAGGTGAATTCGACTAGTTTGGTCTGGGTCTGGAAAAATGAAATAATCGATTATCTCGAGCATGGAAAGTTGCCCGAAGACCCCAAAGCATCAAGAGCATTGCGCGCCAAAGCTGCACGTAATAGCTTCAAGAAAGGCCAATTCTACAGAAAATCCTTTCAAGGCCCGTTGGCCGAGTGCTTAGAAGCATCAGAAACTAACTATGTCATGAGAGAAGTCCATGAAGGGATATGCAGCAACCACTCGAGTGCAGATTCTTTGGTGCAGAAATTAGTTCGGGCACGATATTACTGGCCCCGTGTGGAACAAGATGCCAAAGAGTTCGTACGAAAATGTGCTAAGTGCTAATGATATGCACCACTAGTAAATCAATCGCATAACCCCTACATTCGGTTCTGTCCCCGTGGCCATTCATGAAATGGGGGATAGACATCGTCGGACCACTATCGTCGGCTCCTGGAAAGGTAAGGTTTCTTTTAATTTTGACTGACTATTTTTCTAAATAGGTGGAAGCAGGTCCTAATCAGAAGATCGGAGAACGCGAAATGGTCGACTTCCTATGGAAAAATATAATTTGTAGGTTTGGAATACCAAAAGAGATTGCATGCGATAATGGGCCGCAGTTTATCGACGCAAAAGTTACAAAGTTCCTTGAAGATAAAGACGATTACCTCTTCACCTTATCATCCGAGTGCAAATGGTCAAGCATAGTCAACAAACAAAGTGATTATTCAAAACCTCAAGAAAAGGTTGGAAGCAGCAAAAGGCAACTAGCCCGAAGAATTACCTGGGGTTCTATGGGCCTACCGAACAACAAGTCAAGAACGGGAGATACCCATTTTCCCTTTGTATATGGTGCAGAAGCTTTAATACCGGTGGAAGTGGGGGAACCAACCTTAAGGTATTTCGAGGCGAGCAAAGGATCGAACAACGAAGCAATGCTAATTAACATGGATCTGCTCGAGGAACGCAGGGACATGACGCATGTTAGAATGGCGGCCTAAAAGCGGAGAATGGAGCGTTATTATAATCGAAGAGCCAACCTACGATATTTCAAAGTAGGAGACTTGGTCTTGAGGAAGGTAACTCAAAATATCGGGGAACTCAACGCGGGCAAGTTAGGCCCAACATGGGAAGGCCCTTACCGGGTTTCAGCTATCACTGGGAAAGGATCATACGAGTTGGAAAACCAAAATGGAGACAAGTTGCCCAGTAACTGGAACGCGGCTCACCTCAAAAGATATTACTGCTAACGAACAACAGTCAAATGGAAAGTATGTACTGTACTCTTTTTTCCTTCGTTCAGTTTTTGTCCCAATTGGGTTTTTCTGGCAAGATTTTTAACGAGGCAGCGACGGAAAGCATACTATGAAGACAACAGTGGTAAGACCTTTGATAACAAGGCAAACAAACAAGTTTCCACTCGGGGACGATTAGATAATCTTTGCTTCGATATCAAATTCCCACCGAAAAGTTAAGTTCGCTACCAAACAGGGGTTACTCGATTGTTCCCGAGCACAAATCACTAGAGGACTATTAGATATTCTTTCGCTCGATAGCATGAGTTCCTAATGGGAAACAAGATATGTTGCCGAGTGAAGGATTACCTAGCAATTCATTAGTGGGATCTTCGAAGACACAAGACTTCCAATGTTCCAATTCACAATCTTCGCATTCGAACACTGTTGGGAATGATATGAGGATACGGCAACACTGAATGCCACGTTAATCGGGAAACAAAAAAATCTGGAACAGAATACATCATCGGGACCGGAGACTGCACATCCATCCCCGTGGATACAAGTTGTACAAGATAAGCCACAAGTCATGGCAATTTCTTTATAGCCACAAGTCATGGTAATTTCTTTTCTGCATAGCAAAATGCTTATGTACTTTTGAAAATAGAAGGAATTAAATGAAATGAAATCCTTTTGTTTTTATCTTGTTTCTTGTCTGAACGATGATTAATTTTACCATTTGAAAGTAAAATAAGTACTTCAAATGTTTGTACCGTAATGAATAGGAGACGTCATCTTCAAGAGCACCGTAAACATAAGAGGGCCCTCTCTTATAAAAATTATCATGTTAAAGGGTTGGTTCCGGAAGAATCAATGCCCGGAATCCATAATGCCATCGGGAAAAAATACACCTGAAGCTGCATACGAAAAAGATGCAAAAAGCAAAGTTGCGCAAATACTTATTGAAACCCTCATGTAAAAGGGATAATTCTCGGAACCAAAATGCTTCGAAGAAAAAGCATTCGAGATTACACATAATAAAGTGCGAACATAACAACATGCGCAGAGTACTTAAGCAAGTACGAAAGTTAAAGACTTGCATGAATATTCAAAACGAAAATAAGACTCAACCGATACTTGAGCAAAAAATATGTTTATATTTACAAGGGCGCATCAGAGTGATAAAGGTACAAAATAGAAAAAGAAAGAAAAAGTTAAGCTGCAACGTCTCCAGAATCAGGAGGAAGAGAAGTATCTGCATCCTCGGGAGTTGGTTCCACCGATGGCTCAACATTTTCCCCAGCTTGGTCTTCGGCATCATCACCTTCCGACCCCTCTTCAGTTTTCGAAAATTCGGAACTAGAATTAGAAGAACCTAGAGCGTCAGACTGCGCCGAGAGTCTATTTTTGTCAACCAACTCAAGCTCTCAGGCCTTAGGAATTTCGGCATCAATGTCAATGATACCAGTCTTGGCCTCTTCCAAGGTTTTTCTCCTCATGCTATACATGGAATAAGCTTTTTCAACAATGAGGGAAGCCGCTCGGTGCTTGAGTTCTTCTTTGAGTTGAGAAATTTTGGCGAAAAGATTTTTCCGGGCGGACCTAGCAGATTTGAGACTGACATCGAGCTCACTGACAATTGAACTATAAAGCCTATTATGCTTGATAGTTTTCCTGTACTTATCCTCCAATTGGGCATGTTTCGCTACCACAGCAGCAAGCTCTTCACTTTTGGATATTAAGGCGGCCTCTAAGTTAATCACTCTTTCAGCAGAGGCAGCCTCACAATCGTTTGCAGCAAGAACGACGTTCTGGACTTCTACCCATTTAGCCTTGGATTCATCAAATCTAACCTTCAACGGCCTAATTTCTTGGCAAAGGGCCACCATTTCTTGCTCGCTCTGCTGCAAACGGGCCTCCAAAACAACGGCCTCGGTAGCCTTGGTCTCCAGTTCCAAGAAGCGGAGAACGGTCTAGTCCCGTTCCGCCAAAAGATGATCCCATTCAGAAGTAAGTTCTTCCTTCTCACGAATCAGCCTTTGGAGGCCCTCAGAAGCAAGAAAGTTCGCCTACAAAATAGGAAGAGGTAAAACGTAGAGTACATTTGTTCAAAAGTAGAATAAATAACAGAAGAAGAAAGGAACGTACCGTTGCGGCATTATGTATAGCTTTGTTCAACAAACACTCTCCTGAGAGTGTCTGAATCTTCCTCCAGTCTTTTTCTGAAGCCAAAGGCTTCAGATAGTTAGCAAGCTCCTCCGGCCTCGAAAGCAAGTTGCACCCGGTGGAGACCGAAAGGGTAACACTCCTCCTCCTTTGTGGCTCTTCAAAAGGGGCAGCATAATTTTGCCCCAAATTCCCATGAACTGGAGAATGGGGAGGAGGGTTACCTTCTTCACGGTTAGGTGCGGCCGATAGAGATGATGTAACAACCGTTGTTTGAAGAGTGGACGAAGATGGAAATGATGTGGCAGTTGCTGGTGATTGTGAATGTGGAGATGAAGCTGATGGAGTTGAAAAGTGTGAAGCAGCTGCATCAAATACAGTGTTGGTTGTTTGATGCTCGCCAACCAAAGACAGAACAGACCTGGTACTCTGCCTTGTAGTACCGAGCACAACAATTGGGGCCCAAGAACGGGAGTTGGCATTATCTACCAAATCAAATTCTCCCCAAAGTGCCGAGACATCATCCTCGGTTAGTATGACTATCTCAACAGGTTAAGCATCTTGTTGAGATGATGAGGATCGTCGCCTTCTGTGTAAAGAAGATCCCTCATCATTAGTTACTTCATCATCATCGATCATCATAGTGTCTATGATCGGCCCGGAAAAAGGACCAGTCATCATCGCCACCGGAGATGACTCGGGGGCATCAACCTTTGCCCTCTTAATCTTTTCTCCGGCCGCAGAGGAACGACTTCTTTTTGGTTGCTTGTTCTCTGGCTGTGGACTCCGTAAAGAAATTTTTGCACTCGAAGCAGGCCCGGAGATGCCTGTTCGAGTAAGTGCCTCCTGAAGCAGCCTCGCCGCATCAGCATGGTCAGCCAAAACATCCTCCTCGGGTACATCAACTGAGCCCGCAGGTAGACCTAATTTTGTGAGCAAGTCAGAAGGGTTCAACCAAGTTAGTGGAAGCGAGGTAAATTAAAGTTACCATGATTTTTGGCTTTCCACCCGTACTTAATGGACAGTTTTTTTCACAAACGGGTTTCGGGTGTTGTGACATCTAAGATCTTCTGAACCCACCGGTCTAAGCCTTCTATCATCGGTGGGATCCATCGATTCGCTGTAACAAATGAAGGTTGAAGGATCAATACAAGCATGGAAGAATATTTTGTAAGAAAAGATGTATTAAAGAGAACTTACGAGAGCGATTCCAAGCAACCGGAAAGGATGAAGCCGTTGTTGGAATAATGTCATTGGTGGCAACTGCAACGAACCGTTCTATCCACCCACGGTATTTGTCGTCATCCATGCTAGACAGCAAAGCATGGTGGCCACGCTTGCAAAGGTTTATCATTCCCCCGCGAAAGATTTTGTGGGAATAAAGATTCATCATATGAGCTAGGGTTAGCTCCTCTCCAGTTTCTAGGCACAAACGCCGAAGGCGGGCGTCCGTCCTCCACACTAAAGGACTTACATATGCAGACACACCTGGTAGTGAAGGCAAAACTCCGCAATCACGGAATCCAGCTCTCTGCTCAAAGAAAACGCACCCAAAGTAAAGGGATACGTGAAAAAATATGTAAGCCCTTCCCTGGGAAGGGTCACTCGCTCCGATAGATCAGGAGCAATGATGTCCAACTCATAACAACGGCAGTCCTCCTTCACAGCAGGAATACTAGAAGGGCGAATAGAAGAAGGGTACCTAATAACAGCCCATGCGCGAGGGTTAGCAGTAGAAAATTTCTCTTCGAAATCCTTTGAAGTACTAAGCCTTCTTGGGATGATGGAACCCACTGCTGGAGGAACGAAATCCTCGGTTTTGTTCTTGCCCTTTGAAGAACTAGCACGTTTTGAAGAGGAAGCTATTGGAATAGAAGAAAAAAAAATTCTGGTTCGAAGAAGATGAGAGAAAAGTTGGGAAATAAATATGCAAGTTAGGAGTTTGAGAAATTATGAAGTACATAAAAGGAGGATGATGCATATAACTAAAATCTTGGCGGCTAAATTCATGGCCATGATTACCTCGATAATCAGCAAAAGGCGTGCTAAATCAAGGTAAGACACGTGTTTGGGGCATTAAATGCGGAGAGACATGCGTCTAATCAACCGTCAGTGACCTTCAAAAGGAATTATAGTAATTCTCGCCAAAAGAGTATTTCTACCAACTTTTCAGTAACATAAAGTTATATCACCGAAAAGTAGGGGGACTATCTATATGGGGAGAAATACGACATGACACGTGACCGCTTAAAGGACGGACACGTGGAATACGAGATGGAGATGGCCACTTAACATAGCTATTCAGCTTGTCACCGGAAGGAATAATGATCATAAAAGGAGTATTAAATGCTTTGCGCCCGGTAACATCTAATATGGAATATTTTTCACCATTAAGGATGATGGCCCGTTACAAGAAATTTGACATTTATGTCTAACGTTACATCTTCATCAATGACCCTCATAATTGATATTAAAGAAGGGCATGATGCTATGACTTCCTTCCCTAGACATAGCTATAAATAGAGAGCTCAGTTATCATTGTAATGTACACGAATTTTTTAGTTAACTTATGCTACATTCTATACAGTATTTTAATACAATTTGATTCTCTCGCTTTTGATTTATCATTGTTGTGCCCGAAAACCTTGTTCCCGGACTCATTAGCTCTGCTGTTTCATCTACATTCTAAGGCTAAGTATTTCATATTTCACTAGTTATTTCATTACTTTTTGGATCAAACTAATTCACTTGTCTAGAAACTACGAACAAATTCAACTGTATCGTTTTTCGGGTAAACAAAATACAAAAGTCTTTTTTGTATCAACTTATGTGACTTAAATTGAAACGGCGGAAATAATAAATATTGAGGCAACTAATGGGTTTTCCATAAATGTGAAATAGTGTCCTTTCGAAATGAGTAGAAGCCATAATAAATAATTCTTATCTACGACTTTGCCGTCTTACTCTTGAAGGCCAAAAAAATAGTTGGCTTGGCACTGTCAAAGTCTTAAAATGAATAGGCAAATTAAAGCACTCTACTTATATTAGCTATTTGACAAATGCAACGAATCTTAAATTCAAAACTCAAAGATAAGGTTTCGAAAATGAGGTGTGTGGATGTGTCTTGTGAGGAACATTTTGCCATCTTTGTGTTTTGCTTGTACTTGCTTTTCTATACCACAAGAAAGTGAAATGTTAGAAAGTGACCCATTTTTGGACAACAGTAAATTTTTTGGATTCCAAAGCGGTGTCTGGTATTCTTATTAGGATCCGACTAAATTCAAATTCGTGTTGGGAAGTTTTATATTGGGGAATAAAATGCTCTCTAACAAAGGCGACTTCATACTCAAAGCTACAAACCTGAGACATCTGGTTAAGGATGAAAGAATAATTATCACTCCATCATAAGTTTTGCTGAGATTTACTTGGATCATTTTTGGTCTTCTCCTCTTTGCCTTTGGGGAGTCAAAAATTGTCTTTTCCAACTTTTTAATTTAAATTCCTTATGAATATAGAATTATGCCGTTTTGATAGTAAAAAATATTTTTCAGAAAACAAAATTTGATGTCTAAATATTATTAACCTTTTGCGAGATTTTTCTACACTCAAAAATGATGAAATAACTTTTAATGTCAAGATATAAACTTTAGCTAAATAGGTAGTAAGAGTACACTTTTTCCAATTTCGTGGTAAAAGGGTAGTTTTCTATTCTCCAACAAAAAACAAAAAATTAGACATCCAAATATATTTAGGAAATGTATTTAAAAGAAAAAACAAAAGTAAGCAGGAAGATTTACGTTGTGTTTACGTATTCTCTTGGTTATTGTGGGCCCTTTTTCGGTCCAAAGCTGGAAACAGGCAAAAAGCAAAGGGCCCAGCCCACTAAGAGATAATGGGTCAATAACGTAATCCAAATACTAGTGGGCCCCTGATAAATAGTAGTGTCACTTTTATATTGACGTTTTCCCTTGACTACTTTAAGAAATTCAGTTGGACATTACGTCTGAGGGATGGCCTACCAGGGATAAAATTTATCTGATGACCTAGTGGATATTCTCATAATAGTAATAATAATATAATAATAATAATTATTATAATAATATGTAAACAATAACAATAAAGAGATAATCACAATGATAACAAAAGGCAAAAAGAAATAGCAGGTGAAGGAGCAATCGGGTTTTTTCTTATGTAGGCCCGTAATCCAATTCGAGGCTTGAGAGGTTGGCGATAATGGGTCTAAGGAGAGGTAAATTGATAAATTACTTGAGAGAAGCGATTAGGCAGGACTTGATATATCTTCGGCTTTACTAACGACATGATCTTTGATAGAAAGATATGAAGTTAAGGATTAAGGTAATAGGTTAGTAGGTACAGATAGTGTTAGTATTACTTCCTTACTTCCTTAGTTCTTAGTTTTCTATTACTACCTTCTTCTTTTTTCGGTTATCTTATTTTTCTTGTTGTCGATATTAGGGATATACAGAAGAAACCAACAAACTGCACCAAACCTATATTTCGAGTCGAACAGGAAAAAAATGACTATGGTTTTGGTTTGATTTGGTTTGGTGTTGAAAAAAAACCTGACTATAATTGGTTTGGTTTAACTTAAAAAAAAGTCAAACCAAAACCAAACCAACCCGACATTACATGTATACAAGTTTTAAAATATTTATACATATATTTATTATAATGTAATTTATGAATATTTTTTAAACTTTTTTTATAGTTCTCTATCTTAACGTATTATTTCAAGTTTGAGTTTTGAATTTTGAATGGTCCAATATGTTTTTTAGCTCATAAGTGTTAGTAATTCAAATAAAGCCCAAAGCAACACCAAATCAATACTAAAACTAACAATAGAAATTTCATGCAATACTAGAAATAGCAATAGTGATGGATATCTATTTTTTTCAGTTTATATTGGTTTTGACAATGAAAATGCATAACTTATTTTCTTATTATTTGATCATGTAATTAGTATTTAGTACTTATTAGTCGTACTTATTTTACCATGTTCATTTTCATTGTGGCTTATTAATTAGTAAAATTTCTTTCATGCGATTTTATTATCTTTATTGTTGAAGATTTTAGTACAATGTTATGACCCATCTCATATTATTTTATGTTTTTCTATTGAGTAACACCTTGTATAGTTGTAGTATTTTACTAGGACCAAAGAAATATTTGGAGCACAAGTTATATACTTGTGCTATGAAGATTTTATTGGAAAAAACTCGAAAACCCCGGAAAAAATGAAAAATTCGAAAAATCGAGATTGAAAAACATGTCTTTTGTTGGTTTGGTTTATAGATATAAAAATCCAACACAATTGGTTTGGTTTGGTAATTGAAAAAGCCGAACCAGTCCGACCTATGTACACCCCTAGTTGTTACCAGTCGCGAAGCCAGAAATTTCTCAAGAGTGTTCAAACTTGAAAGAAGTAACAAAAGAATTCTGACTAAGGGTATTCAATATATGTTATATACATCAAAATCTAATATTTTACTTATATATATAGTGTAATTTTTCGTAATATTTCGACGAAGAGTGATTAATTGACCACCCTTAACAAAAGGTGGCTTCGCCCCTGATTGTTACTGCTTCTTGGCTTCTCCACTACTGTTTATCCTTTTCATGACTGTTGGGATTATGCTTTTCTTGAGCTGAGGGTCTATCGGAAATACCTCTCTATCTTCACGGAGGGAGAGGTAAGATCTGTATACACGCTATCCAACTCAAACCTCGCTTACAAAATTTCATTGGATATGTTATTGTTGTAATCTATTTATTAGGATGACGAAACAATAAAGTTAACTAAGAAAACTCTAATTTTACAAGATCGATATGCCAATAATCTGATCCTAATTTCAGCCATGATTAGATTTCTAAAAGAGCATGTTGCGTCTAACAGTCAGCAAGGTACCAATAGAGGGTTATCCACTACTAGAAATTCGGCAAAAATCGATCAAAGTCGACCGACCAACTTTAATCGGTAAAAAAATCGACCAAAAAACCGACCAAAGTTGGTTGGTTTTTCAAAATATATATATATATTTTTTTTTTTTACGAAACCGACCAACTTTGGTCGGTTTTCTTTGGCGCAAAAATGCGGGAAACTATTTTTGAGTCCCGCGAAATTTATGTTTCAAGAAACCGACCAACTTTGGTCGGTTTTTCAATTAATATAAATAAAAATTAATATTAAAAAAACCGACCAAAATTGGTCGGTTAATTCGACGGGTCATTTAAAAAAACCGACCAATTTTGGTTGGTAATTTTACTTTTTAATAAAACCGACCAACTTTGGTCGGTTATTTTCGTGCGAAAATACAATTAAAGAGTATAAATCAAATAAAAGACAGTCTTAAAACAAAATGTACAAATGGTCTAGTGGTAGAATAGTATCCTGCCACAGTACAGACCCCGGTTCGATTCCCAGATGGTGAATTTTTTTTTTACATAATTAAAAAACCGACCAACTTTGGTCGATTTTTTTTTGCAATATTTTTTTTTGAATTTAATTGACCGACCAAAGTTGGTCGGTAATTTCCGACCAACTTTAGTCGGTATTCCTTTCCGACCACAAAAATACCGTCCACACATAAATGGTCGCGTTTTGGTCGATTTTTTGCCATTACCGACCAACGTTGGTCGATTTTTTTGGTCGGTTTTTACCGAATTTCTAGTAGTGATCCATAAAAGACCAAGAACTTATTGAGGAAATAATCTTCTATGATCAATTATAATTATTTAAAATAAAATGATAAAGCCTACGAAGATCTTATGTGTCTTATTTATATAGATCTATTATATTTTATTTTATTAGTCTCCTATAAAAAAAGATCATACAGCTAAAAACATGTGTAATTGATCATAAAACTTATCTCGCCGAGAGTGTTGGATAATAAACTACTCGCGCAAGTTTTTTTAAAAAGATTCTTAAGTATTTGAATCTCATGGAAAAGTTGTTACTAAGTTATACTAATTCAGTCATAAACTGTCATTACACAAAGGTTCATCTACAGTAAATTTTTTTATATGAGTCGGGTCAATTTTTAATTTATTTTTGCATTATCGTCTACTATCCACTCATATCCGATCCGATCCGCCCTTCCCGTTTGAAACAATGTGACCACACCATTTTGAAAATGAAACCTAAAAAGAAAAAAAAATGTAATTGGAGATGTGGTAGGGGGTAGGGTAGCATATGCCATTGGTAGTTCAAGGGAGCCCTACAAAATTCCATAAAGGGAAAATGTGATGAACCATGTAATGATGATAGGGTAGAAAATAGAAATACATAATTATCCCCTCAACTTGTATTCCATTTTGCAAATTACACACTTTTTAAAGTTTGCGAGAGTCCTATCACTCTCCTACATTTGTTTAAAATGGAATTATTATTCCTTTATTTCCTGGTGTGATACAGAAAGTGCACTCATTCAACACTCGACAATACATTAATTAATATCGAAATCAATATCTCTATCGAGTAGTATCCTAATTGATAATGTATTATGTCTAATATACAACAGAGGTAGAGACATAATTTGAACTTATAGGTTCGAACTCTAAATCTTTTAAGTTGTTGGATTGTAAATTAATAATTTATATATATTAAATATTATTTTAAAATAAATACATAGGTTGGACCAAAAGTATTGGATTCGGCCGAACTTATCCGTAGGTTCTACTCTCCCTCCGACGACGCTGATGTACAAGCCACGCAGATGGTGACAGGGTTTCACTTTTTTGGTGCAATGGGATAAGGATAAAGTTTCCAAATTTTTCTATTAGGTCCTACTATATATATTGTGGGCAAGCTAAGCTATAGCCCATTTTCCATTATCCTGTTTTTAGTACTCCTATTAGAGAGTAGAAAGAAACAATGAAAACAACTAGCAAATGCCACTATGAAATTTTAGTTTTGCCTTGTAAAATTGTCTTGTCTATGTCTTATCAGTTGTTGTGTCTTTTCAGTTGTTAGTCAATTTGGGTTGTGGAAGATAAGTAAAATTCAAGAATAAAAATTGAGTATCGTCTTTATTCTTTATTTTGGTTGCTAATTTTGGAACAAGTTATTTCAAGATTAAAAATAGTATTGGAATAATTTATACTTGTCACATGGAGGAATAATAATTTCGGGATAAAATAATAAAATTGATAATTTCAGAATTAATACAACATATTAAATAATAAATAAAAAATAATACTAGGATAACTAATCTCAATATAATTAATCCTAGCATAATTAATCGCAACATAACTTGTTTTCAAACCAAACAACCCTTACAGTTTTGAGAATGAAATTTTTTCTGTAGAAAGTATGTTATTCTTTTTAGTAAATTTATACTCCCTCCGGTCCACTTTAATTACTTTTTTTAGCTTTTTTTTTTTGTGATCCACAATATTAGATTTTTTAAGGAATTAACCTTTTTTTTTTTTCCAAAGTTACCCTTAGACTAAAGAACTTAGGAGTATTTGTTATATTTCTAATGAATAAATTAAAGTTAATATGGTCAATTTTATTGTTAACTACTGTTAAAGGTGAATTTCTTAATATGTGTGAAACCAATTAAAAAAATCAATTAAAATGAACAAAAAGAAGTATGATAGAAATCTATAGTACGTTAAGTTAGAATTTTGGATATCGTTTTTTTTCTGGGAAAAAAAGAAAGAAATTCAGAAGATCAATTCTCTTCCATATTTTTAGTATTCACAAGATCAAAATTTCCCTTTATTTTACTATTCGTTTATTATTATTTTGCTTATATTAAAGACCATAAGCATAGAGTTCCTTATTCAAATGTTACCCTTGTAAACTTTTTAGTCTTACAAAAATTCATGTCTTCAGCTATGCTTATTGCTTAGCATCACACTGATATCTAACAAATGCTACTATGAGTTTCCCTTTTACATTGCCTAGTCTTCCATTGATTACGTTTGCGATGCTTAGAAAAGTAGATTCACGGAGACCGGCTATAATAATACGAGAATTAAATAATAACGGGATCATCTAGTAATAATATGTGGTGTATAATATAAAATACGAAAAATGGTCAGAAATGTCCTTAACGTATTAGAAATGGCTCAAAAATGTCCTTCTTCCACCTATGAGTTTAAATTTACCCTTAATGTTATTTTTAGGCTTAAAAATGCCCCTCTCTTAATGGAAAGATGACATGCCATTGATGGACATTTTAACATTAAAGACAAATTTGAACACATAAAAGAGCTATGCTTTGTCTTTAATGTTAAAATGCCCATCAATGCCATGTCAGTTTTCCGTTAAGAGAGGGGCATTTTTAAGCCTAAAAATAACATTAAGGGCAAATTTGAACCCATATGTGGAAGGAAGACATTTTTGAGTCATTTATAATACGTTAAAGGCATTTCTGGCCCTTTTTCGTATAAAATATTAGTTTGATTTTACACTGAGATAAGTTAGGCTTAACTTTTATTTTGAATTTTTAACCTGAATTTTTAAAAGGACTTTGGGAGAAGAACCTTGGAAAAGGACATATGAATCATAGTGTTTAATCCTAGGATTACTAATCTCGGAATTGTTATCCACATCCAAATTGGGATAAACATAGTATCTCAATTGTGGTATAATCTCAAAATTGTTAAACCCGAAACTAAAAATTCAACCAAACGCGAGATAATATAGTCCTGCATTTTATAGTAAAATTATTATATGTTATCCCACCAATCAAACGATCCCTAAGTGCTAGGTTATAATACTACTAGTATAAGTTAATAAAAGGAATCGTACTAGCAACAAAAAATTTAGGAGTGTCTAACACCTTTTCCCGGTCAATAATTTCTTACTCGAATTTTTGGTTCGTACACAATAAATAGGAGTAAAATTTTTCTTTTGATTACGAATTCAAATAAAGTGAAGTGGAACACTGAAATTCAGTTTCAAGTGGTGACTATAATTAGTAATTTAATTTTTTTTCGAGACCGTCACTTTAACTCTTTAATCGTGTAAACAAAAATAAAATGATTTGAACGATAAAAATGAAACAAGTTCGAACTCAGTTAGAACAAAATCATGACTTGGGCCACCCATGAGTGACCCGAATACAAAGTCCTAAGAAATATATTGGATAGGCCTTCTTTAAATTACTGTTATATTCTGAATTCATTAAGAATAGTTTTTAAAACATAGCCATGTGTCTGAGTTTTAAAATATGCTTGTCAGAATTTTGAAACACTCGCCAAAATTTTGAAGCACCAAAATTTTTGACTACCATAAAAATGTCTAACGTCAGAATTTTGAAGGACCAGAAATTATGACGATCTCCAGAATTTTCAGCCACAATGCTGAAAAATTCTAGTGATCCATCAGGATTTGTGGCAGAATCCTGACGTTCACCACAATTGGTGTGTGCTTCAAAATTCTGGCGATCAAGAAAAATCCAGACGGGCGAGCTTCAAAATTCTTGCATAGGGTTTTTTTCCAAACTTTTGTTACCTAGATCAAAAAAATTAATAGCGTTACCGAAAATTTTCTATTTTTGTCATTCTCCTTACTTAGACAAGAGTGGGTTGCTCTAGTGGTAAACACCCTCCACTTCCAACCAAGAGGTTGTGAGTTCAAATCACCCCAAGAGCAAGGTGGGGAATTCTTGGAGGGAGGGAGCCGAGGGTCTATTGGAAACAACCTCTCTACCCCTGGGTAGGGGTAAGGCCTGCGTACACACTACCCTCCCCATACCCCACTAATGAAATTATAGTGGGTTGTTGTTGTTGTCGTCGTCGTCATTCTCCTTACAAAGTTAGCTTTCTTTTTTGCAAATTGGTTTCAGTTGTTCATAAATAATCCCAAATCAGTTTATTTAACAAGAAAGAAGCATAATTTTAATTTTAAATAATGGATCTTAACATATCATGGACCATACCTAGCCTAGTCGGATTTGGTCCACCTTCGAGTGGTCCATAGCCAAGTATGACATATTTGGGGGAGAAATTCAAAAATAGCCAGATTTACAAGTGGTCATTCAAAAATAGCCACAATTTCAAAAGTCATCGAAATTTAGCCACTTTTTATGTAAAGAAAAATTTGAACAAAAATACTGTTCAAAATCTGAAAAATACTCCAGCATAATATACTAGAGTTCCAGTATACTTTGCGGGAACTCCAGTATATTATACTGGAGTTCCCGCAAAGTATACTAGAACTCCAGTATATTATACTGGAGCCAGCAAAGTATACCGGTCCAGCATAATATGCTCGAAGTTCATACACAAGTGCACCGAACTTCAGTATATTATGCTGGACCGGTCTTTGTTGCAGCAAAATAGTAGCTATTTTTTAATGACTTGACAAACGCCGGCTATTTTTGAATGACCAGTCCGAAAACTGGCTAACCCGTGCTATTTTGACCATATTTGGGTGATCTCCAAACGACCCAAGTCGATTTTAGCCAAGTTGAATAGTCAATTAAAAAGACAAATTAAATCTTAAAACAAACGATTTGATAACTTAATTAACTCAAATATTAAGCATGTTAGATGTATATTTGGTCCAGAAGACTAGGACGATTAAAAACAATTCATAATCACGAGAGACAAACTAAATAGACAAACAATATCAAACAAGAAAACATTGTCAAACCAGGGGCAAACTAACTCAAATAAGTGAAATACTATTCAAATAATTTGTGTACGGTCAAAATCGATTCTCAGTCATAAAGACCGGTCGAGATAATGACGTTTCAATCGAAGGGTATCCACATGACAAGCTCGGACGAATCCCGAAGTAGGGATGTCGAGCTTCGAGCTATAAGACCAATAAACGACAAAACTTGATATCATTATCGAGCCCGTATCCGAATCGGACTACGGGGCAACACCGAACGACACAGGCCCCGAATATCGATGACCCAAGGCAGAACCGAGCTCGAACCAAGACTGGGGGTTCGATCTAACATCGAGCTCGAGCTAGTGCCAAGCTCGCAGACAAGAGCCGTTACAACCGCACCGAGGGAGAGAATCCTGGCGAGAATCAAGGAAGAGACAAACCATCATGGGTCCTCCACTATATGTATTATTTTATTATGTTGTTATAGATAAAGCAGTGACCCTCTACTATAAAAAGGGGGATAGACTGCAATAGACGCAGGTCCTCCAAGATACATTAAGATTTCATTGTGCTTGTTTTTCTAATTCATTTCAGTCTTCCCGTCCATCATTCCCATTTTATAGCAAAAATATCTGTATTGTCATTTTGTATCAAAGGAATTTGCATACCCTTAGAACCATATCTAAATTTAACGTTATCCGAATTTTCGGATAAACAGTTTGGCGCCCACCGTGGGGCTAAGGGTAACAGTGATTGTTTGATATAAATCTACGGTACACTCTAGCTTACAACTTCAAATCAGCAATGGCTCTACCTATCGACCTCGAAGCCGACCTTCAAGATGAAACCAACAACTTGGCACCCGAGGCTCGAATCGAAGTACCCGAAATTCGAGCCGAAATACCATTGGATGTCAATTCACAAATAACTTTGGAGGCGAACCAGCGTTCTGAACCGGAAAGAAGCATTCAGGGCGGTACTCGATCCGTAGCCTGAGACACCCAAAACGCGGGGGAAATCGGGACCAGCTTACGTATAATCTTCGAGATGCTGCAAGCCCAACAAATAGCGATAGCTCAGCTAAAGAGCCAAATTCGCACACAAAGCAGGCCAGATTCCAATCCACTTCGAGAAGTCACCCCCAGAACAGAGCCCGCCATAGTGAAATCTAACGAGCAAGAATCGGGAATTACACCCGAAATTACTAAATTGCTCGAGGAACTCACAAAACGAGTCGAAGCCAACGACAAGAGGGTGAAAACGTACAATGCCAGGGTCGATCAAATCTCAGGGGCTCCACCAATAATAAAGGGGCTTGATTCGAAAAAATTCATACAAAAGCCTTTTCCCTCGAGCGCGGCCCCAAAACCAATCCCCAAAAAATTCCGTATGCTCGAAATTCCCAAATATAATGGTACGACCGATCCTAACGAACACGTCACCTCCTACACATGTGCCATCAAAGGCAACGATTTGGAGGATGATGAGATCGAATCCGTGTTGTTGAAAAAGTTCGGAGAGACCCTCGCAAAGGGAGCAATGATCTGGTATCAGAACTTACCACCAAATTCCATTGATTCTTTTGCCATGTTAGTAGATTCGTTCGTAAAAGCACATGCTGGTGCCATAAAGGTTACAACAAGGAAATCAGACCTCTTCAAAGTAAAACAAAGGGGTAACGAAATGCTGAGGGAATTCTTATCCCGATTTCAAATGGAACGTATAGACTTGCCACCGGTCACAGATAACTGGGCCGTACAAGCTTTCACCCAAGGACTGAACGGGCTAAGTTCGACAGCATCACGTCGGCTGAAACAAAATTTGATCGAGTACCCAGCAATAACTTGGGCAGATGTACACAACCGATACCAATCAAAAATCAGGGTCGAAGATGATCAATTGGGAGCTCTGTATGGGCCCGTACGTCAGAACCACACAACCACTAAAAATGAGAGGGAAATCAACAGAGAACAAAGGTCGAATAGAGACCGATACCAACCGTACGGCATAGATCGGATGAACAACGGTTCAACACGTGATACGGTTCGGAACAACCGAAGGACTGATCGGGGGCAAAATTCTCGGGGACTTATGAGCAAGAGCAGCTTTGATAAATATGTCGATCCTATAGAAGTCCCTCGATTAACGGAGTATAACTTCAACATTGATACATCCGCTATCGTATCGGCCATCGGACACATCAAAGACACCAGATGCCCTCGACCCATGCAAACCAATCCTGCCCAAAGGAATCCCAATCAAATGTGCGAATATCATGGCACCCATGGCCACAGAACGGAAGATTGCAGGCAACTAAGAGAGGAAGTGGCCCGCTTATTTAACAAAGGACACTTTCGGAAATTTCTGAGTGATAGGGCGAAGAACTATTTTAGGAACAAGGAATTCGGCAAGCAAAACGAGCCAGAAGAACCGTAACACGTCATTCACATGATCATCGGCGGCGTCGATGCCCCTCAGGGACCGATGCTTAAACGCACTAAAACATCGATTGTGGAGGAAAAAACAATCTCGAACTCAAGCCCATAGGGACTTTGTCCTTCAGTGATGAAGATACAGAGGGAATCATCCAACCCCATAACTATGCACTGGTAATATCCGTACTCATGAATAAAATTAAGATTAAGTGTGTGTTAATTGATCTAGGTAGCTCGGCCAATATCATCAGATCGAGGGTCGTAGAACAGCTCGGCCTACGAGATCAGGTCGTACTTGCAACTCTGGTTCTAAACGGATTCAATATGGCATGTGAAACCACTAAATGCGAGATTACCCTACCGATAAACGTGGCCGGAACCATCCAGGAAATAAAGTTTCACGTGATCGAAGGTGATATGAGATATAACGCCCTTTTCGAAAAGCCGTGGATCCACAGCATGAGAGCCGTACCCTCGACCCTACACCAGATCCTCAAATTCCCAATATCGGGAGGTGTCAAAATAGTGTACGGAGAACAACCAGCCGCAAAGGAAATGTTCTCCGTCGAAGAAGCAAAATCAATACCCTCGTCTTCGCCGATAAAAGGATCAGGTTCAGAAGGAGACACAATCGGAGAGCAGAGCGCCAAATAGCAATCAGAGACATCGGCTTCGACCCAGCCAGGTAAGCAGAACATTGAAGAAGATGATGATGATTGATGGATCCCTCGATCCTTCGTAACCCCCAATGATTTCGATGCCACCAAATCAACAATTGAGGAACTGGAGCAAATTATACTGATCGAACACTAGCCCGAATGAAAGGTATACTTGGGAGCGGGTTTGAGCCCCGAACTCAGGAAGAAACTCATCCAATTTCTTATCAATAACATCGACTGTTTTGCCTGGTCCCATCTAGATATAACAGGGATCCCGCCGGACATAACGACGCACCAGCTAAGCTTGAACCCTAGGTTTAGACTGGTGAAGCAAAAAAGAAGGCCCCAGTCCGAGGAAAAGCACGTATTCATAAAGGACGAGGTAACCAAACTTCTCAAGATAGGGTCCATTCGGGAGGTAAAATATCCCGAATGGTTAGCCAATGTGGGTGTAGTACCTAAAAAAGGGAACAAACTTAGAAAGTGTGTGGACTATAAGGATTTGAATAAAGCATGCCCCAAAGATTCCTTTCCACTGCCCAACATCGATCGCATGATCGATGCCACGACCGGCCGCGAGATCCTCAACTTTTTTGACGCCTATTTCGGGTATAATCAAATTCAGATGAACCCGGACGACCGGGAAAAGACTTCATTTGTGACCCGATATGGAACATATTGTTATAACGTAATGTCCTTTGGCTAAAAAATACAGGAGCTACTTATCAACGCCTAGTAGACAGAATGTTCGAAGAACAAAGAGGCAAAACAATGGAAGTCTATATTGATGACATGCTAGTTAAGTCCCTGCGCGCAGAGGACCATTTGGCCCATTTGCAGGAAACGTTCGAGATTCTGAGGAAATAAAACATGAAGCTTAACCCCGAAAAATGTGCTTTCGGGGTCGGTTCGGGCAAGTTCCTCGGCTTCATGGTGTCAAATCGGGGAATTGAGATCAACCCCGATAAAATCAAGGCCATCGAAGACATCACCATCATGGACAGCGTGAAATTTGTACAAAGGTTAACGGGAAGAATTGCAGCCTTAGGCCGGTTCATTTCAAGATCATCAGATCGAAGTCACAATTTTTTCTCCCTACTCAAAAAGAAGAACGACTTCGCCTGGACATCGGAATGCCAACAAGCGTTACAAGAATTGAAACGATATCTATCGAGCCCACCACTGCTTCACACTCCAAAAATGGACAAAAAACTATACTTGTACTTGGCGGTATCGGAAGTCGCCGTAAGCAGTGTCCTAGTTCGAGAAGAGCAAGGTACGCAATTTTTCGTTTATTACGTAAGTCAGATCTTAGGGGAAGCGGAAACTAGGTATCCGCACTTAGAAAAATTGGCACTTGCGCTGGTAAGAGCATCTAGAAAGTTAAGGCCATACTTTCAATGTCACCCCATAAGTGTATTATCCACCTGCCCACTCCGTAATAGTTTACATAGGCCCGAACTATCAGGCCGATTGGCCAAATGGGCCATCGAACTCAGTGGGTACGATATCGAATATCAACCCTATACGGCCATCAAGTCTCAAATTTTAGCAGACTTCGTGGTCGAATTCACGCCAACCCTCATACCCAAAGTCGAAAAGGAACTCCTTTTGAAATCAGGTATATCGTCCGGGGTATGGATCCTTTTTACGGACGGTGCTTCGAATATAAAGGGGTCCGGGTTAGGCATAGTTTTGAAACCCCCCACGGGTAATATTATTAGGCAAGCTATTAAAACTATCAGGTTAACTAACAACGAGGCCGAGTATGAAGCCATGATTGCAGGTCTCGAACTAGCTGGAAACTTGGGAGCAGAAGTCATTGAGGCGCATTGTGACTCTTTGCTGGTGGTGAGTCAAGTAAACAAAACCTTCAAAGTCCGAGAAGGTAAGATGCAAAGGTATTTGGACAAACTGCTTATCACTTTACACCATTTCAAACAATGGACCATACGGCATGTTCCACGAGAACGGAATAATGAGGCAGATGCTCTTGCAAATTTGGGATCGTCGGTCGAGGTAGATGATTTGAGCTCGGGGACTGTCGTTCAACTTTCAAGATCGGTAATCGAAGATGGGCATGCCAAAATAAATTCTACTAGCTTAACCTGGGATTGGAGAAACAAGTATATTGAATACTTAAAAAATGAAAAGCTCCCTTCAGACCCTAAAGATTCCAGGGCCCTACGGACTAAAGATGCTCGATTTACATTGGCTGCGGACAGAACACTATATCGAAGAATATTCGATGGACCGATGGCGGTATGCGTGGGTCCGGGAGATACCAATTACATCCTCCAGGAAGTACACGAAGGCACTTGTGGCAATCACTCCGGTGCCGACACATTAGTTCGAAAAGTGATCAGAGCGGGGTATTATTGGATCGATATGGGCAAAGATGCAAAAGAATTTGTTCGTGAATGTGATAAATGTCAAAGTTTTGCGCCAATGATCCATCAACCCGGAGACCATTCATGAAATGGGGAATGGACATCGTCGGCCCTCTGCCATCGACCCTAGGTAAAGCCAAATTTATTTTATATATGACTGACTATTTTTCTAAATGGGTTGAAGCGCATGCGTTCGAGAAAATAAGAGAGAAAGAAGTTATAGACTTTATTTGGGATCATATCATATGCCGATTCGGGATACCCGCCGAAATAGTATGCGACAATGGGAAGTAATTCGTTGGCAGCAAAATCACAAAATTCTTCGAAGATCACAAAATAAGAAGGATATTATCAACACCATATCACCCCAGTGGGAACGGTCAGGCCGATTCAACGAACAAGACTATTCTTCAAAACCTGAAGAAGAGATTGAACGACGCGAAGGGAAAATGGAGAGAAATCCTGCCCGAAGTCCTTTGGGCATACCGAACCATGTCAAAATCCAGTACGGGGGCGACCCCATTCTCCTTAGTATATGGTTCCGAAGCATTGATACCAGTCGAAGTCGGTGAACCTAGTCCCAGATTTTGATTCATGACGGAAGAATCAAATAACGAGGCTATGAACACCAGCCTTGAATTATCGGACGAAGGACGAGAAGCTGCCCTCATCCGATTGGCCGCCCAAAAGCAACGAATCGAAATGTATTATAATCGAAGAACTAAACTTCGCCATTTCAAGCCCGAGGACTTAGTGTTAAGAAAAGTCACCATCAACACTCGGAATCCAAACGAAGGAAAATTAGGACCAAATTGGGAAGGACCATACCAGATGCTCGAGAACGTTGGAAAAAGGGTCATACAGGCTCGGCATCATAAACGGCAAACAACTATCAAGCAGTTGGAATGTATCACATCTAAAACGGTACTAATGCTAAGGTACGACCTTTTCATATTCATCTAACTGACCCATGCAGAAGTCCGAACAAGAGCTGAAGAAGATCTTTCGCTTAAAGCACGCGTTGCACTCTTTTTCCCTTAGACCGGTTTTCTCCCAAATAGGTTTTTCGGCAAGGTTTTTAATGAGGCAACCATCGATCGTGCTACACTTTTAACAATATCCGAGGCCTCTTTCCAACCGACCTCGAATACCGGGGGCATCAGGGCCCTCAAATACATCGAGTTCAGATGCAAGAAAGTTATCTCACAACAATAGGGTTCCAACAGGAAAAATTGTAAGAGCCAAATGGTCAAAATGAACCATGCTCATATAGATTGGCCCAAACATAAACACATGTTCAATGACTTGAGATTTATTGTGCAACCAGAATTAAGATTCAGCCTACGGGCTACTTTCATTCTGAGTTCGAAATGATCACTCGAATATTAAGCCTATGGGCTACTGTTATTCCGAGTTCGAGCAAGCACTCACTCGACCATTAAGCCTACGGGCTACTTACATTGCTTTGAGTTCGAATCATTCACTCGACTAAGCCTACGGGCTATTTTTATTTCGAGTTCGAGCAAACACTCACTCGACCATTAGGCCTACGGGCTACACTACTTTGAGTTCGAATCATTCGACTATTAAGCCTACGGGCTACCTTTACCTCGAGTTCGAGCAAACACTCACTCGACCATTAAGCCTACGGGACACATTATCTCGAGTTCTTCACTCGACTATTAAGCCTACGGGCCACATTATCTCGAGTTCGAAACATTCACTCGACTGTTAAGCCTACAGGCTACTATTATTCCGAGTTCGAGCAAGCACTCACTTGACTATTATGCCTACGGGCTATGATATTTCGAGTTCGAAACATTCACTCGACTATTAAGCCTACGGGCTACTGTTATTACGAGTTCGAGCAAGCACTCACTCGACCATTACGCCTACGGGCTACGATATTTCGAGTTTGAAACATTCACTCGACTATTAAGCCTACGGGCTACTGTTATTCCTAGTTCGAGCAAACACTCACTCGACCATTATGCCTACGGGCTATGATATTTCAAGTTTGGAACAATCATTCGACTATTAATCCTACATGCTACCTTTATCTCGAGTTCGAAACACTTACTCGACTATTGCGCCTACGGGCCACATTATCTCGAGTTCGAAACATTAACTCGACTATTAAGCTTACGGGCCACATTATCTCGAGTTTGAAACATTCACTCGACTATTAAGCCTACGGGCTACTGTTATTCCGAGTTCGAGCAAGCACTCACTCGACCATTACGCCTATGGGCTACAATATTTCATGTTCAAAACATTCACTCAATGGCTAATAAGCTACTTTTACTCTGAGTTTACATTAACTCAACCATTACATTATACCTACGGATTATGTTCCTTCAAAGTTTGAATCATCGACTCAACAAGCAAACCCAGGGGCTACAAATTTGATCGATCAGAGAGACTACAAGGTCAACATTCGATTAAAAGTCTTCACAAAACAAAAACAAGTCGACCTCGTTATACATATATATAGACAAAAATTGCCTACATGATTAATTTAAAAACATGAAGAATTAGAAACTAAGCTTCCTGGTCGAGCTCTTCCCCGTCCTCGGATCCGCTTTTGCTACCATCATCATCATCATCATCAGAAGCCAAGGCTTCAGCTTCCGCTTCGAGCTCTTTTGCCTTTTTTTACCTCTTCGGTAAGGTCGAAACCTCGAGCGTGTATCTCCTTGAGGGTCTCCCTACGAGACCTACACTTGGCAAGTTCGGCAACCCAATGAGCTCGAGTATCGACGGTCTTCGCCGCTTCCCAGGCCTCCATCTGAGCAGCCTCAGCATCAGCCCGATATACAACAATGGACTTATCCGCCAAGACTTTCGATGACTCAACCTCCGCCTTAGCCTCAACAAGTCATGTTTCAAGATCCTCGATCCTTTTAGCTTGAACCGACCCCTTTTTCTTGACACTTCGAAGTTGAACGTCGGCTGATAATAATTTTGTTAAGATGGTTTCTTTTTTCGCTGCCAGGCGGTCGAGGGTCTCCTTCCACCGATTACATTCAGCTCGGATTTGATCGACTGCTTCTCGAAGTAACCCGATCTTTGCGATCTTTTGCTGCAACTGATACAACGAAGGGTTAACTTCCACGCTTGAGTCAGAACCATACTTTAACAGAATGAGGCTCACCTGCTTATCGAGCTCGACCCCTTCTTCACGGACCTTAGCCAAATCCTCTTGGAGGTCCTTTATAGCCTCGTCCTTTTGGCTGCAAAGAAGCCGCAAGGCATCTCTCTCACTTGAGACCTTCCGGAGCTCGGCCTCACACTGTCTAAGATCGACTCGAAACCTACTAATGGCCTGCACAGTAAGAAACACGAGTTAAGTATGGAAAAGAACAAAGAAATCAAGTATGAAAGAATTATTACTCGAGTAATGAAAAGCTGAGCCTCCTCTAATAAAATAGAAGCGTCACCAATATCGGAACCATCATCAACTCTAGTAAAACAATCCCTAAAAGGATCCCCTACACCAGAGCCTGCGCCGATATCGGGAGTTTTCAACTCTCGAGCTTCCTTCAATGCCTCCTCAGAAAAAGATGGAAGAGAAGGCGAATGACCCATTGTCATAGCCCTGAGCAAATCACTCGGAGTACTCCGGTTGAGACTCAGGTCTTCAAAAACAACCCCGACAGGCACAACCACCGTTGGCTCGGGAGCTCTAACAACCTCGATGGCCTCCGTAGATCGGACTACCAAAGCCGATGAGCTATTTTCTACTTCTTCTTCTTCTCTCAATCGTTGGACCGAGTCAATCGAAAGGGCAATTGCTTTTCTCCTTACCCTTCGAGTTTTGGGCTTGGGGTCCTCTGACCGAGAGGAAGCTCTTCGCTTCTTATATTCCCCCTGTTTAGGGACTAGGGACTTGTTTCCTTCTTCACCGCTTGAAGGCCTCAAAGTGGCATCCCTGGTTACTCCTGCACAAAAGGAAATCAATAACGAATAGAACGCAAAGAATACTTCAAAGGAAACAAGAAGCAAACCTCACCATGGTTCTTGGCCTCCCATCTGCCTTTTGCCAAATCACGCCAAGCGCGCTCGGCATAAGAGGAGGTCGAGGCTAACTTCTGAACCCAGTCCTCGAGGTCAGGCACCGCTTGTGGCATCCAAGGGGCATCTAAACATTAGGGAAGGACATCAGAAAAAATCGGAAAAGGACATGAAATGTGAACAAAAATCACTTACGGTCAAAATTTCATTCTTCAGGGAACGACATCTTCTCCTCCGGAATGAGATCACGGGTCCTCACTCGAATATAACGACCCATACAACCCCGATCCTTGTCTTCATCGATGCTCGAAATCAAAGCCTTCGATGCCCGACGATGAAGCCTGATTAGTCCTCGAAAGATCTGAGGCCGATACAGTCGTATGAGGTGGTTCAGAGAAAAATCCAATCCCCCGGCTTTGATAGAGAAGAAGCGCAATAAGATCACTATACGCCATAAAGAGGGATGAATTTGGCCAAGGGTGACTTGATACCTTTTGCAGAAATCAATAATCATCGGGTCGACGGGTCCTAGTATGAAGGGATAAGTATAAACACTTAAAAACCCCTCCACGTAAGTGGTAACACTCTCATCGGAAGATGGAATTTGCAACATGACCTCGGAACCCCAGTTGCAATCTTTTCTGACGGCCTCGAGGTAAGCCTCTGTTATAGAGCACGTATACATCGATACATGTTCACATCGATCCAGAACGGAGGAAGGATTCTCCACTTTAAAATCGGTCTTCAAAATGCACGGGCCAGGAACATAGTCATGAACTGACGGCTCCACCGGCGCCTTATCATTAGACGACCGTGAAGAAAAAGCTTTCTCCTTCTGAGGTACGGTTTTGAAAGTTTTCGCCATTGATATGAAAGGGAAGAGTGCAAAGGAAGGTGAAGAAATAGACAACACCAAAATTCTGGTATGGACGGCCCCGTAGCAGCGAAATAGAGAGGATAAATAAGAAAGTTTGGAAGAAGAGAAGGCGCAAAAATGGTAAAGGTTGTATGGAAAAACTATTTATAGACTAAGGCATGAAGGTTCGGTATCAACGGTGGCCGACCACCGTCTGACACACATTAAATGCTTCGGTAAAACCGAGCCAATGTGACAGCTATCACATACGTCAAGATCGGGTTCGATAAAAACGTCAACATAAATTTGATCGAGCCGCAAGGAAATCATATCGTTCCTCGCCACATCCTTTCCGAGAAACGAGGGGACTATATGTGTACGGTCAAAACCGATTCTCAATCATAAAGACCGGTCGAGACAATGACGTTTCAATCGAAGGGTATCCACATGACAAGCTCGGACGAATTCTGAAGTAGGGATGTCGAGCTTCGAGCTATAAGACCAATCAACGGCAAAACTCAATATCATTATCGAGCCCGTGTCCGAATCGGACTATGGGGCAACACCGATCGATACAGGCCCCGAATATTGATGACCCAAGGTAGAACTGAGCTCGAACCAAGACTGGGGGTTCGATCTAACATCGAGCTCGAGCCAGTGCCAAGCTCGCAGACAAGAGCCGTTACAACCGCACCGAGGGAGAGAATCCTGGCGAGAATCAAGGAAGAGACAAACCATCATGGGTCCTCCACTATATGTATTATTTTATTATGTTGTTATAGATAAAGCAGTGACCCTCTACTATAAAAAGGGGGATAGATTGTAATAGACGCATGTCCTCTAAGATACATTAAGATTTCATTGTGCTTGTTTTTCTAATTCATTTCAGTCTTCCCGTCCATCATTCCCATTTTATAGCAAAAATACCTGTATTGTCATTTTGTATCAAAGGAATTTGCATACCCATAGAACCATATCTAAATTTAACATTATCCGAATTTTCGGGTAAACAAGCTGAGGAGCTATTTTCTTCTTCTTCTTCTTCTTCTTCTTCTTCTTCTTCTTCTCTCAGTCGTTGGACCGAGTCAATCGAAAGGGAAATTGCTTTTCTCCTCACCCTTCAAGTTTTGGGCTTGGGGTCCTCTGACCGAGAGGAAGCTCTTCGCTTCTTATCTTCCCCCTGTTTAGGGATTAGGGACTTGTTTTCTTCTTCACCGCTCGAAGGCCTCAAAGCGGCATCCCTGGTTACGCCTGCACAAAAGGAAATCGGTAACGAATAGAACGCAAAGAATACTTTGAAGGAAACAAGAAGCAAACCTCACCATGGTTCTTGGCCTCCCATATGCCTTTTGCCAAATTACGGCAAGCGCGCAATTAACTCAAATATTAAGCATGCTAGATGTATATTTGGTCCAGAAGACTAGGACGAATAAAAAAAATTCATAATCACGAGAGACAAACTAAATAGACAAACAATATCAAACAAGAAAACATTGTCAAACCAGGGGCAAACTAACTCAAATAAGTGAAATACTATTCAAATAACTCATTATAAGTTGAATATAAGTCAATTAAAGCGATCATGCTAGAATCACGGGACTTTGAGTATCTATCACCTTTCCCCATACCCAAATTCTCGTTTTGTCGAAGATAGAAGGAGTCAAAATAGAGAGGAAAAGCATAATTCAAATGACAAATTAATGCCATAAAAATTAAAACTTGTGCAAGTTTTTAGTGCAAAAAGAAGCACAAAATATCATAAAGACTTGGAGCATATAGCTAAGTTATACGTAAATTGCTTACCAAAAGAAAAACTATATTTCGTATTAATAAATTGGAGATAAAAGTTTAACAATTTAGCCGAATTAAGAATATGATTAAGCAATATATACTTCCTTTGGAAAAAAAATATAATTAAGCAATAATTTAATTAGAACAAAAATATGAGTAACTAAGTAGTGTAACTTAGATCTTATAATCATATAATTTATTTATACTACAACAAATTTATATTGGTTCAAGGTAGAGATAAATCTCAATTTAAAAATAATCAATAGCAGATCTCCGGTAATCGGGCTAGATGAAATCAAAGAGAGAAAAAGAAAGGTAAAAATGAAAGGAAAAAAAAAGACAAAGGAGAGAAATAGAAAGACAAAATAGAACGGATAATTAAAGAAAAAGAAAAGAAAAGAAGAGGTAAATACAAAATAACATATATTTCTTTAATGTAAATTTGTCACTGCATTTGAGCATTTGATGATCTAGTTATTATAAACCATGCGTTAATAATCGGAATATTCTTAAAATATTGACCGATCATTATATCCTTTCTTACAATGATTGTTAATATTGATTTAGAGGCTATTTTGGTAAAAGCAAATAAATTGAGTTCTAATTAAGTACTAACTCTGATATTACATCTATATCGATGAAATTGATTCGCTATATAAAACGAATAACTTCTTGGTAAGGATTCACTTGTATCATGTGTTTACACTTAATTGAAGTTAATGCTAGTAACAACTACCCTAGAAATGGTTAAGTTAAAAAAGAAGCTACATTTGAATTAAATCTGCAAAGGGTTTTCATCACTAACTTACTCACTATATTAATTTAAGGGGAGAAATTCAAAAATAGTTAGATTTACAAGTGGTAATCGAAAAATAGCCACAGTTTCAAAAGTAATCGAAATTTAGCCACTTTTCATGGAAAGATAAATCCGAACGAAAATATTATTCAAAATCCGAAAAATATTCCAGCATAATATACTGGAGTTCCAGTATAATATACCGGTCCAGCATAATATGTTGGAAGTTCATACACAGGTGCTCCAATCTCCAGTATATTATGCTTGCTCTTTCCGTGTGTAGGAGTTCCAGCATAATATGCTGAAAGTTCATACACAAGAGCACCAATCTCCAGTATATTATGCTGGACCGGTCTGTGTTGCAGCAAAATAGTGGCTATTTTTCAATAACTTTACAAATGCTAGCTGTTTTTGAATTACTAGTCTGAAAACTGGCTAGCCCGTACTATTTTTACTAATTTAAGCTGTGCCGCTGGATATAATCTTATCTTTTTTTTCTTGTTCTTTTCTATTTTCAGAATCTTGAAATTGTGGCCTTAAAAATGATAGTTGTAGCATGCGCTAGCCACTTTTTAGCATTGTAATTGAAAAATATTCATTGTCATAGAGTTAGTGACTATTTTTCAATTACAGTGGCTGAAAAGTAACTATTTGTGAATCTTATCCTCAAAAATTAAGGCCTCTTTAGGCTCAAATTTATTGGTACATATAATATATATTATATATGTATATAATCAGTATATAATCTATGTATATCGGCTAAAAAAAAGTAAACAGTGAATGTGACCGGCTATTTGCATTAAAATCCATTTCAATTTTGTGTTCTGTGATGTTGCCCCACAAAAGGGCACGTTATGGTCTGTGAGGAGTCCTGGAGCCCATTAATGTTGACCTTGGGCAGAAATAACACCACGTAGCCATTCTAGAGGGCTGCTATTTAGAAATTAGTCAATATATCTTGAATTTCAGTTTTTCAGGACACAAAGTCGCGAAGTTAAGATTATTAGTTCAAATTTTTAGGACAAAATAAGTATTGTCTAATCCCTAAATAGCAGCCCTAAAAATAGCTATTTATGTACTTCCCCCCGAGCTTGTTCCTAAGGCCAAATAAAAATGGGCCTAAATATTTGCAAGTTGGTTTAGCCCAATCTATGTTACAGCACAGTGCTGTGCGTTTTTTTCTTAGGGTATTATAACTTTTAGCCCGCGTCAGAAATTATTTATATTTGGTAATCGAAAAGTGTATAAAATTTGTATAATTTTTATATATAACATATAATATATATATATATATATATACACACACAAACAATATACAAATTTTATATATTTTTTCGGCTATTATTTTTACAGTGGCTATACAACGTCATTTTTCTTTTGTTTTTTCTTAGTTAGCGTATTAAGGGATTATTCTTTAACTTTAATCATATCACTTTGGAAATCTAGTGTAGTTCCTTAATCCAGTGTTATTTTATAGAAGAAAAATGATGAAACCATGTCCAGAAAACAAGGAAATAAGAATATAAGATGTTCATTCTTTGCTTTCTGTAGTTTAGTGATGAGGGGGACCTTGGGATTAATTTTTTTCTCACTGAAATTAAGCTTCTTTTCCAGCAAAAGCAGTCTTAAATCCAGTACTAATAAGATACTAAATACATTAAACAATGGAACTTTTGTCTTTCGGCATGTGATTTATCATAATTCAAGACTTGCAAGCCTAAATATAAAATTAAAAGAGGAACAGTATCATTCATGGATACTCTTTCTGTCCTAATATATTGCTTGTTTCTATGACACAACATCATCTTTTTCTACTTTTTGTTGGTTTTCCCTGATGTCCGGTACTAATCCAGATTCATATTGCATGGTGTCTATTAAACAAGGAAACGTTTCCTGTCTGGATTTTTTATTTTATTTTTAGAGCTCGAATCCGAGGCCTCTAGTTAAGAGTAATAACCCTTGGAATTCTGTTCACCAGAAAATGGTGTGTTTTGTTCAATTAGTAAGTTTAGCACAAAAGCCAGAGCTTGCTTTCTCCTAAAAGAATTATCTGAATATTTTTGTGCAATGGAGTTGGATCAAAAGGCATATCTGTAAAATAAAAGGCGGATATCTTCGGATTCGATATGAAAATGAATTTAGACCAATGAATCTTTCAATTTAATTTCTGCAATCTAAATTTCCTCTGTGTCCCATACAAGTTCTTTTTTTTTTAAAGACCACCATTTTGGTAGGGGTTAGGCAGACCCCTACCTATAGATTAATAACCAAAATGAGAAACATATAACAAAAGAATCAAATGCCTATGTTCCTACTTAACACCCAAAAATGGTTATCTATGTTAGTACTACTATGATTGCAGGAAGTGAGTCTTCCATGTACATGTGATATGCTATGACTTTTAAGCTTACAAAAAAATGTACAAACACAACATATGGACAATCTAACTATCATCCTACTCCATCTAGCCGCAGGTTCTTTATTTTTAATCTCCTGAATCTAAATGAAGGCATTTGCCTCCTATCCATCTGATATACCCCTACAGTCTCTCTAGGCAGATCTTGGACATTGAGGAAGATGGTAACAATAGGTAGAATATCCAATGTAGCACCATATTTTGATAGTGTGTCTACCACTGAATTTCCTTTTCTATAGCAGTGCTGGACTTCAATTCGATGACTCTGAATAATCTTTTTCATCTTTAAAATATCATCATGAATCTCCCAAAAAAGTGAAGAAGATCCATTAAGCATATTAACAATCAATAAAGAGTCCATTTCTAGAATTACATTGTGAATCCTATTGAAGGCAATCCACTCAATTCCAAAAAATGTAGCTTGTGTTTCAGCCGTATTGTTAGTGCAGAAGTGAAGAGCCTTGGCATATGCCATGACAAGCTTTCCACTGCTATCGCTAACAATACCCCTAATACCGGCCACTCTTTTCATAACATTACTACTCCCATCCGTGTTATGCTTCAGTCTATCTGAAGGAGGAATTGACCACATCACGTTGAGAGCTTTCATTAGAGGTTTAAAACCTTCTAGGAACCTGCAAATTCCACCCCAGTCGTCTTGCCATTTGATTCTCTTGTAGTGAACTTTAAGAAGTATGATTATCAGTGATTTCACTCGATCTAGAAAGCTTCGTACAGAAGCATATGAACCTTCATATTTAGCTGCATATCTTTGTTTTCACAACTCCCAACAGATAATTGAAGGAACACATCGGAGAACAAAACTGTGCACCTCATTCAAAGGCTTAATGGACCACCATTTCATCAATGTCTGTTTTAAGTTGCTTGAGATAGTAATACATACGCTCTAACTGAAATGTTTCCATACATATCGAGCTTTCCAGCTTGAGAAAAAGATGTGAGCAATATAGTCTTCTTGTGCATCTCTACAACAATAGCATTTAGAAGGGCATTGAATGCCAAACTTTCTTATCACTTCATCAGTTGGTAATCTCCCTCTTAAAAGCCTCATCATAAAGAAGGATACCTTAAAGGGGAGAATTTTATGCCATATTCTTTGTAAGGACATGATCCTTGGATAGTTTCCAAATAGGCCTATCCAGTTTGTTATCTTCATTAATTGGGACTTTCTTGATCTGCTCCAAAATGTGATTTGGTAAAACTTGTCAAACCTCCTGAAAGTTCCATGTCTCACCATCATAGACCTATTTTAACTGCATTTTACCTGGCTTGGGTCCTTGAGCCACAAATTTAGCTAGCGGTCCCAGTCCAGACCAATCATCGATCCCACCAAAAAAGAGCATTCTGCTGCATTAGACTTCCAAAGGATAAGGGGTTCCACTACATGTTTAATCTCCATAAGTCTCCTCCATATGTGAGACTGTCCGTGCCTCCACTTCTTAGCCACAAAATGTATTCTTTTGCAGTACCTTGCCTCACTATACTCTCTCCACAAGGATTGTTGTGTTCTCAATCCCCACAAATTTTTAGAAGCAAAAATGAGACAAATATCATGTATAGATCTAAAACCAGCACCACCTTCTTCTTGTAAGTAGCACAATGGCTTCCATAAAAACCAATGGTGCTTTGGTCTGCCTTCAAACTCTCCCAGAAAAAGTTACAGATCACCTTTTCAATATGATTGAGTGTGGTCTTAGGGGGTCTATTGCAGCCATGATATGCATAGATAGAGAATACAATATTGATTTGATCAAAATATTTGTCCCATACAAGTTCGTACCGCGTCATTGATCAGATAGAAAGAGAGACTACAATTTTTTTGTAAAATAAGGAATGAGACAAAAATTAATTCAAGATTTAAATTCAATGAGTTTATATTTTATGGTGCTTAGTACTTAATTTTTTTTTGTTGTGTTGTTTAGTTTTTTATATATATATATATATATATATATATATATATATATATATATATATATATTGGTGTGTGTGTGTGTGAGAGAGAGAGATAACCCGATAGGCCATTTATAGTTTTAACCTTCAATTCTATGTTTCAAAATTTCGAATAGTTTCGTTTAGCCTTCCTCGATTTGCGTTCACAGTTCGTATCTTTTTTCCGAAAGGTTTTAATGTGAAAATTGATTAAAATATGAAATCGTGCTTTAAAATTTATTTGAGTTGATTTCGGTCAATATTTTGAGCAAACAGACCCAGATCTGTATTTTGACGGTCCTGGTGCATTTGTATTATGATTTGGGATTTGGGCGTATGCCCAGAATCGAATTCGGAAGTTCCTAACTCGAATAATCGCCATTTGTTGAAAACTAGAAATTTAAAGGTTTAATGAAATTTTAAGTTTGACTGAAGTTTAACTTTGTTGCTACCGGATCCGTATTTTAGTTTCGGAACTTGGTATGAATTCATTACTGTATTTATGACTTTTTTTGCAAAATTTAGTGCAAAACGGAGTTGATTTGACATGATTTGGACGCCCGGTTGGGAAATTAGAAATTCTTAAGTTTCTTTGAAAATTTCATTCGTTTTGATGTTCAATTCGTAGTTCTAGGTGTTATTTTGGTATTTTGATCACGCAAGCAACTTCGTATGATATTTTTTGACTTGTGTGCATGTTTGGTTTGAGCCCCGAGGGCTCGGGTCAGTTTCCGATAGGCTTCATGTGGTTTGGACTTGAGAAAAATAGCTGATGAAATTTCTTCTGGTACAGGTCTCTGACCTTGCAATTGCGAGATCAGTATTCGCATTTGCGAAAATTCCCTTTTCTTGTCAGGTTCGCAATTGCGAAGAGGGGTTGGGTCAGCTGAGATCGCAATTGCGATCAATAGGTTGCATTTGCGAATAGATTATCGCAAATGCGATGATAGCAGAGATAGGGCTTCTTCGCATTTGCGAAGCATGTCTCGCATTTGCGGGATTCACAATTATGAACCCCATATCACAATTGTGACATCTGTGCCTGGACAAAAAGTTGAGAAACCAGGATTTAACTCATTTTTCATAAACTCTCAGCCCTAAAAACCCAAGAGGCGATTTTATCAAGAAACTTTCTTCCTAAATTCTTTGGTAAGCAACTTTAATCTATTTCTTTTCAATTACCCATTATATTTCACAAGTTTTCAAAATTTAATCTAGGATTTTCATGGTAGAAATTGGGGAATTTGGGTAGAATTAGGAATATTTATAAAATTAGAATTTAGACCTCGAATTGAGGTCGTATTTTAAAATTAATTACATAACCGAGCTCGGGGGTGAATTGGTAATCGAATTTTGGTCCGAAATTTGGGTTTTGACCAAATAGGCCGGGTTTGACTTTTGTTAACTTTTTCAATAATGATCTAAATTGGACCTCTTTAATTCGTGAGTAGTTTCTAAAACTTATTTTTGAATCGTTTGGTTAATAATTTGATAGTTTTGGTTGGTTGGGAGGCTTGTTCGAAAGGCAAGGCCGTGGTTGAACTTTGAGTTGATTTGTGGAGTGAGTTAAGTATTTGGTGTAACCTTGATTTGAGGGAATAGGAACCCTTGAGCTATGTGCTATGTGAATTTCATGTGTAGCGACGTATATGCGAAGTGACGAGTGTCTATATTCCGCCAATTACTTGTTTCCATGCCTACCCGTATTCCCGTATTTCATTAATTATATTGTTCTATGTCTTAATTGTTACATGCCTTAGTTGCTTCCTATGCCTTAACTTGCTACTTGTCATCTATTATTCTCGCTTTATAAATGTAAATTTCTTTCATGTTTTCATGCTTAATTGATAATTGCCTTAATTGTACCCTTTAACTGCCATATATTTGACTTGTCTTATTGCTGAGTGTTAATTGTAGCCTTTCATGAATTGGTACGAGATTCCTTATTGAATTGTCGCTTTCATATTCGTTAATCGTAGAAATTCTTGTGATTCGGGTTGTTAAATTGATTGCACTTGTTGATTTATTTATGGATCGGGTAGCACGCCGCAATATGTGAAATAAGGGTGAATTTATAATGATACGGTGGGATCGGGTTGTACGCCGCAACAGGTGAAACAAGGGTGGATTGATATGGTGAAATAAGGGTGAATTACGATATTGACTCTAATTATATGGTGGGATCGGGTTGCACGCCGCAACATATATTTGCTTATTATTATTGATATTTACATGGTGGATAATGTTGTACGGTGAAATCGGGTTGCGCGCCGCAATAATTTATGTGTTTTCTATTCCTTATTGTATTGTGTTGACCTTGGTGCTTTCACATGTGACTCTAAGGATTGATATTTCTGGTATTTATTGGTTTTTCTTGAGGATTGAGTTATTTCCACGAGTTAACTTCCATATTTCGTTTCCGTATTTTTCTTATCTGTTAATATTTTATACTGCGTACAGGTTATTGTAAGTGACCCGCCTTAGCCTCGTCACTACTTCGTCGAGGTTAGGCTCGACACTTACAGAGTACATGGGGTCGGTTGTACTTATACTATACTCTGCACTTCTTGTACAAATTTTGGAGTGGGTCTCAGCGGCGGTCCATAGATTGTTCGGGTCGGCTATTGAGTGGAGACTTGAGGTACAACTGCTCGGCATTCGCAACCTCTAAAGTCCCCTTCTTCTTTATCTTAGCTGTGTATTTTCATTCAAACAACTTTACTTTTATCCAAACCTTTATTTGTACTATTCTAGTAGCTCGTGCACTTGTGACACCAGATTCGGGGATATATTTATATATTTCTTTTGTATTATTTTTTGCACTTTATTTCGGTTCCATCTCATTTGTTTTAGTAATTGGCATCATTTAAATTTGATTTATTTAAAAATTACTTAAAATATATCAAACGTTGGCTTACCCGGCAAGTGAAATATTAGGCGCTATCATGATCCCGAAATGTGAAAATTCCGGATCGTGACAATATATATATATATATATATATATATATATATATATATATATAAACAGTTTATTGGAGGTTTGACATAAATATTGAAATTGCATCAAAGTCCCCGAAAGATACCCATGGACTCATATCGACTCTAGCATAAGATTCTCAAAAAGGATTTGTATTAAAATCTACCAAAACCCTCATGGCTAATTGAGGAGCGGTCATACTCGAGGTGAACCAATTTAACACCTAAGGTTGTGATGAGATTGATAGAATACCTCCATCATAAATTTCGAGTTCGAACCTCTTTTAATGGATCTTATGCAACATTAGTGCCCGAAGCAGAATTTTCATCGAGGGAATTCAAAAATTAAAAAAAGTCAGATATGCAAAGAAGCTAAGAGGTTTCAACATCTAATATATATATAAAAAAAAGAATTTAACCTTATATATACAATAATTTTCGGACAAAGGGAGTTCAGTTGAAACTCCTTCTGCCACCTAACTGTGCCATTGAGCAGCGTGAAAGTAAATTAATTTGGACCTGAATGCAAATACCAAATATCTAACACCACATCGACAAAAAAAATTGAACCAATTCTTGTCAACTCTATAAAGGAGAGCGACAAGCCAACATTGGCGGACCACAATTTGTAAATTGCAGTATACGAAGAAACATTTATATACCCCCACTGCTCTCATTTTGTAAATTACACTAAGCAAAATTCACTGTATTTCTTTTCCATTTCCTTGACATAAATCTTTCCTCCAATGTTTATATATTGTTGCTTATCCGACATTTTTCTGGTTGCAAAGCGTAGATATCTTGACCACTTATAACCATATGTGCTATAGCAAAAATAAAGATGTGTTTATGGATTAAAAAAAGGACTGATCGGTATACAAAATATATCGCGTTCATACAGGATTCGGAGAAAAGTCGCACCCAAGGAATGTGATGTAGACAACCTACCCTGATGCAAGTATCAGTGACTGATTCCACGACTTGAACTCGTGACCTATAGGTCACACATGCATGAGATTACTTTTTTTAGGACAATATAGTTATATAAATCATATAAATTATTTATATGGATATTTTTATATTTGAAAATGTAAAAAGCAGTGTGTGCTTCTACTTAATTTTGTAGTTTCTTTCTCACAGCATAAGCACTAGTTCTGTTTCTACTAAAATCAGCCTTTTTATCAGTGAAAGATTAAATCGCAGGGCGAGAACAATATTAGCGTACCTATCAATAATACAACGAAAGAATTGTTGAACTCACTACCAAAATAATATCCTCAAGTCTTATTCTGAATCTCTAGAAAATATAGTTCTTGTTCACAAACTAGATGCCTTAACTTTGCTATGTTCTTTCTTTTTCTTGTCACGGAAAGTCTCTGTGTATACTAAAGAGAAATATATAAAGAAGAGGAGAAGAGGAGAAGAGGAGAAGGGGAGAACGTCCGATCGCCTCAACTGTTTGCACGCTCCCACAATTTTTTTAACGTGCGACACTTCTCCTATTCTTTTGGAAGTTAATAAACTTCCCTAAAAATTTACTTCTATCAACCTTATCTCTTTTAAGTGGGCCGGGTCAGTCCACCTGGCCGACTCGTAACTTAAACCTAATATCCAACATCCCTCACTTCGCACATGGTGGACTAGATCCAAGCTAGTACCATGGCAATAAAACACGCAATTCATACTAGCAAATAGTTCGGGCGACCTACGAGCATTAAGAGTTATAATATTCTTAAACCCCTTAAAGTTGCTTAACAACTTCATGTAGAAATCCAATCACATGCGAAAAGGATTCACTACTACTATGAGGATCTTATTATTACTCGCAATACCGTAGACATCATTCGCTATTCCAGTAGCTACTTATCCGATCCCTCATCCTCGAAAGAGGTAAACTCGAGTTCTCGTATAACATTGTATCCATAATTATACCCAATACCCTCACGGTAAGTGTAATGGTCAACCTATGAATACAAGTTAAAGTATTAAATTTTAGTTCTCTTCCCTTTCTACTCGAATTTTTCCATTCCAAATCAACTGCTTTCCTCGATAAGCATTGTATTGCCGAATCACCCATGACTCTTAGTGACATGCTAAAGTAGCAGCATCGATTGACACTTCAAGAAACAGTAAAAGGTCAAAAGGTATTCCAATAAAAGTTAAAATAACTTTTAGAGATCTCACACAATGAAAAAGCAGGGATCAATTCTTCCATTATCCCATTAGTCGTTAGGACACGTGGTATGAAACACATGTTATGGTGTTTTCACCATATATTACTGCGTGTGTCTTATTCTTTTACTCTTTCAATACCGTAAAGATCTTGGTCTAGATACCTACAAATGTCTAATGCCAATTTTTCACTTCAATAATCCTCAATTCATCTTCTTAGAGAAACTCGCATCTGGCTACAAAATAAGTCATAATCGAATGGTGGAATTCGTAAGTCTGATTAGTTGTCAAGACCGACCTTTTCAAGTGAAATATGACCTCACACTATTCAAGGTTCTGTAAGGTCTAATATCTTTACGTTGAGATCTAATATCTTCACGATTCTTAACGTAAGAGGCGATTATTCGTGTGAGAGAGTCAATCTTGCGACTTGTTCGATACACTTTGTCAATAAAATTTCATCACATGCATACTAGATATGAACATAAATTCAAGAGTTAAATATTGATGAGTATATTATAATAATCAAGTCATTTTACAATACATAAACATGGTCATATCCTTTGCAAACCTAGATCCACAATATGTTTCTCAAACCGACCTCTAGATATTGCCTTTTGTAGAAGGATCGACTATCATATTTCGCGTAGGAATGTACCGAAAATTTATCTCTCCACTTGCTACCATGTCTCTCGCAAAGTTATACTTGATGTCAATGTGGTTAGACTTGTTGTGATACTTAGGATCTTTGTGTATGCAATAGCTACTTGAATATTACAATATAAAGTCATAGGACCTTGAGAGTTTTTTATACTATCCAAATGCTCAAAGAATCTGTTCAACCAAACAACTTCTTGTACAACATACGCACAAGGCACGAACTCAGCTTCCATTGTTGAAAGGATTTTACAAGTTTGTTTCTTACTTTTCCATGAAATTGCACCACCATTATGTAAGAAAGCATAACCGGATGTTGATTTTCTATCATTCCGGTCACCAGCCGAATCACCATATGTATATCCTCTCAAGTATAAATTATTTTCACTATAACATAGTAAATAATCAGCATTCCCCTTCAGGTATCTGAAAATTCTCTTCGTAGATTTTCAATGTTCTCTTCCAGGATTGGATTGATACTTGCTAACCAGACCTACATCATAACAAATGTCAGGACGAGTACACATTATAACGTACATCAAGCTCCCGATAATACTTGAATACGGAACTCGCGTCATGTCTACCTTTTTTATTTCAATCTTAGGACACATTTCAAGGCTTAAAGTTTCACCTCTCGCTATAGGAGTGTCCATGAATTTGAAATTGTTCATGCGAAAACACTCCAAAATTTTCTTTATATAAGTTTCTTGAGATAGACTCAATACCTTTTTGGAACGGTCTTTTTGGATCTTAGCTCCAAGGATATAGTCTGCCTCACCAATATCTTTCATGTCAAATGATTTTGAAAGCCATGACTTGATAGTTTTCAAATACTTCAAATTATTTCTGGCTAATAAAATATCGTCCTCATAAAGAGAGAGAATTACAAACATTCCATTGGACTTCTTTATATAAAGGCAATGGTCATCATTAATTATGGTGAAATCATAAGAGATTACCTCCTTGTGAAATCTCAAATACCATTGCCTTGAAGATTGCTTCAGGCCATAAATAGATTTTTTTCAATTTACAGACCTTTTTTTCTTGACCTTTAACGATGAAGCCTGCATGTTGTTCCATATTTATTTCTTCGTTTAGTTCTCCATTGAGAAAAGCTATCTTCACGTCCATTTGATGCAATTCCAAATCCAAACGTGCAATAATATCCAAAAGTAAGCGAATTGAGGTAAACTTCACACTTGGTGAAAATGTTTCCTCATAATCTATTCCATCTTTTTGAGTAAAGCATTTTGCCACAAATCGTACCATGTATCTTTCTATTGACCCATCCGCTTTGCATTTAATTTTGCGAACTCATTTGTTCCCAATATCTCTACACCCAGGCGGAAGGTCAACTAGATCCTAGACTTTGTTAGTTTTCATGGACTCTAATTCTTCTTTCATTACTTTCATCCACTCATCTTTTACAGGGCTCGATAAAGCCCCAGTCACAAACTTTGGCTCATCCATTTATGTATATTGCTTCTAGTACTCTTTCGTAGTTTAAATTCAGGTTCGTCGGAAGGATTTTGGGATTGAGAGTTCCCACTCCCACTCGGATCAAGAACAAGATCTTGATCGATTTGATTATAACCTGCGTTAGAAGACACTTGCTGACTATTTGAGTTCAACATTTTTTAAAGAGGCTCTCCATTCTTTACCTCTCCCTTCTTTTGAAAATCATTTTCCACAAATGTGACATCTCGTGATTCAATCTCAGTAACACTTCTATCCTCTATTTCACCAATGAACACATACCTTTTGGAGTGTTCTGAATATCTTATAAAAATACATTTCTTGCCTTTTTGACCTAATTTACCAAACTTGCAAAAAGAATCCTTTACATATGCAACAATATCTCAAGGTCGTAAATCATTTTAGTTTGATTTATAACCAGTCAAAAGCTCGTAAGGAGTGAAAGAAACTGATTTAGAAGGCACTTTATTCAATATATAAGCTGCAGTTAATAACGCATCTCCCCAAAATGAGATAGGTAAATTTGCATGCGCCATCATGGACCTTATCATGTCCAGTAATGTTCTATTCCTCCTTTTTGCTATACCATTTTGCTGAGGTGTATAAGTAATAGTTAATGTTGACGGCCAATTTTGATCCTCCCTTTTAAAATTAATTTATTCATACTTAATAATTTATAATAAATACTTTAAAATTATTTTCTATTAATGAATATCTATTTTTACAAATTAATTAAGTATTAATATCAAAATTAATTACGTAGTATTAATATTATCTAATTACAAATGTATTTACTATTTTAAAGATTATTAAAATAACTTTTGTATATACATTACATAGGTTTTATAATTAATTTTACAAAATTACTTCTTAATTTCTAGTAAATTAGGTTACTATGTTAATTTTTTGAAATTAGTGCTATAAGTCGAAATATGCAGTATTTATAAATAAATAATTAAAATAATTAGTAATATATTATAATAATAATAATAATAATAATAATAATAATAATAATAATAATAATAGTTTTGCCATATTTTATTAAAATTGTTAAGTTTATTTAAATTAATTCCAAAAGGGATTAAAAACAAAACAAAAAGGCTACAAGTGCAATTCCTCAATTAAACACAAGATGGCCATTTCTTAAATTATTTTAGCCCAAATACAAGGCTCAATTCGGACCTGACCCAGTCCAAACACCCATCTCATTCCCAGTTGGCGATCCCCGCCATTCTCTCTTAGCCAATGAGAACATATCACGTCACCTGTCTCTCACCCTCACAAAACAAACACAAATCATCTGGGCCGTCCATCTCTTAAATCAACGGCCCACGTTTTAAGCCTATTTCCTCTTTAAATTTCAATCGCCCAGAGATTTAATCTCGGCCATCCGATCAAAGAGATCCAACGGCCATTAATTTTTTCTAGTAAATCATTTCTAAAATCCCTAAATATCAAAGTAATCGGAGTCGTTGATCAACAGATCGAACAGATCCCGTTCTATCTCCCAATTTAAACTCAGAGACGACCCTACCTACCCAAAACCCTAATCATTCATCACCTCACCCTTCCACCTCCTTTTCCCTTTCCTCTCTCTTTTTTCTCGTCTCCATCAGCCACCAGTCTCCAAAGACCTTGCACAAATTTGTGCAAGGTCACTTGAAATCCCTATAAACCATCTTCCCTGTCCGTGCTACACCACGATTCCTGCTTAATATTCCCTTTTCAATCACAAATCCAAGATCCCCTAAATCCGAAAACCTAAGCCAAAAGGGGAAATAATTTGATTTGCTCTCATAAGTCTAAATCGGAGCTTAAATTTACCTTATGCCTTCTGAAATCCGTGAATCTTGCTGCAAATTCCCTTTTACAATCACAAAATTCAAACATCTAAATCCTGAAATTCTAGACTCGAAGATGAAAGTTCGAATCGTCTGGTTTTTGTTATGTTCTTTCAAATAGGAGCATGCATGAGCATATCTCAGAAACTAATTATGGTTATTCGAGGTCTAGAGTTCAAATACAATGACCTCTGGATATTGAAGCTTTATCCGAAGGTCCTTGCCTTCAACAGACTTCTTTCCTAGCAGATAAACTCGTCACCATTTTCCCCTCTGTGTTCTCTGATTTTACCTCTGTTTTTTTTTATCATCACTCAGATATCGTCATCTTCCACTATCTTATTTGAATCCTTTGAAATTCTAGAGACTTAAATGGCACTATAAAAAGGGGTATTCAGTGCTCTCACCTAACAGAGAGATACGAGCACAAACCAACTACCAATATAACAAGAAAAATCATAATCCTATTATCTAAGAGAAGCATACACACAAACACTGAGAGATTTAGGGTTCCAAGCCTTAGATTTCTTACTGCCCTTTTCTTTTCTTTGCTGAGTATTATTGTTGGTTCGATCTTGGGGGTTATGGGATCTTAAGCAATTGAAAAGAGTTTCCGTTTGGTCTGCTTCTCTAAAAAAGGTCAACACCTCTCTCATTCTCTCTTTTGTTCGTTTTCTTTGAATTATACAAGCATGCTAAGTTAGGTTCTGTATATCACAGTTGTTCTATGGTGTTTGACATGTCAATACTTACTCTTTTAGTTTAACGACTTCTCGTGATTAGTTTATTTTGTTATTAGTCTTTAAGTGATAATTGATTAAACCATAATTGATACCTGTTGATCCTTGTTCTGAGTTTTCCAATAGTCTCTATGCATAAGTTATTATATGTTTATGTTCAACATGAACTTCATAGTTTTTATTAACTTGCAGTAAGCTTATCTCTGTCTTGTTGCATATCTATAGTTTTGTGAGCTTTAAAGTTGAGTTTACTGCCTGATAATTATAACTAAGATGAATCTAAATTGTTTAAGTTCATGTCCCTTGCCTTTTGACCTTGAGCCTGAACTTAAAATGTTTAAATGCTTTCTTCTCTGCTTATGTTTTGTTAGACTGTTTTCTGAGTTACTACTATAGTCTCACTTTGTTTAGTTGCTATCATTTTGTTAATCTAATCTTATTTACCTAAACTTCATGCTTTTGTTTCACTGATGATCCTGATGTGATCCTTACCTCTACATATTATTTTTCCTACATCCTATTTGTCTTGTGATCGAATTCATTATTTGATAATGCTAACTGAGATAAACCTGAAAGTTTATAATTTCATATCATTTAACTAAGGTGAAAAAAATCTAAGTGTTTAGATGCACTCCTTCTCAGTATCTGTATCTGCTAGCTTTGAGGGTAGTTTCTGGGCAAGAACCATGACCTTCTCATGATCACACCTAACTGTTGGATGCATTTGTAGAAAATTATCTTGTTTGGGTTAAACTGTCTTCTTTTCATGAACCTTTGTTGTACATATTGTGTTAAGATTAAACTACCTTCTTCTTCATAGAATAAGTCATGATCCTGTTTGGATAAAATCAACTTGTAATTGCTGTATAACTAAGCTTGTTTGTCCCGTGATTAGTTGGGATCTTCAGAAACATGTGTAATTCCAAACTTGCTTGTGCAGTACTTCCCTATCCTTAATCTCTTTGAGCTACTGTTGATTTTGTGAAGCTTGCATGCATCTATCATCAACTTATCTTCCATGAAAGTAGGGCTTGGAATTCTTTTATAATCAATTGACAATTTTTAGTAGTTGAAGCATGAACACTTCATACTTAGATACTAAGCTACACTTATGTTGGAGTTGAACTTGTTTTGATAAAATACTTCCTTTTACCTCTTCGTTGACATGTTTAACTTGATTTTGTAATGTGTAAAGATCTCTACTTATATGAGTTCACTACCTCACTTACCGTGCCTATGTACAGTTGACTGAATGTTACAAGTATCCCTGTTTGACTCTGTAATATCACGGTTTGTCTTAAATTGTGCTCAGTCCTTCTTCTATTGTTGATTTGACACTGAACCTGATTCTTAAACCTTATGAGGTCTTTTGTTGATACTGTTTGAGCCTGATGATCTATTTAAACACTATTAGGAGCATGACCCTGTTGGGTTCTTAGGAATCCTATGTTTAAATCTGTTGAATTTTAGTCTTGTTGAGAGTTTAATCCTATTCCTGATATCCTTGATGACCCATCTGAATAATAGCTAACCATGATTGTTTGTTTGAATCTTTATTGATGACCTTTATGGTGTTAAGTGGTGTTACTAATCCCTGCATGTGTTAATAACAAACTAAGTAGTTCACAGTTAGTTTGCCAAGGCAGGAGCATCTGCATATCTTGTGCTGCTGTCTATATGAGTTCTGCATTCCCCATTTTTTATTTGAATATGTTATTCCTTAATGACTTACTCATGCAACAGTATAATATGAAACTTTTGTTTCTCATCTATATGTGTTCTAAAGTCAACCCCTTTAGGTTTACTTGATATGTATTCCTTATTTAGTATCAAAGATAATCTTGTTCTCTTGTGTTATTTTATTAGGAGGAAAACTATATTTTTGTGGTAAGTAATACTTTATTATTTAGTTTACGGTGTAAGGGCCTCATTGGCACTTAAACCAGTGAGAAAAACATGTTGTTAGTGTTTAAGGGTATTTGGGAGCGAAGTTCGACTTTAGGTTGGGCTGCCCTACCCGGCACAAGCATTGCCTTGGGCCTTGAGTCCCTTGGGAACCTTGAAGTGTCGGGGGATCCAAAGGGAGCATCGACCTCGAGTGGAGATCCCTCTTTAGCTCTTAATTCATTGACACATTCAGTTCTTTAAGGGTTTAATGTTTAATGGCAACAAAAGGTTTCCAACTTGAACTATTGGCTAAGTAAAGCCACCACATTAATATATAATTTTTCCTAAAGTATTAATTATATCCATGTTTCAACTATCTGTTTGCATACCTGTCATGTGTAGCAGAATATGACATGTTGTATGTATTAGAATATGCTGAATATATGGATATATATCTAATGTATTTCTTCCTCTTTTGGACATGTACATCTGCCTGGGTCTCTGAGTTCCTGCTAAACTCAGGCCCAAATTCCAGTTCTATTGCATTTCGTCGAGGAGCTCAAAATCAGCCATATTTGCATTTCTGTATTACTGTGCCTACTTTCTTGAGGCCCAATCACTAGAGTCCAGTCCTCTTTCTCTCAACTCCTTTATTGTTTACTGTCTTGTTAATTCAATTTACTGCTTTTGCTGGTTTAGTTTACTGTTGGTTGCATTTATTATGCCTTTGTTGTTGTTTTATTTCTCATGTATATAACACTCATATATTAGATCACATGATATTCTTTTATGCTTTAATATCATATAAACTTAGGCAAGCCTTAAACAATATAGGATTAAAAAAGAAAATTAGCTAGTAGTAGATTCTCATTTCGCTGATCATAATCTGCTCATAACATTATTGTGTTTTAGCTCACCTTTCTTTTCCTTAAAAGATTTTAAAACCCAGAACTTAGCAAAACAACAACCCTATTTTAAAGATAAATCATATCTCAGCTTCATCTTCAAAAGAAAAATCAGAACTTCAAGAACTGTCGCCTTAAAGGATTTTCAGCAAATAATCTTTCTTTAAAATTCTTCAAAATCTAAGGTATATTTTAAGCTCACTTTCTTAAGAACACCCTTTTAGAATTACATGAATAACCATTCCCCAAATCAAGTATTTTCATAACTTAACCTTTTTTACAAGATTATAAAATCTAGACCATTTGCATACCAATTTCAAAACTCTTTCAATATATCTTGTAATCTCCTTCATAATTTCGTACACTTTTAAAGGTCTCACATTCCTTTTATTAATATCATACTCTCCCCTTATGTATATAGTAAGCAGTACTCTTTAATACTAATCAAATAATAATGTAAATAATTGACCCCAAGCTTAGTCTAAGTCCTATGGAGCTACCTCATGTCGATTTTAAGGGTGCCTAACACCTTCATCTTAGAAGAACAAGAAGCCTTACCCATAATCTCATCGGTTAGCAGACTAATAAAGAATATGACTTAGTAATTAAATAGGTACCCTAGTATACCTTTAAATATTAGGTGGCGATTCTCTTTCATCAACAACAGAGAAATCACAAGTTGAATCATGTCTTGACTAGTGCAAAATAGGGTGCAACAATTAACTGTCTGGTGATGCCCTTTTTGTTACACAATTCTTCAAATTCTTCAAATTCTTTTGATAGATATTCACGCTCTCTATCGGTTCTTAAGGTCTTAATCCTTTTGTCTAATTGATTCTCAACTTCATTGAAATATTTCTTAAAACATTCAAGTACTTTATATTTATGAGAAATCAAATAGACATAACCAAAGCGCATGAAATCGTCGATGAACATAATGAAATATAAAGCACCAGACCTAGCCCTTAACATATATTAGAATGGATTAATTTCAATGGAAAATCATATCTCTTAGCCTTTCCAAATGGTTTATGTGTAATCTTCCGGCAAGATCATTTTCACAAGTTAGCATTTCAATTTTAGATAAAGAACCTAAATGTCCTTCCTTAGCCAATCTATTCATTCGATCCAGCCCTATGTGTAAATATCTTGCATGTCATGTAATAACATCAATACCATTATTACTTGAATAACATGCCATAATACAACAGTCAACATAATAATTATACATAGAATGATTATAATCTACCACAATAAAACCATCATAACGATGTCCAAAACCATTAAAAAATATTGTCTAGAGTAATTCTAAGACCATTGCAACTAAAGTTCAAATTGAAATCTAAATCTAGAAGAATAGACACAGAGACTACGTTTCTTCGAATCTCTGGAACATATAGGACATCATGTAATATCAAAGACCGGCCACCATGCATGTCCATTTAGCAAGTGCATATCCCTTTGACTTCATGCTTTCCATTATTTCTCACATATACATGCCTTGATCCAGGTGGAACTCGACGAAACTCTATAAGCATTTCTCTATCACGGCTCACATGGTCGGTGGCCCCTGAGTCTACAATCCACACAAGAGAAGATTCAGTTAGTAAAATAATGCTAGAAACATATATAGTACTTAAAGATGCATTTTGAAATGCTACCTTTTTTGGTTCAGTGTACTCACGAGCAAAATGCCGTGGAACTTGGAAATTGTAGAACTTCATCTTGCTCTTGTCATTCTTCTTGTAGAACTATTTTTCTTTCTTAGAATTTGACTTGTTTCTTTTCTTGGAGGATCCTTCTCCGGTCTCCTTACCTTTCCATTATTTTTTCAATTTCTCTTGCTCTTGAAGCTTGATCTCTTTGTACCACTTGATTCTGCCACAAACGCACTAGGTACTGCTTTAGCAGCACCAAGTCGCTCTTTTTCAAGATCCACATGACAGGCAATATCAACAAAATTTTTGATGCTATCATTGTGGGTCAAGTTAATCTTTAGATGTTCTCAATTGTTGGGAAGAGACCGAATCACTGCCTGAACCTGCTGCTCATCGGAGAGAACATGACCAGCACTTTTGAGTACTTGAGCAATCATATTTGACATCACTCTTAGATGTTGCTTGACGATGTGATCATGACGCTTTTTGTACGTGTCAAACATGATTGTCATCTGTCTAAGGCAAGTAATAGTTGTACCGCCATATGCTTCTCTTAGATGTGCCCATATGGCTTGAGCAGTAGGATATTGCTCACATTCGTAGATGAGATCATCATCAACTTAACTAACAATAATTTCATATACGGTGGAATCTTTCTATTTTTAAATATTGTAAGTTTCCAGATCCCTCCTGTGCTGGGCAATGTTACTGTAATGACCCAAAAGGTCATCTTATATTTTAGAACTTGAATCTGCACTCTTAAGCCTTAAAAATCTCATTTTTTTACCCTCCTCTATTTGCATGCGCAGTACGGGCATGTTTTCGGAAAGTTTTTATGTTGAAAATTGATGAAAATAAGAATTTATGCCTTAAAAGTTAATTTTAGTTGACTTCGGTCAACATTATTAGTAAACGGGCTCGGATCCGTATTTTGACAGTCCCGATGGGTCCGTATCAAATTGTGGGACCTGGGCGTATGCCCAGAATCGAATTCGGAGGTCCCTAGCTCAAGTTATGAATTTTTTATGAAAATTAAAAGTTTGAAAATTAGTTATTTTTAAGAATTGATTGATGTTTGGCATTGTTAGTGTCAGGTCCGTATTTTGGTTCCGGAGCCCGGTACAGGTTCATTATGATATTTAAGACTTGTCTGTGAAATTTGGTGAGAAACAGAGTTGATTTGACATGATTCGGACGTCCAGTTGAGAATATATGAACTTTAAAGTGTTCTTGAGAATTTCATTTGATTTGGTGCTAAATTTAGAGTTCTAGGTGTTATTTTGGCGATTTGATCACGCGAGCAAGTTCGTATGAAGTTTTCAAACTTGTGTGCATGTTTGGTTTGGAGCCCCGCGGGCTCGGGTGAGTTTCGGATAGGCCACGGGATGTTTTGGACTTTGAAAATATGGTATTTTGCTGCAGCAAGTGTTCTGGCATGTCCTACTTCACGTTCGAGAAGGTACTCTCACGAACGCGAAGAGTAAACTGGGCAGCTGAAGTTTTCTTCTTCGCGAACATGAAGGCTTTGTCGCGAACGCGAAGTGATGGGGGCGTTACCCTTCGCGAACGCGACCAGCTCCTCGCGAACGCGTAGTGTTAGGCACACCTGTGGGAGGGTTGGTCGTTCCTTCATCGCGAAGGCGAGTAATGCCTCACGAGTGCGAGCAATGCCTCGCGAACGTGAAAGCCAGGAGGGAGTAGTCATCGCGAACGCGAAGGCTTGGCAGCCAGTACCCTTCGTGAACGCGATGCACACTGTCGCCCAGTGCATAAAACTGAATCGAACACGGGTTTAAGCCATTTCTTCAACATTTTTCAAGAACCAAACGGGTAGAGGCGATTTTCAGGAGTCATTTTCTTCCCCAAAGTGTTGATAGGTGATTCTAAATCATTTTCTTTCAATTACCCATTACATTTCTTGAATTATCAACCTAAAATCTAGAGTTTTCATGGTAGAATTAGGGGTTAGGGTAGAAACTAGAAATTTCGGAAATTTGGGGATTTAGACCTCAATTTGAGGTCGGATTCCAAAACTAATTATATATTCGGGCTCGGGGTGAATGGGTAAATAAATTTTGGTCTGAACCTCGGGTTTTGACCAAGCGGGCCCGGGGTCGATTTTTCGACTATTTGGAGGAAAATTTGAAAAATTTAATTTATGCAATATAATTGATTCCTTTATCAGTATTTGATATTATTGAGTTATTTTTGAATAGATACGAGTGGTTTGGAGGTGAATTCCTGAGAAAAAGCTGTGATTGAGAATTAAGTGGCCTTCGGAGCGAGGTAAGTGTTGTTCTTAACCCTGACTTGAGGGAATTAGGAACCTTAGATTACTTGCTAAGTGAAATTTATGTGAGCGGCGTATATGTGAGGTGACGAGTATTTATGCACTGCCAATTTACCTGTTTTCCATATTTCTATGTTTTTCTTATATTGTCTCATTCCTATGCCTAATTGCTACGTGTTATACTAGTGTTGTTCAATTTATCGTTCTTATCATGTTTACAAATTTTATGGTGATAATTGAGTTTTTATTTCAAAGTTGAGATTGATATTATAGAACCAAATATTGAAGTAAGGTTTGTACTTATTATTCTATCTCCCTGTTGTTATTTATGCATTGCATTATGGTAAGGGAGAGTGTTAATGCACGAAGGGTAATGCAGTGCCATATTGTAAGTGTTAATGCACAAAGGGTGATGCCGTGCCATGATATGAGAGTTAATGCACGAAGGGTGATGTCGTGCCATATTGTGAGAGTTAATGCACGAAGGGTGATACCGTGCCATGATATGAGAGTTAATCCACGAAGGGTGATGTCGTGCCGTATTGTGAGTGTTAATGCACGAAGGGTGATGCCGTGCCATTTTTATTAATTTTATGGTGAGATTGAGAGTAAAAGCACGAAGGGTGATGCCGTGCATTTTTCCTTACTGTATTCACTATTCCTATTGATTTATGGTATATTGACTGCTCCGGTGATCATTCTGTTGTAGTTCTTTATCTTGTATTCCCCTCAGTATGTTCCCCTCCCGATATTTCCTATTTAGTTTTTCATTTCTGTTATGTGTATATACACTGTTAAATTGTACAGGTTGATTTGTAGGTGCCTTACCTTAGCCTCGTCACTACTTTGTCGAGGTTAGGCTCGACACTTACCAGTACATGGGGTCGGTTGTACTGATACTGCACTTTGCACTTTCTGTGCAGATTTTGATACCGGCTCGGGTTGATTGAGATTTTGCTATTGGTCCGCTGTCCAGAGACTCAAGGTAGATCTGTCGGCGTTCACAGACCTTGAAGTCCCCGTCTATCTTTTCTGTTCTACCGTTTCTTTCATTCAGACAGTTGTATTTCTTTCAGACTATTACTTGTAGCAAATTCTAGAATGCTCGTGAATTATGACTTCAGATTCGGGTGGTAGTAATTAATACAATTTTTATGATATTCCGTACTTATTATATTTTATCTTAGTTAATTATTGTTAATTACTGAATAGAAATAAGGAATTTGTTTAATTATTCTCTAACGTTGGCTTGCCTAGCAAGTGAAATGTTAGGCGCCATCACGGTCCCGTCTGTGGAAATTTTGGGTCATGACAGTTGGTATGAGAGCACTAGGTTGCCTAGGTCTCACGATTCGCGAGCAAGCTTAGTAGAGTTTGGAGGATCGGTACAGAGACGTCTGTGCTTATCTTCCAGAGACTATGAAGTTTAGGAACAAGTTTCACTTATATTCTTCTCTGTCGTGCGATTTTCGCTTTCTCAGTGCTGATTGAACTCTTCTACTCTTATTCTCTCGCAGATGGCGAGAGCACGTACCACTTCCTCAGCTAAGCATCAGCCAGAGCCTCTAGTGGCAGCTCCTACGCGGGGCAGAGGTCGAGGCCGAGGCCGTGCCAGAGGCCGAGGAAGGAGCAGGGCTCAGCCTAGAGCCCGAACAGCAGTCCCAACAGTGGAGCCTCAGATAGAGCTTGACGAGGAGGTTCCAGCCCAGACTGTTCCTACCGGACCAACTCAGATTCCGGAGGGGTTCATTGCCACCCTAGTACTTCAGGATGCTTTGGTCCGTTTGGTGGGCCTTATGGAGAGTGTGGCCCAGGCTGACACATTTCCTATGGCACTAGCAGTCTCTCAGGCTGGAGGAGGAGCCCCGACTCCCACCACTCCCGCTCCGGAGCAGATAGCTCCCCAGTATCAAGCTCCAGCAGCTCAGCCAGTCGGATTAGTTCAGCCGGTTATTGCGGCACAGGTCGGAGATGGGCTAGCTATGTCTTCTGAGGCTTTATGGAGATTGGACAGGTTTACCAAGCTCTTTCCTGTCCACTTCAGTGGTGCTCCTTCAGAGGACCCCCAGGAATATTTTGTCAGTTGTCACAAGGTTCTACAAAACATGGGTATAATGGAGACCGAATGGGGTCGATTTTGCTGCATTTCAGATGACTGGTTCCGCCAAGAAATGGTGGAGAGATTACTTGTTGACCAGACCAGCTTGGTCGCTTGCTCTTACTTAGGACCAATTCTCTCAGCTCTTCATAGAGAAGTTTCTGCCTATCACATTGACAGAGGAGCGTCGCTATCAGTTTGAGTGTCTCTATCAGGGCAATATGACTGTTACTCAGTATGAGACCCGTTTTGTGGATTTGGCCCGTCATGCTATTCTTCTGATTCCCACCGAGAGAGAGAGAGAGGGTGAGAAGGTTTATTGATGGACTTGCTCAGCCTATCGTATTACAGATGGCTAAGGAGACTGGGAGTGAGATTTATTTTCAGGAGGCTGCTAATGTCGCCAGACGAGTCGAAATGGTTCTTACTCAAGGAGGTCAGGGGTCTGACAAGAGACCTCGTCATTTCGGTGAGTTCAGCAGTGCCTCATCTAGAGGCATGGGTACTTTTGGTAGAGGCCATCCTCCCAGGCCATTTCATTCAGTGCTCCAGGCATTCCACGGTGCCTCAAGTGGTCATGGCCCTCAAATGCATTATTCCAACCAGCTAGCCTACAATGCACCACCAGTTCCTATTAGTGCATCTCCACTCCAAAGTTATCAGGGTGGTTATTCAGGTCGACATGGTCAGTTTCAGGGTCAGTAGTCACAGTAGCCGAGGTTATGTTATACTTGTGGTGATCCGAGGCACATTGCTAGATTTTGCCCTCGAGCAACGGGCAGCTCACAGCATCTGAGTTCTCGTGCCATGGTTCTGGTACCAGTTGCTGCGCCACCTGCTCAGCCAGCCAGAAGCAGGGGTCAGGTAGCCAGAGGTAGAGGCCAGACTGTTAGAGGTGGAGGTCAAGCCATTAGAGGTGGACACCAGCCAGTTAGAGGCCGTCCTAGGGACGTAGTTCAGGGTGGTGGGGCCCAGCCCCGGTGTTATGCTTTCCCAGCCAGGCCTGAGGCTGAGTCATCTGACGCTGTTATCACAGGTACTGTTTCAGTTTACAGTAGAGATGCTTCAGTTCTATTTGATTTGGGATATACTTACTCCTATGTGTCATCCTATTTTGCTTCCTATTTGGTTGTACCCCATGATTCTTTGAGTGCCCCTGTGTATGTGTCCACACTAGTGAGAGATGCTATTGTTGTAGATCGTGTTTATCATTTGTGTGTGGTCACCATTGGGAGTCTTGAGACTCATGTAGATCTTCTACTTCTCGACATGGTTGATTTTGATGTCATACTGGGTATGGATTAGCTATCACCTTATCATGCTATATTAGATTGTCATGCCAAGACGGTGACCTTAGCCCTGCAGGGGTTACCTCGATTAGAGTGGAGAGGGAATCTTGGCCATTTTGCCAGCAAGGTTATCTCTTATGTGAAGGCTCGGCATATGGTCGAGAAGGGATGTCTAGCTTATTTGGCTTATGTTAGTGATTCTAGTGCGGAGGTTCCTTCCATGGATTCGGTGCTGGTTATTCGTGAGTTTCCAGAGGTGTTTCCTGCAGACCTGCCGGGGATGCCACCTGACAGGGATATTGATTTCTGCATTGATTCGGCTCCGAGCACTCAGCCTATTTCCATTCTGCCATATCGCATGGCACTGCCAGAGTTGAAATAATTGAAGGAGAAGTTGCAAGATTTGCTTGATAAGGGCTTCATTAGACCTAGTGTCTCGCCCCGGGGGTGTACCTGTGTTGTTTGTGAAGAAGAAAGATGGATCGATGAGGATGTGTATAGATTATCGGCAATTGAACAAAGTCACCATCAAGAACAAATATCAATTGCCGAGGATTGATGATTTATTTGATCTGCTTCAGGGTGCCAAGGTGTTTTCAAAGATTGATTTGAGATCTGGCTACCATCAGTTGAGGATTAGGGCATCCGATGTTCCTAAGACATCTTTTCGGACTCGGTATGGGCATTATGAGTTTCTAGTGATGTCATTTGGGCTGACAAATGCTCCAGCAATATTCATGGATTTGATGAACCGGGTGTTCAAACCATACTTGGATTCCTTTTTGGTTATGTTTATTGATGATATCTTGATCTACTCCCACGGTCGAGAGGAGCATGAGCAGCACCTTCGGATCGTTCTTTAGACTCTGAAAGACAACCAGTTATATGCTAAGTTCTCAAAATGCGAGTTTTGGTTGAGTTCAGTTGCTTTCTTGGGTCATCTTGTATTAGCAGAGGGTATTCAGGTGGATCCTAAGAAGATTGAGGCAGTTCAGAACTGGCCTAGACCCACATCAGCTATAGAGATCCGTAGTTTCCTGGGTTTGGCGGGCTATTACCGTCGATTTGTGGAGGGGTTTTCATCCATAGCAGCCCCATTGACCAGATTGACCCAGAAGGGTGCCCTGTTCAGGTGGTCAAACGAGTGTGAAGCGAGCTTTTAAAAGCTCAAGACAGCTTTGACTACGGCACCGGTATTGGTGTTACCCACAGGTTCAGGATCTTATACAGTATATTGTGACGCATCTCGTATTGGTCTGGGTGCGGTGTTGATGTAGGGTGGCAAGGTTATTACATATGCTTCGTGGCAGCTGAAGGTTCACGAGAAGAATTACCATGTTCATGATCTAAAGCTGGCAGCCATTGTTCACGCGCTGAAGATTTGGAGGCTCTATCTTTACGGCGTGCCATGTGAGGTATTCACTAATCATCGGAGCTTGCAGTATTTGTTCAAGTATAAGGAACTAAATTTGAGACAGAGGAGGTGGCTGGAGCTATTGAAAGACTATGATATCATTATATTGTACCATCTGGGAAAGGCCAATGTGGTGGCCGATGCATTGAGTAAAAAAGCAGTGAGTATGGGCAGCCTTGCTTATATTCCAGTTTGTGAGAGACCACTAGCATTGGAGGTTCAGGCCCTGGCCAACCAATTCGTGAGGTTAGATATTTCTAAGCCCAACCATGTTCTAGCTTGTACAGTTACTCGGTCTTTTTTGTTTGAGCGCATCAGAGAACGGCAGGATAGCAATCCTCATTTACTTGTCCTTAGAGACACAGTGAGGCACGGCGGTGCCAAGTAGGTTACTGTTGGATATGACAGATTTTTGAAGATGCAAGGTCGTATTTGTGTGCCTAATGTGGATGGACTTCGTGAGTTTATCCTTGAGGAGTCCCACAGTTCCCGGTATTCTATTCATCCGGGCGCCGCCAAGATGTATCAGGACTTGAGGAAGCATTATTGGTGGAGGCGAATGAAGAAGGATATAGTTGTATATGTAGCTCGATGCCTAAATTGCCAGCAGGTAAAGTGTGAGCATCAGAGACCTGGTGGTTTACTTCAGAGGTTAGAAATTCCTGAGTGGAAGTGGGAGCGTATCACTATGGATTTTGTTGTTGGACTCCCATGGACTCAGAGGAAATTCGATGCAGTTTGGATCATTGTGGACAGGCTGACCAAGTCAGTGCACTTCATTCCTGTGGTAGTTACCTATTCCTCTGAGCGGTTGGCAGAGATTTACATCCGGGAGATTGTCCGTCTTCACAGCGTGCCCGTGTCTTTTATATCTGACTGAGGTATGCAGTTCACCTCACACTTCTGGAGGGCAGTACAATGTGAGTTGGGTACGCGGGTTGAGTTGAGCATAACATTCCATCCTCAGACGGATGGACAGTCCGAGCGCACTATTCAGATCTTGGAGGATATGCTTCGCGCTTGTGTCATAAACTTTGGAGGTTCTTGGGATCAGTTCTTTCCCCTTGCAGAGTTTGCCTACAACAACAGCTACCAGTCGAGCATTCAGATGGCTCCCTATTAGGCATTATATGGTAGGCGGTGTCGGTCGCCAGTAGGGTGGTTCGAGCCGAGAGAGGCTCGGTTATTGGGCACAGACTTATTACAGGATGCCTTGGATTAGGTTAAGATTATTCCGGACTGACTTCGCACAGCTCAGTCCAGGCAGAAGAGTTATGCCGATCGTAGAGTTCGTGATGTTGCATTCATGGTCGGAGAGAGAGTGTTACTTCGGGTATCACCCATGAAGGGTGTAATGAGCTTCGGAAAGAAGGGCAAGTTGAGCCCTAGGTATATCGAACCTATTCTGGAGAGAGTGGGAGAGGTAGCTTACAGGCTTGTGTTGCCACCTAGTTTAGCAGTTGTTCACCCGGTATTCCATGTGTCCATGCTTCGAAAGTATCACGGTGATCCGTCCCATGTGTTAGATTTCAGCTCTATCCAGTTGGACAAGGATTTGACTTACGAGGAGGAGCCGGTGGCAATTCTAGCTCGGCAAGTTCGCCAGTTAAGATCAAAGAGTTACCCTTTAGTTCGAGCGCAGTGGAGAGGTCAGCCTATTGAGGCAGCTACTTGGGAGTCCGAGTCCGACATGCGGAGTAGATATCCCCACCTTTTTACCCACCCAGGTACTTTTCTATGTCCGTTCGAGGACGAACGGTTATTTTAGAGGTGGAGAATGTGATGACCTAAAAGGTCATCTTATATTTTAGAACTCGAATCTGCGCTCTTAAGCCTTAAAAATCTCATTTTTTACCCTCGTTTATTTGCATACGCAGTCCAGGCATGTTTCTGGAATGTTTTAATGTTGAAAATTGATGAAAATAAGAATTTATGCCTTAAAAGTTGATTTTAGTTGACTTCGGTCAACATTATTGGTAAACAGGCCCGGATCCATATTTTGACGGTCTCGGTGGGTCCGTATCGAGTTATGGGACCTGGGCGTATGCCCGAAATCGAATTCGGAGGTCACTAGCTCAAGTTATGAATTTTTGATAAAAATTAAAAGTCAGAAAATTAATTATTTTTAAGAATTGATTGATGTGTGGCATTGTTAGTGCCGGATCCGTATTCTGGTTCCGGAGCCCGGTACAGGTTCATTATGATATTTAAGACTTGTGTGTCAAATTTGGCGAGAAACGGAGTTGATTTGACGTGATTCAGACGTCCAGTTGAGAAGATATGAACTTTAAAGTGTTCTTGAGAATTTCATTTGATTTGGTGCTAAATTCAGAGTTCTATGTGTTATTTTGGCGATTTGATCGCGCAAGCAAGTTCGTATGATATTTTTAGACTTGTGTGCATGTTTGGTTTGGAGCTCCGAGGGCTCGGGTGAGTTTCAGATAGGCCACAGGATGTTTTGGACTTTGAAAATCTGGTATTTTGCTGCACCAGGTGTTCTGGCTTGTCCTTCTTCGCGTTCGCGAAGGTACTCTCGTGAACGCGAAGAGTAAACTGGGCAGCTAAAATTTTCTTCTTCGCGAACGCGAAGGCTTTGTTGCGAACGCGAAGCGATGGGGGCATTACCATTCGCGAACGCGACCAGCTCCTCGCGAACTCATAGTGTTAGGCACACCTGGGGTAGGGTTGGTCGTTCCTTCATCGCGAACGCGAGCAATGCCTCGCAAACGCGAAGGCTAGAGGGGAGTAGCCATCGTGAATGCGAGCAGGATCTCGCGAACACGAAGGCTTGGCAGCTAATACCCTTCGCGAACGCGACAGTGGCCTCGCGAACGCAGTGCACACTATCGCCCAGTGCATAAAACAGAATCAAACACAGGTTTAAGCGATTTCTTCAACATGTTTCAAGAACCAAACGGGTAGAGACGATTTTCAGTAGTCATTTTCTTCCCCAAAGTGTTGGTAGGTGATTCTAAACCATTTTCTTTCAATTACCCATTACATTTCTTGAATTATAAACCTAAAATCTAGAGTTTTCATGGTAGAATTAAGGGTTAGGGTAGAAACTAGGAATTTCAGAAATTTAGGGATTTATACCTCAATTTGAGGCTGGATTCCAAAATTAATTATATATTCGGGCTCGGGGGTGAATGGGTAAATGGATTTTGGTCCAAACCTCGTTTTGACCAAGCGGGCCCGGGGTCGATTTTTCGACTTTTTGGAGGAAAATTTGGGAAATTTAATTTATGTAATATAATTAATTCCTTTAGCAGTATTTGATATTATTGAGTCATTTTTGAATAGATACGAGTGGTTTGGAGGTGAATTCCAGAGGAAAAACTGTGATTGAGAATTAAGTGCCCTTCGGAGCGAGGTAAGTGTTGTGTCTAACCCTGACTTGAGGGAATTAGGAACCTTAGATTACTTGCTAAGTGAAATTCATGTGAGCGACGTTTATGTGAGGTGACAAGTACTTATGCACTGCCAAATTTACCTGTTTTTCATGTTTCTCTGTTTTTCTTATGTTGTCTAATTCCTATGCCTAATTGCTACGTGTTATACTAGTGTTGTTCAATTTATCGTTCTTATCATGTTTACGGATTTTCTGGTGATAACTGAGTTTTTATTTCAAAGTTGAGATTGATATTATGGAACCAAATGTTGAAGTAAGGTTTGTACTTGTTATTCTTTCTCCCTGTTGTTATTTATGCATTGCATTATTGTAAGGGAGGGTGTTAATGCACGAAGGGTGATGCCGTACCATATTGTGAGTGTTAACGTACGAAGGGTGATGTCGTGCCATGATATGAGAGTTAATGCACGAAGGGTGATGTCGTGCCATATTGTGAGTGTTAATGCACGAAGGGTGATGTCGTGCCATGATATGAGAGTTAATGCACGAAGGGTGATGCCGTGCCATATTGTGAGTGTTAATGCACGAAGGGTGATGCCGTACCATATTGAGTGTTAATGCACGAAGGGTGATGCCGTGCCATGATATGAGAGTTAGTGCACGAAGTGTGATGCCGTGCCGTTTATATTAATTTTATGGTGAGATTGAGAGTAAAAGCACGAAGGGTGATGCCGTGCATTTTTCCTTACTATATTCACTATTCCTGTTGATTCATGGTATATTGACTGCTCCGGTGCTCATTCTGTTGTAGTTCTTTATCTTGTATTCCCCTCAGTATGTTCCTCTCCCGGCATTTCCTGTTTAGTTCTTCATTTCTGTTATGTGTATATACACTATTAAATTGTACAGGTTGATTTGTAGGTGCCTTGTCTTAGCCTCGTCACTACTTCGTCGAGGTTAGGCTTGACACTTACCAGTACATGGGGTCGGTTGTACTGATACTGCACTCTGCACTTTCTATGCAGATTATGATACCGGCTCGGGTTGATTGAGATTTTGCTATTGGTCCGCTGTCCAGAGGCTCAAGGTAGATATGTCGGCGTTCACAGACCTTGAAGTCCCCGTCTATCTTTTCTGTTCTACCGTTTCTTTCATTCAGACAGTTGTATTTCTTTCAGAGTATTACTTGTAGCAAATTCTAGAATGCTCGTGAATTGTGACTCTAGATCCGGGTGGTAGTAATTAATACAATTTTTATGATATTCCACACTTATTATATTTCATCTTAGTTAATTATTGTTAATTACTGAATGGAAATAAGGAATTTGTTTAATGATTCTGTAACGTTGGGTTGCCTAGCAAGTGAAATATTAGGCGCCATCACTGTCCCGTCGGTGGGAAATTTTGGGTCGTGACAGTTATCCTCCTCAAGGTGACTCATAACACGGTTAATACTTTCAAGATCATCTTGCTCTTCGAGTACATACCACATCTTACAACTCCAAATGTCGTAATTTTCACCATTCAGTTTGTCATAGCAATGATACTTTTTGATGCCATGTCTGTTAATAGAGACAATATTACAAGTATAACTCATCACTATATATTTTAGTTAATTTATGCATGTGATTACTCACTCAAGCAATTATTGGGTTTGAGTTACGGGTCGCCCATGTGGACTGGCCCGCCCACTTAAAAGAGATAAGGCTAATAGAAGTTAATTACCAGGGATGTTTATTAACTCTTAAAAGAATAGGAGAAATGTCACGACCCGGAATTCCCACCCTCGGGACCCTGATGGTGCTTATCATTTTACTTGCCAGGCAAGCCAACGTTATAATAATTCTTATACATTTTTAACAAAATAAATTAACTGATACCAATTCAACTAAATAACTGAAATTGAACTGAAATAAAGTGAGAAAAAAATACAATAACCGCAATATCTTAATACAATCCCAGAACTGGTGTCATAAGTGCACGGGCGACTAGAATAATACAAATAATGGTCTGAATGAAAGTTAAAACTGTCTGAAAGGAAATAACAACTAGGATAAAAGTAGAAGGGGACTTCAGGGCTGCAAACGCCGTGCAGATGTACCTCAAGTCTCTGTCAGATGTTTGATCTGAGCAATCTACTAACCGCCGTTGGGACCGACTCCATAGCCTGCACAAGAAGTACAGAGTGTAGTATAAGTACAACTGACCCCATGTACTCTGTAAGTGCCGAGCCTAACCTCAACGAAGTAGTGACGAGGCTAAGGGGGTCACTTATAATAACCTGTACGTAGTATAATAATAATAACAGAAAAGAAATGTAGGAAATGTAAAGCTATTAACTGATAAAAATAAACTCAGTCCTCGAAATCAGTAAAACTAGAAACATCAGTCCTCAGAAACTCGTATGAAAACACTGAAAGCTAACACAATGTAATAAGTAATACAAAACACACAATCCTTTGCGGCACGCAACCCAATCCCACCGTACAAACACAATCATCCCTTATTTTACCCGTTGCGGTGTGCAACCCGATCCCACCGTATCAATATTAATATAATAATCCTCCCTTATTTTACCGTATCAATATCACATATAAAATCTGTTGCGGCGTGCAACCCGATCCCACCATATCAATATCAATCCTCCCTTATTCCATCTGTTGCGGCGTGCAACCCGATCCATAAACAAAGTCAATAAATGAAATCAACTCAGCAACTCAAATCACAAGAATCTCTATGACTATAGAATATGAAAGCAAAGTCATAACGAAACCTCGTACAAATCAAGAAATGCTACAATTGCTACAAAGTAACAAGACAGTCAAATATATGATAATTAAAGGGTATAATTAAGACAATTAAGGCAAGTAGCAATTAATTATGGAAGCATGGGAGAAACGAACATTTTAATATAAGAGAAATACGTGATAAGTAGAAAGTTAAGGCATAGGACAAAATTAAGGTATGTAACAGTTAAGACATGGAATAAAACAATTAAATAAATGCGGAAAAACATGGAAACAGGTATTTCGACGACGTACATACACTCGTCACCTCGCATATACACCGCTACAGATGTAATTCACATATCACATAGCTCAAGGGTTCCTAATTCCCTCAAATCAAGGTTAGACCCAATACTTACCTCACTCCGCAATCAACTCAAGGTTCAACCATGACCTTGCCTTTCGAACAAGCCTCCAAACCAACCAAATCTAGCAAATTATTGACCAAACGATTCACAATAAGCTTTAGAAACTACTAACGAATGAAAGAGGTTCAATTTAGGTCATTATTGAAGAGAGTCAACAAAAGTCAACCCCGGTCGCGCTTGATCAAAATACGAGATTCGGACCATAACCTGATTACCCATTCACCCCCGAGCCCAGTTATGTAATTAGTTTCGAAAACCGACCTCAATTCGAGGTCTAAATTTCAAATTTATAAAAAATTTTAATTCTACCCAAATCCCTAATTTCTACCATGAAAATCCTAGATTTGATGTTGAAATCTTATGAAATGTAATGGGTAATTGAAAAGAAGTAGATTAAAGTCACTTACCAATGTATTTAGGAAGAAAATCACCTCTAGGGTGTTTAGGGTTGAGAGTTTGAAAGAAATGAGCTAAATCTCGTTTTCCCCTTCCCAACTGTAGTTATCGCAATTGCGACACATAGTTCGCAATTGCAATGGTCGCAAAAGCGATCAACCCTTTGCAAATGCGAAAAAGTCACTGAGCCTGCTTTCGTCGCAAATGCGACAATTTTATCGCAAATGCGAACCAAGTCTGTCTGCAAATGCGAACAATACTTTGCAAATGTGAAGCAGTAACAAGTGAGTCAGTGGTCGAAACACACCCGAGCCCTCGGGGCGCCAAACTAAATATGCACACAAGTGTAATAACATCATACCAACTCGCTCGGGCGATCAAAACACCAATTAATATCTAGAACTATGAATCAGACACCAAAACAAATGACATTTTCAAAGAAACTTAAGAACTTTCAATTTTTCAACCGGACGTTCGAATCACGTCAAATCAACTCCGTTTTGCACCAAATTTTGCAGACAAGTCATACATACTAAAATGAACCTATTCTAAGTTACGGAACTGAAATCCGAACCCGATAGTAACAAAGTCAACCTATGGTCAAACTTAGGAATTCTTTAAACATTTGAATTGCTAGTTTTCAACAAATTATGTTAAATCAAGCTAGGGACTTCCAAATTTGATTCCGGGCATATGCCCAAGTCCCAAATCACGATACTGACCCACCAGAACCGTCAAAACACTAATCCAGGTCAGTTTGCATAAAATGTTGACCATAGTCAACTCAAATGAGTTTTAAGGCATAATTTCACATTTTTGTAAATTTTCTCATAAAAACTTTCTACAAAGAGGACACAGACTGCGCATGAAAATCGAGGAGGGCCCAACAGAGCTATTCGAGGTCTCGGAACACATAATTGAAGGTTAAAATTATAAATGACCTATCGGGTCATCACATTTTCCACCTCTAAAAGAAACGTTCATCCTCGAACGGACATAAAAAAGTAACTGGACTGGTGAAAAGGTGTGGATATCTACACCGCATGTCCGACTTAGACTCCCACGTGGCAGCCTCGATCAGCTGACCTCTCTACTGCACTCGAACTGAAGGGTAACTCTCAAACCTCAACAGTCGGACCTGCTGGGCTAGAATAGCCACCGGTACCTCTTCATAAGTCAAATCCTTGTCCAATTGAACTGAGCTTAAATATAACACATGGGACGGATCACCTTGATACTTCCAGAGCATGGACACATGGAACACCGGACGGACTGCTGATAAACTAGGTGGCAATGCGAGCCTGTAGGCCACCTCACCCACTCTCTCAAGAATCTCAAAGGGTCTGATATACCTAGGGACCAACTTGCCCTTCTTTCCGAACCTCATCACACCCTTCATGGGTGAATCCCGGAGCAATACCCTCTCTCAAACCATGAATGCAACATCACGAACTCTACGGTCAGCATAACTCTTCCATCTGGACTGAGCTATGCAAAGTCGATCCTTAATAATCATGACCTTATCCAAGGCATCCTGAACCAAATCGGTACCCAACAACTGAGCCTCCCTCGGCTCAAACCACCCAACTGACGAATGTAGCCGCCTCCCGTATAATGCCTCATAGGGGCCATCTGAATGCTCGACTGATAGTTGTCGTGGTAGGAAAACTTCGCAAACGGAAAGAACTGATCCCAAGAACTACCAAAATCCATAACGCAAGCACGAAGCATATCCTCCAATATCTGAATAGTGCGCTCGGATTGCCCGTCCGTCCGGGGATGAAATGTTGTACTCAACTCCACCTGGGTGCATATTTCATGATGTACGACCCTCAAGAAGTGCGAGGTGAACTACGTACCTCGATCAGAAATGATAGACACGGGAACACCATAAAGAAGGACAATCTCGCGAATGTAGATCTAAGCCAACCACTCTGAAGAATAGGTAACTGCCACTGGAAGGAAATGTGCTGACTTGGTCAACCTATCCACAATGACCCATACTACGTCAAACTTCTTCTGAGTCTATGGGAGTCCAACAACAGAATCCATAGTGATACGTTACCACTTCCACTTAGAAATCTCTAGCCTCTGAAGCAAACCACCAGGCCTCTGATGCTCGTACTTAACTTGCTGACAGTTTAGACACCAAGCTACATATGCAACTATATCATTCTTCATCCTCATCCACCAATAATGTTGCCGCAAGTCCTAATACATCTTGGCGGCACCCGGATGAATAGAATATCGGGAACCATGGGCCTTCTCAAGAATCAACTCACGAAGTCCATCCACATTGGGCATACAAATACGACCTTGCATCCTCAAAACCCCATCCTCTCCAACAGTAACCTACTTGGAACCACCATGTCACACCGTGTTCTTAAGGACAAGCGAATGGGGATCATCCTACTGGCGCTCTCTTATGCACTCATACAAGGAAGAACGAGAGACTGTGCAAGCTAGAACACGACTGGGCTCTGAAACATCTAACCCCATGAACTGATTGGCCAGAGCCTGAACATATGATGCTAGCGGACTCTCACCAACGGAAATATATGCAAGGCTGCCCATACTCACAAGCTTTCTACTCAAGGCATCGGCCACCATATTGGCCTTTTCGGGATGATATAAAATGGTGATATCATAGTTTTTCAACAGTTCCAACCACCCCCTCTACCTCAAGTTAAGATCCTTTTGTTTGAACAAATACTGTAGACTACGATGATCCTTGAATACCTCACACGACATGCCGTAAAGATAGTGCCTCCAAATCTTCAGCGCATGAATAATGGCTGCCAACTCTAAGTCACGAACAAGGTAATTTTTCTCATGAACCTTCAATTGCCGCGATGCATATGCAATCACCCTGCCATCCTACATCAACACTGCACCGAGCCCAATACGAGATGCATCACAATACACCGTGTAAGATCCTGAACCTATGGGCAACACCAACACTAGTGTCGTAGTCAAAGTAGTCTTGAGCTTCTGAAAGATCAACTCACACTCATCCGACCATCTGAATGGGGCACCCTTCTGGGTAAATCTAGTCAATGGGGTTGCTATGGATGAAAACCCCTCCACGAACCAGCGGTAATAACTCGCCAAACCCAGGAAACTCCGAATCTTTGTAGCTGAAATAGGTCTAGGCTAGTTCTAAACTGCCTCAATCTTCTTAGGATCCACCTTTATTCCCTCTGTTGATACAACATGCCCCAAAAAGGTGACTGAGTTTAACCAAAACTCACACTTTGAAAACTTGGCATAAAACTGACTATCCCTCAAGGTCTGAAGTACAACCCGAAGATGCTGCTCATGCTCCTCTCAGATGCGGGAGTAGATCAAAATATCATTAATGAATACAATCACAAAAGAATCCAAATAGGGCTTGAACACCTGGTTCATCAAATCCATAAATGCTACTGGGCCATTTTTCAGCCCAACTGACATCACTAGGAACTCATAATGCCCATACCTAGTCCGAAAAGACGTCTTAGGGACATCAAATTCCTTAATCTTCAACTGATGGTAGACATACCTCAAATCAATCTTCAAAAACACCTTGGCACTCTAAAGCTGATCAAATAAGTCATCAATCCTCGGCAACAGATACTTGTTCTAGATAGTGACCTTGTTCAATTACCGATAATCTATACACATACTCATCGGCCCATCTTTCTTATTTACGAGCAACATGAGCACACCCCAGGGCGATACATTAGGTCTAATAAAGCCCTTATCAAGAAAATCTTGCAACTACTTTGTCACGCCCCAAACTTGGACCTAGATATAACATGGCACTCGGTGCCTGACTACATATGGTCGAGCAAACCCACTGGCTGAATGAATAAACATGTGATATCATAACATACTGAATGCGGAAGATAAACTAACACATGCTGATATACTAAAAGTCAGAATGATATAAATCAAGTGCGGAAACATTAATATAAGTCTGAAACATATATGTAGCAACATTGCTTAACATGAAAAGCCTGTGACTCTGTCTAACTGTTACTCTAGTCTATAAAGCCTCTAATGAAGTATTGAAAACACTAACTATCTGAAAATACTGAAGACTGTAAGGTAATTATAATTCCCCGAAAGAACTAGAATCACAAAATAGCTGGTACGAGAACCCTAGAGCTCTGAATTGTCAACATGTAAATCATTACTTGCATTGTGATATGTAAGCCTCGGGCAAAAAGGGACGTCGGTACAATTGAATTGCATTGGTATGTAAAGAAACTGAAAGAAAGAACTATAAATGTTGAAACTAATACTGAGCTGATAACTGAGAATTGATAATTAATAAGTGAAATGATAACTATTGAAACTGAAACTAAAATGATAACTGATAGCTTATAACTGATAACTGATAACTAATAACTGAACTGAACAAAGGATGTAAGGATATGAATACTCCATCTTCTGAATGATGAACAACTTGTTTATCTGAATAAATTACGGCCTCGAGCCCAATATATATATGCATAAGCTACGGCCTCAGGCCCAAGTATACGTATACATAACTACGGCCTCAGGCCCAAAAATGCATAAAGCATAAGCAACGACCTCAGGCCCAAATATGCATAAAGCATAAACTACGACCTCAGGCCAAAATATACATAAAGCATATAAGCTACAGCCTCAGGCCCAAATACATGTGTTCAACATTCAGGGATTTAAATTCAGGAACTGAGAATCAGACTGCAATATGTGATGGTGAAATACTGAATCATATTGAGTTACATGATACTGGAATACTGAATAGGACTAGACTGAGACAAGTATTCTTGAACTGATTATGAACACTGGAACTTAAACTGTTTATGACATGTTGCGTAATCAAGACTGAGACTTTCGGGCATCAAACCCAAGTCTATATTGATTATGCACTGACCTCACAACGTTCAAAATGAAAGTCATGAACGAGTTACGAAGCTAGAGAATAGAAGTTCTGAAACTATATAAGGAACTAGACTTAACTATATATTTTTGAGGCAATTAGTAACGTTGTAAAAGAAACGTAGTGTAGGGAGAATCATTAACATTCCCAAATGTAAAGAGAGTTATCCTCACATACCTTGACTCTGGTCCTTTTAAGCATATCACAATGTTCGTTACATCTTTCAATGATAATCTATGTCAATATATATCAAGAGGAACCAATATTAGCACTAATGCTCATGTTTTAGTCACTTAGGCATTTTATCAAACACCTTATGGGCGTAAAGCCTCATAGCCCTTAGTAATTGGTCTTTTCTTCACCAAGTTCTCATTCTACTACTTCTAGGTGATTCTAAAATCCCAAATAGATGTAACTAACACCATTTCTTATCACACAAATGATTATAATAATCTTAAGTCAACAACCCAAAACCCTAGCATAGTTCATATGATTCTCTTAATCAAACCCATCAACCATTCTCCCAAAAACTCATCAATTCATAGCTAAAAATGATTAGGGAGTAGAAGCATTACCTTTTTGAAGTTCAATCTGGTTTCTTTTATCAACAATGGTGTCTTGATCCAATATCTAATGATGGGAAGGATTTACCCATGTTGATAAGGTGTTGGAGAATTGAAATTAACTTAGAATCATCGTTAGAACTTACCTTGGATGATGGAGGGACCTTGGGGAAGTTAGGTTCTTGAGAGCTTCCCTTTATAGAGTAAGTCTTCGTGGTTTGGGGTGTGGGGGACGAGGTAGGGCTCTTGAAATGGCGTACTTATCGGTGCAGGGCATCTTCAGTGGCGCCAAAATAACTGTGCGAGGTGCCAAAACTACAGTGGCTTACATTGTCAGGGGAGCTGACTTTAATGCCCTAGACAGTGCCTTGCACTGTTAGGGGAACTGAGGTTAATGTCCTGGACAGTGTCTTGCACTATCAGGGGCGCTGAGGTTAATGCCCTGGACAGTGTCTTGCACGGTCTATGTCCGTGAGTTCTCATGGTTTTGCACTATCTAAGGCTGTGGAATTTTATGGCCTTGCGCTGTCTAAGGCTGTAAGACTGACCTCCTATAAACTTGGTTGATTCTATTAAATTTTATGCACCTCACTCTTTGTCTTGATTCTAAAATAATTATTTCTACCCATACTCATCCCGATAGGACTTCACATGTTAAAAGGTCACATTAATACTCATTTAATGCATCCACAACTAATTCAAATTTATGGAGTGTTACATTATCTCCCCCTTGGGATCATTCATCCTCGAATGATTGTCCTGATTGTACTACGACTAACTCTGGACCTTGAAGAGGATTGATATAAACATGTGAACATTTAAATGTCATGAACACATGTATACTAAACTGAATGAATATACGATTATTGAACTGCTGAGATACTGAACTGAATAGGTACTAAACTGAATGGCTACTGAACTGACTGAATACTGAAAGACATAGAGATTATAATATAAGATCTGAATGAAAAGGTTAGTTACCTCTAACATTTCTCCAAAACATCTTCCAGCTAACAAAGCATAACACAAGCCTCAGAGGACATGATAATACTCACAACATGAAACATATACGTGAATACTGGTTTGGCACGAATATTTGAGTACTGAACTAAAGCGAATATCTAAGCACTGAACTGACATCAATATCTGACTACTGGACTGACATGAGTATCTGAGTTCTGAATTGACATGAATGTTATAACATCAAATCTAAATACTGGAAACGTAAATGTTGTGACATGAGATCTAAATACTGGAAACTTGAATATTATAGCACGACACGTGAAATACTGGGTGCACAACTGCCAATTCTGGTGGCAACTTTACCTCATAAGCTACTTTCCCGATACTTCGTAGGATCCTATACGGCCCGATATATCTAGGACTCAGCTTTCCTTTCTTCCCAAATCTTATAACACCTTTTAAAGGCCAAACTTTGAGAACACCCAATCATCAACTTGAAACTCTAGGTCTCTACACCACATGTCCAAATAGGACTTTTGGCGACTTTGAGCCATCTTCACACTCTCTTCAATCAAATTGGCTTTCTCCATAGCCTGATAGACCAAATCTGGTCCCAACAACTCTGCTTCGCCAACTTCGACCCAACCAACTGGCGATCTACACCTTTGCCCATACAGAGCTTCGTGCGGTGCCATTTTACTACTACAAGGTAGTTGTTATTATTAGCAAACTCAATGAGAGGTATGTGATCATCCTAAATACCTTTAAAATCAAGGACATATCCTCAAGTTTTCTAAATAGTGCACTCTTCCTGGCCATCTATCTGAAGATGAAAAACTGTACTAAGGTTTACTCTTGTGCCTACTCCTTTCTAAAAGGACTTCTAAAAGTTTGTTGTAAAATTGAGCACCACAACTTGAAATGATGGATAATGGAGTCCCTGTGAAATTGGACGATCTATTGAATGTACAACTTAGAATAATCTTCTACTAAATCTGTGGTCTTTACTGGCAAGAAGTGCACTAACTTGGTAAGTCAATCTACACTCACCCAATCAAATCATGCTTTCAAAATGAGTGAGATAATCCTATTATAAACTCCATATTTACCATCTCCCCTAAAGAATATATGTATTCTGAGATAAACAATTCGTTTTTTGCTGCTCGACTTTCACTTGCCGACAATTCAGATACTTGGCCACAAATTCTGCGACATTCTTTTTCATATTGTTCCACCAATATATCTCCTTGAGATCATGATACATATATAGGAACCTGGGTGGATAGAATACCTAGAATTATGGGCTTCTAACATCTTCCTCCCTCGCTAAGTCCATCTATGGTTGGAACACATAATCTATCTTGGTACCTCAAAGTACTATCATCTCCCTTTGTTCAAAAGACATAGTCTTATGCATGTGAATCATCTCTTTTAACTCCAACAAGTAGTGATCATCAAACTGTTTCTCCTTTACTTCGGCTACTAAGGAGGAGCTAGTCCTGTTCTGGACAATAACTCTACTATCTTTGGTGTCCGAAAGTCGAACTCCTACCTTGGCTAACCGGTGAATGTCTTTCACCAGAATTCTCTTGTCTACCTCAATCATGAGCTATATTTCCCATACTTGATTATCATTTTTAAGGTACTTCCTAAAAACACTTATAGTATTGATGTAAGCTATGTCGTTGACCAGTACACCGAAGATTAGAGTCTCATGAACATTCTACTAACTTCATGCTTCTTACACACGCTAGGCACATTCATGGTGGTAATTATATCATTTTTCGTATCCATGCTAGATTTTCGGGTTTCAAATCTCCAACTGGACTTACTGATGATTTTCAAAACTCCCCCTTAGACCAAAGGTTAAGGTCTTGTACTTGTGGATTATTTTCTTTTGTTGTGATCCGAGCAACCTTCCTTATCTTCTGCAATTCCTTGCACTTTACATCAACGACGACTCATCTTCCGACTTACTTCTAAGCAATCTTTCTTACTAGGAAAAACTAAATTACTTACATAAATGGAAAGTTATGTATTCACAACTATCATACACAATCTTAATGATTTAACTCGGCTCACACCGACAATTTTGGGGGAAACCCCTTTTCGATAACTCTTAAGGTCTATTCTTCTGTAGTTTGCTCTCTTACTACCTATCTGGTTTTTTTTCCACTGTCACTGTACTTCGGGTTTAACTTAAACTCTTCGTGTTCTAACACGCGTTCGGTGTTTCAAACTGTTACCCACTCACTAGTGTTAACCTGACTAACTAAATCAAATTATACCTCTACTAGCTCTGCTGAAATTGCTAATTTGTTGTATCTACTCAAAACTTACTTACTATAGTTTTACTAATCACATGCTAGCATCATGTTTTCTTGTTCTACTTTGAATAACTAAAGTGAAGCATAAGTTATTCCTAACTCCCCTAACCATCTGACCTTATTCTATGGTAGCCTACTATCTTCTTCTTTTTTTAAACAATGTACATGGATCACACTTAGGAAAATTTCATTTATCTTAAATGAAATTGGAATATCTAACCCCAGACTTTCTATACACTTCAAAATTATATCAGACTATAAACATCCGGGGTAAATACTTAGTTACATAACCTAAGAGGGAACTGTCATATCTTTTATCTTGCAATAATAGCTGCTTCTTATGGTAACTCACTAACGTGGTACTTTGTAGTTCTAATTTGAATAAATCTGAAAAACTTAAAATCATTCCCTGTCAATATCGGCTGCTCTTGATTCTCATTTTGTACATCATATCTTCTTAGTCATATGCATGATTCTTACGCAAAATACATCTTTGCTAATAACAAACGTTTCTGACTCCTAGGTATTTTGCTATGACCCCTTTGTCTCCAAAACTATAGTGATCAATCCATGTCTGTTGCGATTAAATTCTTAACCTATTACACTGTGGGGTCTAACATCTGAAGTATCATCATCCAACCTGTGGCTCCATTTTCGAGAATTAAAATAAATTATTTTGTGAGGTAAAACACATATGGATACACTACCACGCACAAATTTGTCCGTTAGAGTATACCATCCTCTGATAAATCACTTCTTGCAATCGTTCGATGACTCTTGGACCTTAATATGAACCTTAAACATGCAAAGATTTCATTATAATCATTGTTACTCACATTTTCTTTTCGCACCCATATGCATCACTGTCACGACCAGAAATTCCCACCTTCGGACCATGATGGCGCCTAACATTTCACTTGCTAGGCAAGCCAACGTTAGAATAATATTAACCATTTTTAAAACAATTATAAATTTATTAATAACAAGGAAACAAATGTGGAAGCAAAGTTTGAAATATAGTGAAATAATCCATCAAAACAATGATGACTAAATACCATCCCAGAATTGGTGTCACAAGTGCACGAGCTTCTAGAATAAATACAAATAAAGGTCTGAATAAAATAAAACTGTCTGGAAACAAACACACAGCTAAAGTAAAGTAGACGGGGACTTCAGAACTGCGAACGCCGTGCAGTTATACCTCAAGTCTCCTCTGAATAGCTGAAATCCGAGCAAGTCTACGGTACGCCGCTGGGACCAACTCCAAAATCTGCACAAGAAGTGCAGAGTATAGTATCAGTACAACCGACCCCATGTACTAGTAAGTGCTGAGCCTAACCTCGACGAAGTAGTGACGAGTTAAGGCGGGTCACTTACATTACCTGTACGCAATATTAGAAACAACAACAATAAGAGAAATAAATCAAGTAAATCATTTATAATAATTGAAGCCAACTCAATAGTCATAACCAATTATCATTTTTATCAATTTAGTTGCAGCGTGCAACCCGCTCTCACAATATATTCACATTCAATTCTGTTGCAGCGTGCAACCCGCTCTCACAATATATTCACATTCAATTCTGTTGCAGCGTGCAACCCGCTCTCAATATATATTTATTTTTAATCAAGTCTGTTGCGGCGTGCAACCCAATCCTCCAATATGGACTCTTAATAAGTCTGTTGCGGCGTGCAACCTGATCCTCCAATATAGACTTTTAATAAGTATGTTGTGGCGTATAACCCGATCCTCCAATATAGACTTTTAATAAGTCTATTGCGGCATGCAACCCGATCCTCCAATATAGACTTTTAATAAGTCTGTTGCGGCGTGCAACCCGATCCTCCAATATAGACTTTTAATAAGTTTGTTGCGGCGTGCAACCCAATCCTCCAATATAGACTTTTAATAAGTCTGTTGCGGCGTGCAACCTGATCCTCTAATATATTCATTATAATCAATTCTGTTGCGGCGTGCAACCCGCTCCTCCAGTATATTCATTTACCAATTCTTACAAAAGGAATTTTCCCAATAAATACAACAATTAATATGAAATTATAAGACAACAAGCGTATAATAATTATGATTTATTCATGAAACAGACAATGTCAAATAGCAAATTATTATAGAAATCAGGGAGAAAATAGACAGTTTAATATGCTAAATGTCAAATAATAGTTAAGACACATAATTCAAGTAGCATGTAACAATTAATGCAGGAATTCAAGAATTAATATTTGGCAAAAAATAGGAGAGAAATAATTATTATAATAATTAATTCATGATTTAAAATAATTTATAATTTTTCAAGTAATTATGCAAACAATTAATTTGACGACGTATAGACACTCGTCACCTTGCCTATACGTTGTTCACATGCATTTCACATAACAAATAATTTAAGGGTTCTATTCCCTCAAGTCAAGGTTAACAACGACACTTACCTCGTTTTGCAAATTTCAATCAATTACTCAACCACAGATTTTCCTTTTAAATTTGCCTCTGAAAGCTTCAAATCTATTCACAAATAATTCAATATATTCAATACTAATCATAGGATTTAATTCTATATGAATTTACATATTTTTCGGATAAATATCTGAAATTCATTAAAATATTTAATAATGGGACCCACGTCTCAAATCCCGAAAAAACTCGCGAAATCCAAATACTCATTCCGATACGAGTTCAACCATACAAAATTTGTCTAATTCTGATATCAAATAGACCTTCAAATCTTAATTTTTTATTTTTGGAAGATTTTATAAAAATCTGATTTTTCTTCCATAAATTCACGGTTTCATGATATAAATGAGTATGGAATCATGAAATATAATCAATATAGGATAAGGAACACTTACCCCAATATTTTCCCGTGAAAATCACCCAAAAATCGCCTTACCCGAGCTCAAAAATGGAAAAGGGTTGAAAATGGGACGAATCCCATTTTCCAGAACTTAAGTTCTGTTTCTGGGATTTTTACCCTTCGCGAACGCGGTCAGTGCCTCGCGTTCATGAAGCACAAATTTGTGCTTTCCCATTTTACTCTTCGCGAATGCGAGGGCTACCTCGCGAACGCGCTGCTTGCTTGGCTTGGCCTTCACGAACGCGAGATGCCCTTCGCGAATGCGAAGGCTAATTTTCCTGGCCATCCTCTTTCCCTTCGTGAACGCGAAGCTTTGAACCTCAAGCCTTCGCGAACGCGTTCTCTCTGTCGCGAACGCGAAGCACAAAATGTGTTAGCCCCAATTTGCTCTTCGTAAACGCGAGACTCCCCTCGCGAACGCGAAGAAGTAAACTAGAAGCAGGTTTCTGCAGTTTCCTCAAGTCCAAAAATGATCCGTTAACCACCCGAAACCAACTCGCGCCCTCAGGGCTCCAAACCAAACATGCACCCAAGTCCTAAAACATCATACGAACTTGCTCGCGCGATCAAATCGCCAAAATAACACCTAGAACTATGAATCGGACACCAAATCAAAGGAAGTTTTCAAGAAATTTTTAAAACTTATATTTTTACAACCGGACGTCCGAATCACGTCACATCAACTCTGATTCCTACCAAATTTGGCAGACAAGTCATAAATATTATAGTGGACCTATACCGGGCTCCGAAACTAAAATAAGGACCCGAGGTCAATAAATCCAACATTAGAATTTTCTTAGAAATCATTAAGCTTTCAAGCTTTTAATTTTTTATCAAAATTCCATATCTTGTGCTAGGGACCTCGGAATTCGATTTCGGGCACACGCCCAAGTCCCAAATCATGATACGGACCTACCGAAATTGTCAAAATACTGATTCGGGTCCGTTTGCTAAAAATGTTGACTAAAGTCAACTCAGTTGAGTTTTAAAGCTCTATTTCACATTTTAATCCATTTTTCACATAAAACCTTTTCGAAAAATTGTTCGGACTGCGCACGCAAGTCAAAGAATGATAAATGGTACTTTTCGAGGTCTTAAAATACAGAATTACTTATTAAATTTAAAGATGACATTTTGGGTCATCACATTCTCCACCTCTAAAACAACCGTTCGTCCTCGAACGGAGTTAAAAAAAAATACCTGAGCGGGTGAATAAGTGTGGATATTTACTCCGCATGTTCGACTCGGACTCCCAGGTAGATGCCTCTACCGGCTGACCTCCCCATTACACCCGAATTGAAGGATAACTCTTTGACCTCAACTGTCGGACCTACCGGGCTAGAATAGCCACCGGCTCCTCCTCGTAAGTCAAATATTTGTCCAATTGGACTGAGTTGAAATCTAACACATGGGATGGATCACCATGATATTTTCGGAGCATAGACACATGGAACACCAGATGAACCACTGATAAACTAGGTGGTAATGCAAGCATGTAGGCTACTTCACCCACCCTTTCAAGAATTTCAAAGGGTCCAATATACCTAGGGCTCAACTTGCCCTTCTTTCCGAACCTCATTACACCTTTCATAGGTGAAACTCGGAGTAATATTCTTTCTCCAACCATGAATGAATTATCACGAACTTTACGGTCGGCATAACTCTTTTGCCTAGACTGAGCTGTGCAAAGTCGATCTTGAATAACTTTGACCTTATCCAAGACATCCTGTACCAAATCGGTACCTAACAACCGAGCCTCTCCCGGTTCAAACCAACCAACTAGCGATCGACATCGCCTTCCGTATAACACCTCATATGGAGCCATCTGAATGCTCGACCAATAGCTATTATTATAAGCAAACTCCACAAGTGGCAAGAACTAATCCCAAGAACCTCCAAAGTCTATAACACAAGCGCGAAGCATATCTTCCAATATCTGAATAGTGCCCTCTAACTGTCCGTCTGTCTGTGGATGAAATGCTGTACTCAACTCCACCCGCGTGCCTAACTCACGCTATACAACCCTCCAGAAATGTGAGGTAAACTATGTACCTCGATTTGAAATAATAGACACGGGCACACCGTGAAGGCGGACAATCTCACGAATGTATATTTCAGCTAACCTCTCTGAAGAATCGGTAACTGCCACTGGAATGAAATGTGCTGACTTGGTCAACCTGTCCACAATGACCCAAATTGCGTCAAATCTTCTCTGAGCCTGTGGGAGCCCAACAACAAAATCTATAGTGTTACACTCCCACTTCCACTCAGGAATTTCTAACTTCTGAAGCAAACCACTAGGTCTCTGATGCTCGTACTTAACTTGCTGACAATTCTGACACCGAGCTACATGTGCAACTATATCCTTTTTCATTCTCCTCCACCAATAATGTTGCCGCAAATCTTGATACATTTTGGCGGTACCTGGATGAATAGAATACCTGGAACCGTGTGCTTCTTCAAGAATTAATTCACGAAGCCCATCCACATTAGGCACACAAATATGAACCTGCATTCGCAGAAGCCCATCTTCCCCTACAACAACTTGTTTGGCATCACCGTGCCACACCGTGTCCTTAAGGACAAGTAAGTGAGGATCATCATACTGCCTCTCTCTGATGCGCTCATATAAAGAAGACCGAGCGATTGTGCAAGCTAGAATCCGACTGGCATCTAACCTCACAAACTGATTAGCCAAAGTCTAAATATCTGCAGCTAATGGCCTCTCACCAACCAGAATATACGCAAGACTGCCCATACTTACAGCCTTTCTACTCAAGGCATCGGCCACCACATTCGCCTTTCTGGGGTGATACAAAATGGTGATATCATAGTCTTTCAACAACTCCATCCATCTTCTTTGCCTCAAATTAAGATCCTTTTGTTTGAATAGATACTGGAGGCTACGATGATCAGTAAATACCTCACACGAGACACCGTAGAGGTAATGCCTCCAAATCTTCAGCGCATGAACAATGGCTGCCAATTCTAAGTCATGAACAATATAATTCATCTCGTGAACTTTCAACTACCGCTACGCATATGAAATTACCTTGCCATCTTGCATTAATACTCCACCAAGCCCAATGTGAGATGCGTCACAATATACCGTATACGATCCTAAACCTGTGGGTAATACCAACACTGGCGCCGTAGTCAAAGCGGTCTTGAGCTTCTGAAAGCTCAACTCATATTCGTCTGACCATCTGAATGGGACACCTTTCTGGGTTAGTCTGGTCAATGTGATTGCTATAGATGAAAAACTTTTCACGAACCGAAGATAATAGCCTGCCAAACCCAGGAAATTCCGGATCTCTATAACCGAAGTAGGTCTAGGACAATTCTGAACAGCCTCAATCTTCTTAGGATCCACTTTTATGCCTTCTACCGATACAACATGTCCCAAAAAGGCAACTGAGTCTAACCAAAACTCACATTTTGAAAATTTGGTATATAACTGATTATTCTTCAAGGTGTGAAGCACACTTCGAAGATGCTGCTCATGCTCCTCTCGACTACTGCCGTAAATCAAGATATCATCAATGAATACAACCACAAAAGAATCAAAATAAGGTTTGAACACCCGATTCATCAAATCCATAAATGCTTCTGGAGCATTTGTTAACCCAAATGACATCACTAGGAACTCGTAATGCCCATACCGAGTCCGAAAAACTGTCTTAGGGACATCAGATGCCCTAATCTTCAACTGATGGTAATCAGATCTCAAATCAATCTTCAAAAATACCTTGGCACCCTGAAGCTGATCAAATAATTCATCAATTCTTGGCAGCGGATATTTGTTTTTGATAGTGGCCTTGTTCAACTGCCGATAGTCTATACACATCTGCATTGAGCCATCTTTCTTCTTTACAAATAATACTGGTACACCCTAGGGCGAGACACTGGGTCTAATGAATCCTTGATCAAGCAAGTCTTGTAACTACTCTTTCAATTCTTTCAACTCTAGCGGGGCCATACAGTATGGTGGAATAGAAACGGGTTGAGTGCCCTGAGCCAAATCAATACAGAAGTCAATACCTCTATCGGGTGGCATCCCCGGCAGATCTGCAGGAAATACTTTTGAAAATTCACGAACAACTGGTACTGAGTCCATAGAAGGGACATCCGTACTGAGATCGCGAATATAAGCCAAATAGGCTAGACACCCTTTCTCTACCATACGCCGAGCTTTCATATAAGAAATAACCTTGCTAGCAGAATGGCCAAGAGTTCCTTACCACTCTAACCGAGGTAACCCCGGCATAGCTAGGGTCACTGTCTTGGCATGACAGTCCAATATAGCATAATAAGGAGACAGCCAATCCATACCCAAGATGATATCAAAATCTACCATATCAAGAAGTAGAAGATCCACACTAGTCTCAAGGTTACCAATAATAACCACACACGAACGATAGACATGATCTACTATAACAGAGTCTCCCACCGGTGTAGATACACACACAGAAGCACTTAGAGAATCACAAGGCATAACCAAATATGAAGTAAAATAGGAGGACACATAGGAATAAGTAGATCCTGGATCAAATAGAACTGAATCATCTCTATGGCAAACTGGAATAATACATGTGATCACAACATCAGATGACTCGGCCTCAGGCCTAGCTGGAAAAGCATAAAATCGGGGCTGGGCCCCACCACTTTGAACTGCATCTCTGGGATGGCCTCTAACTGGCTGGCCTCCACCTCTAACGGTCTGACCTCCACCTCTAATGGCCTAACCTCCACCTCTAATGGCCTGACCTCCACCTCTAGGTGGCTGACCCCTACCTCTAGCTGGCTGAGCAGGCGGTGAAATAACCGGTGCTAGTATGATGGCACGAGAATCCTGCCGAGATCTGTTACTCACCAATCTAGGGCAATACCTCCTGATATGACCAATGTTCCCACACTCATAACACCCATCCTGATATTGTGGCTGCTAAAGCTGAAGCTGACTCAAATAGGCCGGATAACCACTGTAGTAACTCTGGAGTGGTGGTGCACTGATAGAAGCTGAATGTGCACTGAATATTGGCTACCCAGAGTAAGGCATAATAGGACCGTGACTCCCTGAAGCACCGGGAGATGCAAGAAGTGTTGAATGAAATGGTCTGGAAGGATGACCCCTACCCAAATTACCCCTACCTCCAGACGAAGCACCACTGAAACCACCGAACTGACGAGGCCTCTTATCGGACCTCTTCCCTCTCTCCTGTGCAAGAACCATCTCGATCCTCCTAGCGACATTAGCAGCCGCCTGAAAAGAAATCTCACTTTCGATTTTCTTGGCCATCTGAAGTTTAAGTCCCTCAATAAACCTCCTCACTCTCTCTCCCTCCGTAGGTAGTAAAAGGAGAGCATGATGGGCCAAATCCACAAAACGGGACTCATACTGAGTAACAGTCATACTGCCCTGCTGTAGACGCTCAAGTTGCTTGCGGAATTCCTCTCTCAGTGAGATAGGGGGGAACTTCTCCAGAAATAGCTGAGAGAATTGCTCCCAGGTAAGTGCAGGTGATCCGACTGGTCGGGTCAATGTATAATCTCTCCACCACCTCTTGGCGGAACCCGTCATCTGGAATACAGCAAAATCAACCCCATTGGTCTCAACTATACCCATGTTCTGTAGCACCTCATGGCTGTATCACTGAAGTGAAGTGGAAAGAGCTTAGTGAACTTATCCAGTCTCAATAAGGCCTTAAAAGACATGGCGGGCCTATCACCGGTCTGTACTGTAACAACCGATTGAACTATCCCAACTGGCGGGGCTCCTGGAGCCTGATTCTGGGAGCCATCTGCTCCGGAGTGGGAGTAGTGGGTGTTTGTGCTCCTCCCCCAGCCTGTGAGACGGTTGGTGCCACTGAAAATATAACATTCTGGGCCACGCCCTCCATAAGACTTACCAAATGGACTAGAGCGTCCTGAAGTACTGGAGTGTCTATGAATCCTTCTGGGACCTGAACTGGTCCAACTGGTACAATCTAAACTGGGACCTCCTCCTAAAGGTCTACCTGAGGTTCTACAACAGGTGTAGCTGCTCGAGCTCTGGACTGAGCTCTACCTCGGCCTCTAGCACGACCTCGGCCTCGACCTCTACCCCTGTCCATAGTTTTCACCGGGGGTTTTGGTCCCTGTCCATCGGTAGAGGTATTACGTGTTCTCACCATCTGCGAGAAAATAAGAGTAGAATGGTTCAATCATCGATGATAGAATAAAGTCGCTCGACAGAATAAGAAAGAAGTGATATTATTCCTAAACTTCATAGCCTCTGAGAGATAAGTACAAACGTCTCTGTACCAATCCTTCAGACCCTACTAAGCTTGCTCATGACTCGTGAGACCTATGTAACCTAGTACTCTGATACCAACTGTCACGACCCGAAATTTCCACCTTCGGATCGTGATGGCGCCTAACATTTCACTTACTAGGCAAGCCAACGTTAGAATAATATTAACCATTTTTAAAATAATTTTAAATTTATTAATAACAAGAAAACAAATGCGGAAGCAAAGTTTGAAATATAGTGAAATAATCCATCAAAACAATGGTGACTAAATACCATCCTAGAATTGGTGTCACAAGTGCACGAGCTTTTAGAATAAATACAAATAAAGGTCTGAATACAATAAAGTTGTCTGGAAACAAACACACAACTAAAGTAAAGTAGACGGGGACTTCAGAACTGCGAACGCCGTGCAGTTATACCTCAAGTCTCCTCTGGCTAGCTGAAATCCGAGCAAGTCTACGGTACGCCACTAGGACCAACTCCAAAATATGCACAAGAAGTGCAGAGTGTAGTATCAGTACAACCGACCCCATATACTGGTAAGTGTTGAGCCTAACCTCGACGAAGTAGTAACGAGGCTAAGGCGGGTCATTTACATTACATGTATGCAATATTAGAAATAAATCAAGTAACTCATTTATAATAATTGAAGCCAACTCAACGGTCATAACCAATTATCATTTCCATCAATTCAGTTGCAGCGTGCAACCCGCTCTCACAATATATTCACATTCAATTCTATTGTAGCGTGCAACCCGCTCTCATAATATATTCATTTTTAATCAAGTCTGTGGCGGCGTGCAACCCGATCCTCCAATATGGACTCTTAATAAGTCTGCACCTTCAGACCATGATGGCGCCTAACATTGCACTTTCTAGGCAAGCCAACGTTAGAATAATATTAACTATTTTTAAAATAATTTTAAATTTATTAATAACGAGAAAACAAATGCGGAAGCAAAGTTTGAAATATAGTGAAATAATCCATCAAAACAATGGTGACTAAATACCATCTCATAATTGGTGTCACAAGTGCACGAGCTTCTAGAATAATTACAAATAAAGGTCTGAATAAAATAAAGTTGTCTGGAAACAAACACCGAGCTAAAGTAAAGTAGACGGGGACTTCAAAACTGCGAACGCCGTGGAGCTATACCTCAAGTCTCCTCTGAATAGCTGAAATCCGAGCAAGTCTACGGTACGCCGTTGGGACCAACTCCAAAATTTGCACAAGAAGTGCAGAGTGTAGTATCAGTACAACCGACCCCATGTACTGGTAAGTGCTGAGCCTAACGTCGACAAAGTAGTGATAAGGCTAAGGCAATGCACCTATAAATCAACCTGTACAATTTAACAGTGTATATACACATAACAGAAATGAAGAACTAAACAGGAAATGCCGGGAGAGGAACATACTGAGGGGAATATAAGATAAAGAACTACAACAGAATATATTCACATTCAATTATGTTGCAGCGTATAACCCGCTCCCACAATATATTCATTTTTAATCAAGTCTGTTGCGGCGTGCAACCCGATCTTCCAATATGGACTCGTAATAAGTCTGTTGCGGCGTGCAACCCGATCCACCAATATATACTTTTAATAAGTCTGTTGCGGCGTGTAATCCGATCCTCCAATATAGACTTTTAATAAGTCTGTTGCGGCGTGCAACTTGATCCTCTAATATAGACTTTTAATAAGTCTGTTGCGGCGTGCAACTCGATCCTCCAATATATTCATTATAATCAATTCTGTTGCGGCGTGCAACCCGCTCCTCCAGTATATTCATTTACCAATTCTTATAGAAGGAATATCACCAATAAATGCAACAATTAATATGAAATTATAAGATAATAAGCATACAATAATTATGATTTATTCATGAAACAGACAATGTCAAATAGCAAATTATTATAGAAATCAGGGAGAAAATAGGCAGTTTAATATTTAATATGCTAAATGTCAAATAACAGTTAAGACACATAATTCAAGTAGCATGTAACAATTAATGCAGGAATTCAAGAATTAATATTTGGCAAAGAATAGGAGAGAAACAATTATTATAATAATTAATTCATGATTTAAAACAATTTATAATTTTTTAAGTAATTATGCAAACAATTAATTTGACGACGTATAGACACTCGTCACCTCGCCTATACGTCGTTCACATGCATTTCACATAACAAATAATTTAAGGGTTTTATTCCCTCAAGTCAAGGTTAACCACGACACTTATCTCGCTTTGCAAAATTTCAATCAATTACTCAACCACAACTTTTCCTTTTAAATTTGCCTCCAAAAGCTTCAAATCTATTCACAAACAATTTAATATATTCAATACTAATCATAGGAATTAATTCCATATGAATTTACACATTTTCCGGATAAAAATCCGAAATTCATTAAAATATTCAATAGTGGGACCCACGTCTCAAATCCCAAAAAACACTCACGAAATTCGAACACCCGTTCCGATACGAGTTCAACCATACAAAATTTGTCCAATTCCGATATCAAATAGACCTTTAAATCTTAAATTTTTATTTTTGAAAGATTTTATAAAAATCTAATTTTTCTTCCATAAATTCACGGATTCATGATATAAATGAATATAGAATCATGAAATAAAATTAATATAGGATAAGGAACACTTACCCAAATGTTTTCCCATGAAAATCGCCCAAATATCGCCTTACCCGAGCTCAAAAATGAAAAAGGGTTGAAAATGGGACGAATTCTATTTTCCAGAACTTAAGTTCTGTTTCTGGGATTTTTACCCTTCGCGAACGCGGTCAGTGCCTCACGTTCGCGAAGCACAAATTTGTACTTTTCCATTTTACTCTTCGCGAATGCGAGGGCTACCTCGCGAACGCGAGATGCCCTTCGCGAATGCGAAGGCTAATTTTTCGGGACAACCTCTTTTCCTTCGCGAACGCGAAGCTTTGAACCTCAAGCCTTCGCGAACTCGTTCTCTCTGTTGCGAACGCGAAGCACAAAATGTGCCAGGCCCAATTTGCTCTTCGCGAACGCGAGACTCCCCTAGCGAACGCGAAGAAGGAAACCAGAAGCAGGTTTCTGCAGTTTTCTCATGTCCAAAAATTATCCGTTAACCACCCCAAACCAACCCGAGATCTCGGGTCTCCAAACCAAACATGCACCCAAGTCCTAAAATATCATACAAACTTTCTTGTGCGATCAATTCGCCAAAATAAAACCTAGAACTACGAATAGGACACCAAGTCAAAGGAAATTTTCAAGAAATCTTTAAAACTTATATTTTTACAATCGGACGTCCGAATCACGTCAAATCAACTTCGATTCCCACCAAATTCGGCAGACAAGTCATAAATATTATATTGGACCTATACCGGGCTCCAGAACCAAAATACGGACCCGAGGTCAATAAATCCAACATTAGTATTTTCTTAGAAATCATTAAGCTTTCAAGCGTTTAATATTTCATCAAAATTCCATATCTCGGGCTAGGGACCTTGGAATTCGATTCCGGGTATACGCTCAAGTCCCAAATCATGATACGGACCTACCGGAATTGTCAAAATACTGATCTAGGTCCGTTTGCTAAAAATGTTGACTAAAGTCAACTCAGTTGAGTTTTAAAACTCTATTTTACATTTTAATCCATTTTTCACATAAAAACTTTTCGAAAAATTATACGGACTGCGCACGTAAGTCGATGAATGATAAATGGTGCTTTTCGAGGTCTTAAAACACAGAATTACTTATTAAATTTAAAGATAATATTTTGGGTCATCACAATCACTGTATACTCACAAGTCACCAGAATTTGGATATACTGAAAATTAGAGATCTGGTAACTAACTAACTGAATACTAGCGTACTGAATAACTATAAACCTATTAACTGAAAGACTGTATGACTGGTAACTGAGGTAAACTGATAACCATAGAACATGATAAATGCTTCCGTACTTTCTGATAAGGTAATGCTCTAATATGTACTACTATCCATTGTAGCCCACTTTCAACATCCTCCCAAGTCTCATTTGTTACCAACATGTACTCCATAACTATACCCCAATGGGCAATCATCCTCTCTAGGACCTTGGGTTTTTCCTGCCCGTCGCTTGGGCATTCGATACGTCTGGAATTTGATATGAAGAGAAGGTTAGCTATTGTTATAAGCTTCATGGCATGATCTAGAGTAGAAAGAAATGAGACAATCCAAAATGTCTAGGTAGTTAAACCATTAATATGTGTGGCCGGCACACACATATAAAGGAAACTTCACTAGACACGGCTTCATAGACTCCCTAGGACACTTGAACCTAGTGCTCTGATACCAAGATTTGTCACGTCCCAAACCTGGGCTTAGACGTAACACGATACCTAGTGCCTGCCTACATGTGACCGAGCGAACCCACTGGCTGACTGAATCAACATGTAATATCATAACATACTGAATGCGAAAGATAAACTAACACATGATGATATACTGAAATTCTGAATGATATAAATCAAGTGAGGAAACACTAATCTAAGTCTGAACATAAAGGTAGCAACATTGCTTAACATGAAAAGCCTATGACTCTATTTAACTGTTACTCTAGTCTATGAAGCTTCTAATGAAGTACTAAAAATACTGATTGTCTGAAAATATTGAAGACTGTAAGGTAATTATAATTCCCCGAAAGAACTGGGGATCACAAAATAGCTGGTACGAGAATCATAGCGCTCTTAATTGTCAACATGTAAATCATTAACTGCATCGCGAGATACAGGCCCCGAGCAAAAAGGGACGTCAGTACATTTGAATTGCACTGGTATGTAAAGCAACTGAAAGAAAGAACTATAAATACTGAAACCAATAATGAGCTGATAACTGAGATTTGATAATTGATAAGTGAAATGATAACTGTTGATACTGAAATCAAAATGATAACTGATAGCTTATAATTGATAACTGATAACTGAAATGATAACGGATAACTAATAACTGAACTGAACAAAGGAAGTAAGGATATGAATACTCCCTATTCTGAATGATGAACAACCTGTTTATCTAAATAAATTACGGCCTCGAGCCTAATATATATGTGCACAAGATACGGCCTCAGGCCTAAGTATACGTATACATAACTACGGCCTAAGGCCCAAAAATGCATAAATCATCAACTACGGCCTCAAGCCCAAACATGCATAAAACATAAACTATGGCCTCAGGCCAAAATATGCATAAAGCATATAAACTACAGCCTCAGGCCCAAATACAGGTGTTCAACAATCAGGGATTTAAATTCAGGAAATGAGAATCAGACTGCAATATGTGATGTTGAAATACTGAATCATATTGAGTTACATGATACTGGAATACTGAATAGGACAAGACTGAGACAAGTATTCTTGAACTGATTATGAACACTGGAACTTTAATTGTTTATGACATGTTGAGTAATCTAGACTGATACTCACGGACAACAAACCCAAGTCTATATTGATTATGCACTAACCTCACAACGTTCAAAATGAAAGTCATGAACAAGTTACGAAGCTAGAGAATAGAAGTTTTGAAACTATTCAAGGAACTAGGCTTAACTATTTATTTCTGAGGTAATTAGAAACGTTGTAAAAGAAACATAGTGTAGGGAGAATCATTAACATTCCCAAACGTAAAGAGAGTTAGCCTCACATACCTTGACTCTCACCCTTTTAAGCATATCACAATGTTCGCCACATATTTCAACGATAATCTGTGTCAATATATATCAAGAGGAACCAATATTAGCACTAATGCTTATGTTTTAGTCACTTAGGCATTTTATCAAATACCTTATGGGCGTAAAGCCTCATAACCCTTAGTAATTGGTCTTTTCTTCACCAAGTTCTCATTCTACTACTTCTAGGTGATTCTACAATCCCAAATAGATGTAACTAACACTATTTCTCATCACACAAATGATTATAATAATCTTAAGTAAATAACCCAAAACCCTAGCATAGTTCATATGATTCTCTTTATCAAACCGATCAACCATTCTCCCAAAAACTCATTAATTCATAGCTATAAATGATTAGGGAGTAGAAGCATTACTTTTTTGAAGTTCAATCCTCATGAATTCGAGTTCTAGGGTTTCTTTTCTCAACAATAGTGTCTTGATCCAATATCTAATGATTGGAATGATTTACCCATGTTAATAAGGTGTTGGAGAATTGAAATTAACTTAGAATCATCATTAGAACTTAGCTTGGATGATGGAGGGACCTTGGGGAAATTAGGTTCTTGAGAGCTTCTCTTTCTAGAGTAAGTCTTCGTGGTTTGGGGTGTGGGGAGGTAGGGCTCTTAAATAAGTGTACGCGTCCCAAATATTGAAGAAAAAATAAAAGTAGGTCGGATAAACATCGCTGGCGCGGGGTATCGTCACAGGCGCCAAAATAACTGTGCAAGGCGCCATCAGAGGCACCCAAACTACAATGCCTTGCACTGTCAGCTGTGCTGACTTTACAGTGCCTTGCACTATTAGGGGCACTGAGGAAAATGCCGTGGACTATGCCTTATACTGTTTATGGTCGTGAGTTCTCATGGCCTTGCACTATCTAAGGTTGTGAATTTTCATGGCCTTGCATTATCTAAGGCTGTAAGACGGACCTCCTATAAACTTAGTTGATTCTATCGAAATTTATGCACCTCACTCTTTGTCTTGATTCTAAAACAATTGTTTCCACCCATAATCATCCCGATAGGACTTCACATGTTAAAAGATCACATTAATACTCATTTAATGCATCCACAAATAATTCATATTTACGGAGTGTTACATGTTCCTTCAATTCCTTCAACTCCTGCGGGCCATATGGTATGGTGGAATAGAAATGGGTTTAGTGCCCGGAGCCAAATCAATACAGAAGTCAATATTTCTGTCGGGTGGCATCCCCAACGGATCTACAAGAAACACCTTTGGAAACCCGCGCACAACAGGTACTGAATCAAGAAGTAAGAGATCTACGCTAATCTCAAGACTCTGAATAGTAACCACACATAAGCGATAGGCGCGTCCTACAATAACAGAATCGCCCACATGTGTGGACACATACACAAGAGCACTCAAATAATCACAAGGCACAACCAGATATGAAGCAAAATAGGATGACATATAGGAATAAGTAGATCCCAGATCAAATAGAATTGAAGTATCTCTATGGCAAACTAAAATAATACCTATGATAACAGCATCAGATAAATCGGCCTCATGCCTAGCTGGGAAAGCATAAAATAGGGGGTTGGGCCCCACCCTTAACGGCTTAACCTCCACCTATAACGGTCTGACCCCCGTCTCAGGGTGCCTGACCCCTGCCCCTAGCTGGTTGAGCGAGCGGTGGAGCAACTAGTGCCGGAACCATGGCATGAGAACTCTGCTATGGTCTCGGATAGAACCTCCTGATGTGATCAATACCACCACACTCATAACACCCATCCTGCTGTTATGGCTACTGAAGCTGAAGCTGACTCAAACAGGCCAGGTAACCACGGTGATAGCTCTAAATCGGAGGCACACTGATAGGAGCTTATGGTGCATTGTAGGCTGGCTACCCAGAATGAGGTATATAAGGACCACGACTCCCTGAAGCACTGTGAGATACCTGAAGCGCTGACTGAAATGGCCTAGGAGGATGGCCTCTACCAAAAGTACCCCTGCCTCAAGATGAGGCACTATTGAAACCACTGAAATGACGAGGCCTCTTATCAGACACATGTCCCCTCTATTGAGCACGAACCATCTCGATTCATCTAACAATATCTATAGCCGTCTAGAAGGAAATATCACTCCCGGTCTCCTTGGACATCTATAGCCTGATAGTCTAAGTGAGTCCATCAATAAATCTTCTCACTCTCTCCCTTTCAGTAGGGAGCAATATAATGGCAAGATAATCTAGGTCTACAAATTGAATCTTGTACTGGGTAATAGTCGTACTACCCTGCCGAAGATGCTCAAACTGCTTGCGACCTCTCTCAGAGTGACATGAATGAACTTCTCTAGAAATAGCTATGAAAATTGATCCCAAGTGTTGGCCAAAGTAAAGAATAGTTTTGAAGATTGACAAAGGAACTCAGGGATGAACCAGGTCCATCACTGGTAGGCATAGACACTGGTAGATTCAAAGCATGTGAGATACACATGCAAGAGATAAACGAAATCTGCCATAATAATAGATATCTCCTGATCGAAAAAATTGCATAATTAATAAGGAGAAGGACTCCTTACTCAACGAGAACATTATCCAAGATAAGGAAGGAGTTAGGAGTTTAGATTAACTAGAACTCTTTCACCAAGGAAGAGTAGCATTAGAACTCTAGTTATTTTCTACTCTACTAACTCTATAAATCGCAGGATGTTCTCATTCTACATGTGACGCACAAAAGCAGAAGTTAAACATGAAATTAGAGCAAAATAGCAAGGCATTTTGCAAGTAGTTTGTGTGTGATTCAAGTGTGCAAACCTGAAGCTGCATGAACCAGATAGAAGAACCAGCTCCAAGTGTCTGTCTTTTATTCTAGTTCAATTGTAGTAGGTGTTTTCATATTGTACCTTTCAGCTTTATCTAGAGGTAATTGTAATAGGTACTCAGAGTATTCAAGTTAGAGTTAACTTGAAGTTGTCGCAGCAGTTAGAGGCTGGTTGCCACAACGAGATTAGAGTTAATCCTAGGTTTACAAAAGTGTTTTGTAAATGTAGTTTTTGGCTTAGTGATTTAGTGGAGAGTTTGGTAAAATCCTACTGGGAAGTAGGTCGTGGTTTTTTCACTTTTGAGCCAGGTGTTTTCCACGTAAAAATTCTCGTGTTCTTTAATTTCTACATTTATTATTCCGCAACAGTAGGATAAGGAACACATAGAAGAACCAGGTTCTTTTATAATCTGTGCACACAAAAATTGGACACCACACAAATCACCCCCCCCCCCCTGTGTGGTATTGAAGTTAAAACATCACCAAGTAAGTGCAGGCGACCCAGCTGGTCTAGTTAACATATAATCTCTCCACCGCCTCTTGGTAGAACCAGTTATCTGAAACACTATAAAATCGACTCCATTGGTCTCAACTATACCCATGTTCCATAGCACCTCATGGAAGCGGTCTAGATAATACGCCCTTCACTTCAAAGCATTCAATCACGACTGGTGCCATCCACGCTTCTTCTGACTATTGAAAGTGGAAATTCAAGCTTTGAAGCTCATTTTCCAGCATTCCTTTCAATTCTTTTAACCGATTTGGCAACTTTCAGTTGTGGGTCTTCAGAACATGCACCATTAAAATGAACTGGAAAAAGCTTGGTAAACTTATCCAACCTCAACAAAGCCTCAGAAGATATAGTGGGCCAATCCCCGGCCTATACCGCAATAACTGGCTGAACCACCCCAACTAGCGAGGCTGTTGGAGTATGATACTGGGGAGCCATCTGCTCCAGGGTGTGCGTAACGGGAGTCTGTGCTCCTCTCGCAGCCTGAGAGACGGCTGGTGCCACCAGGAATGTACCGGTCTGGGCCACACTCTTCATAAGGCCCACAAAATAGACTAGAGCGTCCTGAAGCACTGGAGTGGCTATGAACCCCTCTGGGACCTGAGTTGGTCTGACAGGTACAGTCTGAGCTGGAGCCTTCTCATCAAAATCTACCGGAGGCTCCACTGCGAGTGCTGCTGCTCGAGCTCTAGGCTGAGTTTTGCCTCTGCCTCGGCCTTTGGCGCTACCTCGGCCTCGACCTCTGCCCCTAGTAGGAGTTGTCACTTGGGGTTTCAGCTGTAGATGCAGTGTGTGTTCCACCATCTGCGAGAGATCAACAATATAAGAGTTCAATCATCAATGATAGCATAAAATCGCACAATACAGAAGAATATAAGTGAAATTGTTCCTAAACTCCATAGCATATGAAAGATAAATACAAACGTCTCCATACCGATCCTCTAGACTCTACTAAGATTGCTCATGACTCGTGAGACCTAGGTAACCTAGTGCTCTGATACCAACTTATCACGACCCGAAATTTCCACCCTCGGGACCCTGATAGCGCCTAACATTTCACTTGCCAGGCAACCAAACGTTAGAATAATTCTTATCAATTTTTAACAAAACAAATTAATTGATACCAATTCAACTAAATAACAAAAATAAAGTGAGAAAAAACACAATCACCGCATTATCTAAATATAATCTCAAAACTGATGTCACAAGTGCACGAGCGACTAGAATAATACAGATAATGGTTTGAATGAAAGTTAAAGCTATCTGAAAAGAAATAACAACTAGGATAAAGGTAGAAGGAGACTTCAGGACTGCGAACGACGAGCAGCTGTACCTCAAGTCTCCGTCAGATGTCTGATCCGAGCAATCTATTGACCGCCGTTGGGACCGACTCCAAAGTATACACAAGATGTGCAGAGTATAATATGAGTACAACCGACCCCATGCACTCTGTAAGTGCCGAGCCTAACCTCGACGAAGTAGTGACGAGGCTAAGTCCGGTCACTTACAATAACCTGTAAGCAGTATAATAATAATAACAGGAAAGAAATACAGGAAATGTAAAGCAGTTAACTAATAAAAATAAACTCAGTCCTCAAAAGCAGTAAAACCAGAAACATCAGTCCTTAGAAACTCGTATGAAAACACTAAAAGCTAACACAATGTAATAAGGAATACAAAACACACAATCAGTTACGACATGCAACCCGATCCCACCGTACAAATACAATCCTCCCTTATTTCACCCGTTGTGGCGTGTAACCCAATCCCACCGTATAAATATTAATATAATAATCCTCCCCTATTTCACCGTATCAATATCACATTTAAAATCTATTGCGGCGTACAATCCGTTCCCACTATATCAATATCAATCCTCCCTTATTCCACCTGTTGCGGCGTGCAACCCAATCCATAAATAAAATCAATAAATGAAATCAACTCAGCAACTCAAATCACAAGACTCTACGATTACAGAATATGAAAGCAAAGTCATAACTAAACCTCGTACAAATCAAGAAATGCTACAATTACTACAAAGAAACAAGACAGCCAAATATATGACAATTAAAGGGTACAATTAAGACAATTAAGGTAAGTAGCAATTAATTATGGAAGCATGGGAGAAACGAATATTTTAATATATGATAAATAAGTGACAAGTAGCAAGTTAAGACATAACACAATTAAGGCATGTAACAGTTAAGATATGGAATAAAACAATTAAAGAAATGCGGCCAAATATGAAAACAAGTATTTCGACGGCGTATATACACTCGTAAGCTCGCATGTATGGAGCTACACATGTAATTCACATAGCACGTAGCTCAAGAGTTCCTAATTCCCTCAAATCAAGGTTAGACCCAACACTTACCTCACTCCGCAATCAACTCAAGGTTCAACCACGACCTTACCTTTCGAACAAGCCTCCAAACCAACCAAATCTAGCAAATTATTGAACAAACAATTCAAAATAAGCTTTAGAAACTACTCAAGAATGAAAGAGGTTCAATTTAGGTCATTATTGAAAAAGTCAACAAAAGTCAACCCCGGGCTCGCTTGATCAAAACCTGAGATTCGGACCAAAACACGATTACCTATTCACCCCTTAGCCCGGTTATGTAATAAGTTTCGAAATTCGACCTCAATTCGAAGTCTAAATTTTAAATTTATAAAAATTCCTAATTCTACCCAAATTCCTAATTTCTACCATGAAAATTCTTAATTTGATGTTGAAATCTTATGAAATGTAATAGGTAATTGAAAAGAAGTAGATTAAAGTCACTTACCAATGTATTTAGGACGAAAATCTCTTGAAAAAATCGTCTCTAGGGTGTTTAGGGTTGAGAGTTTGAAAGAAATGAGCTAAATCCCGTTTTACCCTTCTTTTACCCACATGCAGTTATCGCAATTGCGACACATAGTTCACAATTGCGATAATCGCAATAGCGATCAACCCTTCGCAAATGCGAAAAAGTCACTGAGCCTGCTTTTGTCACAAATGCGGCAATTTTAACGCGAAAGCGAACCAAGTCTGTCCGCAAATGTGAATAATACTTCGCAAATACGAAGCAGTGCCAAGTCAGTCAGTGGTCGCAATTGCGACCATAAACCTTCGCAACTACGAAGATACAGAGTCCGCAAATGCGAAGTATTTCTCGCAAATGCGAATCTTCCCAACCCAGCCCATGCTCGCAAATGCGACTCATTGTTCGCAAACGTGATGCTCGCAATTGCGAGCCAGACCTTGCAAATGCGAGATCTGCAGTCCAGCACCAGAAACAAACATGCATTAGCTATTCTTCTAAGTCCAAAATTACTATGTAGCATATATGAAACTCACCCGAGCCCTTGGGGCTCCAAACCAAATATGCACATTAGTATAATAACATCATATGAACTCGTTCGCGCGCTCAAAACACGAAATAACACCTAGAACTATTAATCGAACACCAAAACAAATGAAATTTTTAAATAAACTTAAGAACTTTTAATTTTTCAATCGTATATCCGAATCACGTCAAATCAACTCCGTTTTGCACCAAATTTTGCACACAAGACATAAATACTAAAATGAACCTATTCCAAGTTCTGAAGCCTAAATCCGAACCCGGTAGCTACAAAGTCAACCTATGTTCAAACTTAAGAATTCTTTAAACCTTTAAATTACTAGCTTTCAACAAATCACGTTAAATCAAGTTAGGGACTTCCAAATTCGATTTTGTGTATATGCCCAAGTCCAAAATCACGATGCGGGCCCACTGGGATCGTCAAAATATCGATCCGGGTCCGTTTACACAAAATATTGACCGTAGTCAACTCAAATGAGTTTTAAGGCACGATTTCATATTTTCGTAAATTTTCTCATAAAAACTTTCTGAAAAGAGGACACGCAAATCAAGGAGGGCTAAACGGAGCTATTCAAGGTCTTGGAATACAAAAATGTAGGTTAAAATTATAAATGACCTATTGGGTCATCACAAGAAATATCGCACGTGTGGAAGCGTGCAAACAGCTGACGCGATCGACAGTTCTTCCTTTCTCCTCTTCTTTTTATATTTCTCTTTAGTATACACAGAGACTTTTCCTGACAAGAAAAAGAAAGAACACAGTAAAGTTAAGGCATCTAGTTTGTGAACAAGAACTCTATTTTCTAGAGATTTAGAATACGACTTGGAGCTATTATTTTAGTGGTGAGTTCAACTATTCTTCCGCTAAGTTATTGACAGGTACGCTAATGTTATATTCTCGCCCCGCAATTTAATCTTTCATCGGTATCAGAGCCAATTCAAACTTGGCTTTCATGGCAAAGACAACACAATCAACCGAAACAGAAACCTAACAATCAGAAACTTGGGCCATCGTAACTTTCTCAGATAAGTTTTTTTTTTTAAAAAAAGAAACACTATTAGTTTCCTAAAAGCATGATCAAATAGGCTATAAACTTCTTCTTTTTTCAATGAGCAGATCATGCCGCTATTAAAAATTAACGAAGAAAATCTTGCATTCTAACCCTAATAATAAGATACGTAATATTAAAGGAAAGTTCTTTCTGCAAGTGATTTTCCACAACTAGAACCAAACTTTAACTCTAGTCAGTTTAACTTTATCATGAATTCTATCTTTACAACCTTAAATTAGACAACTATATGACGCATATTTTTTACAAAAAATAAATAAAAATTATATCATTAGCTTTTCATGTAAGAAACCCTGTCAATTATAAAGTAGACAATAAATACAAGACACATTCTAATTTTTATATTTCTATGTCAATTATAACGTAGACTATAACTTAATAGTTTGCCTGCTGATCTCAGATCCTAGGTATCCCAAATAATTTAGCAGCGTCATCACTTTATTTTTCTTTTTCTTTTTGGGTATAATGAAGTATGAGGTTAAGATTACACTAAACAAACGAATAATTTGTAGTCTATTTAGTACCACTGATAGTTTAGTATCTTATAATGTGCAAAGTAGTTTAGTATCTTATAAAGTGCAAAGTTCAGTTTTAGTTACGCATGTTGGCACGGTATTATAAAAATTATTAACATTTAATCTCAACCATAAAAAAAATAAAAATAAAGCAAAACTATAGATCATAACTCAACATCCAGCAAAGTTCCAAAGGGTTAGACAAAGATAAGATCTCTAGATTAGAAATCACATGAATTGGTTTTAGAAAATTAGAATCTTTAAAGGTATCACATATATAATATATGTATATATTTTGCATCATTTTGTTTGCCAATTTGATTAGAATAATTTTGGATTCGGAATCTTAAAAAATATGTTTTGATAAGAGTGTAAGTGGTAGGCACCTAAGGGTGTCACATAATAATTAATGAAGTAGGTATAAATTTCGCAAAATCAGGCTCCAAATCATATCACAGATAACAAAAATTAGGTAATTTCTTTATATTTACCTAAATTTTAGTGGATATAATTATTTGTTATATGTATTGCTAAAAAATAGCTGGTATCGATAAAATAGTAAAGGCACAAGCATGCTAGCCCGAACACGTACCATTATAGGTAAAAAGAAAAAATGAGCGTAAGGGTTCATTTGGCAGGATGTATTATTAGGGTAAAATAATATATGTATTAGCTTTGTTATTATTAATCTCTTGTTTGGTAGTGTTTTTCAACCTATGTATAAATAATACATGTATAAGTTATATACTTTATTTGGTATTATCATATGTATATCTAATACATAGCAAATTATGGCATTAGCAATACCATAGTTTTTAATACATGGATAAGCATGTATACATACACCTCTATGCAATGCATGTTATTTAATACACCACACTAAACAATTGATAAGAAATAATCCCAACATGACAAATTCCAATATAACCAATACATCTTATTTAATACTATTCTTATACACCCTACCAAACGACCCCTAAAAAATAAATGAATCCTTCTAACTAGAATTATCAAAATTAGACGACTTCATTTATTTTTAAAAATTACATGCTTAAATTTGGGGAAGAAATATTTGAAACGGTACTGCATAATGTCCCGCTACAAGGAATTTACTCCGTTTTTTAAAACGAAAAAAAATAATTATTTTGGACCTTTTATTCCCACAAGTTGACTTAGTTAATTATGCTTTTGAAAAATTGATGCTTAAGGATTACGACGGGCTCACAGTCAGAGCCGTAAAAAAAGATAACTCGGTGCACTAAGCTCTTACTATATGCGGGGTCCGAGGAAATGTCGGATCACAATGATCTATTATATGCAGCTTTACTCAATATTTCTGCGAGAGCTTGTTTTCACGGTTCAAACCCATGACCTGCTGGTCACATGACAGTAACTTTACCAACCACAGGCTCACAATCGGAGCCGCGACAATTGAAAAAAATAATCACTTGCTGATATCTCAAGCAAAGCACAACATGCCACAAATATAAATACGTCAAACAAATAGCACAAATTAAGGAGGTGAAGCATTTTGACTTCCCATGGAAAAGCAAAAGATTTCTCGATAAAGTATACAAATATTTATGTAGTTTAATTTAACCAACATATTTTAAGAAACTACTTTGACACAGAAACTTCTATATAGTAGCTTTAAATAAAATGTTGATTCACGTTTAATTTCATCTTAAATTTAATAGAGAAAATAATTTGTGTCACAAGTATGAGTAGCACTTCTTTGTAGCTTTAAATAACGTCCCTCCTTTTTATAATTTTTATATAAAAATTCTATTACACTGTGAATCAGTAAACCGAACTTACATGGAGACTATAAGAGGTCATTTGGTTAGGAGGATAGGGATACTAATTTTAGGATAAAATTTAGGATTTATCTCATGTGTTAATTATGGGAATTAACTAATACCGATATAAGTTTTATATCAAAATCTTAATATCACATTGAATCTGATTGTGCTCTTTCTTTTTGGTCCGGGCCAGCCACTCAATATTTTTTTCGGTCTTGATCTGAGCACTCGTGTAATCTCTTATCAACAAGATATGGTAAAGGGACCTGATTAGGCTCTTGACCCTTTGATTCCCGATAAACTTTTGGTGATCTCGAAGTTTTTCGAAGCCTCGTCAGAATATACGACTGGTTAGGAGGGCACATTTTGGAATCAAACGACCCCCAAGTCTTGATGGTGAATACCATATAAGAACTGATTGTTCCTTCCAGATTTAACTTCTTTTTGTAAGAGAAGTTATACATAATATTGTTTCTGTTTTATTTTATAAGACGGGTTTGGAATGTGAGGATTAAATCACAATTGTTTGTGCAAATTTGAATTTTAGACATGATTTTGTTAAGTTTTTAAAAGTAAAATATAGATAAATAAAAATCATATGCAAAACATTGTAAACCGTAGAAAATAACAATTTAATGCATTAAGTTTTCGCTATACAGAAAAGCGGGGGGGGGGGGGGGGGAGGAAGAGTGCCACTAATTGGAATTTTTTTGACATTTATAGTCTGATTGGTCAAATTTGTTTGGGCTAAAAGTGTCTTTTTGATGAAAATATTTATTTTAAAGTTAACGTGATTGGTTAAGTTTTTAGGAGGAAAAAAAATACTTTTGAGTAAAAGCAGAAGCATTTTTTGAGAAGCAGAAAATATCGTTTTTTTGTGAAATCACTTTTATAAAAATTATATTTGAGAAAAATATAATTAGAATTATTTTTTAAAAGTTTGACCAAATACTAAAAACTTGTTCAAAAGTACTTTTTAAGTTATAGCCAAATACAAACTAATTCTCACCAAAAATACTTCTTTAGAAAGTATTTTTGAATGAATAAGTTATTTTAAAAGTTTCTCCAAAAAGTTATTACATCAGTCTCAAATTATCCGTCGTTTTTGTCTTTTACACGCCTTTTAAAAAAATATTAAATAAGAGAAATTTTTGACTGTTTTATCTTTATTTATATCTTAAGATGTATCTTTATTCATTTAATATTTACTCATAATTAAGATATTTATAGTCTTCAAGAATAGTTAATAATAAAAAAAACAATTAATTTAATGTTGAATTTCTAAAATAACTATTTTTAGATAATTTGAGACAAAGAAAGTATTAAAAGACACAAGCCCCACTAAATCCAAGAAACCTGGTTTGTTTAATTTTTCGTCTGTTCTCTGTTTGTACATACTAACGTTTCGGACAAAACACCTGCAAGATCCATCCCCCCTCCCCCTCCCACCCCGAACTCCAAACCGAAGGTGATCTCATCAATATTATAAAAATCCCCTCTTCCATTTTCTCTCTCTTTTTCCTCTCACTTCACTTCCACCTCCTAAAATTCTTGTTAATATAAACTCTTCTTAAAGAATCTTGAAACCTTGAAAGCAAAAAAAGAAAGAGTTCCAAGAAAATGGTGAACATTAAAGGAGGAACAAGACCACCATGGGTAGGATTAGGAGCTGCAGTTTGGTTGCAAATAGCTTCTGGAAATGCATATAATTTCCCCCTTTATTCTCATTCATTAAAATCAGTTCTTGGTTTTAATCAACAGCAGCTTACTATGCTTGGAGTTGCAAATGATATAGGAGAAAATGTTGGACTTATTCCTGGACTTGTTTGTAATAAGTTCCCACCTTGGGTTGTTCTTTTAATTGGTTCTTTTGCTTGTTTCTTTGGTTATGGTGTTCTTTGGCTTTCACTTAGTCAAACTGTTCAGAACTTGCCTTATTGGCTGGTAAAGTTTCTTCCTTTTTTTTGTTTATCTATGTTAAAGATCTAATCTTTGGCTGATGTTTATTGCAATCTTGTTTCTTTTGTTAGATGATTGGATTAGCTTTGGAATTTACTATCTAACTATATGTTTTAGTGAAATCCAAAATTTTTGGGGAAAAGAGATTGATTTGGTGCATCTCCATGTGGTATGTGTTCGGTTGTAATTGCAAAGAGATCATTGGGTGGGAAGGGCCGGATCATAAATGTCTGTTGTGCGCAGTCTTACCCTGCCTTACCCTACATTTCTGCAAGAGCCTCCACAGCTTGAACCCATGATCTCCTGGTTACATGGCAACAACTTTACCGGCTATGCCAAGGATCCCTTTTTGCAAAGAGATCATTATAAATATAAAAATTCTTAGAAAGATCAGTTTTTGTGAGTAGTGATTGCTCCAAAATTGATGCATGTTTCTTGATTGCATAACTGAATTTGTGTGGTTTAGAGTGACTTTCATAGCTGAGGTGCTTTGTTTGCAGAAGTTTTTAGCAGCAACTACATTATTTAGCTTATCTGAGAGTAAAGCCTCTTCAATTTCAGTTCAACTATCGGGATTATGCTTGACATGAAAGAAAAATACCTTATATTTTCTGAGGAAGAAGTGTTTAGGTTGCATGGCTAAAAAATAACTCATTTGTTATTACATTGATTCAAGGGCGGAGCTAGAAGCCCGGCTACGGGTTCAGCCGAACCGAGTAATTTTTGCTCAAACAGTGTATTTGGGTTAAGAAATTCATTAAATACGCACAAATATTAAATTTAGAACCCAGTTATTAGCACTTAAAGTCGTCATTCTAAAATCCACAAGCTATAGAGTTCAAAATCCGCCTCTGCATTGATCATGTAACTAGTGGTGCTTGATCACCCTTTACTCTGAAGATCTTGGCCACTGCTAACAAATAAGAAGATGTTCCAGTATATCTTTTATCTTTTCTTCTTAGAAGCTGAATCGTTTTCCTTCGATCTTGCTTTTTCTGCTTGGATTGATATGGCTGTCATTTTTGATGGTTGAGGCTCGGCCTTTATCTCTGCTTTCCTTGGCTTAATTCATAGTAACATAATGGGTTTGCCCAGCTCTGATTTGCCATGTTGTCCTTTAAGTTGTTCACTGCTGATTGGTGTAAGCCATACCCTCTAATGCTGATTAATCATTTTCCCTTCTATAATTTCCTCTTGTTGCTGGTATCTTCGTTGACACTGCTTATGATTTCAAGAGTTAATGTAATTCTTTTTGGTAATTGGTTTCCCGTTTCTTCTTTTAATTGAACAATATACTGTACTTTGTTGTTTGGCAGTTATGGATTGCACTTTGTGTTGCCACGAATAGCAGTGCTTGGTTCAGCACAACTGTGCTTGTGACTAATATGAGAAACTTTCCTCTAAGCCGGGGCACTGTTGCTGGGGTTCTTAAAGGCTACGGAGGGCTAAGCGCTGCAGTGTATACGGAAGTCTACAGTGCATTGCTTCGCAATTCTTCTTCTAAGCTCTTGCTCTTCCTTGCACTAGGGGTTCCTACCTTAAGTTTATTGATGATGTACTTTATTAGGCCTTGTACTCCATCTTTAGGCGATGATTCTGCAGAGTCATACCACTTTTTGTTTGTTCAAGTAGCTAGTATTGTGCTCGGTGTCTATGTTTTAACAACAACAATTTTGGAAGACATATTTTCGTTAAATGTCCTCGTTTCTTATACTTTTCTCGGTATCATGGTGCTCCTTCTAATGGCTCCACTAGCCATTCCTTTGAAGATGACCTTTTATCCCTCAAACCGTGGCAAGCTGAGCGTGCCCGATGTATCAGACCAAGACAATGTCAGTGCAGATAAATCAGAACCCTTGTTAACACCATCATCATCCTCAGCAAACCTAGGAAGCTTTAACGAGGGAGACGAAATCTCTGAAGTGGATATGCTTCTGGCTGAAGGGGAAGGCGCAGTAAAGAAAAAGAGGAGGCCAAGAAGAGGCGAAGATTTCAAGTTCAAAGAAGCTTTGGTCAAGGCAGATTTCTGGCTTTTGTTTTTGGTTTACTTTTTCGGTGTGGGTTCTGGGGTTACTGTTCTCAATAATCTGGCACAGATAGGAATAGCTCAAGGTCTTCATGATACAAAGATTCTGTTATCGCTCTTCAGTTTCTGCAACTTCGTGGGTCGTCTTGGTGGAGGAGTTGTATCAGAATATTTTGTCAGGTGTGATTCTTGAGCCTCTTAGCTACTATTTGTATTAATCTCCACTTATTTAACCTATAATTGTCAATCGATGGGAAAATGAAACAGAAAGGAACATGATGATAGGTGGTTTCTTCACTTAAAACTTTAACCAAAAGTAATTAGTTAAGCAGTTATTGCTACTGATTAACTTTATGATTTGCTCGATAAGATTGAAAGGACAACGTTTTTTATCTAATGTATTTGCCTAAGAATAGTCAAAAAGGGTAGTAAAAAGAAATAAATGGATGAGATAACTTGTTGAAGATGCTAAAGATTCTCATCAGGAATAATTAGACTGCTTGTTTCAGTTATAGTGTTTCACTGACGTAATAGTAGCTCGATCTAATTGCTTGTTGTTCAACTTACAATGCAGGTTAAAAGCAGTACCGAGAACAGTTTGGATGACGTGCACACAAGTAGTAATGATCATTACCTACCTTCTGTTTGCGTCTGCACTTAATGGTACCTTGTATGCAGCGACAGCGTTACTAGGAGTCTGCTACGGTGTTCAATTTACAACGATGGTCCCAACAGCTTCTGAGCTATTTGGTCTCAAGCATTTCGGTATGATTTTCAATTTCATGTCACTTGGGAATCCTTTAGGTGCTTATCTATTCTCCGGTCTTCTTGCCGGATTTCTCTATGATAACGAGGCAGCTAAGCAGCATTCTGCTACTTGCTTGGGTCCTAATTGCTTTAGAGTCACCTTCCTGATTCTCGCTGGAGTATGTGGTATCGGCACCATGCTTAGTATTGTTCTTACCATGAGAATAAAACCTGTTTACCAAATGCTTTATGCTGGAGGATCCTTTCGGTTACCTCAAAGTTCAAATCATTGAGGTATCTTGAAAAAGCATCACCAATTTTACGTGCAAATATTCTAAACGAGAGCACATTGATCAGTACGTCATTGCCTGTGAGTTCAAATTTTAGATAGTATCGACCCGTGTCAGTTGTTGAAATGATATGTTTGAGAATTGTTGTGATCTGTATGATATGTTTGAAAATTTTGGCTTTTGTTAGGTTGTGTCGACAATGAAGCATCTTGTGTATATAGATGCTTAAGCTACTGAATGTAACTAGTTACTGAGCTGTAACACTTGACGCATCAAGCTATAGCATGAAATAGTGTCCTCTCATCTACTTTGTATACACACCATCCCCAAATGGTTATACAATCTTTGTAGTATTATGAGCATGTATTCTTAGATACTGTATCATTGTTTCCTTTAGACTGACATAAATGCTACAACAACTGTTTTGATAATACAATGCATTATAGCTAAGCATATGGTTATTCCTAAGAACCGGTACTGTGGTGCATGCATCATGCATGGAATTAGACTGACAACTGAAGAATATACTACAGTTGTCGGAGCTAATATGAGATTTGGTTATAGACAGAATACCAGAAACATTATTATGGAAGCATAGTTATATAGAGCTTATTATAGCCGGACCTATAGTAAATTCCAGAAAGTCGATAGTTATTGCTGATGATCTGAATTGGTTTAGAATATCTTACTTTAATTCTCAGCTAGCAGTGATCTTTGAGATGGAACAATTTCAAGTGTTGTGATTACACTTTCTAATGGCTTATCCTTGTGTATAAGGTCAATTCTGGTAAAGTTGTGGCAATGGCGAAGCCAAGAAATCCACTAAGGGGTGTCAAAATATAAAGAAGTAAAACGCATGAAAAAGCTAAGGAGATTCAACATATAGTATATATACATAAATAAATTTTTGACCTAGCTGCACAGTATAATTTTTTGGCGAAGGGGCACACCCCTTAGCCTAAGGTGGCTCCGCCACTGAACTGTTGTAGTACCACAGAATGACATGAACCTGCCTTTCTCAGTATAAAATAAGTATTGCATGTGAAAATCGTAATCAAGTCCCACTATCATGCCACTCTTTCAGAATAAACTCCTAGCAAAATCATTTCATTAGGCATAAAGTTTACCCCAAAATCACATTGCTTCAATGTCCTGTTCCTGTAATTCAGATTTAACGCTATTCATCGGTTGGATGAATGATCTTGATCTTAATTTGCATAGCTACACATTACTCATGAGTGAATAAGAAGGAATTGGCATAACCTTGACTTCATACATGAAATGATGCCAAGAGTGATCTGTTGTTTGCTGATAGATTGTATTTCTTGCTGCTAGTCTTTCATTGTAGCTAATTCAGAAAACGCACTAAACACAAGTCAACTGCGCCTAGTGCTTTGGTCTAGTTGTAAGAGGGTTGTGCCCTATTAGGCGCATGTCACGGGTTCGAACCTTGCCACAGACACAAACCTGGTATTTAAGTAGAGAAGGATAGAGGGGCGGAGGTATTTAAGTAGAGAAGGATAGAGGGGCGGACTCATTATCCACCAAGTTCCAAACGTGCCATAGGCCCTCGGGGATTTTTCGGTTATCACAACAACAACAAACCCAGTGTAATCCCATAAGTAGGGTCTAGGGAGGGTGGTGTGTACGTAGACCTTATCCCTACCTTATAAAGATAGAGAGGTTGTTTCCGATAGACCCTTGGCTCAAGGAACAGTGAAAATAAAGCAACCAAGCAACAAACAATAGTAACAATGTAGATCTGCGTTGCTTAAAATCTCATTTTTGTGTGCAATATGAACCAACTGTCACACATATTTGATAGTAAAATTCAAGACTTTCAAGTACACAAATACAGAAAAGAAGGTTACAACAGAACAAGGAATGTTGAGACAGCAAACCCCATGTCTGTTCCATACCTTAAAAGTGCATTCTTCCTTTTTGCTACTAAAAACCAAAGCTAAACAGATATCTACTAAAAACATAGTACTAACCTAGGATTCTATAATCTGCAGCTTCATATGAGTTGTCAAGTGGGCTTCATATCTTGAAACATTAAAGACCATTGTGAGTAAACGCCATCATCAGCTTGTATCATTTCTTGACTGTAGTGATTAAGCCTTGGGCTCATGCCCTTTGCATCCAATGGCCCAGATTTATTGCTTCTGCTTGGATAAACAGCACTATTTTGGTACCTTCTGTCCAATGGCCCAGACTTCATTGGACTCCTATTAGGGTACATCAGTTTTTCTTGAATTTTCCCATCCAAAGGACCTGAGACACTCAGATTCCTACTTGTAACCATCATTTTGTCTTGCATTCTTCTGTCTAGTGGTCCTGACTTCATCGTGTTTCTGGTTGTAACTATGGCTTTCTCTTGCCTTTGTTCCTTCGAGCTCTCGAGCATCTTTAGTGCTCCGGTCCACTGTGTTCGATAAGGTTTGAGCTCGGATAGAGCGAGATGAGTCGACGTTCGGTGAAAACTGAGCTTGCTGAAGTTCTTGGAAATGAGCTTCTTGGTTTTGTTAATTGCCAAAACAAGTCTTGAGAGGCCATTTGATGTGGTTCCTCCTTCCTTTCTTGCCAATTTGAGAATCTCTAGTCTGTGTTTGGCTATAGTTATGCCCATGCTTTGTAGGAACTCATGGTTGAAGTAAGTTAAATCCTCTTTGTGAAGTTCATTTCTGCTGAAAATAAGACAATACTCATAGATAAGTGTTTGATCAAGAGTAGTCTTGGATAACCAAGAATACCAATCCATGATTTCTTTGGTTAAAACATGCAAGATGTGTTTTTTTATGTTTGCTAGCAAGTGATGTGGACTAATAATGAGACCTATTACATATATGAAGCAACTTCTACCCCCCCCCCCCCCCAAAACCCCCACCAAAAGTTTCAAAAAAATAATAATAAAAGCTCACTTGTCCATCCTCACTAAAAAGACAAAAGGAGGAGGGGGAAGGTGGAAAAGGTCAAGAGTAAGTAAATGAACTTGAAAAGGAAACTACATGCAAGTAATGTGGTGGTTAAGATGATAGGGTAGCTAAATCAATTTATGTCATAAAATTCAATAGGTTGGTTAATTAGCTTGAAAATCAGGCATTTTGACCTCTTCAAAATGGGTTTTAATTTGTCATTTAAGTGTGTAGTTGCGAATTCAATCACCTTTCTTCTTATAGAATTTAATTCATATATACATCCCAATCCATCTACTTGTTGCTTACATTGCATCAAGAAATAGCATAAACTGGCCAAAACTTAAACATCATCGAAGACTTGACACGTACAAATTGAGTATTATAAGGGGTTGAAATATCTATATGTAATTAGAATTATCCCAAAATACTAAGGCCAGTTATTTTTTTTATAAAAATTTGTGAGAAAAGAAATTACACGGAGAAAATCTATAGTTGCCCATGAATCGATGGGTCATGGGTGGCTTGAAAATGGTAGGAGATCATCATTCAGAGATTTCCTACCATATGCATAAATTTTAGTGGAGTTACCTAATACTGGTGATGGTGAGAAATATCAGGTATCCAGTAAAATGGTTCTAGTGGCGCGACTTGACTCGGACAGTTAAAAAAAATTATATGGAATATGAAATGGAAAATGTTCAAATAGGACATTTCTAGAATTGTACTAGAGTTATTGATTGGGATTTGTTAAGTGCTAACAACCACATGCCCATACATACAAAGGAGTTGTTTTATTCAAAGGGCAAATATTTACTTCTCACATGGCCAACCTTCAAGATTGTCCTCAACCCACATTCAATTTCCCAAAAGGCAAGACCAAACTCCACTAGCCTGATTATGACATTGAAGACCCTTTCTCTTCTTTTCGAGCAAAATCCATCCCCTTTTCCAATCTTGGTTTATATCTCACAAAGATAAAATTTTAGTGAATTGTCCTTTACCGATCTCATCTTTTACGGAATGCACAGGAGAGCGTTCATTTTCTTATATTATTACCAGTATTTTGATACAATCTTGTTTCGCAAACTTAGTAAATTTATTTTCTTATTACACTTTGAACAAATGAATCCAATAAAACAAACCAAGAAAAGAAGAGAACTTCTTTCATCTAATATAAGGGAATTGAGAATGAATCATGTACCTTGAATTGAAATTGTAGTGTAATGGTTATAACTGTATGGTTATATCTTATACGAGGTATGCCACTTTGTATCGGCTAAGTTTACGAGTTGGACATAAGCGGACTCGAATCATCGATATTCGCCGTAAGTAAACCACCGCCTCTTAGGTCCCCAAAATGTGTTATCCAAATTACATCACAAATGTCCTGTTTTTTTTTTTTGTTTTTTTTAAATTTTTATTTTCTCCTTGACCTAATTATGGTTAACACAAGGAAAAACATAATACGTATATGAAAATCATAGACCTTAGAGTAGCTAGTGTTTGAGTTTGACTTCTAACCATAATGCTCTTTACTTGGGTCAGTTGTGGGTCCATTAGAAATTTTTCTAAGAGCTTTTAAAGTGAGCGCATGCTATTCCAAAAAAATATATATATGTAACAGTTATGATTTATTTGGTATTACATAAATGTTATACGACCAAACACGCTCACAAAATTGCACTTAAATTCAACTTTCACATGGGCACTCCTTTTGTCATTTTCTGATATTTTTTGGCAGACAGGAATGGGGGCCTTGACAAGGAAAGGATAGGAAAGGAAGAAGAGATAAAAGACCTTCTATTTCGTTTGGTTGGAAAATAAGTTATTTCATAATTAATTATTTCGAAATTAGTTATTCTCTACTATAGTGATAAAAAAAATAGTACAATCCTGGGTGATTAGTTATATCATGATTTTATCCCAACCAAACTTGGAATAAACTCATCTAGATAGCTCAGTGAGTACGTCACCCGCCCTACTTATAATGATATATAGAAAAGGCGTGTGCAAATGAAGGTATCAGTCTCGTCGAGCGAAGCAACCACTAGTCGCCATTAGTGCTCCAAAACACCCTTCCGCTTGCGTGAGCAACGGCCCCTAGCGCCTAGAATAAGCACCTTTAGTGTTCCCGATCGCCCGCCGCGGTAGTATGAGCCTTCCCTTTCCTTGACGTTACACACTAGATGCGCAATGAGGGTAGTATGAGGTGACTGATAGCATTACTGAGAATAATTATCCATTATCCCTCGTACCAAATGATCCCTTAGTAATTGTAGTGACTTACTCTTTTAGTTTGCTTATATTATTGGTTTCAAATTTGATGAGTTTGTGTAACGATCCGGCCGGTCATTTTGAGAGTAATAGCCCCGATTCCCTATTTACTGCTACTCTCATATCTATTTCTGCTATTGTGACTTGCCGGGAGGTTTCGTTTTGGTGTTTGGAGTATTTTGGGACACTTGGTGCCTAAATGGAGGTTTAAGCCTTAAGATTTTAACTGTAGTCGAAACTATGTGAAGACGAATACGGAATGGAGTTCCGTCGGTTCTGTTAGCTCCGTTAGATGATTTTGGGCTTAAGGGCGTGTCTGAATTATTTTTTGGAGGTCCGTAGCTTATTTAGGCTTGAAATGGCGAAAGTCGAATTTTTGGAGATTTGGACCGGTTGTGAAAATTTTGATATCGGGGTTGAATTCCGATTCTGGAAGTTGGAGTAGGTCTGTAATGTTGAATATGACTTATGTGCAAAATTTGGGGTCAATCAGACGTGGTTTGATAGATTTTGGCATCGATTGTGGAAATTTGAAGTTTCAAGTTTTTTAAGTTTGAATTAGAGGGCGATTCGTGATCTTAGCGTTGTTTGATGTGGTTTGATGGATCGTCTAAGTTCGTTTGGTATTTTAGGATTGGTTGGTATATTTGGTTGAGGTTCCGGGGGCCTCAGGTGAGTTTCTGATGTCCGACGGATCGATTTTCGGACTTAGGGGGTTGCTGAAGTTTTCTGGTGTCTGAGTTCTAGTTTCCTTCTGCGCGCTCACACGGGGTGATCCGCGATCGCGCAGGATGAGCTAGGTATAGGATGGAATTGTTCTTAGCATTCGTGGACAGGGGCATGCGAACGCGTAGAGAAGTGAGGTTGTGCTTCGCGAACGCAGAGCCAAGGTCGCGTTCACGTAGTGTTAAGTGGACCAAAGCTGGGCCACGCGCTTTGCTCATTGCGAACGCGTTGGGGTGTTCACGATCACGTAAGTATGAGAGCCAGAGCATCCCGTTCGCGTGGTGTTTTACGCGATCACGTAGAGTTAATTTTTAGGGCAACAAAGTTGTTCTTCGCGATCGCAAGGCTATTTCCGCGATCGCGATTAAGGAATCACTGAGCAGTATTAAACATTTAAAAAATGAGGGTTTGGCCATTTTTATCAAAACTTGAGTTTGGGAGCTCGAATTTGGATGAGATTTTGCGGGATTTACAAATACATCGATTGGGTAATGATTCTACACTCTATTTTGGTTAGATTTCACTAATCTATCATTAATTTCGGATTTTGGGGTTGAAATTTGGGAGCAATTGGAAGAAGTTCTTCCACTAAGATTTCGAGTTTTGAAAGGGGATTCGTGACCGGATTTGAGTAATTTTTATATGGTTAGACTCGTGAGTGAATGGGTGTTCGTATTTTGTGACTTTTACCTGATTTCGAGACGTGGTCCCGGGTCGACTTTTTAGAACGGATTTCGGAATTTTTTATTAAAATCTTGATTTCATTAATTAGATTAGCCTATTATAGTTGTATTTATGATATGTAGTTGTTTTGGCTAAATTTGGACCATTCGAAGTCGGATATTCGTGGAAGGCATTCTTACTGATTGATTGAGCTTGGTTCGAGGTATGTAGCTTGCCTAACCTTGTGTGGGGGAACTCCCCGTAGAATTTGTATTGTTTTTGATACATGAGCGCCGTGTATGTGAGGTGACAAGTAAAAAACCTGATTTTCTACTAAGTAATAACCTGATTTTCTTCTTATTTGAGTTCCATCAGCATGTATAGTGTCCGGCTAGACTAGAATAGCATGCCTACTTGCCTTAACTGTTTACTTGAACTACGTGTAACATGTTTAGTGAATTTACCTGTCTTTCCTTAACTAGTATTTAGGTTGAATTGTAGAATTTCGTGCCGTAACTATTGAATTCTATTGTTTGTCTGCATATTTACATTGGGACTACGGAATGGTATTCCGGTAGATCCCCCTGTTCTATATATTTACTTTGTAACTACGAAACGGTATTTCGGTAGATCCCCCTGTTCTGCATATTTACTTTGGGACTACAGAACGGTATTCCGGTAGATCCCCTTGTTCTGCATATTTTCTTTGGGACTACAGAACGGTATTCCGATAGAACCCCCTTGTTCTGCATATTTACTTTGGGACTACGGAACGGTATTCCAGTAGATCCCCTTGTTCTGCATATCTACTTTGGGACTACAGAATGGTATTCCGGTAGATCCCCCTATTTTGCACATTTACGTTTGGGACTACGAGACGGTATCTCGGGAGATCCCCTGTTGTTATCTCTGTGTATGGAGCTGTTACTTTCTATGGTTTCATTCTTGTTAAATTTCAGTCTTTATTTTACTGCAATATTTCATTCTGCCTTGCTTTATTATATATATATTCCAGTAGACCCCTGACCTGATCTCGTCACTACTCAACCGAGGTTAGGATTGGCACTTACTGGGTACCGTTGTGGTTTACTCATACCCTTTCCTGCACATATTTTTCGTGTGCAGATCCAGGTTCGTCTTACAAGCCTTATCACTAGTTGCAGTCACTGCTGCTTAATGGAGACTTCGAGGTACATCTGCACGCGCCCGCAGATCCTCGGAGTCCCCATCTATCCCCCTATGTTCATTTTTCTTTATTTCTATAGAAATAATGTATAAAACAGTTAAGACTTCTTAGTAGCTTGTGACTTACAGTGTTCCGGGTTTTGGGAGTTATTTCATACATATTATTTAGAGGTGATAACTGTACATGCTGAGTGGCAAACAGTTACGTATTAGATATTTGTTACTGTTAGTAGTTAATGTTTATGCTTTTGTTTCATATCCACAAAGTGTTAGGCTTACCTAGTCGTAGAGACTAGGTGCCATCACGACTGTTCATGGAGGGAGAAATTGGATCGTGACAAGTTGGTATCAGAGCTCTAGGTTCATAGGAGTCGTGAGTCACAAGCTGGTTTATTAGAGTCTCGTGGATCGGTACGAAGACGTCTGTACTTATCTTCGGGAGGATATGGAACTATTAGGAACAATCATACTTCTTTTGATTCCTTGTCGTGCGAGTTATTGGCATCAAATTCTAAACTTTTGTATTCTATTCTCTCACGGATGGTGAGGACACGTACAGGCGGATCTGATGACCAGGCACTCGCGCCCCCTACTAGAGCCGTGAGAGGCCGGGGCCGGGGTAGAGGCCGAGGACGTCCATGTGGTGTAGCCAAAGCACCCGCATGATAGAGGAGCCGCCAGTATCTCCAGCTGAGGGGAAGGTACCGGAGGCGCCTGTTGTTACCTCCAGACTTCAGGAGACCTTAGCATAGTTCCTGAGCATGTTTGGTACATTAGTTCAGGCGGGGTTGATTCCGGTTGCACCAGCTACTTCACAGACTAGGGAAGGGACCCAGACTCCCGCCGCCCACACTCCAGAGTAGCGAGTTCATGTTGGTCAGGTTCCAGGTGTCATGGCGACATAGCATGTGGTCCCATTTCAGCAGGTGGTAGGGATCGCTCGCCGGGTAGAGGACAAGTGGGTCCAGGAGAGAGAGTACAAGGAGGCGAGGAGACCTCGTATACTGGGGAGATCCACTGGTCCTTATTTTAGAGGCGTGGTACGACATGGTAGAGGTTTTGTGGGTCATCCAGTTCAGTTTGCATTTCAGGCTTCGCACAATGTTTCAAGTGTTCATGGGTTTCAGGGTACCCGTACCGCACAGTTCCCACAGCCACGTCAGCAGCGTGGTTGTTTTGAGTGTGACGACACTCGCCATGTGGTGAGGATTTGCCCCAAACTTAGGAGGGGTGCACCTCCATAGACTTCTCAGGCACCGCGTGCCCCACCGGGTCCTCAGGCCATGATTCCAGCACCAGCTGCTACCCCACCTGCTCAGCCAGCTCAAGGTGGAGGTCGAGGAGGTCGAGGTCACCCTAGAGATGGAGGCCAGACGAGATATTATGCCCTTCCTGCCCGTACTGAGGCCGTCGCTTATGATTCTGTCATTACATGTATTGTTCTGGTCTGTCATAGAGATGCATCGGTTCTATTCGATCCAGGCTCCATTTATTCTTATGTGTCATCTTATTTTGCCCCGCATTTGGGTGTATCTCAGGATTCTTTGAGTTCCCCTGTTTATGTGTCTACTCCTGTGGGATATTCTCTTGTTGTGGACCGCGTATATCAGTCGTGTTTGATTGTTATTAGTGGTTTTGAGACCATAGCCAATTTGTTATTGCTCAGCATGGTAGATTTTGATATTATCTTGGGCATGGACTGGTTGTCACCTCCATTATGTTATTCTTGATTGTCACGCCAAAATTGTGACGCTGACTATGCCAGGTTTACCGCGATTAGAGTGGAGATATCCTGAAGACTGCTTTCAAGACCAAATATCCGGAAGAGGTATTTCATTTCTTAAAGCTCAGCGAATGGTTGAGAAGGGGTGTGAATCTCCAAAAATCTGACTTTCGCCATTTCAAGCCTAAATAAGCTACGGACCTCCAAAACACAATCCGAACACGCCTCTAAGCCCAAAATCACCTAACGGAGCTAACAAAACTAACAGAACTCCATTACGGAGTCGTCTTCACATAGTTCCAACTACGGTCCAAATCCTAAGGCTTAATTATCCATTTAGAGACTAAGTATCCCAAAACACTCCAAAAACCAAAACAAAACCTCCTGGCAAGTCACAATAGCAGAAAGAGATATGGGAGAAGCAGTAAATGGGGGATCGGGGATACTACTCTCAAAATAACCGGTCGGGTCGTTACACCCTCCCCCTCTTAAGACAATCGTTCATCCTCGAACGAGTATAAAGACATACCTGAAGTGGTGAAAAGATGAGGATAACGGTTGTGCATATCCTGCTCGGTCTCCCAAGTCGCCTCCTCGACCGGTTGTCCCCTCCACTGAACCTTCACGGAAGCAATGTTCTTTGACCTTATCTTTTTGAACTGCCTGTCCTAAATAGCCACTGGCTCCTCAGCATAAGATAGATCCTTGTCCAATTGGACTGAGCTGAAATCTAACACATGAGACGGATCGCCGTGATACTTTCGGAGCATCGAAACATGAAATACCGGATGAACTCCTGCTAGGGTGGGAGGTAAGGAAAGCTCATAAGAAACCTCCCCAACACGCCGCAACACCTCAAAAAGACCAATAGACCATGGGCCCAGCTTGCCCTTCTTTTCGAACCTCATAACGCCCTTCATGGGCGAAACCCGGAGCAAGACCCGCTCTCCAACCATGAGTGCAACATCGCGAACCTTTCGATCCGCATAGCTGGACTGGGCTGTGTGAAGTCTATCCTGAATCACCTTAGCCTTCTCCAAGGCATTCTGAACCAAGTCTGTACCCAATAACCTGGCCTCGCCCGGCTCGAACCAAGCCAGTGGGGACCAACACCGCCTACCATACAGATCCTCATACGGTGCCATCTGAATGCTCGAGTGATAACTGGTTTTGTAGGAAAACTCCGCAAGTGTTAAGAACTGATCCCAAGCACCCCCAAAATCTATCACATAAGCACAGAGCATATTCTCCAGTATCTGAATAGTGCGCTCGGACTGTCCGTCCGTCTGAGGGTAAAATGTTATGCTCAGCTCCACTTTAGTACCCAACTCCTGTTGTATGGCTCTCCAGAACTGTGATGTAAACTGCGTACCCCGGTCATAGATAATAGATACTGGTACTCCATGAAGTCTGACAATATCACAGATGTAGATTTGAGCTAGCTACTCGGAAGAATAGGTAGTCATCACAGGAATGAAATGAGCCGGCTTGGTCAGCCTATCCACAATCACCTAAACTTCATCAAACCTCCACTGAGTCGGTGGGAGTCCATAATGATCCACTACCATTTCCACTCTGGAAACTCCAACTTCTGAAGCAACCCACCTGGCCGCTGATGCTCATACTTCATCTGCTGGAAATTTAGGCACTGAGCCACATACTCCACTATGTCCTTCTTCATTCTCCTCCACCAGTAATGCTGCCTCAAGTTTTGATACATCTTTGCGGCACCCAGATGAATAGAGTACCGCGAACTGTGAGCCTCCTGGAGAATCAATTCATGCAAACCATCTACATTGGGCACACATAGCCTGCCTTGTATCCTCAATGCACCATCATATCCAATAGTGACCTCTTTAGCATCACCGTGCTGGACCGTGTCCTTAAGGACAAACAGATGGGGGTCATCATACTGACGCTCCCTGATACGATCATAAAGAGAAGACCGAGAGACCACACAAGCCAATACTCGACTTGGCTCAGAAATATCCAATCTCACAAACTGGCTGGCTTAGGCCTGAACATCCAACGCCATGGGCCTCTCTGCTGCTGGTAGATATGGGCACACATAGCTTGCAAAGTAGTCTTCGGGATGCACAATGCCCCAGCATCTTTTATGCACTTGATGCACAGTGTGTTCTGGACTTATCTTGACTCATTCGTCATTGTATTTATTGACAACATTCTGGTATACTTCCGGAGTCGGGAGGATCATGAGCAGCACATGAGGACTACGCTTCAAACCTTGAGAGAGAAGAAGTTATATGCAAAATTTTCAAAGTGTGAGTTTTGGCTAGACTCAGTGGCACTCTTGGGGTCATATAGTATCGAGTGATGGGATCCAAATGGATCTGAAGGAGATTGAAGCAATGTAGAGTTGGCCCAGTCCGTCCTCAGTTACAGAGATCCGGAGTTTTCTTAGTTTGGCGGGATATTATCGTCGCTTTGTAGAGGGATTCTCATCTATTGCAGCATTTATGACCAGGCTGACCCAAAAGGGTGCTCCATTTAGGTGGATAGAGGAATGTGAGGAGAGCTTTCAGAAGCTCAAGTCAGCTTTGACTACAGCCCCAATATTGGTATTGCCTATAGGTTCAGGGTCTTATAATGTATATTATGATACATCGCAGATTGGTCTCGGTGCGGTGTTGATGCAAAATGGTAGGGTGATTGCCTACGCATCCAGACAACTGAAGGTGCATGAAAATAACTATATTTTCCAAGACCTTGAGTTAACAGCTATTGTTCATGCCTTGAAGATTTGGAGGCATTATTTGTACGATGTCCCTTGTGAGATCTACACAGATCACCGAAGTTTACAGCATCTGTTCAAGCAGAAGGATCTTAATTTGCGTCAGAGGAGGTGGTTAGAGCTGCTTAAGGATTATGAAATCACCATTTTGTACCACCCTGGGAAGGCCAATGTGGTGGCCGATGCTTTGAGTCGCGGGGCAGAGAGTTTGGGGAGCTTAGCATATCTACCAGCAGCAGAGAGGCCCATGGCGTTGGATGTTCAGGCCTTAGCCAGCCAGTTTGTGAGATTGGATATTTCTGAGCCAAGTCGAGTATTGGCTTGTGTGGTCTCTCGGTCTTCTCTTTATGATCGTATCAGGGAGCGTCAGTACGATGACCCCCATATGTTTGTCCTTAAAGACACGGTCCAGCACGGTGATGCTAAGGAGGTCACTGTTGGAGATAATGGTGCATTGAGGATGTAGGGCAGGTTTTATGTGCCCAATGTAGATGGTTTGCGTGAATTGATTCTCCAGGAGGCTCACAGTTCGCGGTACTCTATTCATCTGGGTGCCGCAAAGATGTATCAAGACTTGAGGAAGCATTACTGGTGGAGGAGAATAAAGAAGGACATAGTGGAGCATGTGGCTCGGTGCCTAAATTGCCAACATGTGAAGTATGAGCATCAGCAGCCAGGTGGGTTGCTTCAAAAGTTGGAGATTCCAGAGTGAAAATGGGAGCGGATCATTATGGATGTCGTTGTTGGACTCCCACCGACTCAGCGGAGGTTTGATGCAGTTTAGGTGATTGTGGATAGGCTGACCAAGTCGGCTCATTTCATTCTTGTGATGACTACCTATTCTTCCTAGTAGCTAGCTCGAATCTACATCTGTGAGATTGTCAGGCTTTATGGCTTACCAGTATCTATTATCTCTGACCAGGATACACAGTTTACATCACGATTCTGGAGAGCCATACAACAGGAGTTGGGTACTAGAGTGGAGCTGAGCATAACATTTCACCCTCAGACGGACGGACAGTCCGAGCGCACTATTCAGATACTGGAGGATATGCTCTGCGCCTGTGTGATAGATTTTGGGGGTGCTTGGGATCAGTTCTTAATACTTGCGGAGTTTGCCTACAACAACAGTTATCACTCGAGCATTCAGATGGCACCGTATGAGGATCTGTATGGTAGGCGGTGTCGGTTCCCAGTGGGTTGGTTCGAACCGGGCAAGGCTAGGTTATTGGGTACAGACTTGGTTCAGGATGCCTTGGAAAAGGCTAAGGTGATTCAGGATAGACTTCGCACAGCCCAGTCTAGCTATACGGACCGGAAGGTTTGCGATGTTGCACTCATGGTTAGAGAGGGGGTCTTGCTCCGGGTTTCGCCTATGAAGGGCATTATGAGGTTTTGAAAGAAGGGCAAGCTGAGCCCAAGGTCCATTGGTCCTTTTAAGGTGTTGCGGTGTGTTGGGGAGGTTTCTTATGAGCTTGCCTTACCTCCCACCCTAGTAGAAGTTCATCCGGTATTTCATGTTTCGATGCTCCGGAAGTATCACGGCGATCTGTCTCATGTGTTAGATTTTAGCTCAGTCCAATTGGACAAGGATATATCTTATGTCGAGGAGCCAGTGGCTATTTAGGACAGGCAGTTCAGAAAGATAAGGTCAAATAACATTGCTTCCGTGAAGGTTCAGTGGAGGGGACAGCCGGTCGAGGTATATTTGGTTGAGGTTCTAGGGGCCTCGGGTGAGTTTCGAATGTCCAACGGATCGATTTTCGGGCTTAGGAGGTTGCTGATGTTTTCTGGTATCTGAGTTATAGTTTCCTTATATGCGATCGCGTGGGGTGATCCGCGATCGCATAGGCTTAGCTGGGCAGAGGATGGAATTGTTCTTCGCGTTCACGGACAGGGGCATGCGAACACGTAGAGAAGTGAGGTGGTGCTTCGCGAACGCAGAGCCAAGGTCGCGTTCGCGTAGTATTAAATAGACCAAAGCTGGGCCACGCGCTTTGCTCATCGCGAACCCGTTGGGGTGTTCGCGATTGCGTATGTATGAGATCCAGAGCATCGCGTTCGCGTGGTGTTTTACACGATCAAGTAGAGTTAATTTCTGGGGCAGTAAAGTTGTTCTTCGCGATCGCGATTAAGGAATCACTAGACAGTATTAAACATTTCAAAAACGAGAGTTTGGCCATTTTTATCAAAATTTGAGTTTGGGAGCTCGGATTTGGACGAGAGTTTGGGGAATGTTCAGAGACATCGATTGGGTAATGATTCTACATTCTATTTTGGTTAGATTTTATTAATCTATCATTAATTTCATCTTTAATTTTGGATTTTGGGGTTGAATTTTGGGAGAAATTGGAAGAAGTTCTTCCACTAAGATTTCGAGTTTTGAAAGGTGATTCGTGGTCGGATTTGAGTAACTTTTATATGGCTGGACTCGTGAGCGAATGGGTGTTCATATATTGTAACATTTACCCGATTTCGAGACGTGAGCCCGGGTCGAATTTTTAGGGCGAATTTTGGATTTTTTAATTAAAATCTTGATTTAATTAATTAGATTAACCTATTATAGTTGTATTTATGATATGTAGTTGTTTTGGCTAGATTTGGACCTTTCGGAGTCGGATATTCGTGGAAGGCATTATTACTTATTGATTGAGTTTGGTTCGAGGTAAGTGGCTTGCCTAACCTTGTGTGGGGGAACTCCCCGTAGAATTTGTATTGTTTTTTATACATGAGTGTCGTGTACGTGAGGTGACTAGTACGTACACGAGCAATTTGTGTAAAACCCCAATTTTTTTACTAAGTAATAACCCGATTTCCTTCTTATTTGAGTTCCATCAGCATGTGTAGTATCCGTCTAAACCAGAATAGCATGCCTACTTGCTTTAACTGTTTACTTGAACTACGTGCATCATGTTTAGTAAATTTACCTGTCTTTCCTTAACTGGTACTTAGGTTGAACTGTAGAATTTCATGTCGTAACTATTGAATTCTATTGTTTGTCTGCATATTTATTTTGGGACTACGAAACGGTATTTCGGTAGATCCCCATGTTCTGCATATTTACTTTAGGACTACGGAAAGGTATTCCGGTAGATCCCCCTGTTCTGTACATTTATGTTTGGGACTACGAGACGGTGTCTCGGGAGATCCCCTGTTGTTATCTCTGTGTACAGAGCTGTTACTTTCTGTGGTTTCATTTTTGTCAAATTTCAGTCTTTATTTTACTACAATATTTTATTTTTGTGTGTGTGTGTGTGTATATATATATATATATATATATATATATATATATATATATATTCCAGTAGAGCCCTGACCTGATCTCGTCACTACTCGACCGAGGTTAGGCTTGGCACTTACTGGGTACCGTTGTGGTGTACTCACGCCATTTCCTGCACATGTTTATCGTGTGCAGATCCAGGTTCGTCTTACCTGCCTCATCACTAGTTGCAGTCGCTGCTACTTATTGGAGATTTCAAGGTACATCTGCCCGCGCCCGTAGATCCTCGGAGTCCCCCTCTATCCCACTATGTTCAATTTTCTTTCTTTCTGTATAAATGATGTATAGAACAGTTAAGATTTCTTAGTAGCTTGTGACTTACGGTGTTTCGGGTTTTGGGAGTTGTTTCGTACTTTTTTTTTAGAGGTGATAATTGTACATGCCGAGTGGCATTCAGTTGCGTATTAAATATTTGTTACTGTTAGTAGTTAATCTTTATGCTTTTGTTTCATTTCCTCAAAGTGTTAGGCTTACCTAGTCGTAGAGACTAGGTGTCGTCACGACGGTTCACAGAGGAAGAAATTGGGTCGTGATAGTTTGCTCACAATATCAGACTTAAGGTCTTAAGTCCGATATTGTGAGCAAACTGTCACTTATTAAAGGATAAGAATCATGATAGTCAGACAACCAATATTAAACTACTCAATTCATGATAAATGAATTTATATGACGAATCATGGTCACTAAGAATTCATATACTTGGGGCATAATTACGTTTGGTGATGAGGTTCAATTGAATCCGATTCGCCGATGCAAAAAGTGTGAAAACAAGAATTTTTGTATATAAAGAAACTATTAGTAAATCCGCTTGACATAGGTTCATATATAATAGGCGTGACACTTTTACATTTTTTTTAATCTCCTAACACAAATTCCTAATTCTACTACCGCATATATTTCAATTTGCTTGAGATTAAGGCATAATAGTAATTGTTGTAATAATAGTTACTAAGCTAAATAGTTACCTTATGAAAGTCGAACCTTACAATCAAGGGATGAATGAGATTTACTCACCTCTAATTGTAAGTCCCGGATTCGAGCCGTAGTAATAGAGAAATTTAAATTAGTCGGACTAATGAATACTAATACTAAATGATTGTACCAAAGAAAACATGGTCGACCCTTACTACATCAGTAACAAAATGCAAGATCAATTCCCACCAAACATCAGTTACTAACATCATAAACTTAATAGATTCTTAACATGTCAAGAAATAATTTCCATGGAATTATTCCTTCTAGTTTTGGTGGGATGAAATCTTCACATTAGATTTGTCCAAGAACCAACTTTCAGTGGGAATACCAAATCAACTAGCCATGAGTTGCTCATCTATAATATTTTCTCAAGCTATAAACTACTCATAAGTTAACTCTGTCTAGGTGAGCTTGCTCACATTGCTGGTCCCAAGCCCGAATAAAGGAGGGTTGCGGTAGTTTGGCAATTTTATCGGCTATAGCTCTCGTAAATGTCAATGGATTAGATTAAAAGTTTAAGGAGGGACGTGAATATACTTTAACTTTATTGTGAAATTATATACTTCGGTCGAGGATTATGAAATATAGTTTGAAAGAGTTAGGAAATCACTTTTTTTTTGTTCAAAAACTTAGTTTCAAATTTGAGAACAGGTTAATTGGAGCCTCATCTTTCAATGTTGTATTTAAATTTGAAAAAGAATATGCAAAAAATAAATTGAATGAATTTATTTCCTCTGTTCAGGCCGAAGATGTTTACAAAATTAATAAAACTAATCTTAGTTTACGCGCGTTGCGCGTGTATCCCACATATTATATTTGTTTTTTAAAAAAAGCTTATTTAATTTCTTTAGATCTACAATCATGTTTTAAAGAACATATAAGTTTGGATGCAGAAAGAGTTTTATTGTTTCCTTCACATATCAAAGTTCGAAGAACAGTGTTTTTCTTCTTTTAGAAAATGCAAGTTCTCTTTTCTATTTTTGTTATTAAATAATATTACGTGAGTTTTAAAATGTTGACACTAAAGATAATAGTATTTTAAAAGAAATTTAAACAATATATTTACGAACCAAGAGTCTAAAAACCTACATATCCTTGAATATGGAAAAAATGCTAGCCGATATATCGACTTTAGTAATAATTAGTTCTTGCTTATTCTTTGTGAAAATTGTATTGGATAAATATGTTATGATACGTGGCCGTCCGAGAAAGGGATACGTGGAGCCCAAGACAGGGAGATGACTGAAGACTGAAGACAACTGTTTCGTTTGTCATCGGGAAGAATAATGCTCATAAACATGTAATAAATGCTCTTCTCCCGATAACATTCAATAGAGAATATTCAAAGCATTAAGAGCAGTTATCTGTTACAAGGAATTTGGTATTTATATTCACCGTTACATCTTCATAAATGTCCCTCATAATTGACATTAAAGAAGGGCACGACCCTAGGACTTTCTTCATAGCTATAAATAGTGAGCTCAGTTGTCATTGTAAATGAAGGAATTTTCTCGTAAACTTATACTATATTTTAAACAAAGCTCAATCAAATCTTATCTTCTGATTTCTCGATTCTTTTGTTGTTGTGCCCGAAAACCTTATTCCTGGAATTGTTGCTTCTATTGTTTCGTCTATATCTTAAGGCTAAGTATTGCGTAACTCTTCAATTATTTATTTATTTCAGGATCAAATTAATTCACTTATCTAGAAATCACGTATAAATTCAATTGTACCGTTTTACGAATAAACCGTTTGGCGCCCACCGTGGGTCCTAGATAGTCATGTAATTAAATTGATCCTTGCCTTTTTTACTAACATATTTTGATCATTTTTGTCTTAGAAAATATCATAAGAAATGGCAGATAACACTGTTAACGACATGCACAACCCCGAGATTCGAGGGGATCAATAGCATTCCGAAGACTCAATCAGCGATACCCATAACGAAGGGAGTGACGCTACACCAGTGCATGACAGGCAGTATTCTCGACATGTTCGAGGGACCACTCCCGATGACATTGATGAAGAGCATGTCGTCGGCGCGGTAAGGGTCTTGCAAGACCAACAAGCGATTATTCTAGGCCACCTCACGCGACAAGATAAAGTTATGATAGAGTTGAAGTTGAAGCAAGCGCTGTCGGGAGCTTCAAATAATGCAAACAGACGAGATCTGATCCCTCCCGGGATTCCCACGAATCAAACAATGCGGAGGATCGACAACAACACTCCAAGGGGGAACGGATCTGGTCTCAACAATGAGAACGATTCTTTCAAGAATGACTTTTACGGTTCATGAGGGAAATAAACGTCTGCATGGACCAGATCCCGGGAACTCCACCAGTGCTGAAAGGCGCGAACTCAAAGAAGTATACTCAATTACCGTACAAGCCAAGTGTGGCACCAGAGTTAATCCCGAAGCGGTTCAAAATGCATGAAATGCCAAAGTATGATAGAACTTCAGACCCCCAGGAGCATATTACCACCTACACAACAACGATAAAAGGGAATGAGTTAGCTCCTCATGAAATTGAATCTGTGCTGCTAAAGAAATTTAGAGAAACCTTTACTAAGGGGGTCTTGACGTGGTATTCGTTGTTACTCGAGCATTCCATAAATTCCTTCGAAATCCTTGCGGATTCTTTCATCAAGGCTCATGCAGGGGCAAGAAAAGAATAGGCCCGAAAAGCCGACATATTCAGGATATCGCAAGGAGAGTCTGAGCTGCTACAAGAGTTCATTACCGATTCCAGAAAGAGAGAATGTTGCTCCCAGCTGTCCCGGATGAATGGGCGGCTGAGGCGTTCATCAAAGCATTGAATCCGAGGAGTTCAGACGCTTCCCAAAAATTGAAAGAGAGGCTACTTGAGTTTCAAGCAATGACCTGGGCCGACGTCCACAACGGATGAATCAAAAATAAGGATCGAAGATGAATCATAAATCAAAGGATGATTATGACGCGGACAAGCGGACTTCAAGGGGCCGGGTTTTGCCTTACGAACGAACCGAAGGCCATAGAAGAGGTTTCCGGATAGCGGACAGGTTCGCGATCGACAGGAGGACCGATCGTGGTTAGAATAATCGATTCATGTAGGATAAAGAAGTGGCAGGATCACGGGATCCTTCCTACCCTAAATTATCAAAATACAACTTCAATGTCAGTATAGTGGAATTGATATTAGCCATGAGAAATATCAAAGAAGCACGGTTCCCAACATCGATGAGATCTGATTCTAACCAGAGGGATCCCAACTTGTGGTGTGAATACCACAGGATGAATGGCCACCGGACAGGGGACTGTCGACATCTCCGGGAGGAAGTGGCAACATTACTAAAGAATGGTCACCTCAAAGAATTCTTGAGTGACCGAGCTAAGAACAATTATGGTCGTAACCGAGACAACATGGAACCCTTGAAAGCGGGAGAAGATCCCCCACGTCAAACAATCAACATGATCTTCGGAGGGAACGAGATTAACGGGGTCACCTTTTCAGCAGCAAAGAAGACGAAAGTATCAATAACGCATAGCAAAAGGCTTCAGGAAGACGATATCACTTTTATGGATGAGGACGCAGACGGATTGCTACTACCATACAACGACACATTGGTAATTTCTTTAAATGTGCTAGATTTTAAGATTAAACGTGTTTTAGTGGATCCAGGGAGTTCGACTAATATCATAAAATAGAGAGTATTGGAGCAAGCTAAACTCACCGGAAGCATTATTTTGGCCATAAAGCTCCTTGCCGGATTCAACCTCGCAAGTGTGACAACTCGGGGAGAAATTTTATTACTCACAAATGCTGAAAGAGTAATGAAAACAACTCTTTTCGAAGTGGTATATGGTGATATGGGATACAACATCATTCTGGGAAGGCCATGGTTGCACGAGAGGAAAGTTGTACCATCAATTGTTGAAGTTTCCAACACCCGAGGGAATTAAGCAGATAAGGGGTGACCAACCGGTGGCAAGGGAGATGAATGCAATTTCGGTCTCCAGTAGCAAAGGAAAGGAACACGTAACATAGCAATTATAGGGCCCGACGCCTACTCCTAAACTAAATGAAATTAGCTAGGCGTCGGAAGATAATCAGATGCTGAGATATTTTCAAGTTCCAGAAGAGACCGATGCGACGAAGTCCACAGCGGAAGAGCTAGAGTAAGTGGCATTGTTCGAGGAATTCCTAGAAAGGAAATTCCACATGGGGATAGGACTACACTCAGAACTCAAGTCCGACTTCATTAAATTTCTTAAATCTAACGCCGATTGTTTTGCATGGTCGCATGAGGATATGACAGTTATCCCCATAGAGGTAGCCGTACACAAGTTAAGCTTGGATCCTAATATACCTCCGGTAAGACAAAAGAAGCGCTCAATCACCGAAGCAAGGAATAAATTCATCAAAGAAGAGGTAACCTGCTTACTTAATATCGGTTCGATCCGGGAGGTAAAATATCCAGACTGGATAGCTAATGTAGTAGTAGTTCCTAAAAAGAACAATACGTTTTGCATGTGCGTAGATTAAAATGATCTTAATAAGGCATGCCCGAAAGACTCGTTCCCACATCCAAACATCGATCAAATGATTGATGCCACAGCCGGGCACGAGTTAATAAGTTTCCTCGCTGCTTATTCTGGGTAACCAAATTAAGATGAACCCTGAAGATCAGGAAAAAACTTCGTTTATAATGAGTTTAGGTATATATTGTTACAATGTGATGCCCTTCGGGTTGAAAAACGCCGGAGCCACTTATCAACGGCTCGTGAACAAAATGTTTGAAAATCAAATAGGAAAAACTATGAAAGTTTATATACACGATATGCTCGTTAAGTCTTCAAATGCAGGTGATCATCTTAAACATATGCAAGAGGCTTTCGACATTTTAAGGAAGCATAATATGAAGCTTAATCCCGAGAAATGCACGTTGGGGGTCAGCTCCGATAAGTTTCTAGGATTTCTGGTATCACAAAGGGGGATTGAAGTAAACCCCGATAAGATCAAGTCCATAGAGGATATCCCAGACGAACTGACAAGCGTGAAGGAAATCCAAAGGCTTACGGGGAGATTGGCAGCTTTGAGCAGATTCATTTCCCGATCGTCAGAAAAGTGTCATCGTTTCATCGCACTACTCAAAAAGAAAAATAATTTCGAATGGACCCCGGAGTACCAGCAGGCTTTGAAGGATTTAAAGAAGTACTTGTCACGCCCTCCATTGCTCTCAAAACCAAAAGAAGGGGAAACGTTGTTGGTTTACCTTGCGGTTTTGGAAGTTACGGTAAGTGCGGTTTTAGTCTGAGAAGACGAAGGTACACAGTCTACCATTTATTATGTTGGTAAAATTTTAATGGGAGCAGAAACTCGTTACCCACATTTGGAAAAATTGGCCTTAGCTCTCGTAGTCGCCGCTCGAAAGTTAAGGCCCTATTTCCAATGCCACCCGATAGCCGTGGTGTCTACTTTCCCTTTTGCGGAACATCCTCCATAAACCCGAGCTCTCGGGTAGATTGGCCAAATGGGCCATCAAAATGAGTGAGTTCGACATAGAATATAAGCTGAGGACTGCAATTAAATCGTAAGTCTTGGCTGACTTCGTGGCCGATTTTAGTTCGGTATTATTGCCTCATGCAACCAAGGAAGCAATGATGATGTCAGAATCGGCATAAGGGGTTTGGACCTTATTTATGGAAGGAGCTTTCAACGTGAAAGGGTCCAAGATCGGTATAGTCTTAATCACGTCTTCGGGGAAAACCCTGAGGCAAGCCATCAGGATGGTCCATTTAACTAACAATGAAGTAGAGTATGAAGCTTTGATTGGAGGACTCGAGTTGGCTCGGGGACTTGACTCCGAGGTCATCAAAATAAAATGTGACTCTCAGCTGGTGGTAAATCAGGTCTACGGGATCTTCGAAACCAAAGAGGAGCGCATGCAACAATACGTAGTAAATGTTCAAGCTCTGCTGGCGCGATTCCGAGAGTGGTCAATTACTCATATCCCAAGGGAAGAAAACACAGAAGCAGACACATTGGAAAACCTAGGATCATTAACATAAATAAATGGATCAGAGTTCGGGTCGGTAGTACAACTGATGAACTGAGTCCCGGATACATATGGTTACTACGAGGTAAATTCAACTAGTCTGGTCTGGGACTGGAGGAATGAAACTATCGATTATCTTGAACATGGGAAGCTACCTGAATACCCCAAAATGTCCCGGGCGTTGCGCGCCAAAGCAGCGATATAGCTTCAAGGGAGGCCAATTGTATAGAAAATCTTTTCAAGGCCCGCTAGCCCGATGCTTAGGAGCGTCCGAAGCTAACTATGTCATGAGAGGGGATCAGGATATTGGTAAGGGCAGGATATTACTAGCCCCGCATGGAACAAGACGCCAAGGACTTCGTGCGAAAATGTGATAAGTGGCAACGCTTTACGCCACAAGTGCATCAATTGGCAGAACCCTTACATTCGGTCCTATCTTCGTGGCCGTTCATGAAATAGGGAATAGTTATCGTCGGACCATTACCACCGTCTCCCAGAAAGGTAAGATTTCTTTTAGTTTTAACTGGCTATTTTTCTAAGTGGGTGGAAGCAGGTCCTTATAAGAAAATTGGAGAACGCTAAGTGGTGGATTTCTTGTGGAAAAATATAATTTGCAGGTTTGGAATACTAAAAGAGAAAGCATACGACAATAGGCCACAATGTATCGGCGCAAAAGTTACAAAGTTCCCCCAAGATTTGAAAATAAAGAGGATCACATCCTCCCCTTATCATCCGAGCACAAACGGTCAAGCGGAGTCGACGAACAAAGTAATTATTCGAAGCCTTAAGAAAAGGTTGGAAGCGGCTAAAGAAAATTGGCCCGAGGAATTACCCGAAGTTTTATGGGCATTCCGAACTACGGCCAAGTCGGGCACATGGGAAACCCATTTTTTCCTCATGTACGGTGCAGAAGCTTTAGTCCCGGTGGAAGTTGGGGAACCAACCTTAACATACTTCCAGGTAGAAGAAGAATCGAATAATGAAGCAATGATTGTCAACTTAGAACTGCTCGATGAACGCAGGGAATTGGCATATGTAAGAATGGTAGCTCAAAATCAAAGAATGGAACGGTATTATAATCGAAGAGCTAACCTCCGTTATTTCAAAGTAGGTGACTTGGTCCTAAGGAAAGTAACTCACAATACCCGGAAGCGCAACGCGGGGAAGCTAGGTCCAATGTGGGAAGGCCTCTACCGGGTTTCAGCTATCACCAGAAAAGGTTCATACGAGTTGGAAAACCAAAATGGAGAGAAGTTGCCCAGCAACTGGAACGTGGCACACCTCAAAAGATATTATTGCCGATGAACATTATCCGATCAGAAAGTATGTGTTGCACTCTTTTTCCCTTCATTTAGTTTTTGTCCCAATTGGGTTTTTCTGGCAAGGTTTTTAATGAGGTAGCAACATAAAGCATACTACGAAGACAACAACAATAAGACCTTTAATAGCAAGGCACACAAGCAGAGATCCACTTGGGGATGGTTAGATAATCTTTTTCTCTATAGCAAATTCCCACCAAGAAGTTAAGTTTGCTATTGAGAAAAGGTTATCTGATACACGAGCACAAACCACTATAGGGTTGTTAGATAGTTCTTCGCTCGATAGCATAAATTAATGAGGGAAAATAAAGTGTGTCACCAAGTTAAGGATTATCTAGTAATGCATTAGTGGAATTTTCGAAGACACAAGACTTCCAGTGTTCCAATTCACATTCTTCACATTCGAACATTGGGGGGCTGGGGGGATGATATGAAGATACGGCAACAATGACTGCCACGTCGACCGGGAACAAAAAACCGAAAATATAATTACATCATCGGGACCGGGGACTACGCGAACAGCCCCGTAGAAACAAGTTGTACAAGTTAGCCACAAGTAATGGTGATTTCTTTTCAGCATAGCAAATGCTTCTATATTTTTTGAAAATAGAAGGAATAAAATGAAATCTTTTTGTTTTTATCTTATTTCTTGTCTGAGCGATAAATTAACTTTGTCATTTGAAAGTTAAACAAGTACTTCAAATGCTAGTGCTGTAATGAACAAGAGATGTCCTCTTCAAGAGCACTGTAAACATCAGAGGGCCCTCTATTATAAAAACCCTCACGGTAAAGGGTTGGTTCCGGAAGAATTTATGCCCGAAATAAAAAATGTCATCGGGAAAAAATACACCTGAAGCCGCACACGAAAAGGACGCAAAAAGTAAACTTGCGCAAATACTTATCAAAGCCCTCAGGGAAAGGGGCTGATGCCGAGCCAAAAATTATTTCGGGGAGAATACACCCAAAAGTTTCACATAATAAGACGCAAAAAAGTCTGCGCAAAGTTCTTAAAAAAATGCAAAGATTAAAGGCTTGCATAAATATTCTAACAATGAGAAGACTTAAACAATACTTGAGAAAAAGATGTTTTTATTTATAAAAACATGACAAAATGGCATAGATACGAGAACTAGAAAAAGAAAAGAAAAGCTAAACTGCATTGTCTCCGAAACAAGGAGGAAGAGAAGTGTCCGCGCCCCCGGAAAAAGTAGATGGATCCCCCGATGGCTCAATATTTTCACCAGTTTGGCCTTCAGCATCATCATCCTCTGATTCTTCTTCAGTTCCCGAAAACTCAGAACCGGAACCAGAAGGGCCAGGTGCATCAGACCTCGATGGGAGTCCACTTTTAGCAGCTAACTCAAGCTCGCAGGCCTTAGAAATTTCAGCATTAAAATCAATGACACCAGTTTTGTCCTCTTTCAAGGTTTTCCTCCTCATGTTGTACATGGCATAAGTTTTTTCAACAACTGGGGAAGTCGCTCGGTGCTGGAGTTCTTCTTTGATTTGGGTTAGCTCGGCAGAAAGGTTTTCCCGGGCGGACCTAGCAGATTTTAGGCTGACATCAAGGTCGCGGACAGTTAAACTAAAGAGCCTATTATACTCGATAGTTTTCATGTACTTCTCTTTCAGCTGGGCGTGTCTCGCTCCCACTGTAGCAAGCTCTTCAATTTTGGAGTTCAAGGCTGCCTCTAAGTTAATCACTCTTTCAGCGGAGGCAACCTCACGTTCAGTTGCAGCAAGAACGGCGTTATGGACTTCAACCTATTTGGCCCTGGCTTCGTCAAATCTAACCCTCAGAGGGCCAATCTCTTGGATAAGGGTTACTACTTCTTGTTCACTCTCCCGCAAATGAGCTTCCAATATGTCACGACCCAAATCTACATGACTGGCACCCGACACACTACCCGACCCGAGTGAACCATCCCATATGTCCAGACCAAGTATAATTGCGGAAGCTAATTGAAAATCTTATACATTTTCAAATTAAGTCTTAACATATTTTTCATTTCCAAAATCATACAGGAAACTTTTCATAAAAATGATATAATCAAATTAAATGATTATTCCTTTATGCATGACGTCCACAATCCTTTTTTTGGCAATCCAACACAACTATTTATGGAGCCTCTATACCAAAGAACAGAACCAACACTTGGATTAATTCCAACAAAAAAAAATAAGAATATACTTGATAGCTACCACGAAATAAAAGTGGTGCTTCATAATACCTCGGAAAGAGAGTCATCCTAGCTCTGACCGCATGCCACGTATCATCCCTCATCCTGAAATAGGTAAAGTAAGAGGGACCCTGTAGGGGGGCCCTAAGGGTTGAGTACACCATAACGGTACTCAATAAGTGTCATAGACTCTCTCTAACTTAAGTTCTTGAGACAAACTTTATAAAAAAACAAATAATGCATCAATATTTGATATAAAACAATAAGAAGTTTTATCAATTCATGATCCTTGTCACTTTAAATAAAAGACAAGTAAAAATATAAACCACAATATAAACTTTTAAAATATTTACATCAATCCAAGATTTTGGATAAAATCATACAAAATCATTCCATTTGTTTTAAGTTATTGAAATCACTTTTAGCTCCTTAGGCCTAAACATATGAAAATCATCCTTACCTTTCACTAGGAGTACTATTCCATCACCGACATAAGAAGGTCAAATAGGTTATTTACCTAGCGACAAGTATCATATACCCTACTTGCCCAGGTCGTCTCATCGTATTGCCATACGAATCGACTCAGCCATGCTAATAATAGCACAAAATAGTACTCTCTCGAGGGAGAGCACTATGTCGTAGTCTATACCACAAAGTGGCCATCTACGCCTATATCGGCATGTGTAGTTTCATGACAATGAACACAATATATCCGAAATTAATCTCGGTGAACACAAGTAACTCCCAAAACATTTGATACTTCAAAAATAGATTCATAGCATAGTAGCTTCAAATGGCTTATTTTTATCAACTCATAGCATTTATAGAAAATCTAAGTCATTTGAACAAAAGTTAAATAAATAACCTTTTACATGCTAAAGCCATTAGCAATTTAACATCAATCTTTAAAAGATACCACTTGTGTTATTCTGTTCTTCAATTTCCAAAAGAAAAACTTTCCACGAAAATTTATCTTTAGCACTCAAATATGTATACTCTTGTCAATACGTAAGTTTTGATAAAAACTCATAACATTTACCTTGAGTGTCATTCTGCCAAAAAGGTTTAAAATAAAATTTTATGAAACGGCATGACACTACATATGCAACATAATATTCTAGTACATGGAAACATCCATACTTGTTTGTCCCCACAAGCACGAAAGCACATTTGCAAACAACTTAAGCATTTACTTAAAACATGCTTTTAGAGAAAGTCCCTCATGAAGAGTAAGTTTTAATCAACTTACCTCGCTTTCGCTTTATTAATATTCACAAGCTTTCAATCCTCCTCCATCATTCCAATATTGATTAAAATGCTCAACATCACCAACAAGTCGATATCTACAATTAGATATCCTAATTACATCACAATATGACGTAAGATATTGATCAACATCCATATATGGCTCATAAGTTGGCTACAAGCCTCCAACAACTCAAATCGCCAAATAGTTTTACATGCTAGACCATTCAACTTCATTCTTATGTTTTAATACCCATTGAAAGTCATTAATGATACTACATCAATTGTCCATTGCCACCAAGTTACTATTCATCGTCTTCCATAATCAACACTTGCAAAATATACAATTCGGGTGATTACTTAGTTGATCACTTCCATCTTTTGCTAACAAATAATTCCATAGGTTCATTGTATTCATAAATTTCATCGCCAAGATTACCATTCATCTTCTCTCTTATTTTCTCAAAAGTACTATTTATTCCATGAACTAGAGTTTTATAATCCAATATTTTAACCATTAAAACTTGTAACAAATGCATCAAATACTTCTAACTACTCATAATATGAAATTACCTCTAGTGGATAATTTTGAAAAATCATAACTTTGGTGATTTTAGTGTTCTTGAGGATTTGATGATGAAATCTAGCATTTCGATGCAAGAATGATGTTAGAACTCATGTATATTGAGCAAGAATAAACCCAAAACATCATTAACAACTTACCTTAGTTGGTTGGACTTGATTTGAGCTCAAAATCGCCCCTTCACCTCAAGAACTGTGATGACCCAAAATGTCATCTTTAAAGTTAATAATTAATTTTGTGTTCTAAGATCTCTAAAAGCACTATTTATCACTACTTGACTTGCGTGTGCAGTCCGTAAAATTTTTCGGAAAGTCTTTATGTGAAAAAAATGGATTAAAATGTGAATTAGAGCTTTAAAACTCAATTGAGTTGACTTTAGTCAACATTTAGAGCAAACGGACTCGGATCAATATTTTGATAGTTCTGGTAGATCCGTATCGTGATTTGGGACTTGGGCGTATGCCCGTAATCTAATTCTGAGGTCCCTTGCCTGAGATATGAAATTTTGATGAAAAATTTAAAAGTTTAAGTTCAAATAGTGACCGGATGTCGAATTATGTGCAAACGACCCCAGAATAGAATTTTGATGATTCCAACAGCTCCATATGGTGATTTTGGACTAAGGAGCGTGAACGAAATTTTATTTGGAAGTCCGTAGTGAAATTAGGCTTGAAATGGCTAAAATAGGAATTTAAAGTTTGAAAGTTTGACCGTGGAGTTAAATTTTTTATATCGGGGTCGAAATCGAGTTCTGAAAATTTTCACAGCTCCATTATGTCATTTATGACTTGTGTGCAAAATTTGAGGTCAATCGGACTTGATTTGATAGGTTTCGACATCGAATGTAGAAGTTGAAAATTCTTAAGTTTTATTAAGCTTGAATTGGGGTGTGATTTGTGATTTTAGCGTTGTTTGATGTGATTTAAAGTTTCGACTAAGTTTGTATAATATTTTAAGACATGTTGATATATTTGGTTAAGGATCCGAGGGTCTCGGGTGAGTTTCGGATGGTTAACGAATCAAATTCAGACTTAGAAGAAATCTGGTAAAATTTCTGTCTTCTCGTGTAATCGCACCTGTGAGAAATTGGCCGCAGGTGCGATGTCACAGATGCGGCCCATATTGCGCATAAGCGCTTGCACAAAAGCGAGAGGAAGGGCGCAGGTGCGGGCAGGCCCGCAGGTGCGATGGAATTTTCTGCACCTGCGAAGGCGCATATACGGTCCAAAGCTTGTAGAAGCGAAGGCAGCTGGGCTGAGCAATTTCCGCAGATGCAGGACCGCAGGTGCGAGAATTTTGTCCGCAGGTGCGAAAGCACTGGGCAGTGTACAAAAACAGAGGGGTTCCGATATTTTTGTCATTTGGACATTTTCAACACGGTTTTGGGCAATTTTTCAGAGAGAATTCACGGGAAAACTTGAGGTAAGTCACATGTGATCATTGTTAGTCAATTATATTAGATTATCATTGAATATTTCGAATAGATTACATGTTTTTGAGGAGAAATTAGAGGATTTGGGCCTAGGGATTTCAAAATAATAATTTGAGATTTGGAGGTCAAGTTGATGTCCGATTTTTGTAAAAATTGTATGGTTGGACTCGTAGTTGAATGGGCGTTCATATTTCGTAACTTTCACCGGATTCCGAGATCGTTTTTGAGTTAATTTCGGATTTTTATTGAAAAATATAGTATTTTCTTATAGAATTAATTCTATAATTGTTGTTGACTATATCGAATTAATTATGACTAGATACAAGTCGACCGGAATCAGAAAATCGAGAAAAAGGCGCACTACCTGGTTAAATTGGAGCAAGTCGAGATAAGTGACTTGTCTAACCTTGTGTGGGGGAAATTTTCCCTCGGATTGGTATTAATTGTAATGTGATGAAAGTCGCATACACGAGGTGACGAGTGTGTACACGGACTAAATATGAAGGATTATCTTTTAAATTGTGAAGATCAATGTTGCATATTAATTAAATTATTAAATCTTGTTATATTCTCCATCATTGATTTGATTTGTATACTTTAAATTTGTTTGACCTTTTCCTGCTAATTGTTTTACCTGTTTAGTTGAAACTTAGTTTCTTTTATTCTGTGCATTATTTGAAATTTTTTTTCTTTAATTTATATATTATTAATATGAAGTATTTGACATTTTAAATTTGGTAATGAAGCAATGTATTAAAGATTTTGAAATATTATTTTGCTGAATTATTTATTCCTGAATATTTGTGTAAGATTTCCGTACTCACTGTGATGGAGGCATGAGCTCTTTATTGTGGAAAAATATTATTGATGACTTATTTTGGCATGAGCCGGGAGCTCTTTATTGTGAAAAAATATTGTTGTTGAATTATTTGGGCAAGTTAAATTATTTGAGCACTTGATGTGCAAATTGTGATATATTGTGATATTGATACGCATGCGGTGGCATAAGGTCTGGGTATTGTAACGCATGCGGTGAGATAATAGTGGCTTGATACGCGTGGCTAGTAGGGGAACTACTAGAAGTCATGCAGTGTGATAAGGATGGCTAAAGCGCGGGATGCTATTTCGGTAAAATTATTTTATTTAAAAAAAATTATGAAGGCTCCCGTGGTGAGATAAGGAAATAAGATATTGTGAATTTATTTATGATTTGGGACTACGAGGTGGTACCTCGTGAGTGCCCTTATTGATATTGATTTACGGCCACAGTTGCCTTTGATTATTTGTTGTGATTTTCTTAAAGTTGAAAGGAATTTTGTTTTGATTCCACAAAATATTATTTGCCATTATTTTGTGTAATTAAATAGTGACATGCTACTTGATTTATTTTCATAATAATTTTTATTATATTGTTAAATATTTTACCATGCCATTATTATTTTCCAGTAGGGCCTGACCTGACCTCGTCACTACTCTACCAAGGTTAGGCTTGGCACTTACTGAGTACCGTTGTGGTGTACTCATGCTACGCTTCTGCACATCTTTTTGTGTAGATTCAGGTACTTCTTACTAGCCCAGATATCAGTGAGTACCTGTGCATGGAGACTTCGAGGTATATCTGCCAGCGTCCGCAGACTCCGGAGTCCCCTTCTATTATTGTTATGTTGCTTCCTTAATTTTTTTTTGACTCTATTATATAGAGACATTGAGGATAAATTCTTAGAAACTTGTGACTTATTTCTACCGGGTTTTGGAAGTTGAAATTGTTTGAATTGTAGTTTATTTATTTCAGATTTAAATTTTTTATTTCGCATTGATAGGCTTACCTAGTCTTAGAGACTAGGTGCCATCACGACATCCTACGGAGGGAATTTGGGGTCGTGACAAGTTGGTATCAGAGCACTAAGTTCATAGGTGTTATGAGTCACAAGCTGGTTTAGTAGAGTCTTGCGGATCGGTACAGAGACGTCTGTACTTATCTTTGAGAGGCTATGGAACTGTTAGGAAATATTCACTTCTTTGATTCTTTATCGTGCGTATTTGTTGACTTCAAAATTTTAAACCATTGTCTTTCTATTTTAGACACTAGTGCCCCATGTTGGAGCCGCAAGAGGCCAGGGTAGGGGCAGAGGCCAAGCCAGAGGTCGAGGAAAACCACGTGGTGCAGCCAGAGCACCTGCATGAGTCGCCGCACCAGAGCCAACAGTAGCTCCAGTTGGAGAGCAGGCACATGAGACGCCTGTTACTACTCCTGCACTTCAGGAGACTCTTGCCCAGTTTTTGAGCACGTTTGGCACTCTAGGTCAGGCAGGGTTAATTCCACTTGATCCTGCCATATCTCAGGTCGGGGGATGAGCACAGACTCCCACCGCCCGTACTCCAGAGCCACGGGCCCAAGTTGACCATGCCCCAGAGGTTATACCAGTGCATCCAGTTGTCCCAGTTCGGCCTAAGATTAGGATAGCAGTTTCAGAGGGGAAGCAACTCAGGCTCGAGAGGTACAAGAAGTACCACCCTCTTACTTTCAGCGGCTTAACTTCAAAGGATGCTCAGGGTTTTCTGGAGGAATGTCATCGTATTCTTCGTACTATGGGTATTGTAGATTCCAGTAGGGTTTCCTTCATGGCATTCCAGTTTAGAGGAGCAGCCTACTAGAGGTGGTGGGCATATGATTTGGAAGTCCCGCTGAGGCATCTCCACTCACTTGGACTCAATTTTTAGATATGTTCTTAAGGGAGTATCTTCCTCAGAGTATTAGGGATGCATGGTGCACAGAGTTTGAGCAGTTACGCCAGGGTTATATGACCGTGTCAGAGTATGCAGTCTGATTCGGTGATTTGGCTAGGCATGCACCAGCCTTAGTTGCTACTGTTCGAGAGCGGGTTCGCAGATTTATTGAGGGTTTCCACCCTAGTATCAGCTACAATATGGCCCGAGTTATAGATGGACATCACATACCAACAAGTGGTGTCAATTGCTAGGAGATTGGAAGGTATGCGGACTCGGGAGAGGGAAGCTAAGAGACCCCGAGATTCTGGCACATATAATAATTCTCGTGCCCCAGTTGCAGCCCGTCATGGTAGAGGTTATGTGAGTCGTCCTATTCATTCAGCACTTCCAGCTTCCAGTGGTATTCCGGCTACTCCCAGACCTCAGGTTCCATATTATGCACCGCCAGTGTCTTCTGTACCTCCTGTACGGGGTGCTTTCAACGGGCAGTCTAGTCGATCAAGCCCGAGCCAGTCCCAGTAGCCACGTCCTCCGATGGCTTATTTTGAGTGTGGTGACACTTGTCATATCATGAGGGATTGCCCCAGACTTAGGAGGGGTGCACCTCCACGGATTTCTTAGGCCCCACCTATTCTACAGGGTCCTCAGGCTTTCAGGCCATGATTACTGCACCAGTTGCCACTCCACCTACACAGCCAGCTAGAGGTGGAGGTCGGACAGGTAGAGGTCACCCTAGAGGGGGAGGCCAGGCCAAATATTATGCCCTTCTTGCTAGGACGAAGGCTGTTGCATCCGATTTTGTTATCACAGGTATTATTCCGGTCTATCATAGAGATGCATCAGTCTTATTTGATCCATGCTCCACTTATTCTTATGTGTCATCTAATTTTGCCCCGTATTTGGGCGTATCATGTGATTCCTTGAGTTCTTCTATTTATGTATCTACACCCGTGGGTGAATCTATTATTGTGAATCGCGTGTATCGGTCGTGTTTAATTGTTATCAATGGTTTTGAGATCAAACCTTATTTATTATTGCTCAGTATGGTGGATTTCGATATTATTTTGGGCATGGACTAGTTGTCGCCCTATCACGCTATTCTTGATTGTTATGCCAAGACAGTGTCGTTGGCTATGCCAGGTCTACCGCGGCTAGAGTGGAGAGGTACCTCAGATCATGTTCCTAGTAGGGTTGTTTCATTTCTTAAAGCTCAACGAATGGTTGAGAAGGGGTGTGATGCGTATCTGGCCTATGTGAGAGATGTTAGTATTGATACTCCTACTATGGAGTCAGTTCCTGTAGTAATGGATTTTCCTGATGTATTTCCAGCAGATCTTCCGGGTATGCCACCTGACAGGGATATTGACTTTGGCATTGATTTATTATCGGGTACTCAGCCCATTTCTATTCCACCATATCGTATGACCCCAGCAGATTTGAAAGAATTAAAAGAACAGTTACAGGTGTTGCTTGATAAGGGTTTCATTCAGCCTAGTGTATCGCCTTGGGGTGATCCTGTCTTATTTGTAAAGAAGAAGGATGGTTCTATGCGGATGTGTATTGATTACCGCCAGCTGAACAAGGTTACAGTGAAGAACAGGTATCCATTGCCACGTATTGATGACCTATTTGATCAGCTTCAGGGTGCCAGAGTGTTTTCTAAAATTGACTTGCGTTCAGGCTAACATTAGTTGAAGATTCGGGAGCCAGATATCCCGAAGACTGCTTTTAGGACTCGGTATGGTCATTATGAGTTCCTTGTAATGTCATTTGGGCTAACCAACGCCCCAGCAGCATTTATGCACTTAATGAATAGTGTATTTCAGCCCTATCTTGATTCTTTCATCATTGTATTCATTGACGACATTCTGGTGTATTCCCGGAGTCGGGAAGATCATGAACAACACCTGAGGACTGTGCTTCAGACTTTGAGGCAAAGGAAGTTATATGCAAAATTTTCAAAGTGTGAATTCTGGCTTGATTCGGTGGGATTTTTGGGTCATATAGTTTCGTGCAAGGGAATCAAGGTAGATCCAAAGAAGATTGAAGTAGTGCAGAGTTGGTCCAGACCCGTCCTCAGTTACGGAAATCCAGAGTTTCCTTGGTTTGGCAGGGTATTATCGCCGATTTGTAAAGGGATTCTCTTCTATTGCTGCATCTATGACCAAATTGACCCAGAAGGGTGCTCCGTTCAGGTGGACCAAGGAATGTGAGGAGAGCTTCCAAAAGCTCAAGACAGCTTTGACTACAGCCCCAGTATTGGTATTACCTACAGGTACAGGGTCTTATACTGTGTATTGTGACGCATCGCATATTGGTCTCGGCGCAGTGTTGATGCAAGACGGTAGGATGATTGCCTACGCGTCCAGACAGTTAAAGGTGCATGAGAAGAATTATCTTGTACATGACCTTGAATAAGCAGATATTGTTCATGCCTTGAAGATTTGGCGGCATTACTTATACGGTGTCCATTGCGAGGTCTACACCGATCACCGGAGTCTACATCATCTGTTTAAATAGAAGGATCTTAATTTGCGGCAACGGAGATAGTTGGAGTTGCATAAGGATTATGATATCACCATTCTCTATCATCCTAGGAAGGCCAATGTAGTGGACGATGCCTTGAGTCGTAAGGCAGAGAGTTTGGGTAGCTTAGCATATTTACCGGTAGCAGAGGGGCCTTTAGCCTTGGATGTTCAGGCCTTAGCCAACTAGTTTGTCAGGTTGGATGTTTCCGAGCCGAGCCGAGTTTTGGCTTGTGTGGTTTCTCAGTCTTCTCTTTATGATCGTATCAGGGAGTGTTAGTGTGATGACCCTCATTTGCTTGTCCTTAAGGATACAGTCCAGCATGGTGATGCCAAGGAAGTCACTATTGGATATGACAGTGTACTACGGATGCAGGGCAAGCTATGTGTACCCAATGTAGATGGCTTGCGTGAGTTGATTCTCCAGGAGGCTCATAGCTCGTGGTACTCCATTCATCCGGGTGCTGCAAATATGTATCAGGACTTAAGACAACACTATTGGTGGAGGCGGATGAAGAAAGACATAGTGGAGTATGTAGCTCGATGTCTAAATTGTCAACATGTGAAATATGAGCATCAGTGACCGGGTGGATTGCTTCAGAAGTTAGAGATTCTAGAATGGAAATGGGAGAGGATCACTATGGATTTCGTTGTTGGGCTCCCACGGACTCAGAGGAAATTCGATGCATCTTGGGTGATTGTGGATAGATTGACCAAGTCAGCTCATTTCATTCCTTTGATGACTACCTACTCTTCCGAGCAGTTGGCTCGAATTTATATTCGCGAGATTGTTAGACTTCTCAGCGTACCAGTATCTATCATCTCTGACCGGGGTACGCAGTTTACATCATGGTTCTGGAGGGAAGTACAGCGTGAGCTGGGTACTCGAGTAGAGTTGAGTACAACATTTCACCCTCAGACGGACGGGCAGTCCGAACGCATTATTCAGATACCGGAGGATATGTTTCGTTCGTGTGTGATAGACATTGGGGGTGCTTGGGATCAGTTCTTACCACTTGTGGAGTTTTCTTACAACAATGGTTATCAGTCGAGCATTTAGATGGCTCTATATGAGGCCTTGTATGGTAGGTGGTGCCGGTCCCCGGTGGGTTGGTTTGAACCGGGCGAGGCTAGACTATTGGGTACAGACTTGGCTCAGGATGCCTTGGAAAAGGTTAAGTTGATTCAGGATCGACTTCGTACAGCCCAGTCTAGACAGAAGAGTTATGCAGATCGGAAGGTTCGTGATGTTGCATTCATGGTTGGTGAGCAGGTCCTGCTCCGTGTTTCGCCTATGAAGGGTGTGATGAGGTTCGGGAAGAAGGGCAAGTTGAGCCCTAGGTATATTGGGCCTTTTGAGATTCTTGAGAGAGTTGGAGAGGTGGCTTACAGACTTGCTCTACCACCTAGTCTCTCTGCAGTTCACCCGGTATTCTATGTTTCTATGCTTCGAAAATATCACGGCGATCCGTCTCATGTGTTAGACTTCAGTTCTGTTCAGTTGGACAAGGATCTATCTTATGTTGAGGAACAAGTGGCTATTTTAGATAGGCAGGTTCGAAAGCTGAGGTCAAAGAACATTTCTACCGTGAAGGTTCAGTGGAGGGGTCATCCGGTCGAGGAGGCGACTTGGGAGACCAAGCATGATATGCGCAGCTGTTATCCACACTTACTCACCAGCTCAGGTACTCTTTGTAACTCCGTTCGAGGACGAACGTTTGTTTTAGAGGTGGAGAATGTGATGACCCAAAATGTCATCTTTAAAGTTAATAATTAATTCTGTGTTCTAAGATCTCGAAAAGAACTATTTATCATTACTCAACTTGCGTGCGCAGTCCGTAAAATTTTTCGGAAAGTCTTTATATGAAAAAAAATGGATTAAAATGTGAATTAGAGCTTTAAAACTCAATTGAGTTGACTTTGATCAATATTTTGAGAAAACAGACTTGGATCAGTGTTTTGACAGTTCCGGTAGGTTTGTATCGTGATTTGGGACTTGGGCGAATGCCCGTAACATAACTTTAAAAATTTAAAGTTCAAATAGTGACCGAATGTCGAATTATGTGCAAAAGACCCCAGAATAAAATTTTGATGATTCCAACAGCTCTGTATGGTGATTTTGGACTTAGGAACGTGATCAAATTTTTATTTGGAAGTCCGCGGTAAAATTAGGCTTGAAATGGCTAAAATAGGAATTTAAAGTTTGAAAGTTTGACCGGGGAGTTGACTTTTTTATTTCAGGGTCGGAATCCAGTTCTGAAAATTTTCACAGCTCTATTATGTCATTTATGACTTGTGTGAAAAATTTGAGGTCAATCGGACTTGATTTGATAGGTTTCGACATCGAATGTAGAGGTTTGAAATTCTTAAGTTTTATTAAGCTTGAATTGGGGTGTGATTTATGATTTTAGCGTTGTTTGATGTGATTTAAAGTTTTGACTAAGTTTGTATAATTTTTAGGACATGTTGGTATATTTGGTTAAGGTCCCGAAGGTCTCGGGTGAGTTTCGGATAGTTAACGGATCAAATTCAGACTTAGAAGAAATCTGGAAATTTTTTTGTCTTCTGGTGTAACCGCACCTGCGAGAAATTAGCCGCAGGTGTGATGTCGCAGATGCGGCTCATGTTGCGCATAAGCGCTTGCGCAGAAGCGAGAGGAAGGGCGCAAGTGCGGGCAGGGCTGCAGGTGCGATGGAATTTTCCACACCTACGAAGGCGCAAATGCGGTCCAAAGCTCGCAGAAGCGAAGGCAGCTGGGCTGAGCAATTTTTGCAAATGCGGTATTTCACCGCAGATACGGAACCGCAGGTGCGAGAATTTTGTCCGCAGGTGCGAAAGCACTGGGCAGTGTACAAAAACAGAGGGGTTCCGATATTTTTGTCATTTGGACATTTTCAACATGGTTTTGGGCGATTTTTCAGAGAGAATTCACGGGGAAACTTGAGGTAAGTCACATGTAATCATTGTTAGTCAATTATATTGGATTATCATTGAATATTTCGAATAGATTACATGTTTTTGAGGAGAAATTAGAGGATTTGGGCCTAGGGATTTCAAAATAATAATTTGAGATTTGGAGGTCAAATTGATGTCCGATTTTTGTAAAAATTGTATGGTTGGACTCGTAGTTTAATGGGCGTTCATATTTCATAATTTTCACTAGATTCCGAGACGTGGGCCCCACGAGCCATTTTTGAGTTAATTTCGGATTTTTATTGAAAAATATAGTATTTTCTTATAGAATTAATTCTATAATTTTTGTTGACTGTATCAAATTAATTATGACTAGATACGAGTCGACCGGAATCAGAAAATCAAGAAAAAGGCGTACTACCTGGTTAAATTGGAGCAAGTCGAGATAAGTGACTTGTCTAACCTTGTGTGGGGAAAATTTTTCGTAGGATTGGTATTAATTGTAATATGATGAAAATCGTGTACACGAGGTAATGAGTGTGTACACGGACTAAATGTGAAGGATTATATTTTAAATTGTGAAGATCACTGTTGCATATTAATTAAATTATTAAATCTTGTTATATTCTCCATCATTGATTTGATTTGTATACTTTAAATTTGCTTGACCTTTTCCTGCTAATTGTTTTACCTGTTTAGTTGAAACTTGGTTTCTTTTATTCTGTGCATTATTTGAAATTGTTTTTCTTTAATTTAAATATTATTAATATGAAGTATTTGACATTTTAAATTTTGGTATTGAAGCAACGAATTAAAGATTTTAAAATATTATTTTGCTGAATTATTTATTCCTGAATATTTGTGTAAGATTTTTGTACTCACTGTTATGGAGCCGTGAGCTCTTTATTGTAGAAAAATACTATTGATAACTTATTTTGGCATGAGCCGGGAGCTATTTATTATAGAAAAATATTATTGTTGAATTATTTGGGCAAGTTAAATTATTTGAGCACTTGAGGTGCAAATTGTGATATATTGTGATATTGATATGCATGCGGTGAGATAAGGGTGGCTTGATACGCGTGGCTAGTAGGGGGAACTACTAAAAGTCATGCGGTGTGATAAGGATGGCTAAAATGCGGGATGCTATTTCGGAAAAAATATTTTCTTTAACATAAATTGTGAAGGCTCCCGCGGTGAGATAAGGAAATGAGATATTGTGAATTTATTTATGATTTGGGACTACGAGGCGGTACCTCGTGAGTGCCCTTGTTGATATTGATTTATGGCCATAGTTGCCTTTGATTATTTGCTGTGATTTTCTTAAAGTTGAAAGGAATTCTGTTTTGATTCCACGAGATATTATTTGCCATTATTTTGTGTAATTAAATGGTGACATGCTACTTGATTCATTTTCATTGTCATTTCATTATATTGTTAAACATTTTACCATGCCATTATTATTTTTCAGTAGGGCTTGACCTGACCTCGTCACTATTTTACCGAAATTAGGCTTGGCACTTACTGGGTACCGCTGTGGTTTACTCATACTACGCATTTGCACATCTTTTTGTGCAGATCCAGGTACTTCTTACCAGCCCAGATATCAGTGAGTACCTGTGCACGGAGACTTCGAGGTATATCAGCCAGCGTCCGCAGTCTCCGGAGTCCCCTTCTATTATTGTTATGTTGTTTCCTTATTTATTTATTTTTTGACTCTGTTATATAGAGACATTGATGATAAATTCTTAGAAGCTTGTGACTTATTTCTATCAGGTTTTGGGAGTTGAAATTGTTTGACTTGTAGTTTATTTATTTCAGATTTAAATTTTTTATTCTGCATTGATAGGCTTACCTAGTCTTAGAAACTAGGTGCCATCACGACATCCTACGGAGGGAATTTGGGGTCATGGCAAGAACCCTTACCCCCAAATACTCAAAATACTCTCCTCCCCCGACCTTGTATTTATAGGCCCAGATTTCTGGGTATCGGACGCGGCCTCGGATGCTTCTTATCCCCAGTTCACTCCTCTTCAAAGCTCGGATGCGGACCTGGATGTTATGGCGGCACTTCACTACCAGTCTTTCTTTCGGACGCGGCCCTGGATGCTTCGCATCCGCAAACTCCTCTGCTAGCCTTTGGTAATTCGTTCATAACTTCTTGTAGGAATGTCCAAATGACAAACGGTTTGAAGTGTTAGAAACTAGACTCGGTGATATTTCATTTAATAGGTTATCCATCACATAAATTCTTATATATATATATATATATATATATATATATATATATATATATATATATATATATATATATATATATATATATATATATATATATATATATATATATATGCTCGTCTAAAGTTTGGTCTAGTGCGTACTCATTTGGAACTTTAGTCTATCATGGAATTTCCAACTTGACTTGGACCTAGGGCTATCATTAGACCCCACATCACTTATAATATGCCCCGTACACTTATTATCATATCCAATTGATATCCATCATATTAATAGTCCTCGTCTGCACACAAAATAATATAATTAGACCATATCAGCTTTCTTAATAGCGCTTAAGTATTTCGAAATTTTCTGGGGTGCTATACAATACCACAGCCTCAGCGGCTTTGGCTTCCAATTTTGAAAGGCGAGCGACACGTAGCTCTTGGTCTGCCAAAAGTTGATCCCGCGCAGAGATAATCTCTTCTTTTTTACGTATCAACCTATGAAGGCCCCCGGAAGAAAGAAAATTGGCCTACAAAGTAATAAGGGTAAAATTCAGGAGATGTTCACATCCATAAATAGAATAAGTAATAAAGGAAGAAAGGAACGTACCGCTGCGGTGTTATGCATAGCATTGTTCAACAAACACTTTTCCGAGAGTGCTTGAATCTTTTCCGAGTCTTTCTCTGAAGCCAAAGGCTTCAGATAATTAGCAAGCTCCACCGGTCGGGATAGCAAGTTGCATCCGGTAGAGACCGAAAGAGTAATGTTCCTCCTCCTTTTTGGATCTTCTAAAGGGGCAGCATAATTTTGCCCCAAATTCCCATGAACCGGGGACTTTGGAAGAGGAACATCTTCTTCGTGGTCAAACGCGGCCGGCGGAGGTGGTGTAGTAATTGCTGGTGGAAGAATGGGTGAAGATTGAAGTGATGTAGCAGTTGTTGGTGTTGGTGAAGATGGAGATGAAGCTGATGGAGTTGAAAAGTGAGAAGCAGCTGCGTCAAGTGCAGTGCTGGTTGTTGGATGCTCGCAAACCAAAGACGGTAAGGGTCCAATACTCAGCTTCGCAGTACCGAACACAGCAATTGGGGCCCCAAAACGGGAGTCAACATTATCTACTAAATCAAATTCTCCCCAAAGTGCCGAGGCATTATCCTCGGTTAGTGTAAATCTCTCAACAGGTTGAGCATCTTGTTGAGATGATGAGGATCGTCATCTTCTATGTAGAGAAGCTCCCTCATAAATAGCTTCATCATCATCATCATTCATCACGGTGTCTATGACCGGTCCGGAAGGAGGGCCAGTCACCATCGCTACCGGAGATGACTCAAGGGCATCGATCCTCGCCCTTTTATTCTTTTCCCCGACTGCACAGGAATGTCTTCTCTTTGGTTGTTTATCTTCCAGCCGGGGACTCCAAAAAGAAGCATTTGCTCTCGAAGTAGGCCCGGAGCCACCTGCTCGAGTAAGCATCTCCTAAAGTAGCCTCGCCGCATTAGCAGTGTCAGCCAAGACATCCTCCTCGGGAACAGTAACAGAGCTTGTAGGTAGACCTAATTTCATAGACAGGTTAGAAGAGATTAATCAAGTTATTTACATGAAAAATTGAAACAAGATGAGTTTGAATTGCCATAATTCTTGGCCTTCCACCCGTATTTAGGGGCCAGTTCTTCCCACAAGCGAGTCTCGGGTCGTAACGTCCAAGATTTTTGTACCCACCATCCCAAACCTTCAATCACCGGTGGGACCCATCGAGTTGCTGAAACAAACGAAGGATGGAGGATCAATACGGCTATTAAAAAATATTTAGTAAAAGGAAATACTAAACAAAGAGCTTACGAGTGCGGTTCCAAGCGACCGGAAAGGATGAAGCCATTTTCGGAATGATATCGTCGGTGGTAATTGCAACAAACCGTTTCATCCACTCACGGTCATTATCATCATCCATGCTAGACAATAAAGCATGGTGGCCACGCTGGCAGAGGTTTATCATTCCCTCGCGGAAGATTTTGGGAGAATAAAGATTCATCGTGTGAGCTAAGGATAGCTCCTCTCCAGTTTCCTGGCACAAACACCGAAGGCAAGCAACCGTCCTCCACATAGAAGGACTTACTTGTGCCAAACACACCTGGTAACGGAGGCAAAACTTCGCAATCACAGAGTTAATCTCTCCGTTCAAAGAAAATCCACCCAAAGTAAAGGGATACGCATAAACGTGTGTAAAACCCTCCTTGGGAAAGGTGACTTGATCCGATAGATCGGGAGCGATAATTTCTAATTCATGGCAGCGACAGTCTTCCTTCACAGCAGGAATGCTCGAAGGACATATGGAAGAAGGATACCTGGTAACGGTCCATGTACAAGAATTAGCAGTATGGAATTTCTCTTCGAAGTCTTTTGTGGTAATAAGACTTCAAGGGATGATGGAGCCCACTGTTGGAGGAGCAAAGTCCTATGCTTTGCTTTTGCTTTTTGAGGAACCGGTACGTTTCGAAGAAGAAGACATTGTAGGAAAGAAAGGGTCTTTCGTTTGAAGAGAATTAGAAAACAGATGAAGAAACAATATGCAAGTTAGATGAAGGAAGTTCGAACAGTTATGAAATATAAGGGTAGGAGTTGATACGTATAAGTAAAAGTTTTGGCGGCTAAATTCATGGCCAGGATTACCTCGATAATAGGAAAAAGACTTGATGAATCATGGGAAGACGTATGTTCGGGGCATTAAATGCGGAGAGACATGCATCTAATCAACCGTCAGAAGCCTTTAGAGCGAATTATAGTAATTTTCGCAAAAAATATGTTTCTACCAACTTTTCGGTAACACAAAATTATGTCAACGGAAAGCAGGGGGACTATCTGTATTGGGTAAAATATGTTATAACATGTGGCCGTTCGAGAAAGAGATACGTGGATCCCAAGATAGGGAGATGACTGAAGACCGAGAAGAATAATGCTCATAAAGATGTGATAAATGCTCTTCTCCCAGTAGCATTCAATAGAGAATATTCATAGCACTAAGAGCAGTTATCCGTTACAAGGAATTTAGCTTTTATGTTCATCGTTACATCTTCATAAATACCCCTAATAATTAACATTAAAGAAGGACACGACCCTAGGACTTTCTTCATAGTTATTAGTGAGCTCAGTTGTTATTGTAAAGGGAGGAATTTTCTCGCAAACTTATACTATATTTTATATAAAGTTCAATCCAATCTTATCTTCTTATTTCTCAATTCTTTTGTTGTTGTACCCGGAAACCTTATTCCCGAAATTATTACTTCTGTTGTTCCGTCTATATCTTAAGGCTATGTATTGCGTAACTCTTCAATTATTTATTTATTTTAGGATCAAATTAATTCACTTATTTAGAAATCATGTATAAATTCAACTGTACCGTTTTACGGGTAAACAGACATAGCCTATTCTGGTCTTCTTATATTTTGCAAAAGTTACTATTTTACATCATTCAAATAAGGAAAAAATTTATACAAAAGATTTATATTGTAAATTTTTAAATATTTCAAATAGGAAAGGAGTTAATGTACAATATTTAGTTGATTTAAAACTCCTAAATGTTAGGAAGAAACTTAAACACAAGAAAATATATTTAAAAAAGAATAGAATAAGTAGTACTAAGTTGTAATCTCCTGTTTTGCAAAATAAAGTACTGGAAAGAAATAATTATATATATACACTAAGAAAACCTAAGAAATGTAAAACACTGTATTTCTCCAATCGAAGGAGAAAAATACTTTAAATTGAAGTGGCAAAATCATAGTTTACCTAGTTCTAACTCCTATGTATTAATTAGTTCAAATTCAACGAATAATTAAGAAATTAGTTTTGATATCCAAAATTATAAACAACCGTTTTACCTTTAACAAAATAAAATAAAACAAATACTTATAGTTATAGAGAAGCAATATTCTCAATTCATAATTACTGTAAAAAAAGGCTCATTAATTAAAAAGGTAAATAATTTATAGAAAGTAAATCTTGCTTGATTTAAGTGTCCTAATAATTTGGACTTCTTACGTGACAAATCAAATAAGGAAAATTCTAATTAACAAAGTTTTAGTTGATTTCAAAGCATTAAATATTAAATAATAAGTAAATAACTATTTTGTCCAAGAGATGGTACTTTTGAGAATCGAACCCAGACAGTGCATTAAAAGTCAAGTTGTGACCCCAAATTAATCAATATACATCTGCCTAAAGATACGTACATATATTTTTTCCGGAATCACCGGGGGCCAGTGATCCCCCACCCTAAGGATAGCTCCGCCTCTAGTAATCACAGCAGTACTACCACACTATTGGGTGTGGTGTGATGGTTGAAATACATTTGCCTTAACCAATAATCTCGGATTTACTTTCACCATTAATCAAGGTCTTTGATTCGAGCCCTTGGAATAAAAAACCTATCAGCAGGGAGCGCTTTATCTCTTTAGTGAGCATACTCATCGCAACTATGGATTAATTGAACTAGTAAATTTCAAATATAAGATAATTTGACAAAGAAAATGGAAGGAATCCCATTGAAATAGGGAAAGCGAGCCATCATACGATAACAATTATATACTCTTGCTCAATATAACTACCGAACAGTTGGGCATTTTACTTCAGTCAATCGCCTTAATTATAAAGGTTTTTTTGGGTAGAAATGACACCAGGCGGCGACTTTAAAGGATTGCTGGTGTTAGGTTAAAAATCTATATTTTTGCATGATTGCATTATGTCTCGATCTTGTTAACTTTGGTGTGAATATTTTAAAGAACATGTAAGTTTTGATGCAGAAAGAGTTTTATTGTTTCCTTCACATATCAAAGTTCGAAGAACAGTGTTTTTCTTCTTTTAGAAAATGCAAGTTCTCTTTTGTATTTTTGGTTATTAAATAATATTACGTGAGTTTTAAAATGTTGACACTAAAGATAATAATATTTAAAAAGAAATTTAAACGATATATTTACGAACCAAGAGTCTAATCCTTGAATATGGAAAAAATGCTAACCGATATATCGACTTTCATAACAATTAGTTCTTGCTTATTCTTTGTGGACATAGCATGTTCTAGTCTCATTATATTTTGCAAAAGTTACTATTTTACATAATTCAAATAAGGAAAAAATTTATACAAAGGATTTATATGGTAAATTTTTAAATATTTCAAATAGGAAAGGAGTTAATGTATACCATGGTACATATATAGTTGAAAACCATGGTACATATATATATATAGTTGGCACATAATTCTTAGTGTTATGTATAGAACTCAAATCTAGTTCAAGTTTCAAGCACTGATCGAGTAAAAACTTCTTACACAAACATGCCATTTAAAAGGAAATTGCAAGCTATTCCATATACTTAACATTAATTAGTAATCTAGAATAAATTGTAAGTAAAATATACTTTACAATACCTATAATTAATTACATTGAGAAGAAAAGGAAAGTTGTGACCAATTCCCACGGACTCTTCTTTAAAATAAAGCTCGTCCTTTTGTTATAGAATAACACATAAAAGAAAGCAGCAGGCTATACATTCTGCTAATTAAGATGTTCTCTTTGCGAAATCCGAAAGTGGAGAATGCTATGCATTCTATGGGTACATAGGATCAAGCGTAAAGCAGCGCTCAAATGGCAGAGTTTTAGGCGGCAAGAGACTTTACCAGAGATAGTTGATGAAAACGAGAATAGAATATCAGAATTGTCTGTACATATCATTTATCATATCTTATGCCACACTATCCTCGAACAGAAAGAGGCGGCTCGATCTTGTGTCCTGTCCAAGAGATGGTACTTTTATTGGACTACACGACCGAAGTTGGTACTCACTCAATCACCAAACAGCCGGAGCCGTAGTCATATGCCCCTAGAAAAGTTTGTCAATTTGGTTGATCAATCCCTAAAACCTCATGTTGAACAAAACTTACGTCTTGAACATCTCATCCTTATATATATTCATCATAATCCAAAATTGACTCCTCATATCGATCGATGGATTGATTTAGCGGTTAAACTTAACGTCAAGGTACTGCAACTGCATATTTCTGGTAATTACTATAGTTTACCTGATGCAATTTATACTGCTAAAGGGCTGATAGATCTAACACTAAGTAATTGCAAGTTTGAATTTGATACTATTTATCACCACACACAACATAATAAGATTCTTTAATCTTAAATATCTTTATTTAGATGAAGTCTATATCTCAGAAGAAATATTGCAAAGAGTTATAGGTAGATGCTTGTTCCTCAAGGTATTATATCTATTTTGTTGCCGGGGTATAAAAGAATTACATGTTTTTGGCCTAGTATATCTGGAGTATCTTTATGTTCAGTTCTGCGAAATCCAGCGAGTGAGAGTCCAGGCTCCAAATCTTCGAAGCTTTGAATGTGGAGAAAATTGGTAATGTGGATGCTTATAATAACTTACAAATACTCAAACTGAGAAGTACCAACATCACAGACCAACAACTTCAAGACCAGTTCGCAAAATGTTCAAACATTTCAGAATTGGAATTAATATTTTGTCATAGCCTGAAAAATATAGATATCGCGAGTGAAAAACTCAAGAAGTTGACCTTAGCACGGTGCAAGAATCTAGAACAAGTCAAGATTCAAGCTCCAAATTTAACGGAATTGTATTTTAGGGGTGACACAATGCCCTTTGTCATCTATGGATCCTTGTACACTCAATATTTACTTGCCGAGCATAATAAGAACAATCTTTGGAGTTGTGGATGCTACTTGGTTCACCAATCTTCATCACTTTGTTCAAAAGTTCAACTATTCTGAAGGCCGGATATTGGTAATAACTTGCAGGCGGGTAAGAGCTAGTTTTCCTTCTTCTTGACTTGTACATTACTTGTTGAATTTGGTTTAAGTTTGATGGATTAATATAAGCAGGCGGAAGCAATCCCAGAGTATCAAAATCACATGTAATCTAGACAACTAGCATACACGGGATTTTACGGGTTACCTCTTGAAGCGTGAACATATCTCTTCTACACGTGAGCCTTCAGTTCCATAACTTCTCAATGGAATCTCCACCACCCGCACAATCATGATCCTCGAACGTTCCACGGTCTTCTACTGTGTTACCCAAATAATATCTGAAAATAGCAATTTCGTGTGGGCGAAATTTCAAGAAAAAAGGGGCTGAAATTCGGCCACCATGTATTACCCCCTCTAGGTGAAAAACCTTATGTATTTATAGCACAGGTTTTAAGGATTAAAACCCTTTTCCAAAACCTGTTAGGTTTTCATTTCCACCAGAAAAAGGATTCCTTTATTTTCTATTATTTAGGAACAGCAGGGACCACATAATTTAATTAACAAGGATTCCAATTATGAAATTAATTTCTAATTTTCGAAATTAATATCCACCATAATTAATTATGAATTATTCCACTAAAAATTTGTAATTGCACTCCTTATTCAATTTTGAAATTCATTCATTAAATCTTATTTAACTCCACATGTTAAGATTCAGATACTAATCAATTAAATTAAATTACTGACGATTTAATTTATTGATTATTTTCTTTAGACTTTCGCTTAACTTATTTCATGTGTCGGATACAAAATCCACCGGTCGGGTTTACACATGAAAACTTATAAGCTTTCATAAAAGTGTATCATCAATTTCTAAACCGAGACATGGATTCCATCAACTAACTATTACTTCGCCAATGTACGTTATTATTATTATCCAATCTACCAGGCATATTGACCCACGAAAGAATCCCGTCTTTTAATAAATCAAAATAATAATAATATACACAGCTAATAATAATTATATCAAGATTAAGAGTATAAGTACGTTTAATGGCTAGAGAGTTTATTTTATTAAGTCGGTATAAAATACTTATTTCTACTTGGTCCGTTCAATACATACAAAATGTACTAGACAAGAAGTTGGAATTAAATCATTCCTATAATCAAAATAAATTATATTTAATCTTGTGCTACAATCATCCATGATGGTTTGTCCAATTCCATCATTAGATTATGAACTCAAACTTTATACTTATAAGAACCGATGATTTAATCTTCCGTGTATAAGCTAAACTCTATACACTAAATCATCTACTATATAAGCAAAGGACACAGACTAATATATGATCTATTTAAAACTTTATTAAAACTGAATAAATAATTATTTCATAATAAATACTATATCTAAATCAAACCCATGGTTAATAGTATATATCCCAACAATCTCCCACTTAGACTTTTAACCATGACAATTGTTAGAATATACTATATCCAAATGCATGGTTAATAGTATATGCCCCAACAATCTCCCACTTAGACTCATAATCATGCATCTATAACTTTCTCTGGCATTCTTTTACATGACTATTAAAAGTATTCATCAAATAAGGTTTTGTTAAAGAATCTTGCCAAGTTATTTCTGATGCAATCTTTGTCCAGTAGTTCTTTGTCGTCACTATCTTGTTTGGTATTAAACTCTTCAAGGATCCTGTTACCGAAACTATCCCAAGAGTGTACACCGAACTATGATTTTCCTTAGTATTCTCCCACTACGACGAAGTACTACTAATATTACCTTCATTACCTTACGGTATTGAAATATTAGCTACTTCTTACTATAGAGTTCACTGTTCAAACATCACTCCCACTCGATAAAGGCATATTATGTCTATTAACGTTCTCCTACTACTTAAATGCAATGGAGCGTCAATTCCGACGTGTGAGTTTTGATGTTCTTGAACATCTAGTTATTTCTTTGCCCAGTTCCTGTAAAAAATAGTTTACTTCTAGGAACATAGTTTATTAAACAGTCCTTATCTAGAAAAATGTAGTTATTTTAACAATTGCCTTATTTTCTTTAGGAAAATAAAATAAAACTCCATTCGTTTCTTGGATATTCAATAAACATGCACCTATCCATTCTTAGTTCCAAATTACATATTTGTTGTCCCTTTCAGCACATATGCAGGACAATTCTATATCTGAACATGCCACAAACTAAGCTTACATTCAATCCACAGTTCTATAGATGTCACAGGTACTAACTTAGAAGGAACTAAATTCATAATGTAATTTACAGTTTCTAGGAAATATTCCAAAAACGAATAAGGCAAATCTGAATAACACTTCATTAATCTATCTATGTCCAAAAAGACTTATTTCTTCTTTCTACCACACCACTCTATTATGGAGTTTACAGTGTAGACAATTGAGATGTAATTCCTTATTTTGATAAGTAACAAAAGAACTCTTTAGAGAGGTGCTCGCCACTACAATCAAATTGTTGTAACTTAATATATTTCCTTGGTGCTTCTCAGTTTTAAGTCTTAAAAACCTTGAATTACTTAAATCATTAAGACTTACGGTGCATCAAATAAATATATTAATATTTTGATTAATCATTTATGAACGTCACAAAATACTCAAAACTATCTTTTACGAGTATGTTCATTTAACCATACAAATCAGAAGGGATTCATTCTAGCTTATCACTAGCTTTATTTCCTTTTGAAGGGAAATATCCTTTAGTCAAATTTTCTTCCAAACAGGATCCACAAGTTGGTAGTGCCTCTACTTTCAATGAACATTAAGGTTCATCTTTGACCAACTTGAAATCCTATCCAGATTAATATGACTTAGACAAAAGTGCACAGATAAGTTTTACTCAATTTTGAAGAACATATTCTCTTATGAGCTAGACTAATATTATTCTGTTCAGGAGAGACATTAATATACAATAACAAGGTCATGCATTCATGTACCAGAAGAGATAAAATATTTATCAAGCTCAATAACTCAAGAGTTATTCAAAAAATAAGACAATTATCCATCTCTTATTTTGCCTAAAAATCGGAATTAAATTCCTTCTAATAAAAGGTACATATATTGCATCCTTTAAATTAATGTCTTATCACTAAAAGAAAATTTTAACAAGTAATACGATAAATTGCATAAAGTCATTGTGGAGTTGAGATAAAAATATTAAATAGATCATAATAAGTCAAAACACTAAATAATAAAATTCAGATTGCATTCAATATTTATATACATACATGCATCTCGAATAATAAATTTCGATGGGAAAAGAATCATTTATGCAAAGTATATTATATAATACAAGAATTATACAATCCAAAAATAAATAGAACCAACTCAGATGGAGAGTATACTATTATTTTCAGTCAATTGTATATAACCTTTTAATATGAAAATTTTAAACACTCCAATAAACAGACCCAACTCAGATGGAGAGTATACTGTTAATTTAAGTAAGTGAACATCATAATTAATAGCTCTAGTTCCATTGATCCAACATGTATACTCAGATGGAGAGTAAGTACACGATATCAATTACTAGTATTTCACTTAGTGAGCTTACAATAAATTTATCCGATATGGAGGAAGACCTAAAGTCAACGCGTAAATTTATTACTCACTTGAAATTAATAGTGGAAGACCATAGAAATATATTTTTATCACCATTTAGTTACAAAATTGATTCAACCCTTAAACTTAGATAGAGAGTTAATACATGTTATCAATAACTAGTAACTATACCCAGTGAGTTCATAATAAATTTATCCGATATGGAGAAAGACCTAATGTCAACGCGTAAATTTATTGTCTCACTATAAATAAAAATGGAGATCATAGGGGTTAATTTCTATCACCACTTTATCACAACCACGAACTTTTCTCTGAGGATTAAGTTCAAGAATTTAAAAATACTCAAAACCCCATTTAAAATAGTTTTAAAACGCTAAAATTAATGTTTTTCACTGCATAGCAGTGGGAATTGATTACTGGGCTATTTCTGATAAATCTACCAAATTTCAGATCAATCGAAAATCGTTAAAATCACAATCTCCAAAAATTGCGACCAAATTTGGAAAATTACCATGTTAAGCATTTTTTAAGAATCTAAAATACGGCCAACATTCTTATCATATACCAATTCATGTCAAATCAATATGTGTTATTATGTTCCAGATTAGACATAAATAAAATGATAGAAAGAATGACTTTTCGTATGTAAATCACATTTTAATCCGCCAAACCTCCAAAAAACTCATCTAAACGATCTCGAATCGTCAAAATATGATGCGATTCACTGCATAGCAATGATTTCTTTTTAACTGATCATTTTCGATGATCATACCGAATTTCAGGTCATTCGGAGATCGTGAAATTCACGATAGCCAAAAACTAGACCAAATTCGAATAAATTATTTTTGGCGTATTTAGGATTAAATCCATGTGATTTGCATTCTTGCTATATATCATATCCAGTTAAATCATCATGTTTCAGATTTAACACAAATATAGCCGATATATAAAGAATAATTTTTCATATTTATGACAAATTCAATTTAATAAACTGCTTGAAATCCCATCTAAACGACCTCAAAATGCCGAAAAACAACATGATTCACTGCATAGCAGTGAGTTTTTCCCACTAGATCATTTTCGATGCACCTACCAAGTTTCAGGTCAATCGGAGTTCGTCAAATTCATGACCACCAGCCTGTAACCAAACTCGGAGAATAACCGTTTTAAGTAGTTTCATGAATTAAAATAAATATGATATTGATTTCCATTCTCCTTATAATTATACTATGAGCTCAAGGCATATATTATGTTCTTCCTGTTTCTAGGATACATAATATCTCCTTTTGCAATAAATTATCCTTTTATTAAATACACAAGAACCTAAGATATTATATTTTCTCCCGTTCGGCGAAAATCCCAATATCTCTTCTCATGGGTGGAGTTGGTCTCACTAATACCTAAAGATAAGACTCTTTTTTCTAGTTAAGAACCTCCACACTAATGTAGATTTATCAAGGATAATTTTCACATGGTACATTAAGCAGATTTTAATGACTTAAATAAATAAATCATTTTGTGGATCTTACTTATTAATCATAATGCTCAATCCATGAATAGACATAATTTCACATGTACAAATTTATTAAGAATTTTTCATGAGTTCAAATAAACAAACCACTTTATTGGTAACTATTTATTACTCACAAAATTCTCAATTTATGAGTGAAGATACATGTAACTCATAAAATTATTTTATGGCAGATTATGGACCACAGCTTAAAAAGCATGCCAATAATATAAAACTCATACAAAATACCATCATATTTCACTTAATTACAACCTCCAACCAGAGAACAAAAATTTTCATTGAAAATCCAAGACTAGTAATCACGTAGGGCATGAAAACATAAACTATAATTTGAGAATATTTTTATGCACAAATATGCCAAACGCACCAATCATTAGTCATCCAGGATTTCACTTTCTTACAAAATAATTGTATCATCTCACAATATCAAGTATACCTTGTAAAACCTAGTCAATAAAATCCTACACATCTATTATTGAATTTAATACAACAACACGTTTATTTACTAATAGCCAATGTGTAAACCCATTATATCACCAGTATTTAATCATAAAAACCATGGGGAGTCACCCCCACACCATTAAATTAAAAACGAATTAAAATTATTAAGAAATAATTTCCAGAAAATGGAAAAACGTCCAAAACACAGTCCAAACGACCTCAAAACGCCGAAACACTTCATGATTCACTGCTAAAACAGTGAGTTTTTCTCACCATGTCGTTTCCGATGGACCCACCAAATTTTGACTCAATCGGAGTCCGTCAAGTTAGTTGACCTCCGAAAACACCGGCAATTCGGTCAAAATCGGGTTTTGCATTTTTCTAGGGTTTACCCAAAAAATTCATATACTCACAATCATATATCAATAAAAACAGATATATCATGATTACAAGAATAATCCAAAAAAATTTGCACAGTAATTCACAAATAGCAGTGTAGTTTTTCAGAAAATAACATATACATGTAATTCAAAAACGCACATAAACACGATATTCTTGTTTTATGAAAAAACCTAGTTATCTAATTAGATGTGAGTGGGCTCTGATACCAATTGATGGATTAATATAAGCAGCGAAAGCAATTCCAGTATCAAAATCACATGTAATCTAGACAACTAGCATATACGGGGTTTCACGGGTTACCTCTTGATGCGTGAACATATCTCTTCTACACGTGAGCCTTCAGTTCCATAACTTCTCAATGGAATCTCCACCACCCGCACAATCATGTCACGACCCAAACTAACCTCTGTCGTGATGGCGCCTATAGTGGAACTAGGCAAGCCGACTCATTTCCAATACAAATCGATATTTTTCATTTCAAAGATAATTTCAAGGTTATTTAACATAAACCTCCATTAAAAGAGTTCAAATCTAGAAAAACAGAAGTGCGGAAAAGAAAAGTCCGACATCGGGGTGTCACTAGACATGAGCATCTGCTACAATCTGTCTAACAATATCAAGGCTAACTCAGTCTGGAAAATAGCTAAATACCACTAGAGGAAGATAAGAGGGAGAAGAGCAGGGGCTGCGATCGCCAAACAGCTACCTTCCTATCTCCAAGAAAATCTACAACCAGAACACTCAATAACTGCTACTGTGTCTAGCTATACCTGAATCTGCACACAAGGTGCAGGGAGTAACGTGAGTACGCCAATTCAGTAAGTAACAACAATAAATAAAGACTGGGCAATAATGACGAGCAATAAATTATATAACGTTCATATCAGGAAAAATCTCAGTAAAATACCACATGCTCTTAAAAACCAGGATTTGAATCAAAAATCTCGTTTAAACCCAGTTCTAGTAAAAATTATTTTAAAGACATTTTTCCAACAGTTTTTCAAACGAAGGCTCAATGCAAAGGTCAGCAAAAATGATGAAATCATAAACAGCCCCTCGGGCAAAACATCACTCATATACAGCCCCTCGGGCAAAACATCACTCATATATAGCCCCTCGGGCAAACCTCACAGTCACTCGTGCCACTCGGGCATACCTCACAATCACTCTTGCTACTCGGGCATACCTCACAATCACTCTTGCCTCCCAATTACTCGGCACTCGGCACTCGCACTCAGTAGGTACATGCACTCACTGGGGGTGTGTACAGACTCCGGAGGGGCTTCTTCAACCCAAGCGCTATAATCTGCACGGACAACTCACGTGCGATAATAATAAAGTATGTTGCAGGCGGGCAGCCCCGATCCACACTCATCCTCACAAATCAGGCCCTCGGCCTCACTCAGTCATAAAGTATGCTGCAGGCGGGCAGCCTCGATCCACACTCATCCTCACAAATCAAGCCACTCGGGCATTTCAGTAAAACGGGGCATTCAGTCCAAAACATTTATATGCATCAAAATAGAATCATAAAACTGAGTTTGTCACGGCCCCAAATTCCCTCCGTAGGAGGTTGTGATGGCACCTAGTCTCTAAGACTAGGTAAGCCTATCAATGCGGAATAATCATAAATATCTAAAAATAAATAAACTATAATTTAAATGATTACAACTCTCAAAACCCGGTAGAAATAAATCACAAGCTTCTAATAATTTATTCTCAATGTCTCTATAAGTCAAGGTCTAAATAAAATATAAGGAAGCAACATAAAATAATAGAAGGAAACTCCGGAGTCCGCGGACGCTGGCAGATATACCTCGAAGTCTCCGTGCGCAGGTAACTCACTGACATCTAGGCTGGTAAAATGTACCTGAATCTGCACAAAAAGATGTGCAGAAGTGTAGTATGAGTACACCACAGCGGTACCCAGTAAGTGCCAAGCCTAACCTTGGTAGAGTAGTGTCGAGGTCAGGTGAGGCCCTACTGGAATATAATAATGGCATGGTAAAATATTTATCAATATAGTAAAATAAAATGATATTGGAAATGAATCAAATAGTATGTCACATTTAATGACACCAAATAATTTCAAATAATATCTCGTGGAATCAAAAAAGAATTTCCTTCAACTTTATAAAAATCACAACAATTAATCGAAAGCAACTATGACCATAAATCAATATCAACAAGGGCACTACCGAAGTACCGCCTCGTAGTCCCAAATTATAAATAATTTCATAATATCTCGTTTTCTTATACCACCGCGGGAGCCTTCATAATTTATTTAAAGAAAGTATTTTTTTTTCCGAAATAGCATTCCGCGTTTTAGCCACTCTTATCACACCGCATGACTTCTAGTAGTCACTCCTACTAGCCACGCGTATCAAGCCACTCTTATCTCACCGCATGCGTTTTAACACCTAGAATTTATACCACCATATGCGTATCAATATCACAATATATCACACTTTGCACCTCAAGTGCCCAATATTTCAATTTTCCACAAAAAAATCAACAACAATACTTTTCAATAATAAAGAGCTCACGGCTCATGCCAGAATAATCCCAAAAAAAAATCTTACGAAAATATTCAAGAATAAATAATTCAGGAAAATAATATTTCAAATTTTTTAATGCATTGCTTCAATATCAAATTTAAAAATATCAAATATTTCATATTAATAATATTTAATTTAAAAAAAATCAATCTTCAAATAATGCACAGTATAAAAGAAACCAAGTTTCAATTAAACAGGTAAAACAATTAGCAGAAAAAAGGTAAACAAATCTAAAATATATATCACAGATCAATGATGAAGAATATAACAAGATAAAATAATTTAATAACTGCGCAACAGTGATCTACACAATTTAAAAATATAATCTTTCACATTTAGCCCGTGTACACACTCGTCACCTCATGTACACGACTTTCAACACATTTCAATAATCAGATTAATATCAATTCTAGGGGAAATTTCCCCCAAACAAGGTTAGACAAGTCACTTACCTCGACTTGCTCCAATTTAATCAAGTATTATGCTTTTTCCTCGATTTTTCCGACTCCGATCGACTCATATCTAGTCATAATTAATTCGATACAGTCAACAAAAATTATAGTAATCAATTTCATAAGAAAATATTATATTTTTCAATAAAATCCGAAATTAACTCAAAATTTGCCCGTGGGGCCCACATCTCGAAATCCGGCGAAAGTTACGAAATATGAACGCCTATTCAACCACGAGTCTAACCATACCCAAATGACTAAATTCCGATAACGATTCGACCCTCAAATCCTCAAATCTATCCAAGAGTGTTTTCAAATTTTTCCCAACTTAAATCACCAATTAAATGTTAAAAATAGAGATGGATTCGGGTAATCTAACCAAGATTGAGTTAAGAACACTTACCCTAATATTTTTCCTTAAAGATATATCAAAAATCGCCCCTGCTCAAGCTCCAAGTTGTTAAAAATTGCGAATGGGACGAAACCTCCCTGTTTTTATAACTTACGGATCTGTCCAAGCTGACCTCGATCGTGGAGTCCGATCCTGGACCTCGATCATGAGAGTCTGTTCCTGGACCTCGATCATGGGAGTCCGATCATGGGGAGTCCGATCATGGCCCTCGACCCTGGGGCTCGATCACAGCCGTCGATCCTGTCTATCGATCATGGCTTCGATCCTTATGGCCTTCCATCACTGGCCTTGGTCATAACCCTAGATCCTGGGCCTTCGATCAGTGGCCTTCGATCATGGATCTCGAGCCTGCCTTCGATCCTCGGCTCGATTTCTGGGGGCTCGATTGCACAGCATAAGAGAATTTGCAGCAGCTGTTTAAGTCCCATTTTTGATCCGTTAACCATCCGAAACTCACTCAAGGCCCTCGGGACCTCAACCCAATACACCAACAAGTCCTAAAACATCATACGAACTTATTTGAAACCTCAAATCACATCAAACAATGCTAAAATCACGAATCACACATAGATTCAAGCCTAATGAACTTTGAAACTTTTAATTTCTACAAACAACACTGGAACCTATCAAATCAAGTCCGATTGACCTCAAATTTTGCACGCAAGTCATAAATGACATAACGGAGCTATGAAAATTTTCAGAATCGAATTTCGACCCCGATATCAGAAAGTCAACCCCTCGGTCAAACTTCCCAAAAATTCAACTTTCGGCATTTCAAGCCTAATTCCACTACGGACTTCCAAATAAAATTTTGATCACGCTCCTAAGTCCAAAATTACCATACGGAGCTGTTGGAATCATCAAAATTCTATTACGGGGTCATTTGCACATAATTCGATATCTGGTCACTATTTGAACTTAAACTTTAAATTTTTCGTCAAAATTTCATATCTCGGGCTTGGGACTTCGGAATTTGATTCCGGGCATATGCCCAAGTTCTAAATCACTATACGGACCTACCGGAACTGTCAAAATACTGATCCGAGTCCGTTCGCTCAAAATGTTGACCAAAGTAAACTCAGTTGAGTTTTAAAGCTCTAATTCACATTTTAATGCATTTTTCACATAAAGACTTTCCGAAAAATTATACGGACTGCGCACGCAAGTCGAAGAATGATAAATAGTTCTTTTCGAGGTCTTAGAAAACAGAATTAATTATTAAATTTAAAGATGACATTTTGGGTCATCACATTCTCCACCTCTAAAACAAACGTTCGTCCTCGAGAATAAGTGTGGATAACAGCTGTGTATATCATGCTCGGCCTCCCAAGTCGCCTCCTCGACCGGATGAACCCTCTACTGAACCTTCACGGAAGCAATGTTCTCTGACCTCAGCTTTCGAACCTGCCTATCTAAAATAGCCATTGGTTCCTCAACATAAGATAGATCCTTGTCCAACTGAACCGAACTGAAGTCTAACATATGAGGCGGATCGCCGTGATATTTCCGAAGCATAGAAACATGGAATACCGGATGAACCGCAGAAAGACTAGGTGGTAGTGCAAGTCTGTAAGCCACCTCTCCAACTCTCTCAAGAATCTCAAAAGGCCCAATATACCTAGGGCTCAACTTGCCCTTCTTCTCGAACCTCATCACACCCTTCATAGGCGAAACCCGGAGCAATACCCGCTCACCAACCATGAATGCAACATTGCGAACCTTCCGATCCGCATAACTCTTTTGTCTAGATTGGGCTGTACGAAGTCGATCCTGAATCATCTTAACCTTTTCCAGGGCATCCTGAACCAAGTCTGTACCCAATAGTCTAGCCTCGCCCGGTTCGAACCAACCCACTAGAGACCGGCACCGCCTACCATACAAGGCCTCATACGGAGCCATCTGAATGCTTGACTCGTAACTATTGTTGTAAGCAAACTCTGCAAGTGGTAAGAACTGATCCCAAGCACCCCCAAAATCTATCACACACGCACGAAGCATATCCTCCAGTATCTGAATAGTGCGTTCGGACTGCCCGTCCGTCTGAGGGTGAAATGTTGTACTTAACTCTACTCGAATACCCAACTCACGCTGTACTGCCCTCCAAAACTGTGAGGTAAACTCTGTACCCTGGTCAGAGATGATAGATACTGGTACACCATGAAATCTAACAATCTCGCGAATATATACCTGAGCCAGCTGCTCTGAAGAGTAAGTAGTAATCACATGAATGAAATAAGCTGATTTGGTCAGCCTATCCACAATCACCCAAACTGCATCAAACTTCCGCTTAGTCCGTGGGAGCCCAACAACAAAATCCATAGTGATTCGCTCCCATTTCCATTCTGGAATCTCTAACTTCTGAAGTAATCCATCCGGTCACTGATGCTCATATTTTACTTGTTGACAATTTAGACACCGAGATACATACCCCACTATGTCTTTCTTCATCCGCCTCCACCAATAGTGTTGTCTCAAATCCTGATACATCTTTGCAGCACCCGGATGAATGGAGTACCACGAACTGTGAGCCTCCTGGAGAATCAACTCACGCAATCCATCCACATTAGGCACACATAGCCTGCCCTGCATCTGTAATACATCGTCATCTCTAATAGTGACTTCCTTGGCATCACCGTGCTGAACTGTATCCTTAAGGACAAGCAGATAGGGGTCATCATACTGGCGTTCCCTGATACGATCATAAAGAGAAGACTGAGAAACCACGCAAGCCAAAACTCGACTCGGCTCGGAAATATCCAATCTAATAAACTGGTTGGCCAAGGCCTGAACATCTAAGGCCAAAGGCCTCTCTGCTACTGGTAAATATGCTAAGCTACCCAAACTTTCCGCCTTACGACTCAAGGCATCGGCCACCACATTGGCCTTCCCAGGATGATAGAGAGTGGTGATATCATAATCCTTAAGCAACTCCAACTACCTCCGATGCCGCAAGTTAAGATCCTTCTGTTTAAACAGATGTTGTAGACTCCGGTGATCGGTGTAGATCTCACAATGGATACCGTACAAATAATGCCGCCAAATTTTTAAAGCATGAACAATAGCTGCTAACTCCAGGTCATGTATAGGATAATTCTTCTCGTGCACCTTTAACTGTCTGGACGCGTAGGCAATCACCCTACCGTCTTGCATCAAAACTGCGCCGAGACCAATACGCGACGCATCACAATACACAGTATAAGATCCTATACCTGTAGGTAATACCAATACTGGGGCTGTAGTCAAAGCTGTCTTGAGCTTTTGGAAGCTCTCCTCACATTCCTCGGTCCACCTGAACGGAGCACCCTTCTGGGTCAATTTGGTCATAGATGCAGCAATAGAAGAGAAACCCTTTACAAATCGGCGATAATACCCAGCCAAACCAAGGAAACTCTGAATTTCCGTAACTGAGGACGGTCTGGACCAACTCTGCACTACTTCAATCTTCTTTGGATCTACCTTGATCCCCTCGCACGAAACTATATGACCCAAAAATCCCACCGAATCAAGCTAGAATTCACACTTTGAAAATTTTGCATATAACTTCCTTTCTCTCAAAATCTAAAGCGCAGTCCTCAGGTGTTGTTCATGATCTTTCCGACTTCGGGAATACACTAGAATGTCGTCAATAAATACAATGACGAAGGAATAAAGATAAGGTTGAAATACACTATTCATTAAGTGCATAAATGTTGTTGGGGCATTGGTCAGCCCAAAAGACATCACAAGGAACTCGTAATGACCGTACCGAGTCCTGAAAGCAGTCTTTGGAATATCTGGCTCCCGAATCTTCAGCTGATGATAGCCTGAATGCAAATCAATTTTTTAGAATATCCTGGAACCCTGAAGCTGATCAAATAAGTCATCAATACGTGGCAATGGATACCTGTTCTTCACTGTAACCTTGTTCAACTGGCGATAATCAATACACATCCGCATAGAACCATCCTTCTTCTTTACAAATAAGACAGGAGCACCCCACGGCGATATACTAGGCCGAATGAAACCCTTATCAAGCAATTCCTATAACTGTTCTTTTAATTCTTTCAACTCTGTTGGGGCAATACGGTATGGTGGAATAGAAATGGGCTGAGTACCCGGTAATAAATCAATACCAAAATCGATATCCCTGTCGGGTGGCATACACAGAAGATCTACTGGAAATACATCAGGAAAATCCCTTACTGCAGGAACTGACTCTAGAGTAGGAGTATCAATACTAACATCTCTCACATAGGCCAGATACGCATCACACCCCTTCTCAACCATTCGTTGAGCTTTAAGAAATGAAACAACCCTGCTAGGAAGATGATCTGAGGTACCTCTCCATTCTAGCTGCGGTAGACGCGGCATAGCCAATGTCACCATCTTGGCGTAACAATCAAGAATAGCGTGATATGGCGACAACCAGTCCATGCCCAAAATAATATCGAAATCCACCATACTGAGCAATAATAAATCAGCTCTGGTCTCAAAACCACTGATAACAATTAAACACGACCGATACACACGGTCCACAATAATGGATTCACCCACGGGTGTAGATACATAAACAGAAGAACTCAAGTAATCACGTGATACGCCCAAATACGGGGCAAAATAAGATGACACATAAGAATAAGTGGAGCCTGGATCAAATAAAACCGATGCATCTCTATGACAGACCGGAATAATACCTATGATAATAGAATCGGATGCAACGGCATCTGTCATAGCAGGAAGGGCCTAATATCTGGCCTGGCCTCCCCCTCTAGGGCGACCTCTACCTGTCCGACCTCCACATCTAGCTGGTTGTGCAGGTGGAGTGGCAACTGGTGCAGTAATCATGGCCTGAAAAGCCTGAGGACCCTGTGGAATAGGTGGGACCTGAGAAATTTGTGGAGGTGCACCCCTCCTAAATATGGGGCAACCTCTCATAATATGACGAGTGTCACCACACTCAAAACAAGCCCTCGGAGAACGTGGTTGTTGAGACTGGCTCGGGCCTGATCGACTAGACTGTCTGCTGAAAGCACCCCGTACAGGAGGTACAGAAGACACTGGTGGTGCATAATATGTTACATGTGGTCTGGGAGTAGTCGGAATACCACTGGAAGCTGGAAGTGCTGAATTAATAGGATGGCTCACATAACCTCTACCATGACGGGCTGCAACTGGGGCACGAGAATTATTATATGTTCCAGAACCTCGGGGTCTCTTAGATTCCCTCTCTTCCCTCTCCCGAGTCCGTATACCTTCCAATCTTATAGGAATTGACACCACATGTTGGTATATGATGTCCATCTCTAGCTCTCGGGCCATACTGTATCTGATACTAGGGTGAAGACCCTCAATAAATCTGCGAACCCGCTCTCGAACAGTAGCAACTAAGGCTGGTGCATGCCTAGCCAAATCACTGAATCGGACCGCATACTCTAACACAATCATAGAACCCTGGCGCAACTGCTCAAACTCTGCGCGCCATGCATCCCTAAGACTCTGAGGAACATACTCTGAGGAACATACTCCCTTAAGAACATATCCGAAAATTGAGTCCAAGTGAGTGAAGATTCCTCAGCGGGACTATCCAACTCATATGCCCGCCACCACTGGTAGGCTGCTCCTCTAAACTGGAATGCAGTGAAAGAAACCCCACTGGAATCCACAATACCCATAGTACGAAGGATACGGTGACATTCCTCCAGAAAACCCTAAGCATCCTCTGAAGCTAAACCGCTGAAAGTGGGAGGGTGGTACTTCTTATACCTCTCGAGCCTGAGCTGCTCCCCCTCTGAAACTGCTGTCCTAATATCAGGCCGAACTGGGACAACTGGTTGCACTGGTATAATCTCTAGGGCATGGTCAACTTGGGCACGTGGCTCTAGAGTACGGGCAGCGGGAGTCTGCGCTCCTCCCCCAGCCTGAGATGTGGCAGGAGCAAGTGAAATTAATCCTGCCTGAGCTAAAGTGCCAAACATGCTCAAAAATTGGGCAAGAGTCTCTTAAAGTGCAGGAGTAGTAACAGGCATCTCAGGTGCCTGCTCTCCAACTAGAGTTACTGGTGGCTCTGGTGCAACAGTTCGTGCAGGTGCTCTGGCCGCACCACGTGATCTTCCTCGGCCTCTGGCTCGGCCTTTGTCCCGACCCCGACCTCTTGCGGCTCCAACATGGGGCACGAGTGTTTGATCATCAGATCCAGTCGTGCATGTCCTCACCATCTGTGAGAGAATAGAAAGACAATTGTTTAAAATTTTGAAGTCAACAAATACGCACGATAAGGAATCAAAGAAGTGAATATTTCCTAACAGTTCCATAGCCTCTCGAAGATAAGTACAGACGTCTCCGTACCGATCCGCAAGACTCTACTAAACCTGCTTGTGACTCATGACACCTATGAACCTAGAGCTTTGATACCAACTTTTTACGACCCTAAATTCCCTCCGTAGGAGGTCGTGATGTCACCTAGTCTTTAAGACTAGGTAAGCCTATCAATGCGGAATAATCATAAATATCTAAAAATAAATAAACTACAATTCAAATGATTACAACTCCCAAAACTCGATAGAAATAAATCACAAGCTTCTAAGAATTTATTCTCAATGTCTCTATAAGTCAAGGTCTAAATAAAATATAAGGAAGCAACATAAAATGATAGAAGGGGACTCCGGAGTCTGCGGACGCTAGCAGATATACCTCGAAGTCTCCGTGCGCAGGTAACTCACTGACGTCTAGGCTGGTAAAACGTACCTGGATCTGCACAAAATGATGTGCAGAAGTGTAGTATGAGTACACCATAGCGGTACCCAGTAAGTGCCAAGCCTAATCTCGGTAGAGTAGTGACGAGGTCAGGTGAGGCCCTACTGGAATATAATAATAGCATGGTAAAATGTTTATCAATATAGTAAAATAAAATAATATTGGAAATGAATCAAATAGTATGTCACATTTAATGATACCAAATAATTTCAAATAATATCTCGTGGAATCAAAACAGAATTTCCTTCAACTTTATGAAAATCACAATAATTAATCGAAAGCAACTATGACCATAAATCAATATCAACAAGGGCACTACCGAGGTACCCCCTCGTAGTCCCAAAATATAAATAATTTCACAATATCTCATTTCCTTATACTACCGCGGGTGCCTTCACAATTTATTTAAAGAAAGCATTTTTTTTTTCGAAATAGCATCCCGCGTTTTAGCCACCCTTATCACACCGCATGAATTCTAGTAGTCACCCTTACTAGCCACGCGTATCAAGCCACCCTTATCTCACCGCATGCGTTTCAACACCTAGACTTTATACCACCGCATGCGTATCAATATCACAATATATTACAATTTGCACCTAAAGTGCCCAATATTTCAATTTTCCACAAAAAAAATCAACAACAATATTTTTCAATAATAAAGAGCTCACAGCTCATGCCAGAATAATCCAAAAAAGAAAATCTTACGAAAATATTCAAGAATAAATAATTCAGGAAAATAATATTTCAAATTTTTAATACGTTGCTTCAATATCAAATTTAAAAATGTCAAATATTTCATATTAATAATATATAATTTAAAGAAAATCAACCTTCAAATAATGCACAATATAAAAGAAACCAAATTTTAATTAAACAGGTAAAACAATTAGCAGGAAAAAGGTAAACAAATCTAAAATATATATCACAAATCAATGATCAAGAATATAACAAGATAAAATAATTTAATAACTGCGCAATAATGATCTACACAATTTAAAAATATAATCTTTCACATTTAGCCCGTGTACACACTCGTCACCTCGTGTACACGACTTTCAACACATTTCAATAATCACATTAATATCAATTCTATGGGAAATTTCCCCCACACAAGGTTAGACAAGTCACTTACCTCGACTTGCTCCAATTTAATCAAGTATTATGCTTTTTCCTCGATTTTTCCGACTCCGATCGACTGGTATCTAGTCATAATTAATTCGATACAGTCAACAAAAATTATAGTAATCAATTTCATAAGAAAATATTATATTTTTCAATAAAATTCGAAATTAACTCAAAATTTGCCCGTAGGGCCCACATCTCGGAATCTAGCGAAAGTTACGAAATATGAACGCCTATTCAACCACGAGTCTAATCATACCAAAATGACTAAATTCTGATAACGATTCAACCCTCAAATCCTCAAATCTATCCAAGAGGGTTTTCAAATTTTTTCCAACTTAAATCACCAATTAAATGTTAAAAAACAGTGATGGATTCGGGTAATCTAACCAAAATTGAGTTAAGAACACTTACCCCAATATTTTTCCTTGAAGATATATCAAAAATCGCCCCTGCTCAAGCTCCAAGTTGTTAAAAATGGCGAATGGGACGAAACCCCCCTGTTTTTATAACTTACGGATCTGTCCAAGCTGACCTCGATCGTGGAGTCCGATCTTGGACCTCGATCATAAGAGTCTGATCCTGGACCTCGATCATGGGAGTCCGATCATGGCCCTCCACCCTGGGGCTCGATCATAGCCGTCGATCCTGGCTATCGATCCTGGCTTCGATCCTTATGGCCTTCCATCACTGGCCTTGGTCATAACCCTCGATCTTGGGCCTTCGATCAGTGGCCTTCGATCATGGATCTCGAGCTTGCCTTCGATCCTCGGCTCGATTTTTGGAGGCTCGATTGCACAGCAGAAGAGAATTTGCAGCAGCTTTTGCAGCGGCTGTTTAAGTCCCATTTTTGATCTGTTAACCATCCGAAACTCACCCGAGGCCCTCGGGACCTCAACCCAATACACCAACAAGTCCTAAAACATCATACGAATTTATTTGAAACCTCAAATCATATCAAACAACGCTAAAATCACGAATCACACATAGATTCAAGCCTAATGAACTTTGAAAGTTTCAATTTCTACAAACAACACTGGAACCTATTAAATCAAGTCCGATTAACCTCAAATTTTGCACGCAAGTCATAAATGACATAACGGAGCTATGAAAATTTTCAGAATCGGATTTCGACCCCGATATCAGAAAGTCAACCCCTCGGTCAAACTTCCCAAAAATTCAACTTTCGGCATTTCAAGCCTAATTCCACTACGGACTTTCAAATAAAATTTTGATCACGCTCCTAAGTCCAAAATCACCATACGGAGCTGTTGGAATCATCAAAATTCTATTCCGGGGTCATTTGCATATAATTCGACATCCGGTCAATATTTGAACTTAAACTTTAAATTTTTCGTCAAAATTCCATATCTCGGGCTAGAGACTTCGGAATTTGATTCCGGGCATACGCCCAAGTTCTAAATCACGATACGGACCTACCGGAACTGTCAAAACACTGATCTGAGTCCGTTCGCTCAAAATATTGACCAAAGTCAACTTAGTTGAGTTTTAAAGCTCTAATTCACATTTTAATTCATTTTTCACATAAAAACTTTCCGAAAAATTATATGGACTGCGCACGCAAGTCGAGGAATGATAAATAGTATTTTTTGAGGTCTTAGAATACAGAATTAATTATTAAATTTAAAGATAACATTTTGGGTCATCACAGAGTTATGCGGTAAACAAGTATAGACATGACTGAGTATAGAATTGTCAATCAAAAAACGTGAGAGGATGGTAAGAAACAGCCCCTAAGGGTCCAAACAGCATTGGCGCAAGGTCCAAACATGGCATTCAGCCCAATTTACAGAAAATCTTTCTAAAACATATAAGTATCAATGGTTTCAACAAAGTATGCAACTTTACAGTTGCTACGGGACGGACCAAGTCACAAATTCCCAATAGTGCACGCTCACACGCCCGTCACCTAGCATGTGCGTCACTTCAAAATAATAGAATGATACGAAATTCGGGGCTTCATACCCTCAGGACAAAATTTACAATCGTTACTTACCTCAAACCGGTCAAATCTCTAACCCGCAATGCTCTTGCCTCTGGACTCGGCTTCCAAATACTCCAAATCTATTCACAATCAGTATAATACCATCAATATACACTAATGGAATGAATTCCATAAGAAAAGCTTCAAAATTAGACCAAAACCCGAAATTGGCTCAAACCCGGCCCCCGGTCCCACGTCTAAAAATCCGAAAAAATTCACAAAACTAGAAAGATCATTCACTCATGAGTCTAACCATACCAAATTTATCAAAATCCGACATCGTTTGGTCCTTCAAATCCTTAAATTACTTTTCCAACATTTTCAAGCCCTAACCCCTCATTTTTACTAATTACCATGATTAAACAACGGAAAATCACCATATATACAAGTATTAGGGCTCAAGTAACTTATCTCAACGAAATTCCCTTGATTCCCTCTTCAAACCCCTCCAAAAGCTCCAAAAACCGAGTTGAAATTGTGAAGAATGACCAAAATTCGCGAAAGGTTCTATTTAAGGATTCTGCCCAGGTTTTTCGCACCTGCGGCCATTTTCTCGCACCTGCGCTTTCGCATCTGCGGACATCGGTGCGCACCTGCGCAACTCACTTAATCCCACAAATTCCGCATCTGCGGACCCCTTCCTCGCACCTGCGGACTCGCATCTGCGGTCCCAGGTGCGCATCTGCGAAACCAGTCCAAACTCCGCATCTGCGCTCAAGGCTTCGCACCTGCGGGCTCGCAGATGCAGCCAATTCTTCGCACCTGCGTTCCCAGCCTTGGCCCAGCGTCTCCCGCACCTGCGCATTCCCCACGCGCACCAGCGAACTCGCACCTGCGACCCTTGCTTCCACAGGTGCGGAAATAGCAGAAGCAGCAACTCCAGCTGAAATTTCCAACTTCCACAAATCCGTTAACCACTCGGAATCACCCCGAGGCCCACGAGACCTCAACCAAAAATACCAACAAGTCATATATCAACATACCAACTTAGTCGAATCTTTGAATCACTCAAAACAACATCCAAATACCAAATTACCCTCGGATTCAAGCCTAAGAACTTCTAAATTTCCAAATTCGGCAACCGATGCCGAAATCAACCAAACCATGTCCGAATATCCTCAAATTTTGCACACACGTCACAAATGACACTACGAACCTACTCCAACTTCCGGAATTCCATTCTGACCCCGATATCAAATTTTCCACTGCCGATTGAAATCGTCAAATTTCCAATTTCGCCAATTCAAGCCTAATTCTATCACGGACCTCCAAATCACATTCCGGGCGCACTCCTAAGTCCAAAATCACCTAACGGAGCTAACGGAACCATCAGAATTCAAATCCGAGATCGTTTACGCATAGGTCAACATCCGGTTGACTTTTCCAACTTAAGTTTCTACTTAAGAGATTAAGTGTCTCAATTCACTTTGAAACCAATTCGGCCCCGAACCAACTAACCCGATATAACATAATACAGCTGAATAACACAAAATAAGTAGAAATGGAAAAAACGGGGCTATAACTCTCGAAACGACCGGCCGGGTCGTTACAAATCATGATCCTCGAACGTTCCACGGTCTTCTACTGTGTTACCCAAATAATATCTGAAAATAGCAATTTCGTGTGAGCGAAATTTCAAGGAAAAAGGGGCTGAAATTCGGCCACCATATATTACCCCCTCTATGTGAAAAATCTTATGTATGTATAGCACAAGTTTTAAGGGTTAAAACCCTTTTCCAAAACCTGTTAGGTTTTCATTTACACGAGAAAAAGGATTCCTTTATTTTTTATTATTTAGGCACATCAGGGACCACAGAATTTAATTAACAAGGCTTCCAATTATGGAATTAATTTCTAATTTTTGAAATTAATATCCACCATAATTAATTACGAATTATTCCACTAAAAAATTATAATTGCACTCCTTATTCAATTTTGAAATTCATCCATTAAATCTTATTTAACTCCACATGTTAAGATTCAGATACTAATCAATTAAATTAAATTACTGACGATTTAATTTATTGATTATTTCCTTTAGACTTTCGCTTAACTTATTTCATGTGTCGGATACAAAATCCATCAGCCGGGTTTACAAATGAAAACTTATAAGCTTTTATAAAGGTGTATCATCAATCTCTAAACCGGGACATGAATTCCATCAACTAACTATTATTTTGCCAATGTACATTATTATTATTATCCAATTTATCAGGCATATTGACCCACGAAAGAATCTCGCCTTTTAATAAATCAAAACAATAATAATATACACAGCTAATAATAATTAGATCAAGATTAAGAGTATAAGTACATTTAATGGCTAGAGAGTTTATTTTATTAAGTCGATATAAAATACTTATCTCTACTTGGTCCGTTCAATACATACAAAATGTACTAGCACAAGAAGTTGTTGGAATTAAACTGTTCCCATAATCAAGATAAATTATATTTAATCTTGTGCTATAATCATCCATGATGGTTTGTCCAATTCTATCATTAGATATTGAACTCAAACTTTATACTTATAAGAACCGATGATTTAATCTTCCGTGTATAAGCTAAACTCTATACACTAAATCATCTACAATATAAGTAAAGGACACAGACTAATATATGATCTATTTAAAACTTTATTAAAACTGAATAACTAATTATTTCATAATAAATACTATATCTAAACCAAATCCATAGTTAATAGCCCAACAAAGCTATATATGAATGTTATTGACAATAAATATTGCAAGAGTGGAATCATCCTTAATTATGAAGAATCCAAGAGAAATCATCATTCCCCCAACTCATGATATCCAGATAGTCTTTAAACCTTTGTTGCATGTTGAATCATTCATAGATGATTTAATGTCATTGAGCGATCATGTCCATACTTCCAAGTACAAATAGCAAACTACTCCAGGTAATTTCTTTTTCTTTTTCTTTTCGATGCAAGGGATAATATTACTGTCAGAAACAGTAATGATCAAGATATGGACATTAGGCCTAACTCAATCCCAAAAATTAGTTCTTGAGGTGAAGATTGTCCAAGCCATATAAAGAAACCAATTCCCCATCCCTTAGCCGATATGGGAGACTCAATCTCCTCAATCCCCTCCCCTCCCCCCCCCCCCACGATCTGTCAACTGGAGCGTGAACAATATAATGGGGTTTTAACGCCGTATACCCCCTTTATAAATCTCTTTACTCACTATGCCTTAATTATGAAAGTTATATTGTATACCTATAAAGAAATTACATCGTATATCTTGGTAGAGAATCTTATGTGTGTAACAACCACTATTAATAAGGGGATAATATCCCTTAAATGTAGCCTTAATTATTGAAACCTGTACTCAATGAATTTTGAGATTTACATCTCCCTTGATTAAACCATATTCATATTTTTCATCAGAACTTCATTTTTGATATTGTATACTCTATACTTTCAAATCTTTCCATATATTTTGAATATACCATAATATTCTAATTTAAAATACAATTCAAATCGAATATATCACAATATTCTAATGACAAGTATACTATCTAAACCAAGCATATCACAGTATTCTAATTTAGAATATATTATTCAAACTAAATATACCATAATATTATAATTTGTAATACATTATTCAAATACTATAATATTCTAGTTTGGAATACAATATTCAAACAGAACATACAATAATATTCTAATTTAGAATATAATACTCAAAAAATATTTTAATTTGGAATACAATATACAAACAAATATTCTACAATTTTTTAATTTGAAAAATCTGGTTTGAATATTTTATCCCAAATTAGAATATTGTGGTATGTTTGATTTGAATATTATATTCCAAATTAGAATATTGTATTATATTTTATTTGAATATTGTATTCCAAATTGGAATATCATCGTTGTTTGATTTGAATAATGTATTTTCATTAGGATATTGTGGTCTATTGGTTTGAATAGCATATTTTAATATTTTATTTTAGTTTATATATTACATCCCTAATTAGAACAGTATCACGTTATTTTGTTTTTTCTTTTGATTACATAGATAAAAAAGAAAAAAAAGATTATGGAATACTTCATAGAGAAATTACTGGGGTGGACTTTTTGGTGAACATGTATAATTCCAATTCCTTAAAACGTGGAATGATGGAGTATTTTAAGGGATTTATTAAATTTGAGTGAGAGATAATTTAGTTCCTTAAAAGGTGAGATTTATTTAATGGCATATAATGACATTAAAAGTTTAAAAAGTAATAAACTTTTATAAAAATAGGTATACAAGGTAAAATAAATATTTCAAAGGTATATGGAGTTAACTAGCATTTCCAATGGGCATACCGTGTAGATTTTTCCAATATAATATGGGATGGTTTCGGCTCTAATACCATGATAAAGATATGGGCATTGGGCCTAACTCAACCCCAAAAGCTAGTTTTTGAGGTGAGGATTGCCCAAGTCGAGACCAAGTCCCCCATCCCTTAGCTGATGTAGGAGACTCAACAAGTAATATTACTGTTATCTTGTTGGTGTACTGCTTGTTGCTACTGCTTCTTCTTTTTCATCTTTCCTTGAGCTAAAGATCTAAGAGACAGTCTCTCTACCTTCTCTAAGGTAAGAGTAAGGTATGCGTATACATTAGCTTCTCAGACCCCACTTATAGGATTACACTGTTATTATTGATGTGGTTGATAATATTTCTGTCCTCGCATTTTCTTTATGTTGTTGCTTGGCTTATATACATTAGCATATTCTCTATATCTTACTGAAGTGATTTTGTTGTTTGATATATAGGTGCTGCCTACTTTAATAGGATGTCCAGGACCAGAAGAGCAAAATTCCAGTAAAGAATGCACATTTCATACTGAGAGTTTTGTTAGGCAAAGTGAACTAAAAGAAGTCAGCAATTTTATAGACACAATGCACATTTCATACTGAGAGTTTTGTTAGGCAAAGTGAACTAAAAGAAGTCAGCAATTTTATAGACACAACTAGAGGAAATGACCACCCTTCTGTATAATTCTTGGTTGAAATCGACACCTCTGATTGACCAAATGACTACTTTCATGTTCAAATGGAAAAAACAAGCTTAGCAGACTGGCCATTCGAGTGGTAATCGCGGCTTCCAAACAGAAGCGGATCCAGGATTTAAATTATATGGGTTCAACTTTAAGGTTTTTAACATTGAACCCATTATATTTTTAAAGTTATGGGTTCATATCTACTATTTTTGTAATTTTAATGAATTTTTACTTCGCGTCGAAAGTTATGGGTTCAGTTGAACCCGTAGGTATATTACACTACATCCGCCTCTGCTTCCAAAGAGGTGGCCTTTGGTCTCGACTTGACTCTTTATGAGGGTTCTGATAGTCCTCGCCCTCTCTCTCAACTCTCTGCTCGAGCTATTAAGCAGGGAGCGGAGGGAGAGGGCGAGTATACCATCATTTAGAGTTAGTGGGTTCAGACGTCAGTTGGTAGGATTACTATTACATACTATGTTTTTTATTTTTGTTTGCATAGTTCCTTCCATCTGAAAACAGTAACACTCATTTGAACTTACTAAATCCATCCTTGATTTAATTTGCTTATGTGGTTTAGCCAGACCTCCTGCTTTAATTTAATTTACATAATTATATATATTTGCAATCAAATTCGTGATAAGTTTCTGATTACCTTGCTCTAGTTCTAAACTTGTGCTCACATATGAAATACATTTCTGCAACATCTTGAGTGTACAATTTTTGCTTTTTAATTTGCTAGATTGTTTGGTAATTAAAGAAATTGATAAAAAGGCTTGCTAAATTTTGCTATCTGCAAAAGGTTTTTTTTTTTTTTTTTTTGTTGGGTGGGGAGGGGGGGGGGGGTGTTGTAGAAAAGATATATTGATATACTACTAGAAATTATTATAGCTTGTTCCTTATAAGGTATAAAATCCCAATACAATTGCATCAAGCGACAACTAAAATTAGCCAAAGAAATGGGACATGAAGAATTAGAAGTGAAACGAACTGCCTATTTGCTGTCAAACTTATCAAAAACAATGACATACAATATACAGAAACGGAGACAAGATTTCAAACTTGTGCGTTTGGGATTCTAATCATTTTTAAGTTACTAGGATATGCATTAAAAAATTATATATAATCAATGAGTTTTTAAAGACAAATACAAAATTTGAACAAAAGCTACTGAGTTCAACCAAACCACAACTGACACTTTGACTCCGCCTCTGATAGTATGTCATGAGTAACACCCTCTTTGGGCTATTATTGAAAATTGCAAATACTCGCTTGAAGCCAACAAAGAGAATATCACACACATATGGAGAGAGTGGAACACAAATGTGTGCAAACTTTTTGACAAATGAAGGTCATAGACATAAAGAAGATCAATTAATATGGGAATTAATATGGTATGATGTTGTCCGCTACGGGTAAAAACTAGTACAATTCTTTTTCACTCTTTCGCAATGGATCCAAAAAAAAAAAACGCATGACCAACTCCAAAACTTCAATACGTAAACTGGCAACTAAAGTAACATTTTTCCTTGGTCTATCATTCATCAAGTATACTGAAAAGTGGTATTACTTTTCAAAATAACAAAAATATATAAATAAATAAATAAATAAAAGAGGGCAGCCCGGTGCACTAAGCTCCCGCTATGCACGGGGTCCGGGGAAGGGTCGGACCACAAGGGTCTATCGTACGCAGCCTAAACAGGAGAATGAATAAGTGCGGCATCCAAAAGCCGCATGAATGATCAAAGCATTTCTTATTTAAAGCAGGGTGATCTTGCTCATACAAGGTTATATTAAAATTTATGGAAGTTCAACTACTAGTTTACCACAATCAGTAACTTGGTCAGAAGCATTTTCAATTGAACCAATTTGAGGAGATAATTCAGAGGAGGATTATTGCTTTAGCAGGGTGAAAGGAGCATAACTTCTGAACAAAATCAGTATTTTTTGCTTGCTTCTTTCTCTTAGTCTTATTCGCCATGTAAAGGAAATGCGGTCTATAGTTAACTGCCATTGAAGTTTCTGGTTTCAATGGCAGCAATAGGGAATTGAAGATACAACAAATGTTACCTGTGCGACAGGGCAACTGAAGATGCAAACCATCTCTTTCTACACTGCTGAATACTGTCTCAGCTTTGGAATCTGTTTAATCATATCAATCAAGTGGACTGTGCCACGAACAATCAAACTCCTCTGCCGGGCAGGGAAAGGAGGAAGGAAAGGGCAAGAAGAAGCTTTTGGCAACCATACCAGCAAGCAAATTGTGGATCATACTCATCAGGAAAGAAAGAAATCTCAGTTGTTTTGAAGGCAAAAGGAAGAACATAAACAAGCTGAAGCTCAACTGTTTCTCTCTCTCTTAGCCTTTTGTTGCAAAATGCAGAATGTACATGATAAAAAGATAGTTTTCTAGATTTTCTCAGCTCCCGTGCAGATTAGTACCGACAAGAATTATCTTTTCCCTAGGTTCCTAATTGAAACATGTGCTTTTGTAAGGATCCAATTGTAATTCTCAGCACAATCTTAGTGCTACTTTTGTTTGAATTAAAGCTTACCTACCTATCAAAATGGAAGCAACCAGGAATTGCTGAGTGGAGAAATTGGAAGGTCAATGTCTACACTCGTCTCTTTGTTGCTAGACGAGGCTTTTCCTTCGCTCATGTCGCTTGCCGGTCACTCTGATTCTTTATTGGTTGCCAGCCGGTCGCTAGTCCGCCTCACTCTTGATTGGTTTGTCACCTTCTACCCGGAAAAGTATCCACCGTTTTCTTTATCTGTTAAGCCTCACAGCTATGGGACTTAAGTAATTCAATATGCTGATACATGAACCCACCCACCTCTTTTTCAAACACTAAGGGGTCGTTTAGTACGATGGATAAGCAAAAATAACCTTGCGATAAAAATTTAGTACCGCTTTGTCCCTTGTTTGGTTACTAATCCTGGATAAGTTATCCCAGGGTTAAAACCAATATCGGGATAACTTACACCTGCCAGACGGTGGAATAGTAATCCCAGGATAAAGCAGTAAAATTGACAATCCCGGGATTAATAAAACATACCGAAAAGTCAATAAGAAATAATACCAGGATAACTAATCATACCATAACTAATCCCGGTATAACTAATCTCAGCATAACTTATCTTCAAACCAAACGACCCCTTAGCAGCTTAGACCAAAACCATCAAATCGACAAGAAGCTTATACACAATATTCCAGGAGAAATTTACCGAATGAGAAGGAGCTGTGAGAGAACAAAATTTGGTCTGAACATAGACAAATGAGTACTTGGAGAAGATACGTCTATAAGATGAGTAGGATTATAAAACATCATTTTGAGTTCTATAGTTCTGCATATCATCTACATGCACTGAGTAAGTTCATCCAGTTTTAACAGATTTACTTTTACCGTGTTTTAAGAAAATAGATCTTGGGTCTAAATCAACGCCAAAAATTAGCTCAAGAGGTGAGATGATGTAAGACTGCATACGGATATTACAGATTATACAATTAACCAATGTGGGATTCTAACATACTCCACACGAATCAGGAGTGTGAACTACCATAACATGGGTGGCCCAACATCAAGGATAAATCTAGCACTAGAATTATAGTTCTGGTGATGATAAGAGCACGGACTTTACCCCTCATTTGGTAAGAACCTTTGGAAATCCTCACAGCCAATGAGAGACAGGTGATATATTTTCTAATACCCTCCCACATTTGTAACTCTGTCCTAGAGCTTACACGTGAATTTGAATCTTTTTCTATTTTTTTTGCTTTTAAATTTCTCTCTTATGTTCTTTTAGATCAGTTTTTCTCTTACGTTTTATTTGAGGAAGTGGGATTGTCTTAAGAAGGGGAGCAGGAATGTATATACACACGCTCACAAAGAGAGGATATGCTCACAGATAAAGAAGAGGCTTGAAACAGATGCAGACAGTAGGCTCAACAGGTAGAGGAGTACTGCAGCAAAGTTAATGACTCAATAAGCTGAATTGAGAGAAAGAAGCCCATGCGGCTCATGACTGAGTTGAGAGAGAGAGAATCCAAAGCAATAGAACATCTAGAGAGAATACAGTTGTTAAAGGACTTGCCAGAATAACATCTAGAGAGAATACAGTTGTTAAAGGACTTACCAAATTTTGGCTCTAATACCTCGTTAAGAAAATGGACCTTGTAGCTTGTGCTTAACTCAATAGGCGGTTGGGCTGGTTTTGGGCGGGTCAAAATGGGTTGAATCAATAAATGGGCTAGCCAATGACCCGCCCAAAAGTTACTTGGGCTGAGATGGACTGGGTCAAGATGGGCTAAAATCTGGGTCAACCCGCCCAACTCTTACCAAGATTTAATTAATGTGTGTTGTTTTCTTATGAACTGTTTAATTATCAAATAAGATTTTTTTTCTTTTGTTATGGTCATATATAACATATCAAAGAAAAAAGAATTATTTTAAAGATATTTTAGCAAAATTACTCGTGAATCAATTAGGGCTAAAAATTAGCCCAACTTTAGATGCATTGAGATGGGCTAGGTCAAGATGAGCTGAGTTCAACAAATGGGCAGGTCAATGACCGGCTCAACCATGGGCGGGTTAAATGGGTATGGGCTCAAATTGCCACCCCTAATATTCCCGAGAGATAGCTCAAGCGGTGAGAACTGCCCAAAATCATAAAAGATACTACCAGTGTTGTCAAAGGCGCGCTTAAGCCCTGAAGCGAAGCTCAAAACATGTTGAGCGCTTCGCCTCGCTTTGTGGGCGTTTTAGTGTCGCATCAAAGTTCTAAGACATATTTTTCCTTGCTAATCCTAAAAATCCGACATTAAACATTTGATATTTCACTTTATCGTAATTGTTTTTTCAATTTCTTTGTCCATATATTTGTTATTCATGATTATAATTATTAGTCTTGGACTACATATACATAGTTTTACTTTTTCTCCAATTGCGCCTTTTTTCATTAAACCCCACGCTTTATTTGCGTTTTACGCTTAAAGCCCCAACGGACCGTACAGCTTTTTTGCGCTTTTCGCCTTTGATAACACTGGATACTACACCCCATGCACTTGATTGATGTGGGATCCAGCACCTTGTTTGTTGTACATGACCTCATTTACAAAGGTTTTAGATCATTATTTCCACATAATCATAATTTCGGAAGGGAAAAGTAAGAAGTCAAGTTTTGACAGTTACATAATGAATACAGGGCAGCCCGGTGCACTAAGCTCCAGCTATGCGCGGGGTCCGGAGAAGGGCCGGACCACAAGGGTAACCAAATGTGTAACAAGCAAGAGAACAAAGAAAATGAGGAATCCATCCATCGTGGCACAATAAAGGAATTGTGAAGGGAGAGGACTTAAACCTGAAGGAGAAAATCATCAACTGCCGCATTTTGTTAAGCTTTATATTCTCACAAGAGACCTTTTCTTGGTGGTTACAGTCGCTTTTATTTCAATCACCCAACTTAGCAGCAGGTATCTTAAGTTGCATTTCTACTGGCATTCTACTAAACATGAATAATATGAGATAGCTTTCGTCTGTCATTGAAATCATTACCATAAAATTATTCTTTTTATGATATGGTAAATCCCACTCCCCAAACCCCCTTAACTAGGAGCCCTACATTGGCTCTTTCTGACTTTGCGCCTTTGGTGATTTGAACAGCTCATAACATAATTTTTTGGGCTATGCTCCTATCTTTCCTTTATGTATGTGGGAAGGCTTTCCTTCCTTAATATTCATGCAATTATCAGCTCATTTCTGGCCATTTAACATAATGATCATCATGCACAAAACTTCAAATACCGAATCAGCAGCTAAATGTTACTTTAAATATTCCATATAATTCTACATGAAACCAAGGAGCACGGAGATGTCAAAACTAGGCAAAAGGCTACGAAATTTCTATCCAGGTCAATTTAATTCCTTACTAATATATACACACCACTAAAAGATTCTAAGCAGAATAACAACATAAAGCCAGAATTTATTCTCTCTGACTTACCCTAAACAGGTGCAAGGCAAGCGCATCCCTAATCTTCTTCCCACTTTCATCAACCTCTCCGTCAAACACCGGAAACTCTTCACTCCTCAGATACTCCACGGTTTCATCTGTAACTGCTTCACTACACTTGATAAGAAAATTGTGCAGCAAACAGCATGTCACAATTATAAATGGAAATGCCTCAACACACTGCTCATTCCATTTCTTAGCCAAAATCTTCCACTTTGCCCTAACTCTCCCAAAAGCTGTCCCCACCAACTGCGATCCTTTTCTATGCACCGAATTAAATGCCTTTTCCTCAGAACTCATCTCATCTTCCTCGTTCGATCCGCTGTAAGGCGTTAACAGCCATGGTAAAAGTGGGAAACAAGAATCACCAAGAATGTACTGAGGTATTGAATTCTCATCATTTAGCTCAAAAGATGGACCATTTAAGTACTCCTTTGATTTCTCAACACCCAAATAAAGTTTAGATTTTTTTAAAACATTTTCAGGCCTCATTGTACCAGGCCACCCAGCTGAAACATCTAAGAATCTACCTTCAGAATCTACCAAAGCTTGAACAATCAAGAACCCATTTTTATCCATCAAATCACTACAAAATTCAAACTTTTCACACCCCAAAACACCACAGCAATTAGGCAAAGAAATCCACCCAAAACCCACAATGACTCTATTGATATCATTCTTTAGCTCAAACAGGTGCCCAAGATTCTCATTGATAGCTTTGCATACAGTGTAAAAAACCCGACACGCGGTGGGGGAATCAATACCAAATCGACGTGAAATAGCTGAAAAGGAAGCACCGTGAGCAAGGCGAAAGAGGGCAGCAGCAAGAGCGTAATTGGGAGGAACAGAGAGTGAAGAAAGAGAAGGCGTGAGAAGGCGGAGCAGGAGAGTGAAAGAGGGCTTCGTGATATTGAAATTTTCAGCCCAAAGGGTGTCCGAATCAGCGGCCAAAAATCGCTGGAACCAGCATTCGGCGGCGCGTGAGGAAGTTGGATCGGCGAGTGGAGAACCTAGGGTGGCGCGTGAGGGTGGTGGGGGTGGAGGGGGGAGGTTGAGGAGTGAGAAGATGGTGGAAATGGAGGTAGAGGTGGAGGAGATGAGGGATTCGAGAGAAAGGGATTGGTGGGGGAGGAGGCTGAGGTCATGGCGGAGGAGGAAAGAGTGGGCGGAGGAGATGGCGGAGATGAGCTGAGGAATGAGTTTGGTGCAGTGTTGGTGGCGGAGTTGAAGGGTGGCTTTGAATTTCTTGGTTAGTTTGTTCATCTTTTTGGTCATCATTATATTCTTCTTCTTCTTTTTCCTTCCTCTCTTTTTACCGGCGGTGGCCATGGAAATGGAGTGGTGATTTTCAACTTTCAATATTTTCAAAGCAATTTGCTTTCCTGTTCTTGGGGTTTTGCAGTATGTACTACCATTTCTGGCTTTGTATTTTATTTCTTTTTCCTTAGATCTAATACAAGCTAATAAATCCTTCTTGCTGGAAATATCTTTTAGTTTTCTTTTTTTGGGTAAAAATGAAAGCTAATCAATAAACTATTTTGGTGTGAATTTACATAGGAAAAAGCTAATCGTATTTTTGCTATTGACCATTAACAGTTTGAGAATAATTTTATATTTTGGTCAAAAGTCGAGAGATAAAATATAAATATTTTTATAAAAAAAAGTTGGACAATAAAATTTACTAATTCTACTATGGAGCTCCGTTAAGAATAATAATAAATATAATATAATCTGCTAATAACAAGAATATTAAATGGATCAAAAATCTAATCGGAAGCAAAATGAAGCAATTTCAAATTGTTACATGGCCAAATTCGAACACTTTCCCTTTAAATATTTGGTTGTTCAACTCTGACGATTTTTTTTTTGGGGGATGTTAGAGAAAAGCTTTTGATCTATTGCTACAATCTTCCTTGTTATGAATTTTACTAAAAGATAAGGTTGGACCTCTAAATTGTTTTAACTTCTATAACACTCTCATTACGTGTCATTGGAAAACAAACAAGGATTAAGGAAATTAATATATTAAATTAATCTTGTTTTCTTAGCTCATTCATTCGGGCCATAGAAGAAAAGAGAAGAATGTGAAGAATAAGAGACCAAAATAAAATGAGCGGTGCACGATACGATTCTCTCTTGGCGTAGGTTAACACGTACGCCATCCATGGCAGGAAAGAGAGCTCGCATCTCCTCTCAGAAAGCTCTAATGGCACAAGTAATGCTGGTGAAATCAAGAGGAAATCAAGCTAGGCCTAGTGTGTAATTGAGTAATTTGGAGAGTGATATAGTTACGGAAAGTGCGATTGGGAAAACACATAGGAAATACCAATTCCGGTGGAAGGAACGAAATCTCGAAGCTCAATTGGGACTGGAAAGTTGTCATGGGCAGACGAAGCTGAAGCGGATGCAAAATTGACAAAGTGAACCTCAATTTGGGACAATTTTGACATATCAAAGATCTCTAATGCTGGGTTCAAACTCGATTATGTTGCTCCGGGAATACATGGTGAGATTCTTGTTTGTGAAATTGAAACATATGACATTAGTACTGAAATATTGTATTGGAAAAATGTTGTTGTTTGTTATGTGCTTGGGCACATCCCTCTTTTTCTGTGTTGAATGGTTTTATACAAAGGATGTGGGCTAAACATGGAATAAATAAGATTTCCATCCTAAAAAATAGTATCATACTAGTCAAATTTGATTCAGAAGTACGGAAGAATGAGGTTATAGAGGGGGGAGGTCTATCACTTAGGTGATAAACCGTTCATAGTGAAATCCTGGACAGCAGGTATAGAGTTTTTCAGAGAAGAGTTGTACTCAGTTCCTATATAGGTGAAATTGCCTGGGCTTGACTTCAAATACTGAAGCCCTAAAGGTCTTAGTAAGATAGGTAGCCTAATTGGTAAACTGTTAATGGTGGATCAACATACTGAGAAGAAATTGGGGTTGAACTTTGCAAGGTTACTTAGAGAGGTGTCTATTGACACACCACTATCTAATAATGTAATGTTCAGGACTGAGAAAGGAAGCCTGGTGGAGCAGCAGGTCCAATATGATTGGAAGCCCATATTGTGCAAATATTGTATCAAATATGTACACAATGAGAAGGCTTGTAGGAAAAAACATGTAGCAACAAAGTCACCAGATAAACAGGTGGAAGAGAAAGCTGAAGGTAGCACCAAAGAAGAGGAAAGGGGGGAGAATAAGGTGGATGAAGCAGGCTCCAAACAAGGGCCAAGTGACAAGGCTAAAGAGTTGCCAAAAGAAAGGAAAAGGGTAGCTGGAACAAGACAAGGTAAGCAGGGTCAGCAGGCACAGAAGAGTACAACATGCTGGTTACTCATATGAAAACCAACAAGAACACAGTGAGGCAAACACAACAGATACATGCTCACAATTCCTTTCAGGCCCTTAACAGGGCAGGACCAATGGAGAAGAGTCAAAATTGGGCAGAGAGAAATGAGGGAGGCACTCCAATTCCTCTCTCAGGAAATGGATAACTTGCTATGCTGGAACATAAGGGGACTTAATGGCCCTAATAAACAAAGGGAAGTAAATATTCTTTGCAATAATGAAAGAATAGGATTATTGGGATTAGTTGAAACCAAGATTAAGGCTAACAAAATTACAGAGAAAGCTAATAGAATATTTAGTGGGTGAAATTATGTCACTAACTTGGAGTATCATTACAATGGGAGGATTATGATAGTATAGAGACCAGATTACTTTCAAGTGATCTACCTGAGTGGCAATGCTCAGGCAATTACTTGCAAAGTGATACACACTTCACTTAGTGTGACATTTTTGTTGACCGTAGTGTATGCTTATAATACAAAAGAAGACATGAAGGAGCTGTGGGAATATTTAGAGACTATACACCAGGAAAATACCATGCCTTGGCTTGTAATGGGGGATCTCAATTCAGTATTGAACATGGATGACATGATAGGTGAAAATCCATTTACCATGGCGAGGTAACTAATTTTCAGCAAGGTGTAGATTCATGTGAACTGATTGAGCTTCCACCAAAAGGAATCAGATACACATGAAGTGATAAACAAGGTAGTAACATGTTATACTCAAAGATTGATTGGTTGAATGTCATGCCTGACTTCATAGCTATACACCAACCTGAAGTGATCAGTGATCATTGCCAAGTAAAGATAGAATAAATTCAGGTGAGGAAGAAGCTAAACAGACCTTTTAAATATTGCAATGTATGGTCATGACATCCAGAATTCTTGTCCGGAGTTGAAATAATTTGGCAAACTCTTATAGAGGGATGCACCATGTTACAAGTAGTGAAGAAACTGAAAATTTTAAAGCAAGCACTAAAGGAATTAAACAGGAAGCATTTCAGGGATGTACTAACAGTAGTTGCAGAGGCTAAGGATGAGTTAATAAAGGCTCAACTTGCATTGCAAAGGGATCTAATGGACTAGGAACTACAAGAGCAGGAAAGAGCAAAGTTCCAAGAGTTTAGAAGATCCTCATATCTGGCAGAAGTATTTTTTCAACAAAGAAGCAAAGCAACATAGATACAATTGGGGGATGACAATATAAGATATTTCTATGCTTTTATTAAAGATAAAAATCTTCAACAAGCAATAGTACAAATAAAAGATAATGAGGGTATAGTGCAGACAGATCCTGAGGCCATAGCTAGTATCTTTGTGGATTTCTGCAAAGAGTTATTGGGAAGGAAGGAAATTTACAGAATCGAAGCTTTTAATAGCTTCCTAAAGAATGGACATATCTTTACAGTGGCTCAATAACTAAAACTAGTAAGGGACTACACAAAGAAAGATGTAAAAAAGGTCATGTTTAGAATTGATGTTAACAAAAGTCCAGGTCCAGATAGCTATGGGAGTGATTTTTTCAGGAAAGTATGGCATATTGTGGAGGAGAAGGTGACTAATGTTTTGTTGCAATTTCTCAGGAATGGTAAGCTACTACGGTAGATTAATTTCACCATAATTATTTTGATCCCTGAAGTACTAGCACCTCAGTCTGCAAGTCAGTTCAGACCAATTTCTTGTTGTAATATTTTGTATAAATGTATCTTAAAGGTGTTGTGTACTAGGATAAATAAAGCACATAAATATTTGATCACAGACACTCAGGCTGCTTTTGTGGAGGGAAGATCACTGGTTCATAATTTTCTGATATGTCATGACCTACTCAGACACTATAATAGAAAGATATTACCTAGGTGTCTCATGAAGATTGACCTGAAGAAAGCATATGATATGGTTAGTTGGGACTTTGTTGAGGAAGCATTAATTAGTTATGGTTTTCCAATTTATTTGTTGCTTTGATTATGACTTGTATTACCACTACTAAGTTCTCAGTCAATGTGAATGGGTAAAGCTATGGATATTTTGATGGGAGAAGAGGGCTTAGACAGGAAGATCCACTTTCACCATTATTGTTTGTCTTGGTGATGGAGTATCTATCCAGGAACTTGAAGAGAATGGGGAAATTGCCAGATTTCAAGTTCCACCCTTTGTGTAGAAATTTGAAGCTCGCTCATCTGATCTTTGCAGATGATCTCATGATCTTCTGTAAGGGGGACAAGAAATCAATACATAGAATTATGGAAGCATTAGATCACTTTAGCAGAGTCATAGGATTGGTGGCACATCCTTATAAGTCAAGCATCTTTTTGGTTGGGATCACTAGTGAAGAACAGGAGGAGATACTTGCAATGACAGGATTTGTCCAAGGAACTTTGCCTATGAGGTATCTTGGATTACCCCTCGCTTATAAGAAATGGTGCAAGATGGAATGTAACTAATTACTAAAAAAATAACATATAAGATTACCAAGGCTTACTCAAAGCAACTATTATATGATAGAAGATTGAAGATTGTAAATGTTGTATTGTTCTCCATCTATAACTTCTGGGGAGGGGGCAGTGTTTATACTTCCCTAAAGTGTTCTTAAGGAGGTGGACAAGATAAGTAGGGATTACTTATGAGGCACCACTAAAGAACATAGGAAAGTCTCATTGGTTGCTTGGGAGAAAGTTGCAAGCCAAAGAAGTTTGGTGGGTCGAATATATTAAAGGTTGTAGGATCTGGAATGTAGCTTTAGTTGGGAAGTTATTATGGCAACTGAATGAGAAGAAAGATCATTTATGGGTGAGATGGGTGCATGGAGTATACATAAAGCAAGATGGAACTATTTGGGATCATAATCCTCCAATTGATAGTAGTTGGTACTGGAGGAAATTGAATGCCCTCAAGAGTGGTATGGTGCATTGGTACCAGAATAATAGGTATCATATTACACCTAATGGGGAATACTTAGTGACAAAGAGTTACAATGTTATGCTTACAGATCTAGAGAGACTAAAAGAGGTTGACTTAATCTGGACCAAAGCAATGCAACCTAAGCATAGGTTCATTATTTGGTTAACCAACCAAAACAAACTCCTCACAAAAGATAGACTCCAAAGACTCTAGATTCCAGTGGCAGATAACACATGTTGTCTGTGTGATGAAGGAAAGATCGAAAATCCACAACACTTATTTGCAAAGTGTGCATGGATAACTGAAGTTAGGCATGGTCTCAGTGCTTGGTCTGGAATACATATAGCCAACAAAGGGATCGCACAACAGCTGCAATGGATAAAGACTAGGAGATGGGGGTGATGAAGAGAGAAGTAGTAGCAGCCATATGGGGGCAATGATATTTCATACATGGCAACCAAGAAAATGGAGGATCTTTAGAAACACCAATGTGAATACACAATTTTCAATTGCACAGATACAGAAAGTAGTCAAAAATAGACTAGAGAGTATGCAAACATCAAAGAAAGCTAAAAGGGGTTATCTTCTGCTCCAGAAGTTATGTAATTGGTTAGGTATTGGTTCTGATTTTATTATTTCCAAATGCTTGATTAGAGCAGGAGTGTCACAACTCGCACCTTGGGGTTGTAACTTCGGCAAAGAACTGGTGAGAAAAGACTCTTCTGAATGTTTGACGTAGATCTGTCTACTCGGGCAACTTGGGCTTTTAAATTTTAAGCATATATAAGAGGGGTATAGGTGATGAAAGCTCCGACCTGCCTCCCCCATACGTGTTACCACTAAGTCGTATCGAACGAGCTACCTTGGGGGCAACCTCAAGGGCCTGGCTGGATAACTCAAAGGAGTGTCCTAGGTATCCATACGAGTTTGGGAACTCTATAGATGGCGCGACGCCTTCGGGCTAGCATTGGGCATCAAAGTGGAGCTGGAGGCTCGATGTGTGGGACGGCCAGCCCCGCGGACTGCCGAATGTTGGAAGGAGACCTTTGTACTGATTGGATACTTGACGCACCTATCATAGGGGCATCATGTGTCGACTTGTGAGCATGGCTTGGGTTCAACCATGCAAGCAAGGGTCCGTTGGCCTAATGGTGCAGTTGCGGGGCGACACTACACTATTCGGGCTGGAAGCGTATCGCGAGGGCTATATATGGACATGGCACGAAAGACGCGCATGAAAATGGCCAAGGACTAAAGGTTGCCTTACTCGAGCGAGGCACGAACTAGTAGCAGATGCACTAGGCAAGTGTCAAGCTTGAGGATTGGGTTGTACACATGAGAGCGATGCTCAGTCTTGGGCGAGGGACAAGACATGTCCTAAGCCAATCCCCCAGGGCGCGCATGGATTGTGATCCTAAGATGAAGTGCCACGACATGTCTAGGGCCAAGTGCCTAGACATCTTACAGGTGGCACAAGTTGGGGTGAGCCTCATGGGCGAGCTCCACCATTAGGAACAGGATCGTGCTTGAAAACCTGGGAAAGAAAATTGGCTGGCCTGCAGCGAGGGGAACTGTAGGTGCCGCACGGGCAAATCGGTGCCGCTGGCGAGCGTAAGGAAGTCGGCTCGTGACACGTGGTATCAGAGCTAATTAAGGCCATACTATGCCATGGCACAATGTCAAGGCAAAGGGTGGATATGGCGAGTGCATTTTGGATATCAGTGCGGAAATTATGTCAAAGCTGAGATTGATGTTCATATGCCACCAGAGTTCGAGAACATGATACTGCTGGCCGAAGAAAGAGATGGGTGATTCCACTTTCTTTCGAAAGTCTAGGGTGCTACTGAATGTGGTAATATGTCGATGAGTCGGATGGTCAAGAGAAGGCCATGTTTGCCAGGTCGTGCAACCATATTGCAAAAGTGTGGGAGTCGTGGACTATAAACTTTGGGCATAATCATAGCGGAGATCTTGCCAAGGATGCGTGTGATGCATAAGTTGAGTGTCTTTCCTTCGGGATAGATTTTTGAGCTGCCTGAGGGCATTGCCATAGTGAGGAAACGAATTCGAGGGTATAGCGAAGCTTCGGAATTAGGCGAGTTTCCAAGTTGGAAGATGTCATCATTCTGGAAAGGGGTACGCCGAATGATCGGGGACCGTTGAGAGTCCAAGTGCGAGGCACACCGAACCGGGAAGCCGTGCTAGCAGGACCAAGAGAGTACCTGTCTATAGAGCGAGTATTGAAGTACTACCAGGAGCATTGGGTACTTGCTGAGGAAATGATAGTTGGAAAACAAAGATCTTTGTTCGGGAATGCGGCGATGCTATGACTTTGAGAATGTAGTACTCACCAAGAGTCATCCCAAGAGCTGGCCGAATGCCGAGTGGGACGACCGAGCTAAATGTATCCTCCGCATTGAGTGTGGGAGGATCCCGCCTATGTAAGAGGCATATGGGTGAAGTCGTGGGTCTGGAAGCAAACACATCTTCAAAGGTATTAGGGGCGTTTTAATGCTACGGGGGTGAAAGGCTACGGGAGCCATGCCAGAGGGCATCTTAAGGCTACGGGAGCGAATGGCTACGGGAACGGTGCCAGAAAGCACATTGAGGTGCTAACCATTGAAGGAAAAGCTTCAGACGAACATGAAGGCCGTGAGGGTCATGGTGTAGTTGACTAGTGTGGGTCAACTACAAAGTGAGACACCCGCATCTTGGGGTTGTGACTTCGGCAAAGAACTGGTGAGAAAAGGCTCTTCTGATTGTCTGACGTAGATCTGTCTACTCGGGCAACTTGGGCTTTTTAATTTTAAGTATATATAAGGAGGGGTATAGGTGATGAAACCTCCGACCTGCCTCCCCCATACGTGCTGCCACCAAGCCGTATTGAACGAGCTACCTTGGGGGCGACCTCAAGGGCCTGCCTGGATAACTCAAAGGAATATCCTAGGTATCCATACGAGTTTGGGAACTTTATGGATGGCGCGACACCTTCGGGCTATCATTGGGTATCAAAGTGGTGCTGGAGGCTCGATATGTGGGACGGCCAGCCCTACGGGCTGCCGAATGTTGGAAGAGAGCTCTGTGCCAATTGGATACTTGACGCACCTATCTTAGGGACATCATGTGTCGACTTGTGAGCATGGCTCTGGTTCAACCATGCAAGTAAGGGCCTGTTGGCCTAAACGTGCAGTTGTGGGGCGACACTGCACTATTCGGGATGGAAATGTGTTGCGAGGGTTATGTATGGGCATGGCACGAAAGACGCATATGACAATGGTCAAGGACTAAAGGTTGCCTTACTCGGGCGAGGCATGAGCTAGTTGCGGATGCACTAGGCGAGTGTCAAGCTTGAGGATTAGACTGTGCATGCGAGAGCGATGCTCAGTCTTGGGCGAGGGACAAGATATGTCCTAAGCCAATCCCCCACGGCACGCATGGATTGTGATCCTAAGATGAAGCGCCATGACATGTCTAGGACCAAGTGCCTAGACATCTTACGGGCAGCACAAGTTGGGGCGAGCCTTATGGGAGAGCTCCACCATCAGGCACAAGATCGTGCTTGAAAACCTGAGAAAGAAAATAGGCTGGCCTGCAGCAAGGGGAACTGCAGGTGCCGCACGAGCGAATCGGGCCGCTGATGAGCGTAAGGAAGTCGGCCCGTGACAAGGAGGCTGTATTAGAATAGAGTAATGAGTTAGTGTACTGTTTTCTTGTTGGTTGATTGGAGGCCTGGATGTAGCACCTTGAGATGGAGGTAGCAAACACATGTGCCCGAGAGTTTGTAAGCATTGATTGTTAATGGTAATATTTCACATTTATTACCAAAAAGGATACCTTACTTTTAAGCTTTTATATTGCAATTCATTGGTCACTCCATAGCTTTGTATAACTCCTAAGTATCTTAATATTGTGATTTTATATCAATTAAACATTGTGCCATCTAGTCCTATGATTTATTGTTGAAACTTTATTTTTTACACATTTATCATTTCAAATGTCTAGAAACTAATGTCTCATCAATGAAACAAAGTATATTTTATTCTATTGTATTATAAATATGATCATTTCTTCATTTTTATTTATCTTCTTAAGTAAACAAAAAGCATTTGAATAAGTCAAAGGAGGAAACAAGTATTAGATTTATCGTTGGATAAAATACAAGAATATAATATTCTTATAAAAGAATAAATTTTAAGTACAAGGGACAAAATTGTCTATTTGTATAAAATAATAGCAGTAGTTTTGTTCCATAACAAGGGTATGAGTCATATGTAATATTTGAAACTACAACACAAAAAAAAAAAAAGGTAATATGTGAAACAAGTAATATTTCTTGATGTATATTATAACAAGTACAATGTTATATATAATGTACATCTACTTGTACAAATAACATACTTATTTTCTTAAATACAAAGACTAATTCAAAATAATTTAAGTAACATAGTTATCACTTATCACTCCCCTCAAGCGATACTCGGTCTGCAAGAGCTTGTCGCGTAAGAATAATACTCGTGGTGAAGGAAGTGACTTGGTCAATAAATCAGCAAGTTGGTCTTGGCAAGGGACATATTGAACTTGGAGAGCACCCGAGGCAACGTTGTCACGAACAAAATGGCATCAATTTCAACATGTTTGGTACGAGCGTGCTGAACATGATTTCGTACCAAATAAATGATGCACATATTGTCACAAAAAATTGTAGAAGGTGAAGAAAGAGAAATATGGAGTTCCTGTAGTAGCGATAGTAGTCACGTGATTTTAGCAATGGTGTGAGCAACTGCTCTATATTTAACTTCAGCACTTGATTTAGAAACAACATTCTGCTTCTTAGAAGACCAGAAAATAAGATTATGGTCAAAAAAGATATAGTAGACCGAAGTAGATCGATGAGTAGTAGGGCAGGCAGCCTAGTCAATATCACAGTAACATTTTAAATTGTCAATAGAACCACCAGAAATAAATAAATCATGATCCAAGGAACCTTGCAAATAACGTATGATTCTTTTGACATTAGTATAATGAATGTCCAAGGGAGAATGCATAAATTGAGACACTTGATTAACAGCAAAAGCAATAATTGGACGGGTGAAGGTTAAGTACTGGAGACTACCAACAAGACTTCTGTAAAGAGTAGAATCAGAAAAGGGAGGAGAATCTTCAAAATGAAGTAGAGACTTAGGAGAAAGAGAAGTTGAAACTGGTTTGGAAGAAAGCAGGTTTGCACGACTGAGAAGTTCTTTAACACACTTGGATTGATAAAGAAAATAACCCCCATTGTGAGCAATTATAGAAACACCAAGACAATAATTAATTGTCCCTAAGTCACTCATTGAAAACTCACATTTGAGAGTTTGAATTAATAATTTAAGTAACAAATTAGAAGAGGCGGTGAAAAAAATATCATCAATATAGAGAAGAAGAATAGCAATATCTGAGTTATTTTTGTAAATAAAAAGAGAAGGATCAGACATGCTATTTTGAAATCCATTACTCTGAATAAAAGAAGTAAATTGATGAAACAATGCCTGAGGGGCTTGATTTAAGCCATAAAGAGCTTTGTTCAACCGAAAAACATGATGAGGAAATTGTGGATGAACAAAATCAGTAGGATGCTTCATGTATACCAATTCGTTAAGCTTTCCATATAAAAAGGCGTTCTTAACGTCTAATTGATGCACAAACCATTGCTTAGATGCATAAAGGGAAAGAATAATACGAATGGTGACTGGTTTCATCAAGGGATTAAATATTTGATCATGGTCTAGTTCTTATTGTTGCTTGTAGCCTTGGGCCACAAAACGAGCCTTAAAATGCTCTAGAGAACCATCCGATTTTTGTTTAATTCGATATAGCTAGCAACAACCAGTGGTATTGGCATGAAAGGAAGGTGGTACTAAGTCCCAAGTGCGATTAGCCATAAGCGGGTTGGATTCATCGGACACTGCATGCCTCCAATGAGGACGCTTAAAAGCTTTCGTAAAAGATGAAGGTTCAGATAGAAGTGAAGAGAAATGAGAAATCAAAGAAGGAATTTTTTCGTGGCCTGAGAGATCCTGTTTGCTTACGGGTGATCATGGGATGTGACTTACAATTAGAAGAAGGTAAGTTTGGAATTTGAGTTTTAGAAATAGAAGATACGTGATGTAGGATGGGAGATGAATTGGTGATATCATTGATTGAATATGAAGTATTAGTATTAGGAGATAAAGGAGTGGGCTGGCTAATATTTGGAGAGGAGTTGGAGATGTCATGTTGGGTGAAAATGTATTTTTAGGTGAAGGAAATTTAGAATTATTTTGAGGTGGCTGGTGAGATATATTTTGGATAGGAAGAGATTTTTTAGGTGGCAATGTAGTTCGATGGAAAGAATAATTAAAATTGTAATGGTTTTCTGGAGAGTGTAACGTAATTGGAGATAAGGCTTGAAGTGAAGAATTAGGAGGTAAAATAGAAGAAGAGTTTTCCGCATTAATAGGAGATAATAATTGTGCACATCGTTGAAAATTTCTATGCTGAAAAGTAGGAGATAAAGAAAGATGAATACCAATTGAAGATGAAAATTTAAAGAAAGTAGGAGAGCTAGGTTCAGATGAAGTTGAGAGAAGAAAGGATATGGAAAGAAATCCTCATTGAACCTAACATGTATAGAGATAAACACTTTGTTACATAAAGGATAAAATCATCTATATCCTTTGTAGTTAGAGGGATAGCCAAGAAAGATACAATGTGTTGAACAAGGACTCAATTTGTTAGAGGAATAATCACGTAAATTGAAATAACAAGAACAACCAAAAACACATAGATAATGGTAGGTAGGAGCCTTGCCAAAAAGAGCTTCAAATGGTGTCTTAAAGTGAAGCTTAGACGAAGGAAGTATATTTAAAAAATGGACAATAGTATGCAAAGCTTCAACCCAAAATTGAGAGGGAAGAGAAGCTTGAAATAATAATGAACGAACCATATTTAATATCGTACGATGTATCCGTTCAACTTTGCCATTTTGTTGGTGAGTGTGAGGACATGAAATGCGAAGCAAGACACCATTATTATTAAGAAAAGAATGAAAAGCTTGAAGTTTAACAAAGTCAGTAGCCCCATCACATTTAAAAGACTTTAATTTTATAGAGAATTGGGTCAATACATATGCATAAAAATGCTTAAAGGTAGTGAAAATATCAGATTTACGCTTGAGAGGAAATACCCAAGAGAACTTTGTGAAATCATCATGAAATAAAATTTAATACCGAAAACCAGTAAAAGAGGGAACAGTGGAAGTCCAAGTATCATTAATTAACTCGAACGGAGATGAAGAAAAGAACTAGAATCCATAAATAGTAACTTCTGGTGCTTGCCAAGTTGACAAGCATTACATAAATTATCTAAACATTTGAATGAAGAACAAGGGAACTTATTGACCCTAATTAAAATAGCAAAAATAACAGAGCTTGGATGTCCTAGACAGCGATGCCAAATGTTTGGATGGATACGAGCAGCAACAAGAGTAGAGTGAGAAGCTGCAGCAGAATCACCAAATTGAGAAGAAACTGAATAAAGAGTTCCACGACTATTTAAGTGAAGGAGATGCCTCTTCGCTATGAGTTCCTTAATCGAAAAACTAAAAGGATCAAATTTTATAGAATAATTATTATCCGTAGTAAATTTGCGAACACCTAATACATTGGTGAAAAGATGAGGAACAATTAAAATAGCTCTAAGGGAAAAGCGAGAATTAGAATTAAAGAGAGTACCATGTCCAATGTAGGAGATAGAGATTTGAGTTCCATTACCCATAATTACACGATCCGAGCCATTGTATAGAGTAACTGAAGATAAATTGAATGCATTTGGAGTCATGTGTGAAACTGCTCCAGTATCCACAAACCAAGAGGCATCAACGGGTGAAAAAAAGGAGTAGTTGGAACTAATGTCTAACACAAAGGCCTTAGAATTTAGAGATAGACAATCGCGAGCAGTGTGGTGTGGCTGATAGAAACATTGGCAGTAAAGATTTACATTATTGGGTTGAGCAGGAATGAAAGCAATAGAATAAGAAATTGGAGGAGGACCTAGAATGGAAGGAAGACGTGGACGAAGAGTGAACTGTTGAACCCCAATATTAAAGAATTTGGTATTCCAATGTGGCTCGACCATGTCCACCATTGGAATAACGCCCACCATTATTATTACGACCACGTCCACTACCATAAGAGGAACAAGATTGTTTCTTGGCCACATAAGTAGTGGTAGAACTATCCGTATAAGAACTAGAGAGACTAGTTAATTGAGCTTCACGAAGAAAAATTAGAGAGCGTGCTTCAACAAAGGTAGGAAGAGGAACACGAGTAGCATATATTCTAGAGTTAATCCAGAAAGTATTTGTAGAAGAAGATCAATTTCAGAGATTGGATTTGTCACGACCCAAACCGATAGGTCGGGACGGGCACCCGGTACTTTACTCAACCGAGTACCAATGTAAAGTATCTTTCGTATCATACTATCATAGGTAATTGAGCCGGAGAGGCTGTCATGAGATAAGTAGAATAAAACATTAGGAAATACTCAATATAGGGTAACCCAACTTGATATACTGACTTATACATATGTCGTACTGGCCTATAAGGCCATACCAGTATGTAAGGCATGACAGTAGTATATAAAAGATATGAAAGAAACATGGAGTAAAGAACTCAACCTGAAATTCTGAATAGCTCTCTGAATCATGAAAAATTATAATGTTATGCATGTGCGTATAAATGTTATACCATGCATAGGTATATGCGTTCATACATCATCAAGCCTCTGAGGACATCCCATCATATCATCTCGGCCACTGTGGGCAAAATCATCAACGTATACCAGCTGATCAGGTGGTGGTGCGTATATAACGCCATAACCTTTTCCCATATCTCATATACATATAATATACGCGTATATAACACCTTCTGTTCATGGGTCAATGTACATGTATAAATGCATAAAATGCATAAGAAGTACGTTAATAAGATTTCTCGAATATCATAAAATTAATATGCCTTTTGGACAAACTTTATCAAATACGTATTTTTCTGAGACCCATGAACAGAGGATATAATAATAATTCACATGGGGAATCAAGAATATAGACACCCCTAGTATTTCTATGAATAGAGTCATTTATGAAAGTTGCGTATTTTGCTCGTTTCGTCTGTATCATTTGGATCATGCCAAAAGGAAAGAAGGGATAGCCTTAATATACCTTAACTCCATTGAGTCCTTAATACCTTCCAAGCAATTCTTCATACAACTCAACTCAATCTACCATAGCATAAGGAGATTTAAAATCAGTGTTGAGTAAAGGCTAAGTCCGCAACTTAAACTAGTAGCTCGTTTACGTAAATTTGGGCAGCATCTCCCCTGTAACTAGGCCCTCCTCCAATACTATATACCAACAACATTAAGAGCACAACAATAACAACATGTAAGCATAATTTTCCAACCTTATCTCTATCACAATATACCATAAAACATCCCACACACCCTAATCACTTCATACATTAAACGACAACCAAAGTAGTATCAAACAACTTAAAAAAATGTAACGACGAATAACCAGCCCACCATTCCGTAATTATGTGGTGTTTTTACACACCATTTGTCCTCCAAAACTTCATTAAACAGTAGAAAAATATACAACCCAAAGGCAACATGAAACAACCTACAAAACAGTCCACTACAAGTCAAATAACTCGAACTCACGGCTTCCGATCACCGTCCCGTGAGTTCTAACTATTAGGAAACGAATTTATCAACATTCCTTGATATTTAAACACTTAAATACAAAAAGTACACATTTTCTTAACTGTGAAGTACCTTCCAAAACTCAAACTACAAAGAAAAAGAGAGGCGATATAGCGATACTTACATCATAGGGATCGTTTTAATGTTATCGTTTCTTGATTCCGTGCTCGGGATAATAATATTGTTTGAAGCTCTTGTAGATAGCTTAAGAGTAAATTTAGGGGTGTTATTTGGGCGAGCTCTCTGGAAAAATGGAGAAAGAGACGAGATGGGATGTAAATATCCCATTTTTTTAAAAGTAAAAAAAGGTGCTACTTGGCACCCTATGATTAACCCTTTTTCCAACGCTTATAACTTTTTTATCCGGGTGTCGTATGAACAAACGTTTAATTGCGTTGGAAACTACATTCCAAGACCTTCAATTTGGTATATAATATGTCCTCAAAAGACCTCATATAGAATATGAAATATATTTCTCAAAAAGCTCTATTACATGGCAAATCCTTAGTCGGTGTCTCTGCAACTTTAATCCGATTTTTCCCAAACTTCATATTTTCTATTCAAACATCACATATAGCCATATTATGACTTTAAAATCATTTAAATCATGATTAACAAGTCTCATATTCATTACATTACCTTGGGATGCATAGGGATTGCCTATGGACGTCAATGCATCTGCAATGGACTTGAGACGATGGACATATTTATTAATTGATAGATTGCCTTTCTTAAGTTTGTAAAACTGAACTTTTAGTTGAAGTGTTCGAGAACTGACTTGATCACGGAATAAACGTTCGATTTGAAGCCATGCGTCTCTAGAAGCGAGAGAATAATTTGGCTTGATAATAGCTTGAAAAATCTCTTGAGAAATAGTTGTTTGAATCCATAAAAGAACAATAAGGTCAAGTTGAATCCATTGTTGAAAGGAAGGATTCCGGATAAATAAAGCCATAAATACTTTCATCAATAAAGCCATAAATACCATGACCTTTGAAGATTAGTAAGAAAAGCTCTCTCCATAACATATAGTTTGTAAAGTCAAGAACAGTAGGAACAAGATTTTTAATGTTGGAGACGGAAATAGTAGAGGGATATGATGGAAGAAAGGAGGAAGCATTAGTCACGGAGGCTGGGGATGTAGGAAATGATTCGGTAGAGGAGTTGGGAGCCATGATTCAACAGAGGAGAAAAACAAAACCTAGACTTCTGATACCATGAAACAAGTAATATTTTTTATGTATATTATAGTAAGTACAATGCTATATATAATGTGTGATAAACTCATTTGAAATTTAATCTCGAAATTAATTTATCACTTATCCCCGTACCAAACAAGTCTTTAGAGAGCTTTCAAATGAACAATTAACTTAAATAGTCGTCCATCCATTTATCTTTACACAAATAACCGGCCATATTGATTAATTACTTTTTTTAACCATATACATAGTTTATATATTTATTATACATAATTATACACATATAATTCATAAATTATGCATATATTATACCTCAACAGGCTATTTTTAAGTTAATTCTTCTAAATTAAATATAGCAAATGAATATATAATATATGTATAATTAGTGTATAATCTATACCGATTAGGAAAAGTAAACTTTGAATTCTGCCAGCTATCAGTATAAAGATTCATCCAACAAAAATACAGTCCAAACTTCAAAACCCGAAAACTTTTGGGATATTTACACAAATAATATGACATATTCATTATTTATTTAGTGAGACTTTTTAGTCTACATCGAAAACTTAACCTTAACGTAATTAGGAGTATATATAAACAAGATTCCCAAGTCGAAACAAATATAGAGTAATTAAAGATGACTCTCTCTTCCAAGTCTCTTCTCCTACTTTCTCCATTAAAACACACATAGTTAAAAGACTTCAAATTATACGTACAATTTTATTTCTTCTCTGCAAAATAAGCATATATGGGGTCAGCAAAATTGAAGATAGGTGGGGTATGGAGTGGAGTAATAGAAGTAGAATTAGAAGAATGGACAGTACCAATGTTAAGAGAAGAAATTGCAAAAAGATCAGGCGTTGAAACGATCAACCTTATATGTGCTGGTAAATTGTTGAAAGATGGTGATGGAACTGAGAAGTTAAGCCAATTGGGTGTTAAAAATAATGCAAAGATTTTGGCTTCTAAGGTTTCTATTGATCAAGGCAAGTCTGTAAAAGATGAATCTTTGGCTGAGGAAGAACGTTGCACTAGGCTTTCAAGGCTAAAGTTAGTAATTTTTTTGTTAATCTTTTAGTCATTCTTTATGTTGTTTTGTTGATTCTGTTGATGGGTTTTGGGTTTTATTGTTTGATTATGTGAGTTTTGTTCTTTAAATTGTGTGATCAGTGTGAAAGTAGTGGCTTTTATAGCATCTACAATGGTACGTAGAATTGATTTTTTATTCCGATGATGATTTTTGTGCGTAAAAGAAGAATTTTTGGCTGAGGAAGAGCGTTGCAGTAGACTTTCAAGGCTAAAGTTAGTGTCTTTTTAGTCATTCTTTATGTTATTTACTTGATGGATTTTGAGTTTTATTGTTAAATTATGTGAGTTTTGTTATTTAAAGTTTGTGTCTTTATGTTAGTCTAGTGTTTTTCTTGATTCACTTGATGGGTTTTATTGTTTAATTATGTGAGTTTTTTTATTTTATTTGTGTGATCAGAGTGAAAGTAGTGTCTTGTTTAGTTTATATCTTTGGTACACGGAATTGATTTTTGCTTCTGACGATTTTTGTGTGTGTGTGTGTGTTTTGGGGGGGGGGGGGGGGGGGGGATTGTTTCTTTTCGTTCATCTATTTGTGTATTTGTTGTATGACCCCGCGGAGTTTGACTTGGGGATTCTATTTGCTAAGGGTTGTGAGTTCTATTTTGGAATTATGATAGTGAAAGTAGTCTGATTTAGCTGCTATTAATATCTGATTCTGATGAGCCCCGGGTATTGGTCTAGCTGTAAGAGCCCAGCACATGACTTGTGGGTTTGGCACATGTCATGGGTTCGAACCCTCTGCGGACAAAAGTTCGCATTTAAATTGGAGAAGGGTGGAGGTGCAGGCCCTTTATCTGTTGAGTTTCGAACCGTGTGTCACAAGCCTTCGGGATTTCTCGGTTATCCAAAAAATATCTGATTCTGATGATGATCTTTATATGTGTGTTTATTTGTGTGGGAAAGTCTGTCTTTATTTCTGTCTGTATGTTTTGTTTATTTTTGTTCATCTGTGGTATATCCACTGAGTATGGGAATTCTAATTGCTGTGGTATGATGACCCTTTAGGTAGTGAGTGGTAATATAGTAGCTATGGTTTATTTTTGCAGGACAGAGACTGGAATACATATTTGGATTTCTACTTATTTGCTCTGATGTTGCTAGCTCTTTCATATCGATATGAAGAAGAAAATATATGCTGGGGAGGACAGGCTAAAACGAAATAAAATTGAGAGTAGCTTTGGTGGTTTAGACATGTCGAACATGCCAATGTACTTATAATTGGGGTTTATAACACTCTGTTATAGTTCCACTTGATGATATTTTCCTGGAGGAAGAAACTATTTCTTTGTGATCTTGCTTAAATTTGTTTCCTTCTTAGTAATAAAATGTATAAAGCTCTTGCAGCCTCTATTTTAAGCCAGTTACTTCTTTGCCTGGACAAGACATTATTCGTTTGTTCTTTTCTAGCTAACTTCTGATATGATTTAAATTATAGGGCTGCTGCTACTTCTCTGTCAAAGAGACATGCGGATGGCTCATTACCTGTTGAAGATTTCAATCTGGAGCTCGAAAATCAGAGTGGACAAAAGGTGCAACTGGGAACTGAGACTGATCAACGGTATACGATGTTTTTTTCTTAACCTATTAGCAAATAGGTTCATATTGACTATGAATGACACACAATCTGTTGTTTTCATTTCCTTTTTGCTTTCCAGAGCAATAATGATGGGCCTAATGCTTCATACAAATGCAAAAGCCTTGATGAGGAAGAAGAATTATAAAGAAGCACTAGAAGTGCTGACCATGGGAGAAGTTAGTGCCTAATCTTTTTCTTGCTATTTCCTGTCTTTTAAGTCAAGTACAAGATTCTGATGTTGTCATACAAAGGATGCCCGAATCTGTATGTTGCTCGGACTCTCGGAAAATGTTGCCGGCTGTGTGTTGGATCCTCCAAAAGTAGTATTTTTGGAGGATCCGACAGGGGTGGGGCAGCATTTTGGATAGTCCATGCAACATAGGGAACTTGCGACCTATATTTTTGTTTGACTTGTGGTTATGGCATCAATTTTCCACTGTAGCTCCTTGCTTGTGCTGTTTCTAGTGTCCAGTTGTCAGTGTCGTGAGAAATTGTGTTCTGCTTGTTGTGAAGACCATATTCTGATTTAGAAATTTTTTGAACTACAGTATTATTTAAATATCTGGTTGAATGCTCATATGGAAGTGGTTTCTCTTTTGCAGGAAGCCTTCTCTCTCTGCAACCCGAAACTCATTGAGGTATGTTAGATTTCTTTCTTCCAAAATATATTATTCCTTTCCTTTCAAATTGAGTGCTGTTATTTTGCGCAATATTGTTATTAAGATGAGAGCTCTGAATGTTTGTTATTCAGTGATTAACTGGGGAGGTATGGCTCGCAATTTGAATTCCTCCAAGAATTGATGTGAAAAAGTGACCTCGGACTTTTGAGTGATATATTATGAAAAACTATAGAAAATGAATGAAAGAAGATGATAGAGTTTTTTACTGCAATAAAGTCACAGAACTTCCTTACTCTTCTCCTCCGTTCATTTGATCTGTGTCTTTGTTGTCAGTCCTTGAATGGGTAGATTATCTTGTGAATAGTGCTCAGCGTTTCAGCAGATATAAAATGTATGTTTAGGCGGATAAGTTACAGGCAACTCATACAAGTTGTTTTTCTAATGATATATGAAAACATTTTGTGGAGTATCTCTTTATTCACTGATCTGCTTAAATCTGCTTTATAGCTGTTATCTGATGATTCCGTCCTTCCTCTTTGGTTTTTCAGATGGTTGACAATGTGCCGATTCTGCAAATAGACATGGTGTGGTGCTACCTTATGCTCCGAGATATCAGCTGGCTCTCAGTTGCAGGAGTCCGCCTTGCAAAAGCTAGAGAAGGGCTTGAGCGTTCTCATGGGAAGGAAGCGAGTCGTCTCAGACTGCTTCAAAAAGGACGATACCCGGAGATTGCTCTGTGAGTAAACACAGATTGATACTGCTTGTGTACAATGCTGGAAACAGTTCCTTGCGACATTATTTTAAAATTATTTGCTTCCATATCTTCTTTATATAGACATTTGAGGTTGGAGCTGCTAGAAGGAGTAGTGGCATATCATAGCGGTCAGATTGAAAAATCTAGAAAGTCCTTGACATCTGCTCAAGCCAAGTTTTTGCAGGTTAGCCTGTCTTTTTTTTTTTTTCTTCTGGTAAAGCTGATGACGGTTGGCTATTGCTGTTTGTACTGATAGACAGATATCGGGATAAATGTTTTCAGTTCTTTGTAGGAGATAATATATTCTTCTCCAGTGTCTGCTTTAGCTTCCATTTCTCTCTGGTCTTCTTGCATGCGTACATGTGTTCATGTGCTGTGGTTTTGTTGGCTTAATTAGCGCTTTGCTCGTGTTGCCGACTTATTGGTTTATACGGCTTACATACACATCTTGCTAAGTCCCACATTGGTTGAGAGAATGAGTTTGTGGTCTCCTTATAGGTCTAGGGCAATCCGCCTCGTGAGCTATTAGCTTTTATGGTTGAGTTAGGCCGAATGGTTCTTCACACATCTATTGCTTCTCTTCTTTTGGAATACCAGCTCTTGTTGTTTCTCTCTTGGTTAATTCTTCATACTTATTTTCTCAGTAATGATAAACAGTTAATCCATTTTTTGTCTTTTTTTATTTATTTTAAAAACAGCTTCAAATTCCAGATGAAGCTTTGTCCTTACTTTTGAGTATGGGCTACAAGGAACGGGATGCCAAGAGAGCCCTGCGCATGAACAATCAAGTAGTAGAAAGCGCTGTTGATTTTCTTCTTGAGGAAAAAGAAAAGAAAGCAAGGCAAAGGGAGGACGACATCAGGCGGCGGAAGGAGATCATGTGAGTTCATATTTGTTTAAAATATAATTCCTCTCTGTATATTTTCTTAACACTTGCTACATTACTTAAACTCTCTTTATCATATAAACTGTAGAGATCAAAAGTGTTATGGAACGACTCACCTCGGAAAAGCTGTTGATCTCGAGAGACTGAATGAATTGGTGTCAATTGGGTAAGTAAGACTTGTATCACAAGATCATTCAAGGGGAGACATTTCTTGTTTCCCTTGCATAGGAAAGCTACTCACTCTGTCCCAATTTATGTGGTGGTGTTTGGCTTTGTACGAAGTTTAAGAAAGGAAAGTTTTTGAAACTTGTAGTCTAAAACAAATCAAAGATATTTGTGTGGCTGTAAATCAATTTGTTGAGGGTAAAGTAGTAATTTTAAAGATAAATTATTTCTAAATAAGAAAATGTGATATCTTGTTTGGACTGGCTAAAAAGGAAAGAGTGCCACATAAATTGGGACGGAGGGAGTACTAACTTAAGCAATTTCTACCAGAGGTTGTACGCTATTCGACTTAAACTACTTTTTATGCTCATTACTAAACTGGATTAGGAAACCTGATAGAGAACTTTTTCGACTAGCAAACAGTGCATTTTGTTGATAAACCAGAATGACTGTGCTTCTTTTATCCAATTATCCTAAGCATGCTTATGTTAAGTCCTGAGTGGCCTGATATTTTTGTAAAACTCATACATATTCCTGAACGCCAGGTTTGAGAAAGAGCTTGCTGCAGAAGCACTTCGACGAAATGAAAATGATACACAAAAAGCTCTGGATGACTTGACAAATCCGGAAGCTAATGCTTCGATACAGGTAAATTTTCTGGCATGAATATAATGCCCATGTGAAGCTATTAGTCGAATACTTACTGAGGTATTAGATACTAATCCAATTTGATACAATTTTTTTAATTTTGGGAATTGACTGGGCTGTGTCCTATCAGTTACTTGGATCTAGGTTTGCATGATCAGCCAGTGATAATTCAAATGTTACCAAGTCCCGGTAATTATTACTGTCAGAAGTAGACCAAGAGAAATCTCCAGTTTCTCTACTTCCTTTTTTTTTGGTAGAGAATGAATATCTCGAGATATCAGGAAATATGGGTCCGGATATCTTGCTTTAATGATTTGCATAATTGGCAAATTTGACAAATGCCTACTTTTGTTTTTTATTGCTCAGTTGCTCTCACCTATCACTACGCCACCTCGGCAGCTGAGAGTCCCTAGCTTTTTGTTATCTATCTTTAGAAGTAGAGCGAGTGACTCCAGTGGGCAACTCGTGTTAGAGTCATATAGTAGTTCTAATGAAAATTTGACTTACCAAAAAAACTTATCGGGGAATTAGCTCCTGATTTTGCTGGCACTGTGCAATTGAATAAATTCAACCGTTTACTTATTTAAGGAGACAGTTGTATTTACAACTGCTAGGTTCGTTCCTTAGTAGATAGCCCATGCTCCGACAATTCGTGGCATGGAAATGCCTCTTTGATAACAACAACAAAAAAACCAGCATAGTCCCACAAGTGGGGTCTAGGGAGGGTACCTTACCCCTACAGTGAATATAAGGAGGTTGTTTCCAATAGACCTTCGGCACGAGGAAAAATGAGAAGAGAGCAGTAGCAACAAGCAATAACGAGAACAAGATAAAAGAAAACAAAGCGAAAGGAACAACATGAAGATAGAAATCTACAATATTAGAATACAATACTGCCTCTAATAACACTGGAATTGCCTCTTTGATATATTTTTAAAATGGTGCCCACAAAATACGATTAATCAATCTGACTCGTAGTGCAGATTTATCGAAGAATATCTTTGGTATCTACTTCCTCTTTTCGTAATGCAGATACATATTGAGTCAAGGAAGAAGAAAAGGTTACGCCAAGCAGAGAACGCTGTTATTGAAGAAATTGTATCCATGGGTTTCCCCAGAGAAGCTGGTATCTATATTTGTTAAATTTATATTTGCATTTGTTTATTGTATACTAGAACCATTTTTTGACTTAATAACCACATTATTCTTCCATAGAAGTGATTAATTTACATTTTGATTTGGCAACATAATGGTTAGAGTAGGTTTTAAGAAATGTGTATCGAGTGAAAACAGAACACACACATCTTGGTCCGTACCTGTCCTCAGGCACCAATTTAAATGGAAAAAGGACAAAAAGCTGTGGGGGATTGGAGGAATTTCATGAGTTATGCTTTGAGGTTAATGTGTGGAAAATATATCTTTACGGTGTCAGTCCTTTGAGCTGACGTAAATATATAAATGTGTTTGTTTTGGCAGTGGCTGCAGCTGTTCGCACTTTTGGCACGAGACAAGCAGCGCTAGATCATCTACTTGCTTCTGCTGCAACAGAAGATCAGAATGCAAATGATACTCTATACAACAATCAAGGGGAAGATGGCAATGCAAATAATCCTATAACTCACCAACAAAGTGAAAACGGAGCGGGTGCTAACACAGGTTCAAGTAGCGCGGGAGGTCCAAGTCATAACAAAGTTGAGGAGCGGGATGTGGAAATGGAAGATGCGATTACAGGGGAATTACTAAGAGGAGATGCTTACTCTGACTATGACATTGAGGTTACTGAAGAAGGTGAAGCTATAAACGAATACTTAGCTTTAGTAACTATAGGAGATAACGTAGAGAATCGTCCATCTTCGTAATTAAAAGTATAGTACATGTTGAGAATGGTCCGTCGTCGTAGTTAATAAGTACAATACTTTTTGACAGACTTGGAAAGTTTGCTGTGTATAGCGTATTAGCGTATATTATCTTAGCCTAGTTCTTGAATGAAATAGCTTCAGTTGATGGCTTGTGTTTCCTTTTCTTTATATTCTTTGCGTTTATGATGAAGAGTTTTGGTTCTAAGTTTGCTATATCAAGTTCACCTTGTTCCTCATCTAGCTGAGATAAACTATTTGAAGTCTAGATTATGATATTTGGATTCATTTCATTCTAATACCTAATACTTTGTTTTTCAAAAGATAAATTAAGAGTTCCTCACTTAGTAGAAGTTCTCTAAATCTTAGTTTACTACCAAAACAAAATGCAAAAAGTTTCAGAGAACTTTTGTTTCTTCGTTTTCCCTTTTCTATTTTATTTTTAAAGAGCCTCTCTTCAAAGGGGTGGGAATTTCTTGGTTCAAAAAAGGTTCAAAAAACAAACCAGACAATTCAGTGTAATTACATTTTCCATATATACTCCAATAAATTGTGATAAAAAAATAATGGAAGTAAACTCACCGGCAGCCACTTCTAAATCTACTATTTAAAATATATTCATAATTTACAATGTATTTAAAAATAAGCCAATTCGGCCAAAGTTCAAGACTAAGTATCCTGACACTTTGTATCCTGAATTTTAGAGTGGCTAACCTAACTTTTTGAGCTACTAATTTGAAGTTCAGGACTAAGTGTCCTGTATATTAGAACTGCTAACTTAAAATTTAAAACATAAGATGTCGAATTTATGGACACAATACACGATGTAAGTTTGAACCTTGAGGTTTAAACTTCAGGACATCGAGCAAATTGAGTAATCTTTAAATACATTATAAACTGTGGATATCTTTTAAACAACATGCTTAAAAAACTGGTTACCTGGTGTCATTTCCACAATTATATCCCTTCTTGAACAGAAGAAATGAAACTCTTGTATTTGAATATTTTCTCTATCGACACTACAGATGTGTTTCGTACAACGAAATCTGACTTTTATCCCTTCAGGAAAAATAAACTGGTACCTAAAGAAAATGTTTCCTTTTTTACATTTTAAAAGTTCTATATTGAATCAGATAAGTAAATAGAAAACAGAAAAAGGATTGAAGTCGAGCAGCTTGATCTTGATAAGTCGTGAATATAGCATTTCTGCAGTGATAGAAAAATTCCCTTCATCAGTCATGTCTACTTTATGTCGCATGCTGATGCTCCAAGTCAGTCACTATGGTGATATTTTCATCTTCAAAATTGTCTTTCTCCACTTTCACGTGCTCGTCTGAATCAATCGAAGGCTGATATTCTGAGTCTGTCACCATGGCAATATTTTCATGTCCAAAGTTTTCTTCCGCTTTTGCTTCTCTGTAATCTTTCGGAAGTTTATTACAGTTAATGGTATGCCATACTGGCCTTTCTTCCTGGAAGAGACTGCATAGAACAATTAACGATCAGAGCAAAGGCTGACAAGCAAAATGCACACGCGAATGCGCTGTTTATGTGCTCATATGGAGAACAAGCTATAAATGTCAAGACAAGCACACTTAAATGATTGCATGGACGTACTTTTGAAGTCATAGCATAATGCATCATAATGGAAGAGGGAACCTTTAATTTCCTGATACATACAAATCTTGTGTATGAAATATGAATAGCCAAGTCATCATCATTGAATCGACTATTTAATTGGATCATCTAGACAGCACAATCAAGCACCAAATCCTACAAGTGCGACTCTCTCACGCTAAAACTGGCGATCAGACAATCAGAAAATCCTACGGCAACTAATATTGGAAAAAAATATAAAATTACTTCCTCTATCCCAATTTATGTGATGCACTCTCCCTTTCATTTTGTCCCTCAAAAAATGATACCTATTATATTTATAAACAATTTAACTTTAAAGTTATCATTTTACCCTTATTGAGATGATTTATAACTACACAAATATCTATGCCTTGTTTCAGACCACAAGTTTCAAAAGTCTTTCTTTCTTTCTTAAACTCCGTGCTCTGTCAAACAATATCACATAAACTGGGACAGAGGAAGTATCTTATTCCTACAGTATCACCACATGATTAATATTGTGGTCTGCTGAGTTTGCATGACCTAGAATAAGCATGTCTTTTCAGGTTGTGGTACTTCTTGATGATTGCTTTTGACCAGCAGTAGACACTAAAATACAAACAACTGGATTTTTCACTTCCTACCCAGAGAAGTCTTAGATCTCTCAATACCTCAGCAGCAGTTAATCATGAAAGCAAGTATCGACATAGATATAAACAGCTACCAGAAATAAGTCAGCCAAAAAAAGTAAGGACGGCTTAGTGTCATTTGTCAACAGGCATAAGATCGAGTCAAGTAACTTACGGGTGTTTGCAGAGGGTTGGGCAGTGTACGGTGAGAGCGTACTTGCAGGTGGACAATTCAGTTATAGAGCTTATCATAGCTCTAGGCTCTGAGCAAACAAACCTCACCTGGAATTGATTCCATTAGAAAATACAGAATTCTGAAATTAAAAAAAAAAAAAAAAAGCAAAAGAATAGCTTCATACCTCTGTTTGTCGTGGCTCATTTGTTAAATCACATGTGGTTCCATTTGTATAGATATGAGCGTGATATCTACAGAAGTCAAGAGTTGGAGAAAAGAATTATTGTGCAGAAGGAATTCAAAATTTTAATCCGTCACAGCAAATTTGAGTAGTGCCATGCATCAGGCAGTGTGCTTCAAAAGTTCAAGAAAGACATTCCAAGAATTTCGTAAAATTGAATAAATGTTTCAATTATAGTTATTTTCTGTAGTCAAGTACTTATGGTGAAACTTGAAACTGACGAGCTTCTGCTTTTAACGGTAGTCAGCGGACTCACTATGTGCCCAAGGTGTATGCTACTTCTAAGCCAGTTATTCACTCACAGTATGGTATCTATACCTTTGTGATGCATCTTTTGAACGGGGATGCTTTAGTACTGAATTATCTGAGCGATTCTGATGATAAGCTGTGGTAGCTTCGGCATCATAGTAACCCAAGATAAATTCTTGAACCACCTGAAAACACAAATATTTCTTTGATCAAATAATACATTCTTTTGATAAGGTAAAAAATTGATCAAATAATACATATAACAAATACAAAATGAATGGAGGAATGGGATGGGATGGACTAGTGGTTGAGAGATGGGAATAACAATCTAGAGATCCCACGTGTGAATCCCAGCTATAGCACTTGGTGTAACCTCATTTGCTCCATTCTTGGTGGGCAGGATTACCTTGGCAATGTGTGGCTGTACAGGCTAGCTACCCGGTGGATTAGTCAAGGTGCAGACAAGCTAGCTAAATACCACTGATATCTTTTAATAAAAGGAGGAGCAAAAGGACTTCTCTTTGGGAACAGAGGGAAGCAAGTGGTTGTAGAAGGTGCAAGGAGAGATAAGTGAGACCTAAGACACAATAGAATTGTTATTCAATGTTGGAGTCCTTTGAATTTTCAGAACCAATCCATCACCAGTCACATGACGGGAGCTTTAGCAAGGCAGCAACAAAGGCTCAGCCTATTAAATATTTAAAATATTCTTGGAGGGAAAACCAAAGGTTACTCTGAGAAATCAATGCCTGAAAAACACATACTTAATAGTGAAGTAAAGACATACCTTTTCATCCTCCAAATGAACTTGCCTCAACTTGTTCTCATAACAGAATTCATACGACCACCACCCTTCTTGCTGTAAGAAAGTTTAATAAGATAACTGTCACACAAAATTAGACAACTTCTCCTAACACATCAGCTAGAGCGGACCGTATAAACTTAAAGTTGAATAAATTTTCATTGATTATGTACTTAGGAGAAGGTCCGTAGATATTTAATTTATTTAAGTCAGGTGGAAAGGGAAGAATTAGATGAATTCTCACCCTGATAAGGCAACGATCCTTCAGCACTTCAAGTAGTTCATCTGGTGTCTTCCACTTGATGCGTTTCTCAGTGTCCACGACCAAACTGCTTATATTGGGTGTCAGTGGTTTACCAATCTTCGGTTTATCAACTTTAGGCAAATAACACAGGAACTTCTCTCCATCTTTGTTGGGCATGAGAATAGCTTCCTGGTCATCATCCTGCAAAATGGAGTGAACTCATACATCAGATTTCTAGAATGATGATAAATGTAAATTCACCCTTCATCTCATCATAATTCGGCTCAGAATATTAGGTCAAATTCTGTATTCACTTTCCCTTCACCAATCGGTTGCATAGAAACTTAACGAAAAAATCAGTTGTACTTTTCCCTCAGGTACCAAAGAAGCCTAAATCTTCTCAAATTATCCCACACTTGGCCACCACTGAAGGATTCAAAAGATGACACTATACTTCTTTAATGCGTTTCTCAAAAGAGGCTGTTGAGCATGCTTCCTGCTGTAATCCGTCATATTTATTACTAACACAGATTTAAATTCTTATTGTAGTTTCAAGCACAATAGGGTCTAAAATTATTCATGTGTTATTAGCAGATAGTAAGTACTGAGTTTCAGATGATAGGTATGGGTAGTCTGGAAACATTGTGTAGCAATAAAAAATTGTTTCTTTTTTTATGGTTCAGAAGTAATAGCGCAAGCCAAGTTTGCAAAAATATTATCCTAAAAGAAAATGTGAATGATAAAGCGATCTACATTTGCGTCCTCAGCCACCTCTTACAAACTCAAAACTACTAGAAATCAAATTTTAAGAAACGGGAGGAGTAAGAATGAAGCAGAAAAAAAATTTAGAAACTTGAAATAACTTGTCATAACCTTAGTGGATACTGAATCTATCCTAGAAATTTTGGAAGCTTTGTAATTAGCTAACAATAGGTTTTTGTTTTTGCTTCACTTCTGTACGTATGATTTTCGCACAGTTTTTGTACATTGATATATAAAACTTGTTACCATTCTCAAAAAGAAATAACCTGTCATAACCTTCTGACTTGCCAAATATATACCCAGGAAAATCGCGGGAAACCTTAGAAGTTCTTGGACAGAAATATGGACACAGTTTTAGTACTTGTTTGCCTCAACTTTAGGGGTCGTTTGGTACGATGGTGGGATACCCCATGTGATTAGTTATCATACCTTTTATATGGGATAGGTCATCCCACCATTTCAGTGTAAAAGTTATCCCGGGATTAGCTAATACCTCAAACCCTACATGGGATAAAGTTAATCCTAAACTTTATCCCGGGATTATTATTCTTATCCCATGTACCAAACAACCCCTTAGAATCCTCTTTAGTAAAAGATCAAATTATATTTGCAAACATATAAAGCTTTGAAGTGCATGGTGTGACTAAATTCAATATCTGAAAAAGTGAAGGACATAACAAATAACTTACCGGGTGAAAGGATGTGTCTTCTGAATGAAATTCAACCTGATATTTTGGTTCTTTAGAACTTCGACTGAAAGACGCATCTGATACAAACAGGAAATCAACCACCAGAGTTACAACCTACTAGTAGCGAATAACTCTAATGGAAAGTATTCTATTTTGAGCAAAATCAACCTGATGCAGCTTTGATTGCAAATGAGATGTTGGATGAAAGGCTAAAAAGTGGAATTCCAGGCATCCTATGCAAACTAGACATTGAGAAAGCATTTGACCAAGTCAATTGGTCATGCATGTTTTCAATGTTAAGGAAAATGGGATTTGGTGGCAGATGGATCAGGTGGATAAAATATAGCTTGACCACAGTCAAGTATTCGATTCTCATCGACAGAAGTCCATTGGTCATACATGTTTTCAATGTTAAAGAAAATGGGATTTGGTGGCAGATGGATCAGGTGGATAAAATATAGCTTGACCACAGTCAAGTATTCGATTCTCATCAACAGAAGTCCAGTCGGCTTCTTTTCACCTCAAAAAGGATTACGGTAGGGTGATCTCTTGTCTCCTTTCTTGTTTATCCTAGTTATGGAGGGCCTTAGCAAGATGTTGGACAAAGCAAAGCAGCTGCAGTGGTTAGATGGTTTTGGTGTTGGGAGACCTCAAAGGAATGCAGTCTCAGTCTCACACCAGCTCTATGCGGATGACACATTAGTTTTTTGTGGAGCAGGAATATCTCAGGTTCAATATCTTAATCTAACTCTGCTCATTTTTGAAGCCATCTCTGGACTTCATATCAACATGGCAAAAAGCATTATCTACCCTGTTAATGAAGTTCCTGACTTGGGAGATCTAGCTGATATTCTTTGTTGTGGTACTGGTTCCTTCCCCGCAACATACCTGGGCCTTCCATTGGGAGCTAAGTACAAGTCTACTGCAGTGTGGAATGGTGTGATAGAGAAGGTGGAGAAGAGATTGGCAACATGGCAGCTGCAATATCTATCAATGGGAGGCAGGGTAACCTTGATTAGTAGTGTAATGGACAGCATACCAACCTATTACATGTCACTATATCCTATGCCTAGCAAAGTGCTCAAACAATTGGACAAACTTAGAAGGAATTTTCTCTGAAAAGGGAACAGTGAGGGTTACAAGTTTCACCTGGTCAAATGGGCCAAAGTAACTCAACCAAAGGACCTTGGTGGACTTGGAATAAAAGACTTGGCAAAACACAACAAGAGCATGCTAATGAAATAGCTTGGGAGATTCGGGGAGGAAGACGCCAGCCTATGGAAGAAGGTGGTGACTGCTAAACATGGATTACAAAATCACTGGTGTACTAAACTCAGCAGGTCTCCTCATGGTGTTGGCCCATGAAAACACATCAGTAGCCTTTGGGAGGATTTTTCACAGAATATTTCATTCAAGGTGGGGTAATGGGATACATGTTAGATTCTGGAAAGATATCTGGTTGGACAGTCTCCCACTGGAAGAGAGCTTTCCACTACTGTTTCAGATTGCTAGTGATCCCAACTCTACAATAAGTCAATACAGATCAGGAAACTCATGGGTCCCACTTTTCAGAAGAAATATGCATGACTGGGAGTTAGGTAGTTTGTTTACATTGCTTGGTAGACTGGAAACCTTCACTATGAATGAGCAGATCCCTGACAGAATCAGATGGGTTGGTTGTGACTCAAGTCCATATTCAGTGAAGATGGGCTACAGACGCATATGTGAGCATAATGGAAACATTTACTCGTGGCCATGGAAGCTCATCTGGAAGACAAAGCTTCCAACAAAGGTTATCTGCTTTACTTGGACTGCACTCAAAGAAGTCTGCCTAACTCAAGACAATCTCTCCAAAAGGAGCCTTCAGCTGGTAAATAGATGCTACCTATGTCAGCAAAGTTCTGAGTCAATCAACCACATATTCTTACATTGTCCAGTGGCAACAGATATGTGGTGTATGTTTCTTTCTATCCTGGGAATAAGCTGGACACAACCATAGGGCATCAGGGAAGCAGTGGAAGGTTGGAGCAGGTGGAAAGTTGAAAGGGCCATCAAGAAAGTCTGGAAGATGATCCCAACATGCATTTTTTGGTGCATTTGGCAAGAAAGGAATCGCAGATGCTTTGATGGCATTTCAACTTCTATACACGCTATCAAAGCCAATTGCCTTGTGCAACTATTTAGTTGGAGTTCTCTAACACCTATAAATAATGTAATTCCTCTTCTAGATTTCATTGGATTTCTGAGTCTTGCTTAACTCAGTTATATCCTTACTTTTGTTTTTGAGTTAGCTCCATAAGCAGATTAAGTCTTTGTAATGGAGCTAACTCAATTCCTTCTTGTAACTTTGCATCTTCTGGATGCCTGCAATGAAGAATCTTATTTCATCAAAAAAAAAAAAAGTATTCTATTTTGAGCAAGATTGTTAACTTTGTCAGCACTAGTACAGTCAAGTGAACAGTACTATTTCATTCATGATTAATAATTTAAGGGCATGAATCAGAATTTCGAGCTGCTTCTCTTGCTTCATGTTATGGCGGCTCATTTTCCGAGATTAGTGAACTATTTTCAAATTGATTTTCTATGACTTCAAAAAAAAACTACTTAAACAACTGAAAAAATAGGACTTGAAGACACGTCCCAAGATGCACAGGCCTCATCAAGCTCCTGAAACTATGATCATTTTCAAGACTGCTGCCACACATACAGCTTGAGTATCAAACTTGAACTTCAAAACAGCAGAATCGAAAAGGTTATTGTGAACAAAACTTCATTTCATTGAGAGTACGTCTAGAACACAAAAATCCAAAATTTGTCAGAAAGTACTTTCAAAGTTAGTCAGCTCAAGCTAGTGAAGGTCAAGCCTTGGCGCGATGATAAAGTTGCTCTTTTGGCGACTAGCATGTGTATACATCCACTCTTCCCCTACCCCAACATGAGCTATGGAGCACTTAGTGCACGGGGTAAGCCTACCTCACAAGCCAGCTCAAGCTAATACACCCAACTATAGTAAATATTCAGCCTCCAAAAACATCAACTAGTTAAAGCTTCTAGTACTCTCTCTGTCCAAATTTATGTAATACTTTTTCCTTTTTAGTCTGTCCCAAAAAAATGATATATTAGAAACAATTTAACTTCAAACTTCTCATTTTGCCCTTGGTGAGATAATTTATAGCCACAAAAATGTCAATGGATTGTTTTAGATAAAAATTTCAATAGCCCTCCTTTCTTTGTAAAATCCATACCTAGTCAAACAACATCAGATAAATTGGAACGAGTTGAGTAGTAAATATTCAGCTCCCCATAGAGCATCAACCAGTTAAAGCTTCTAATAGTAAATATTCAGCCTCCAAAAAACATCAACCTGTTAAAGCTCTTTTTTCTTTTTTCTTTTTTTTGGTTTCTGTAATTCATTAACCATTTCAGTTAAAATTAATTATTCTAAAACAGAAACAAAAGAAAAAAAAAAAGGGAAAGACAAACGTCCACAAGTCAAAGGTAGAGAAACAGTAAACTGAATCATCATCCAAATACCTAACGATCTAAATTCTAAATACCTAATACGCTCTTTAGATTAAGCAAATAATGAGCTACAGAATCCAACAGGAATAAAACTAGATGACAGGCTAAACTTAAAAATTTAATTTTATTACAAATATCACATCTATAATGCCATTTTTTGCCCTTTAGCATTGAAATTACAACGAAGGTGCTTGAGATTTTGGGCTACCTGTGTGAGCAGATATTATCTGGGTGGAATAAACGACGTCGTATAAGAAATTAACGGTGAAAAGTAGAATTGCCAATCTCATCTTCTTCATTTCGAAGCCCTAATTTTGGTGCAGAATATGATACAGTGGTCTACGAAACAGAAAATTGCTTATCGATTGAACTGTTGTTTTCTTCATTCAAAGAGTAGAAACACCGATTGGATGAATGACCAAACACAACTCTTACGTGGCAGAATGCGACTCCTCTTATTCTTTGACACGTGGATTCAGGGTCCCACTTACAGAAATATTAGTTACGTGTGATTTTAAAAATGGGCTAAAATCATTTTGATCCCCAACTTATCTTAAAAATCAAACTCCTCCTCCAACATTGAACAATAGATATTTTGCTCCTTGAAACTTAATTGTATTCCTCAATTTTATAATCCTTGGCCGATATATATATATATATATATATATATATATATATATATATATATATATATATATATATATATATATATACTTTTTTAATATCATGATATTTTTCTTAATCTATGTTATAAATTTACCTATAGTGAAAATATATTTTTTTAAAATAAAAAATGATAATCAATCATATATACAACAACAATAACAACAACAACCCAGTATAATCTTACGAGTGGGGACTGGGGAGGTTAGTGTGTACGCAGACCTTACCCCTACCCTGGGGTAGAGAGGCTGTTTCCAATAGACCCTCGGCATCCTTCCTTCCAAGAACTCCCCACCTTGCTCTTGGGTGACTCGAACTCACAACCTCTTAGTTAGAAGTAGAGGGTGCTTACCATCAGAGCAACCCACCTTGTCATATATAATTTACTGATATTGAATAATGAAGGAAATGGGCAAAATTAAAATATTAGAGTAAAAGATTTGGTAATTTCAATAAAATAAAAGGTAGTGCAGTAATATTAAAAAATAGAGTTTGGTTTTAAAATAAATTTATAAAATATTACATATTTATACCTTCGATGTTCTTTAAATTACAACTTAAAATATATTTCATTAATAAAAATAAAAATTCAAAAATACACGCGCGCGCGCGCACACACCCCCCGCGCGCACGCGTGCGCGCACACACATATATATAAAATAATAATAAAAGAGAAAGTAAAATTTAATTTATACTTAATATAAAAGTAACAATAAAAAGGAATAACAATGACTTTTATTACAAATTCATAAAAGAATTATTCTAGTTAAATATTATTAAGCTTTAATTATAAAATTAATAATAAGATATTTAGCTAAGCATTTTACCAATTTAAATATAACAAAAAAATTATATGTGTAGAGGAAGAATTGCAAAATGTCTATTGTTTAATGTTGGAGGAGGAATTCGATTTTTAAAGTAAACTTGGGGGATCAAAATGATTTTCACCTTTTAAAAAACACTTACTACGAATATTTGAAAGCAAAGTTCTTCTAATATACTCCTATTTGTGCAGAAATGACACTAGATAGCCACTCTAAAGGGTTGCTATTTAGGAATTAACCAGTGAGTCCTGAATTTAAGTTTTCAATTCAAAAATAGTCTGAGAACAGTTAATCTCTAAATAGCATCCTTAAGAAATTTTTAGTACAAAAATATTCTGAATTGTACTAAAGTTAAAAAATTTAGTTTAAAAATTCAGAATAAAATAAGTATTGATTAATCTCTAAATAGCATCCATGTGAACGGCTATCCGTGCACTTGCCCCCTATTTGTTTCCTATCAAAGGTAATTTCGTGCTTAAGCTTTTTTTTTTTTTTTTTTTTTTGCACGTATGACTTCTAAAATATTGTAATATCACGATTTCCCATGGTATTTTCATTCCTTAGCGTCCCTAATCAAATTTATGTAATTTTGTGGGGGGAAAGGTCAAATTTATTTAATTTTAGATATTACAAAAAAGAAAAAAAATTACTACTAAACAATTCAAATAACTACATTAACAAAGGCGATTCTTTTCCTAGTACTAACTCATTCCTAATTGAATAAGGACTAATTAAGGAGAGAACCGTTCTAAATGAAAAACGAATCCGAAAAAATAAATCAGCCATAATTTTATTTGTGAAAAAATCTAAGTACTTAACAAGAATTGGTACTTTATATGGGGCTACTATTCTAATAATAGTAGTTTTAAAATTCTAAAATTTTAATTTTCAAATGAGATTAAATTTTTTTATCAAATTGGTCCTTTGTTTAACCAACAATAAATTTATCACTACGTATGTTAGTAAGAAATATGAAGTAGGCATTTGGACATAAAAATTATTAATTTTTGAAAAAAGTAGTATTTGAAGTTAACTTGAAAATGGCATTTGGAATTTAAAATTATTATGTTTGGACATGTATTTTACAGGAAAAAATATTGCAGTTTTGTGAGTGAGAAAAAAATTAAAATTTTTGGGTTTTTGAAAAACTTCTTTTCGAATAATTTTCAAAAACTTACAAAATTTCATGGACGTTACACTTTTAAAAAATATTTCGAAAAAAAAGAATTTTTTTTTTTTTACGGACAAACAGTCCGAAGTACACTTTAAATTGGAAATCCAATTAGTAAAAGGAAAAGGATTAATAAGCCGCCTTTCAACTCATTCCCTACAATGTAAAGAAATCCCTTTCCTACTAAAAATAGAAAACATAATAATTCCCAAAAAAGAACATATTCCTAGTCTCCATATAACATTCGGACAAAACAAAACAAAACTATAAATACCCCTTAAATCTTCTCCAATTTTCACATCTCTTCTTAAAAACATCATAAACTAAATTCTTGTTCTTGTTCTCTCCAAAAAAACATGAAAGGTAAAAACAAAAACCAATCCTCTGAATCCAAAGAAATCAAAAAAGACTATACCACAGCAATTCTTGAAAGGAAAAAAGCTCCAAATAGACTCATAGTTGATGAATCAACAAAAGATGAAAATTCCATTGTTTTTCTCAATCCAGAAACTATGGAAAAACTTCAACTATTTCGCGGCGATACTGTTTTAATCAAAGGAAAAAGAAAAAGAGATACAATTAGTACAGCAGAAGTTGATGAAACATGTGAAGAATCAAAGATTCGTATGAACAAAGTTGTTAGAAACAACCTACGAATCCGTTTAGGTGATATTGCTTCTGTCCATCTTTGTAGTAATATTCAATATGGTAAACGTGTGCATGTTCTTCCTATTGATGATACTATTGAAGGTTTAACAGGTGATCTATTTGAGGTTTATTTAAAACCTTATTTTACTGATTCTTATCATCCTTTACGAAAAGGTGATATTTTTAATGTTAGAGGAGGGATGAGGAGTGTAGAGTTTAAGGTTGTGGAAACTGATCCACCTGATTATTGTATTGTTGCTCCTGATACGGAGATTTTTATCGAGGGTGATCCGATTAGAAGGGAAGACGAGGAACGAGCATTAGACGAGATTGGTTACGATGATGTTGGTGGTGTTAGGAAACAAATGGCGCAAATTCGCGAGTTGGTTGAGTTGCCATTGAGACATCCACAGCTTTTTAAGTGCATTGGTGTGAAACCCCCTAAAGGGATTCTTTTGTATGGACCTCCTGGTTCAGGGAAAACTACTATAGCCCGAGCTGTGGCTAATGAAACTGGTGCTTTTTTCTTGGTTATTAATGGACCTGAGATTATGTCTAAGATGGCTGGTGAGAGTGAGGCTAATTTGAGGAATGCTTTTGTGGAAGCTGAAAAGAATGCACCTTCTATAATTTTCATTGATGAGGTTGATTCTATCGCGCCTAATAGAGAAAAAACTAATGGAGAGGTAGAAAGGAGGATTGTTTCGCAGCTTTTGACTTTAATGGATGGACTTAAGTCGCGTGCACATGTTGTCGTTATGGCTGCAACGAATAGGCCTAATAGTATTGATCCTGCACTGAGAAGGTTTGGGAGATTCGATAGGGAAATTGACATTGGCGTGCCTGATGAGGTTGGTCGCCTTGAGATTCTTCTTGTTCACACAAAGAACATGAAGTTGGACGAGGATGTTGATTTGGAAATGGTTGCAAAGGATACACATGGTCATGTTGGTGCTGATTTAGCAGCATTGACTACTGAGGCTGCGCTTCAATGCATTAGGGAGAAGATGGATGTTATCGACATGGAAGACGATACAATTGATGCTGATGTACTCAATTCCATGGCAGTTAATAACGAACATTTCAAGGCTGCTTTAGGAACAACAAATCCCTCTTCTCTTCGCGAGACAGTCGTTGAAGTTCCAAACGTTTCGTGGGATGATATTGGAGGGCTTGAAACTGTCAAACGTGAGCTTCAAGAGACAGTACAGTATCCAGTGGAACATCCTGAATTGTTTGAGAAATTCGGGATGTCTGCTTCAAAGGGTGTTTTGTTCCATGGTCCGCCCGGATGTGGTAAAACTTTGTTGGCTAAGGCAGTAGCCAACGAATGCCAAGCAAACTTCATTAGTGTCAAAGGTCCTGAATTGCTTACAATGTGGTTTGGAGAAAGTGAAGCCAATGTCAGAGAACTTTTCGACAAGGCACGCCAATCTGCACCTTGCATTCTGTTCTTCGACGAATTGGATTCAATTGCTATTAAGAGAGGAAGTTCAGTAGGCGATGCTGGTGGCGCTGCTGATAGAGTCTTGAATCAGCTCCTAACCGAAATGGATGGAATGAATGCCAAGAAAACTGTTTTTGTGATAGGTGCAACCAATCGGCCAGATATTCTTGATCCTGCACTTTTAAGGCCCGGGCGCCTTGACCAATTGATATACATTCCTCTCCCTGATGAAGAATCAAGATACCAAATTTTTCGTGCATGCTTAAGAAAATCACCTGTTTCCAGTAAAGTAGACTTGAGACATCTAGCCAAGTTAACTGAAGGTTACAGTGGAGCAGACATTACTGAAATATGTCAACGCGCTTGCAAATACGCGATCAGGGGAGAAATTGAAAAGGATATTGAGAGGGAGAAGAAGAGAGTGGAGAATCCTGATATAATGGAGGAAGATATTCAAGAAGAGGTTGCTGAAATTAAGGTATCACATTTTGAGGAATCAATGAAGTATGCTAGGAGAAGTGTTAGTGATTTGGACATTTCAAAATACCATGATTTTGCTCAGTCTTTGCAACAGTCAAGAGGCTTTGGTAGTGAATTCAACTTCACAAATAATAACACTGCTGCTACTGATGCTAATGCTGCTAAGGAAAATCCTTTTGAGAATTCTGCTGGAGTTAAAGATTGTGATGCTGAGTTATATGATTAGGATTTTGTAAGTTTGATTTTTTGTTGCTTTCACTGTTTAAGATGTTTCTTTCTTTATTATTTTGTTATAATTAATTGTTCTGTTTCAGTCTTAAGTTTTATTTTAATTCAATGAGAAAATAGTAAATTGGTTCCAATCTTTTGTCTCTTAGGGTGTGTTTTGTAAGAAAGGAAAATGTTTTCCCGAAAAATAAATGATTTTATCACTTATTTTTCAATGTTTTGTTGGTGAACGGAAATTTTTTTCTGGAAAATATTATATCTTGTCTGTAGCTAAAATTGCAGGTTTTTGCTGTACATGGAGTTTAAAAAAAAAAAAGAAGTTGACCCTTTTGCTTTAATCAAAGAAACGTTTTTGTTGGACTTCTGAAATATAATAAATCAAAGTGAAGCAAAATAAAGTCAATCAACTACTCCTCAATTTCAAACTAATTGGTCAATTAACTATATTCATTTTGTTCAACTCTGGTTCAAGTGAAGTGAAGTGAAAATGGACAGTTTATTGACATAACACCAGATGCTTTATTTATAAAAATATTTTGCACTTCAACACACAAAGCATTAATAATTGGAAGAATAGAAACATTAATTGCTATCATTAATGTCTATTGCGGTTGCTTTTAATTTCTAAAGGTTTGAGGGTAGGGTCAGTTTCAGCATTAATTGGACAAGTATCAAACTAATGACACAAATCTCATTGTCAATGCAAAGGAAAAGAAAAGAAAGAAAAAAATAGTTTGACAAATTTTATAACTACTTTTTTTTGGGTTTTCATCGGACTGTATCCGTATTGAAATTCTGACTAATCCGTAAAACTATTAAAGGAGAAAACGATTCCTACTAAAAAAAATTTCTATCTAAAACTGGTCTTTCCTGTTCATTACTTGTATTAGGACATGTTTGTTGATTCAATTTGTTTTCAATTAACTTTTGGCACAACTCGTCCAATTGAGTAAAAAAGTGCAAACCTACTCAAGTAGACTAAATTGACAACTCTATTTTTAATGATGCTTAATTTGCAAACTCTATTTCGTATCTGGACTAAATTGAATACAACAACAGCAATAAAAAAATTCAGTATATTCCCACATGATCTAAACTAAATTGAACAATTTAATATATTATTCTTAACATTTGCATTTCTTATTCTTATTACTATATCGTAGCAAAGTAAAACATATTAGCTATCCCTTTAGAAGGTCATGAAATGACTAAAAATATCCTATCTTATATTCAAGTGATTCAATTGGGGGTGTTAATCATAATATTAAGTGTTCAATTAAACATAATATAGATACCGAGCACTATCATATTTTCCCATAATAGTATACTGAGTCATAGAATTTTCAATCCTACCAAAAGCCTCTTTTCTTCTATTTTTTTCTCTTTTAACTTTTGTATGCCAATTTTTGCGAAACTCTCTCTATTTAGGAGAAAACCGTTCCTTCTTCTACCTTCACTTTTCTATCCCATCCTTTCCGGTTTATATACTAGTACTTTTTTCATTTTTAGACATCTAAAACTTTTTGATACAATTCATTTTCATACAATTTTTGCAATTTTCAAGAATTAAAATGCATAAATTTGATATGTTATTTTCACCTCTAACCTTTTTTTTTTTTTTGCCATAATTAAGTTTAATATTCAATCCAACTATCATGTTCTCTATCTTAATAAATAGTATTAGATATGTAATCTTTTTCTTTTAGTATAACAATTTAGTATTTGATATTTATTGGCTTAATTAATTCATATTTGCATCTCGAAAACTCATTAAAAGAGGACATGCTCCGTACTAGGGAGACTTCTGGTTTCTCTATTTTCGGGTAGAACCCCGAGATTTATGATCGAGAGTAGAGAAACTTTATTCAACAACAATAACATATTCAATATAGTCCCACAAGTACGGTCTGAAAAATGTAGTGTGTATACAGATTTTACTCCTATTTTCAAGAAGATAGAAATGTTATTTTCGATAAACCTTCGGTTCAGAAAAGATAAAAGCTGTAGAAGTTGACTTGCAGGAGATGGAAGTCAAGATGACCACTTAACCTTACATTAAAATACAATATTAAAGACAACTTTTGCCTTCTTTTTTTTTGTTTTTTGGGGTTTAAACGGTTGGTGAGTAGTGGAGGATCCTAACAGATGTGGGGAGTTTTGGTTGCTTTTTCTTCAATCACATGATGTCTTTCACTTTGTCTGTTGTTTTTGCCAGAGTTGGAGATAACGTGCACTTGCTTTTTAAAGGTGCAACTAATTTCATACCCCACAATTGTTTTGTCACCATAAGCATTTCCAGCCTGTCTTTAATTTTTCCACTTTTATATATTAGTCCATTTTATATGTTTATTGATTCTTGTGGAAAAGAATAAGTACTTTATATATCTCAATTTTAAATATTTTTTTCTTCTTGTATAACCATTTAATATATGGAATAATAAGTTTGATTACTTCATTTGTGTCGTCAATAACGGAAACAGAATTTTTATCAAGGAGATTCAAAAAATTAAAAAAAATAAGCATAGAAAGAAGCTAAAAGGTTTTAACATTTAATATATATATATACATGAAGGTAGGGGTAAGGTCTGCGTACACACTATCCTCCCAAATCTCACTTGCGGGATTACACTGGGTCTGTTGTTGTTGTTGAAAAAAATTAACCTTATATATATAATGTAATTTCTGGCAAAGAGGTTCGGCCCCCCTTCAACCCACCTAGCTTCCCCATGCGCATCGTATAGGGCCTATTAAAGGAAGAAGCATTTTCATGAGGAAAATTTTCATCTCAAGACTTTTAGTTAAAGGTGAAGCGATTATATTCATCTCAACAAACCATTTGATGATATTTATTTTTGAATGTTTTATTTGGAATACGCTTAAGACTATGCAGAAATCCTTTTAATACTTTTTTATTTTTGTTATTGTATACGGTCGAAATCGAGCTCGCCTACAACTTGGTAGATTAGGCTTGGAACGTGGCAACCAAGGACTGAAGATCAAACTCGAGTCCCACATAACTAGAACCCGAGGTCGGAACTCCTGCCTTCGAGGAGCAGTGAGTCCGGTGTCGACCTTAGCCTCGAACGAGCTCGGAGAAACATTGTTGAGTTAACTAACAGAAGACCGAAATATCTGCGACCGGTCGGATATTGCGGCGGGAATCTCGGCACGTATCAGTAAGGAACCGGCAATCAGCGAATCAAGAGATTTTTACCTTTTATGGAAATGTACCTAGAGTAGGATTCCTCTACTATAAAAGGGGGTCTGATAATTCATTCAACACATTGTAACACGCATCCCAAAGCAATATATTATTATTCTCTTTAAGTTCTTATTATTCTCTCGTTGTTCTGTTCTGATATCAATCAAAGCACTTTTGGCTCGAGGGTGGCTAACCTTCCAAGGCTAAGATTGTTTAATTTGTGTGGTTAGCATTTACTTTTCCATTACTTATTTCAATTGCAAACTGATTTATCGCTTTGTATCAAGTTAGATCACGTATCCTTAAAATTACTTACAAATTTAATTGTTATCCGATTTTGAGGGTAAACAGTCATGTTCGCTAGTATGTGGATTTTATTTGTATCTACTAAGAATAATGAATATTGCTTTAGCTAAAAGACAAGTATAGGGAACTACCTACAGTAAAAATGCACATTAAACTTAAAAAAGTTATAAGTAATACATGAGTAATCAGATTATATTGATAATGTAAAAACACTTTACACGTATAATAAATGTAAAGTGAATAATCCAAATGTAAAGTGAATAATCTTGTTAGTCCCGCTAATATTGCTGTACATGTAAATAATAATTCTGCAAAATATAAGTTATCGTAATGAAACAGTAATTAATTCAAACCCACTGAATTCACAGTGTTTCCTTAAGGAATTTAATCCCCTCCTAGTACCTAAGGTAATGGATTATTTCCTCCCATGATAGAACGAATCACACACTGGTGTAGCGGTACTTCAAACCCCAGTGTTTCAGCGAACACAAAGTTTGGTAGCAAATCACACTTATAGTTGCTTTGTTTGAAGTTAAAAACAATGCAGAACGAAGGAGTAGAAACTCAGAAAATCGTATGGAAATGCTGAGAGGAAGGAGTGCAATGTATAGCCAAATCTGTTGAGCGATTTCAGTCTTGTGTATTGTGTGTTGTGTGTCTTTCTTCTCCACCCTCCATGGTGGAGCACGCATTAGCTTGTTTGTGGAGCAAGCACATTCATGGTGGGAAGAGCATTAGGCGGCTGCCTTGTGGTCAATACACAGATTGAAAAATATCCGTTACAAATGCGGATAATCTTACGTTAATATTTACTATTAACAAATAAATTTGGTCCAAAAAATTAATCAATCAATCAAAGCCGAAGCGACAACGACATCGCGATGCTTGCTTTCTTCTTAACTCTTTAAGAGCTACAAAAAGAGCAATTATATATATACCCACCAAAAATCTTTTTCTCTTCCAATATGGGACAATGTCTCATTGTCAAGAGGGGGAAACTTAAAATTTTACTCAAAAATTTCATTTTCCCTCAATTTCCCATTCACCCTCATTTTAATACTATTTCATCTTAAAAACAAAAACCTCAACAAATCTTTGGTTAACTTCTTATAGTATTTGAAAGTAAATATTCAGAGGATAAAGCTTCGCCTGCCCTTCCTTTTATGTAGATTCCTTTCAATGTTTCTCTTTATTTTTTCTATTTTGATTCTCTGTTAATTTCATATGAAGACTTTTCCTTTCATTTTATTTTTTCTTTGGCAAAAATCAACTCTTAACGAAAAGAAAAACACTTCTTATGACGAGGTTTCTTGACAGATGCGTAAAGCTAAGATTCCTTGTAGATTGTTCTTTATTTTTTTATAGAGACAAGCGTCGAATTTATCTTTATATTATTCAAAATTATATAACTTTGCCATCTATTAAACATTTGATTAATAATATTACGTCTTTTGTTAGAAAACACTCCTTTTGTGCTCGACTCCTAATAGAGATTCGATCTTTTTGGTTAAACCATCATCAAAAGTTGAAAGGTATACAGTCAAACAACTCGTCTCGTTCGTTCCGATATATTTTGAATGCTATAGTGAAATACTGTTATAGATGACATATATTATAATATAATATAAATATCAGTTCCGAGAAAAACTTAACTTTTATAATGAATGACTATTATATGTGGATACTGTTATATATTTTTTAAGAAGGGATTTTGCATATTTCATGTTGAAACTCCATTAATAGCAAGGGCAATAAGAGATTAATTATTTCTAATAGCAAAAGTATATACAAATGAACCAAAAATATAATGGGTGACAAAATTGATTAATTTAGAATGATATAAAGATAAATTTGGGCGCCGTTTACACATGGTCTCCCCACAAGATTTTAGAAGTGGAATTGCATTTTACCTCTCTATTTGAAGACAAGTACTAATTAATTACTTGCACGGAAAATCATTAGAAAGAAAGATAATAGATTAATTTGTAAATAACATGCTTCAAATATTATATTAGATTTTTAATTGAAACTAATACAGACATTATCAACTATTATTGATAAATTCAACTGGTCAACTATATACATCTTTGTAATGGTTATCATTCCGTTTAATAACAAGCTCAACTTGATAACTCTATTTCCTGAAAATCCCTCTATACTGTTTTGTTAATTTGACAATTGTGGGACAGTAAGGTAAAATTTAATCCAAATGAAAAGTTTAGGTAAACGATTATTTTTTAATTTTTAATTAGAGGTTTTGAGTTTGGAAGTTGAGCATTTCTTAAAGTGAAACTTTTCGAAGCTAGTTCGGATTAGTCTAACTGCAAAACGAATACTGAACAGTGAACACTGAATGAGAAACCAAAAAAATGTGAATATTTCTAACATAAAAAAAAGAAGAATTTTATTGATTTTTGTGGGGCGGAGAAAAGAAAAGAAAAAGAGGGAAAAAACAGAAGAGACAGTTGCCTACATTTTTACTCTTTGCAAACGTTCCCCACAATCTAGGAATACACGGTTAGTGGGACCCACGTTGGAGTTGTCGGAATATAGAATATAATAATTGTAAATCTCTGTTTACAGAAAAGAAAAACAAATCAACATAATCTTTCTTTTTTCCTTTTTTTTTTTCAAAACACAAATCAACTCAAATCTAAATAACAAAATATTTAACTGTTGAATATTTTGACACACTTTTTTGTGGCGTTTGCGTAAAGGTACAAGACACCCTTTTTTACTTACTATTTTTGTTTTCTAAATTTAATTTTTTTTTTTCCAACTTAAATAACAGGTGGAGGCATTGGTGGTATTTTTTTTTTTCATTTCTGCATAAACATATATTCCTTGTGAAAAAACCAAAGAAAAACATTAGTCTCAACGCATTTTCCTCTTGAAATCTGCAAGAAAATTTTGAAGGGTGTTCAAAAGCAAGCTGAAAATATGCAGATAAGTTTTCTTTAATTATTTCCTCAATTCACAAAATTAAAGAAAAAAGAAAAAAATACAAAAAAAGAATAAGCAAGAATCTTGGTTGAGGAGAAGAATTATTTGCAGCTGAATAAAGGGGTGTTTATCTTCATATTTTTCTTAAATTGGGGTTTGTTGTGAATAAATTCAGTATTCTGGATTTATACTGTTTTATTGTGTTTTTTTTAATTCTGAAGAAGACCCTTTTGGATTTAGGGGCTAAAGCTCAGTTCTATAAGTTATTTCTTGGAATTTTGAGAAAAGTTTGGATTTTTTTGCTTTACTGGTGCTAAACACAAATTCTAAAGAAGACCCTTTTGGATTTAGGAGCTAAAGCTCAGTTCTTTAAGCTATTTCTTGGTATATTAAGAAAAAAGATTGGATATTTTTTTTGATTTATTGGTGTTTGGGTTGTGGTGGATTGTTCTGGTTTTAACCTTTGTTTTGGTTGGTGAATTTCCTTATCTGGGGGTTTTCTTGATTGTTTTTTATTGTGTTGGATTCTGGTACAAAGACTCAACTTTTTTACCAGTTAAGTCCTGTTTCTACTATTTCTTTCCTTCATTCTGGAGCCGAGGGTGAATTTCCTTATCTGGGGGGTCTGTTGTTGTTGTTGTTGTTAAGTCCTGTTACTTTTGTGTGTGTGTGTGTTTATTGATTGGATTGAGAGGGTTTAATTTTAGAAATTAGTTTAAGTTGTTTTTGAGCTACATAGTTTGAAAGAGTTGGAATTGTTAAGCTCAGTATGGGAAAGGATTGGAAGAAGTCAAAAAAATTAGGAGGTAAATCTGGTGATACTAGTATGAAGCAAAACAAAGTTGGTGAAAATAATAGCCCGAGGCGATTTGATAAGGACACAGCAGTTTTCATTGCTATGTCTCATGAACTTAAGGATGAGGGGAATAAGCTATTTCAAAAGAGGGATTATGAAGGAGCTATGCTGAAGTATGACAAAGCTATAAAATTGCTTCCGCGGAACCACATAGACGTATCCTACCTTCGTAGTAATATAGCCGCTTGTTATATGCAGATGGGACTTAGTGAATATCCTAGGGCGATCCACGAGTGTAATTTGGCTCTTGAAGTTACACCGAAATATAGCAAGGCACTTATGAAAAGAGCTAGGTGTTATGAGGCGCTAAATAGGTTGGATTTGGCACAGAGAGATGTTAATAGAGTGCTGGAGATGGAACCGAATAATCTCATGGCTATTGAGATTGCAGAGAGGGTGAAAACAACCATTGAGCAAAAAGGCATTGGAGCGAATGACGTTCCTATAGATTTGATTCCGGTACCTGAATATGTTGAACTACCTTTTGCTTCAAGTCAGTCGAAATCATCTAAAGAGAAGGCACAAAAAAAGAAAAGCAAGAAAGTAGAGGAGAAGATGGTTAATGGCAAGGCTGAAGAAAAGGGATTAGACAACCAAATCGATTTAAAGCAAACCGATAACAGGAACGAGAAAGAGAATGCTGAGAATAAGGACGGGAAAGTCGAGGAGATGAAGCTTGAGATTAGGATTGAAGAAAATAAGGATAAAGATCAGACTCAGGAAGAAAAGATTGACGACAAGATGGAGGGGAAGAAAGCTGAGAACAAGACCAACAGAAAGAAAGCTAAGGACAAGAGTAAGGAAAAGAAGAGTAAGGACGAGATCGAGGTAAATAAGGCCAAGGATAGGCAGGAGGATAATAAAGATGAGGACAATGAGGAGAGGAAAACTGAAGATAAATTGGTGGTGGAGGAAATTATCAGTCGTACCACAGAAGAAGAGCCAAAAAGAACAGTGAAATTAGTATTTGGGGAAGACATAAGGTGGGCTCAAGTTCCCCTGAACTGCAGCATCTTGACACTGAGGGAGGTCATAGGTGATCGTTTCCCAAACTTAAAAGCAGTCCTAATCAAGTATAGGGACCAAGAAGGTGACCTGGTTACAGTGACGACAAATGAGGAGTTAAGATGGGCCGAAGCTTCTGGTCAACATGGTTCAGTAAGACTCTATATCGTGGAAGTTAATCCGGAGCAGGATCCGTTCTATGAGAAGATCAAAAGGGAGGAAGACGAACATAAATACAGCGCACGACATAATCAGATTGTTGAAAATGGGTATGTTGAAAAAAGCAAGGAAAATGGACCAGTTTGTATTGATGATTGGATCTTCCAGTTCTCTAATTTGTTCAAGAACTATGTTGGATTTGAGTCCGATGCTTATCTGGATCTCCATGAAGTCGGAATGAAGCTATACTCTGAGGCTTTGGAAGAGGCAGTCACAAGTGAAGAAGCTCAATGCCTTTTCAGCACAGCCGGAGAAACATTTCAGGAGATGGCTGCTTTGGCATTGTTCAACTGGGGTAATGTTCATATGTCCAGGGCGCGAAAAAGGGTCTATTTGAAAGAAGATAGTTCCGGAGAATCTTTGCTTGCACAGGTAAAATTTGCTTATGATTGGGCTCAAAAGGAATATTCAAAAGCAGAAGAGAGATATGAAGAGGCACTGAAGATCAAACCAAATTTTTATGAAGGTATTCTTGCTCTGGGGCAGCAACAGTTTGAGCAAGCAAAACTTTCTTGGTATTATGCGATTAGCACTGGTGTCGATTTGGATTCTTGGCCTTCTACAGAAGTTCTGCATCTTTACAACAGTGCTGAGGAAAATATGGAAAGAGGTATGCAGATGTGGGAGGACGCAGAGGAGCAGCGTCTCAACGAATTATCAAGTCCCGATAAAATCCTTTCGCAGCAGATGAAGTCGGAGAATTTTCTCAAAGGAATATCTGCAGGTGAAGCTACTGAGCAAGCTGCAAACATGAGGTCTCAGATAAATTTACTATGGGGTACAATGCTATACGAACGATCACTTATGGAGTTCAAACTCGGGCTTCCGCTCTGGCATGAATCATTGGAAGTTGCTGTTGAAAAATTTGAATTCGCCGGAGCTTCTCCAACAGATATTGCTGTTATGATAAAGAATCATTGTTCCAACGGTACTGCAACAGAAGGTGAAACTGGAAAATATTACCTTAAACTTGTTTACTCTTCATTGGCTTTTTTTAAAATCATTTCAAATGTCTCTGACATTCGTTGTGTTGTAGGGCTGGGATTCAATATTGATGAAATTGTACAGGCATGGAATGAGATGTATGAAGCAAGAAGGTGGGAAAGAGGCGTACCTTCTTTCAGGTTGGAACCATTGCTTCGTCGACGAGTTTCCAAGCTGTATCATGCCCTTGAATTAGCATGAGGTCTTGTTATGGTGTCAGAGGAATCAAGAAAGAAACTCGCTATTACCGCTGCTGTTGCACCTAGTCTGTGCTTATACTCACTGGGAAGGTAAATATCCTTTCATTAACAGAGGCATTCATTTGTACCAATTCTGTTTAATCAGATTAGTGTCTTCTGTTTATTCCCTAGGTAGGTGGGGAAAGATTAGTTTTCCCCTAGCGGGTTTATTTTTTGATCTCAACATCTCCAAGTTCTAGACCCCTTTCAGACCCTTTTTCAGCTCATTTAGTTCTTCAGATTGTGCTTTAAAGTCTATTACTCTAGTCTTGGAGTTGTCAGGCTGCAGTAATACTTGATTCTATGAATTAGCACTTTACACATCCGTGCAAAAAATATGGTCCAATACCTGCAAAAGTTCCTTCATGTGGCAAAGAAATTGAATAACGATTTTCCGACATAGATTCCTATAGCCAGAAAGACGTTTTGTTACTTTTATGGTTTTCCTTTCCATTGAGTTCACATATTTGTGGAAGTAGCCTGGTGTTTACAAGTTCAGCTTTTTCCGTATTTTGTGACCTGTTAAACACTTCAATCTAGAGCTAAAAGATTTTCTCAGGAAATAACACTTCACTCTGCTAGTTTGTAAGGGAGAATTGGATGGCGTTCCTCGAGGATTAGATGACTACCTATTTATAGATGGATAAGAAGCATCATTAACCAATGACTGACGTTAGCTTATAATTGTTTTCTTCGTGTGTAAGTGTATGATTGTCCTACACAGTCACCAAAATACATCTCTCTGATTGCTAGACGTTTATCCCGCACTGCCGTGAATCTATTGAACAGGACTCCAAAACTATGAACCTACTACATCACCCTTGCTAGTGTTCATTGACAGGTACCCTCATAATAAGGGTCATGTACGTCATGAAAAGTCTTGCACCTTCCGTGAAATCTTCACTGAAAAAGCGTTTAACAGTTGTCTGTGCATAATTTCTTGGTAAAAAGCTGATTGTATTGAGAACTTCGCTGAGGTTTCACCGCATTAATACTGACACTTGTAAATGAAATATCAAGTAAGGTTAGCTCATTTATTAGCATGGAATGCTGTGCTGATTCCTTCTTTTTCCCCTTTTCTTGACATAGTAAACTCCAGCCCCTGCCTCCAAAACCACTCTACATAAACAACAGTGTGCGACTTTCCCATTTTGTTCCCTTGATGACTCGAACTTCCAACCTCTTTGTTGGAATTAGAGTGTTCTCGCCACTGGAGCAACCTCAACTGTCTTTAATATGATAACATTGTTACTTTCTTTGTCTTCTTGCTTTATCTGAGAGGTGCTGGATCTATTTTTTCTGCAGGGATTTACGTGCATCAGCTGTTAATACAGGTTTTGGAATTTGGACCTTTGCGACACTTGGATTGTGCATTACCTGTTTTTCATTCACAAAGAGATGAAGAGGCAGAAATCTCTTTTTCTTTATTTTTGCCTACTCCTCGTCGTCTTGCCCAGTGTAGCGGTTCCTCAAAGGCAGTGGTGAATCGCTTCAGTAGTTTTTAGTTATTCTCCTTTGGCTCATGGAAGGGTCCTAAGGCATTCTTTTCTTATGGTAATTCCTTTCTTGGCTTGTACTATTCTGTTTCAGTTGGCCTTTTGTTCTTTTTTAGTAGTTGTCACTATTAGTGTCTTAGATAGAGTTACTTGCATCATGTTGATGTAACATATATGTGAGTTAATTAGTGTACTTGTATAATGTCCAGATTTCTGAGCTGAGTGTCTTCCGAAAATAGCCTCTCTACCTTATTAAAGGTAGGGATAAGGTCTGCATACATACTACCCTCCCCAGACCCCACTTGTGTATGATGTCCAGATTGTTGGTTAGGAGGTAATACCACTCTTGGCAAACACCTCATTTGTATTTAAACTGCACAGTTAATACCATCAAAATGAATATTGAAGGTATACTGTTGCAGTTTTGACTTGTTTACAATTGTCACCTATAGTTTTCTGTTTTCTGTCATCCTTAAGAAATCCCTGAAAGCATTGTTATCCATTAGGTATATGGAAGTGACGAAGTTGCTTTGACTACAAAAATCACGACGGCTTATATTTGAAGGAAGGTCTCAAGAGTAAATCGATCCGCATGACATTCGTTCTCTCTTTTTCTGCTTCAGATCTATACTCTTCAATATTTTTCATGAGAAAGGAAAAGCTTCAAATTCACTTTTCTCATATGCATGTATATCTCAATACAAAATCCAGCATTCAATCGAAAACTAATTACGAGTCAGAGTTATCACTTACCTTTATGCCTAGATAACAATTTTTTCTAGTAGCACCCACGACAAAATGTTCGGAATATACATCTTTTTTGGGACGCATGCCACAACTTGTCTCAAACGAGCTAGTAACTTTAATACCACCAATAATCTTAAGGCAAAACATGAAACATAATAGGATATAACTTCATCAAAGACCATGATGGTGAGATCAATGATGCTCTTTTTTTTAATATCTGAGGCTCAACAACCTTTTTTTTTTTTTTTTTTATAAAAAAAATCCCTCACAATTTAGGAGAATTGGTAGTGTTTCCACACCTCCCATTCAGCGTGACTCGAATCCAGAATTTAACAGTCGTGGGTAGAGGTGCTTTACCAACTGAGCAAGTCTCACTTGTCAGCTCAAGAACTTGGGATGACACCCTCTTGGGCTCATGTTTCGAGGCGGCATTGAGGTGGGGTGTTTAGTTTTAGAATATTTGGATGTTTAGTTTTGTTTTTGGATGTTTACCTCAACACTCTCTATTTTGTATTATTGATCCATTCTTGAACAGAAAAAATGAAACTCGACAAATGTTTGTTTTTTTACCAACCTTCATTTGTCTTTTTCTTTTTCCTTTTGCTATAAATGGGTGAATTTTTTTGAATGATGATGGAATTATCATTAATCACTCATCTACTAAAATTAACTTGTTTGTCCAAAGAAATAAACATGAGTAACTATAACATTAATACCACATATATCTGCCGGGGAAAGAAGCCGTTGAATATTTCAAAAAATGAAAACTTTACAGAATAAGCGTAACAAAATGAAACAATTAAGAGAGGGACTAAATTGGCTATCAATAAGAGCCAAGTACTTTATTGACCAATCTTTCCAAAAAGTACCTTCCAGTAATAAAAAATAATAATAAAGTATAAAATAATAATATATATTAAAAAATTCAATCAATATAAAATAAAATTATCCCAGTTCCTTCGAAATTGATATTGCTACCGGAGCTATGGGGAAGTCGGAGATTTTTCAATATCATGCTAAGAAAGCTAGGATTTTTAAAAATTGGGTTTGTGGTATTACTTATTATGTATATAATTTAAATATATCAAATTATACCAGTAAAAAAAAAATACATCAGTATGAATCAAATATATACTCGCTATGTAAAAGAAGAAATCTATTAGAGAGACTTTTCCAAAGAGGAATAGAAGGAGTAGATTAAAACTACAATAAAAATAAAAAAGAGAAGAAAGGGATTGTAGAAACAAAAAAGAAAAGGGAAAAGTAAAATTGATGAGAGATACTTTGGGAAATATAAAATTAGAATAAGGATATTTTTATCTTAAAAAATTAATTTTTTACTTCTGTTTTTTTTGGAAGAAGCTAGAATTTGCTGAAAAATAAAAAAACTACTTCTTGCTACTGTTCAAAAGTATTTCTCTATCTTGGCCGGACAACTCAAATTACTAAAAGAAGTGCTTTTTTAATAAAAAAAAAGAAAGTTTTAATCTCATAGGTCAAAGAAGCTCTAAACCAATAGGGAAGATTTGAAAGGTTGTTGCTAGTCTCGAACAACAACACATTTTAACGATCGCCAAAGAGAAAAATCAATGACTTGAAATAAGAATACCTTTATTGCTGTTATGAAAATAATTATATTATGGATGTCCACTTATTACTTCGCTATAAATAATTTTCCTGAAGAAAATTATCTGTTTGGTACTCTATTGAAGTTTATCTACAAGCAGCTGATGCAGACAGGTTGCAAGCAACTCAATGAAATAATTTGCAACAGCTTCTTATTAAATAGGCAGGTTGCAAGCAGCTCATGCATACATCTTACAAACAACTCAAGAAAAGCCTCGCAGTTACTTCCTGAAAAGCCTCGCAGCTGCTTCCTGAAAAGCCTCGCGGCTACTTCCTTTCTTCTATAAATAGAGGAGTTTTCAGTTCATTATGTACATGAGTTTGAAGTTGAATAATATATCAATCTCTCTCTATACTTGTCTTCGATTTATTTACTTTATAATTTTTATTTTATAACACGTTATCAGCACTAGACTCTACCATTTGAGCACTTACTTCGAATTTAATTTCTATTTCAGTGTTCATCTCCGATGTAAGGAAACACTCTTATGTCCGTGGTTAGATCTTGTTCATTCCGAGCATCATAAGGCAGATTATATCCTTGAGATGTGTTCATCTCCGATGTAAAGAGACACTCTTATGTCCGTGGTTAGATCTTATTCATTCCGAGTATCATAAGGCATATTATATTATTGAGGTGGTTAGTTTTTCTTTTTGGCAGTAGTGATGTAGATATCACTTACATCTGGAGTGGCCAAATTTGCATAAATTAATTTAAGCTTTTTGCTTATATTTTAATATCTTTATCATCGCTTGCTTGGTTATATGTTACGTATACAGTACCTATTTTGGTATTTGTTTTCATCCTAATTATCTTAATAAAGGATTACAAAGTGGATAACATTGTTAGATCCACTTAAACTCCAGCAGAGTTTGTAAGAAATATACAACCACCAAAAGTGGTTATGTTTCGTATATCTCATCGTAACTAAATTTTGTTAACCACCAGAAGTGGTATATGCCTATGACCACCAGAAGTGATAATTTAGACTTTCTATGGTTACAATTAAAGATAAGCTAGAGAAATATTCTATACATTACATGCACGCCTCGATTTGTTCCTGAAGTAGTAAATATTTTAAAAGAGGTTGAAGCATCACAATTTGATGCGATTAATGCGCGTTCAGATAATTATGTTTGATTTCCTAAATGATGAGAATCTTTGATAAATATTAATCCATTCCCTGAAGTGAATGTGATAATATTAATAAAGTCATAAATATGAACGTGCTCTTGATGTAAATATATTACAATTCACCTCCAGAAAAGTTAATATGATTGAGAGAATATATACTCAATATTTCGTATTTTAAATTTGCTCTTGAAGTAGGAAAATATTATGAAGAGGTATTTTCTTGTGCTTAAACAATTACTTTATATTGTTCATTTGATTATCATTTTCTCTCATGACACCAGAAGTGTCTGAGCAATATTTGGTAGTACAAAATTTATCAAAAGCTCCTGAAGAGCTAACTATTTGTCTAGAAGACACATGACACAAGTAGTATCTGAATAATATTTGATTGTGGACAATAAATTGAAGGCTCCCGAAGAACTTATTTGTCATTATTGTGGTCAAAACATATGTTATGATAAACCCGGAGTTTACTAATACAAATGACAATCATACGGAGACTACAAATGATTGAAAGATTGAAAATCTTCATGTTTTCACAATCATAGAAGGTAAATATGTATGTGAGAAGTTACCCGCCTTATTCTTTAATTTGTACTACATCACGTAGCAGTCATAGTAAACCAAAATTTTTTACTGAGGCAAAAGTAGCTATAGTAAATCAGAAATTTACTGATACAAAAGTAGCCACAGTAAATCAGAAGTTTGTTGATATAAAAATTTATGCCATAGTAAACCAGAAGTTTACTAAAAGATAGCACATGCCATAATAAAGTGGAAGTTTTTATTTGCCATCTGGTTTAAATATGATGAGCTAATTGAGAATTTTGACAAGCATATATTGAAGAACTAGAAAATTCTTCAAGAATTCTCTTGTGTTGCTTGTTCTCATAATAATATGATTATACTAGCTAAAGTTGAGACTAAAACCCCTAATTCTGAAATATATAAAAGGTGAATAAAAGATAGCACATGCCATAATAAAGTAAAAAATTTTATTTGCCATATGGTTTAAATATGATGAGCTAATTGAGAATTTTGACAAGTATATATTGAAGAACTAGAAGATTCTTCAAGAATTCTCTTGTGTTGCTTGTTCTCATAATAATATGATTATACTAGCTAAAGTCGGGACTAAAACCCCTAGTTCAGAAATATATAAAAGGTGAATATGGGATCATACACCTATCATGTGAACCACTTATAGATGCATATATGAGATGGTTACACGCGCGATTATTGTCAACCTGCAGTTTGACATTTGAAATTGCTTTTCTCAATTAAGAGCATAATTTTCAGATTATGAAATCAAGAGGTTCATCTTGATAAAGCTGGTTTATATCCAAGCTGGTTTAGCATTGAATACCTCATATTAATGGCTAAACTATTGCTTATGAGAAACAAAACTTCATGTGTTGGTCTAAGATTTTCTAAATTGCATACAGCAGCACTTGTATGCATCACACCAACAAAATATGATAAGTCCTCCCCTCACAATTGGTTTAAGATCAGAAACCAAATATTTTTACTATCTAATAACTTTTGATGTGTGGTATATGATTAATTTCTCTACCACAATGCACAAAGATAGGTTTCCCAAAGAAAATTGGGGATATGTGTTAGTTTTTCTAACATTTGGGGGATGGAATAAACAGCTGAAAAATAGGCTATATGAATCGAATTATCATTAATATGATCCTCACTTAGAAGATAATTCAAGTCAAAATGCCAGAAGCATTTGGTGATCCAAAATTAAATATCATATTTCAGCTGCAAATGCTCCTATTAAAATTAAAGTCCCTGAAGGATAAAGTTTATTGCACGCATGAAGCGTAGTAAACCGATCGATTCCAAAGGTAACAATCCTTGAAAAATAATAGGAGAAAATGATCAAAATGAGGAGGAAATGAGCTCTAAAAGAGCCCACGACATAACATTTTATGAAACTCCAGAAGAAGTTCAGGTAACTGAAAATAAAAAAAGTGATGAGATCTCAACAAGTTATGTCTCTTAAGAACCGATGCAAAATGATCGTCGACGATATATCAATATAGTTCACAATATTGTATAAGATTGTGAGGATCAGACCTGTAGTCCAGACACCTGAAGATGTCATGCCATCTAAATGCAAGTCATAACCTATACGACTCATTTGATTAAGTCTATATGAAAATCCTTGAAAGATTTAAAATGCCTGAAGCATATATTTCAAAGTATGGTGAAATGTACTCAATCAGATTACAAAGATTTTTGTACGGTTTAAATCAATCTGGGTGCATGTGATATAATCGCCTCAATGCATATTTGCTGAAAGAAGATTACATAAATGATGTTATTTGTCCATGTATTTTTATAAAGAAAATGGCATCATAATTTGTTATACTTGTTGTTTATGTTGATGACATAAATCTTGTTGGAACTCCAGAAGAGCTCCAAAAGGCAATTGAATATCTTAAGAAAGAATTTGAGATGAAAGATCTTGGAAAAATAAAATTTTGTCTTGGTCTGCAAATTGAATATTTAGCAGACGAGATCTTTATCCATCAATCTGCTTATATAGAAAGGGTCTTTAAATGCTTTTACATGGACAAAGCGTACCCATTAAGTACACCAATGGGTGTTCGATCACTTGAAGTGAATAAGGATCCGTTCCGACCTCCAGAAGAGGATGAGGAATTACTTGGTCCTGAAATACTCTATCTCAATGCAATTGGTGCACTTATGTATCTTGCTAATGCTAACAAAGTTGGTGCAGATCGTATTGGTTATGCAGATGCAAGTTATTTATACGATCTCCATAAAGCTCGATCTCAAATCGTGTATGTGTTTATATGTGGAGGTACTGTCACATCATGGCGATTCACAAAGCAATCTATTGCTGCTACTTCTTCAAATCATGCTGAGATAATAGCTATTCATGAAGCAAGTATGGAATGCGTATGGTTGAGATCAATGATTCATTTTATTCAAGAAAAATGTGGTTTGGAATGTGATAAAAGATCCATAATTTTATACGAAGACAATCCTGCATGCATAGCCCAATTAAAGGGAGATAAAACGAAACACATTTCACCAAAATTATTCTACACACATAATTTTCAGAAGAATGGTGACATCGATGTGCAACAAATCCGTTCAAATGACAATCCAACAGATTTGTTCACTAAATCTTTGTCAACTTCAACTTTTGAGAAGATGGTATATAAGATTGGAATGCGGAGACTCAAATATTTGAAATAAGGTTTTCATCATGGGGAGTAAAATACGCGCTGTACTCTTTTTCCCTTACTAAGGTTTTTCCCATGGGGTTTTTCTTGTAAGATTTTTAATGAGGCAGCTAGAAATGCGTATTACTAAATATGTGTACTCTTTTTCCTTCACTAGGATTTTTTTCACTGGATTTTTCCTAGTAAGGTTTTAACGAGACACAATATCTTTTAATGAATATCCAAGTGGGAGTGTTATGAAAATAATTGTATTATGGATGTCCACTTATTACTCCGCTATAGATAATCTTCCTGAAGAAGATTATCCGTTTGGTACTCTATTGAAGTTTTTCTACAAGCAACTGATACAGGCAGGTTGCAAGCAACTTAATGAAATAATTTGCAGCAGCTTCTTATTAAACAGGCAGGTTGTAAGCAGCTCATGCAGACAGCTTACAAGCAGCTCAAGAAAAGCCTCGCAATTGCTTCCTTTCTTCTATAAATAAAGGAGTTTTCAGTTCATTATGTACATGAGTTTAAAGTTGAATAATATATCAATCTCTCTTTATACTTGTATTCGATTTATTTACTTTACAGTTTTTATTTTATAACAATTGTTTTATTCTGTACTTCTTTTTGACACCAACACTTTTGTAACCAAACTTGAGTTGAACATCTCAATCAATTGCCTAAGTACATTAATCTATCTATTATTTTTAAAAAAAAGTCAAGTTCTGAGATTTTGCCAAGTATTGCGTGAATAAAATATCATGTAGCAGCTTTAGGACAAATTAGTTAGTTTAGGTCAAATTAGTTTCTCCTTTTAAATTTTATTGAAAACAATTAAATAGGTATACATTTTTAAAGGAAACAGCAGTTTCTACTGCAATAGTTTTTCTAAAGAAACAGTAATTGGAAAGCTAATATAACGTCATTCCTTCGCTTTTGCCTTAAAAATATCAATCCTACAAATTCGGCGCTTCAATCCCATAATCTCTCACCACGATTTCAACTCCTCACCCATAAATTCTTCTACGCTGGATTCTCAGTAACATGATTTCACAGTTTTGTCAAATTAGATTTCTACTTATACAGTATATAGTTCTATTCTTTCTCTATGTAAAAATGGAAGAGAAAAAACTTAAACCATTTTTTCTATAGTTACTCATATCACTGTATTATTAACTTCAGTTCCATGCTCCTTCCAATTGTATCTCATGCACTTTGTCCAACTCTTTCCAATTGTTTCTCATGCACTTTGTCCAACAGTCAAATCAACATATACAGTCAGACCTAACATTCCTATATAATAATCAAGTTTCACTCGGTATCGATTTTTATGTTACGATATAATATATGTCTTCTATAACATTACTTCACTATAGCAACAGAAAAACATCAGAATAAATGAATCTGCTATAGAGAAGTTTGACGGCATATTTCTAAAACGCATAATTATTTGAGAACTATGGAGTGTTTGCACATGAGAATCAAGCTTTTCTCCTTCGCTGTGCTAAAAGATTAAGGGGTTAAAGTGAAATTTACTCTTTATTTTACGATCCTGAATTAATTTAAGCACTTAGGTTCATCACAGAAATTTTGAGCAAGTGAAGTCATTATAAAACATATGATCCGATTAAGCTTGATTAATCGACACCTTAACATTAAACCGTAATTTGCTCAGAAATGCAAAGACATCATTCATGCCTAGCAAATGTATCGTCAATCAAACTGCCATCGCCTATATTTTCATCTTCTTCTTCTTATATTTTTTCTGAATATTTTCATCTTCTAAAATTTTGAAAAATAAAAGAGAGGACAAGCATAAACTAAATTAATATCGAGAATAATTAGGTTCATCATAGATGGATTATGCTTTTCTACTCTACGATTATGGATTTTTAATTTTTACTTAGAAGAAGCTAGAATCTATAGCTTCTTCTGAAAAGCAGAAAATTGTTTCAGCTCAAAAGCACTTCTCTATGAGAGAATAAAAGTCATCGCCTACATAGCAAAAACAAGTATTTTTTCCCCTACCGATATATAGCCTATAGGAATAATAACTACTACTACATGTTATTTTGTTTATTTACACACCAAAGCGGTTGTCCATCTATATACGTGATAACCATTACTGAGGGCGGTATCGCGCAAGATTCCATTACTGAGGGCGGTATCGCGCAAGATTCCGGAGGGCTTTGGCTTGAAGCTTCTTGATTTCACATACTGTAACCCCACAAAATTCCAGGTACAGGGAGCGTAAATTCTTAAGAGGCTTTAGGTACTGCAAGCCGTCGTTCGTGATACTAGAATTTGAGATGTTTAACGAGACCAACGACGTCAATCCTGCACTTCCAAGCAAGATGTTAGCCAACGAAGTAGGAAAAACGATGATAAACTACGTTAAATCCAGCAGAAAAGAAAAACACCATGTTGTCTCTTGCTCTCTAGCTCAGTGTTTGCCGATAAAGCTACCTAATACACGTATATACCAGGTGACCTAGTCGAAATGCACAAAAACGAATCCAGACGCTACCAACAACAACAACAAGTGGGGTCTGAGGAGGATAGTGTGTACGCAGCCTTACCCCTGCCTTGTGCTGGTAGAGAAGCCATTTCCGATAGACCCTCGACTCCAAGCAAACAAGCAAATCACAACAATACAGAGAAGAAATGTAGTAGTGTAAAAGTCAGTCTAAGAAGCAGTAACAACAAGAAGGAAATAGAGCAACCAAAACACAAGTAATATCAGGTTGCGTTTTAAGACACCAACCAGAGTACTCTATTCCTTTCTTACGCCCTCCAATAGAGAGGGCACGTGTGGAGGCACCGACCACCGCTACATTCACTATTAATCTAATTTTTTAGAACACATTCATCATCGTGGTAGCATGGTACAACAGTATGTCAAGAGAAAGTTCGCATATTAAGAATTCTATCTTCTTTATTAATTACATATGAAGTGTTCAATTGCCATTGTTAGCTCCGAATAAATAATCCATAGCAGCAATTTTGACGAACATTTGAACTGATGGAAGTGTTCATGGACCGAACGAAATAGATATTCAAAAACTTACCTGATAGATATTCCAAGGCTGTATTTGTAAGCTTCAGGTTTTGTGACAAGTTTAGGAACATCAGAGAAGAAAGATCTTTTATGTTCTTGACGCCGGCATCCGTCAATCGCCCGCCACAAAGGTCAAGAGATTGGAGATTTTTCAAATCTGATGAGACATGCACACACTTGAGAATTTGGAAACGAAAGAAAATTTGCTGCGCCCGAATACAAATACAGTAGAGCTATCAAGATTGGTTTGCTTCACGCGTTAATAATATGAGTATGCTCATGTTATATAAACAGTACTCTCTCCGGTTCAATTAAGATGAGGTAGTTTGACTTGGAACAAAGTTTAAGAAATAAAAGAAGACTTTTGAAACATGTGGTCCTAAAAGCTTGCTATAAAAGCTTCTCATTAAGGGTAAAGTGGGTAAAATGAAAAGTTAAAAATTAAATTGTTCCCAAATATAGAAATGTGTCATTCTTTTTGGACAGACTAATAAGGAAAGTGTGTCATTTAAATTGAAACAGAGGGAGTACGTTTTTTCATCATATGAATATTCCTACTCTGTATTCAATACCTTTAACATACGCGTAAAAGAGAAGAATTTTTTTTACAGTACTTGGAATAAGTAGATGCTTTTAACTTACATGACAGATATTTTGCCCCGGAATCCGTGATCTGGGCACCAAAAAGATCCAGGTGAGTCAATCCAGTTAAACCTACTTTCATATGTCAGAAAAAGCTACATGTTAAAGCTTATAGCACACACCTGAAAAGAATGAGGCAAATTGCTTCTACATAGTATAGAGCGATCGATACTTCGACAGGGCGAGAGAAATCTCAAAAGCAAACTAATAAATGCACTAGAAGAAGAGACAAAATTAAACAATCAAACAACAACAACATAATCAGTATTATCCCACACCGTATAAACAATCAAACAAAAGAAAATATAACAATGAATCGAAGGAATAACACAAAAACGAATATGAATGATAAATGTAAGGCTTTATATTTTTGTCATTACTACGAGGCGTCACCATAACTAATCACAGCACTACATGTTGACTCTGTTTATGACGAAGATGTTTACAATTGGTAAGCCTACAAAGGATAGTCTATTGTGATAATTCGTAAGGCAACTGCATACTTGTCGGTCTGATGGCTTCTTAACATGTACATCTAAAGACGTCTCTTAAAATAACAGAACAAATAAAAACTGTTCTTTATGTCTAAGAAGTCGTTGTCGGAGCACATTCTGGTGCTTCAGTGCTCCACATACCGACGCCAATTATTATTCTCCTTCGCAGTTTCCAAAATATACATTAATCTTGGTATGACCTTCTATACTAGCAAATATATCTAATAAGTTCATCAAACACACACACACGCACACACGCGTCTCTAATAAGTAAGAACATAACGTCGTAAATATTATAATATTAAAAAAGCAAGGAAGGACAAAGTAACACAAACAGATAGACATGCACGAAGTCTATGCGAACAGGAAGAGGAAAAACCACCGGTTCAAAGATAGATTAATGAAGATGGACCAAACACCTTAAGATAATATCAGTGTGAGTAGATTTCTGGAAACTGCAGTTCAGATAAAGTAACTAGAAATTTTAAGGCTTACCGGTGAGAACTGCAAGGCCCGAGTCAGTAATCTGACGAGTATCAAGGTTAAGCGACCTAAGAGATGTCAATCCAGATAACATTTTCAAACTGTTGTCAGTTACTGATGTGAATGAGAGATTGAGATCTTCCAACTTTGTCAACCCTAAAACATATGAATCAAAAAATCAGTGTATCATAATTTGTAGTAATATCAAATCAGTGGCATCAAATTAAAGGCTTCATTGTTTTTCCAAGTCAAAAAGGTGAAGTGGTGTATATCAAAGCCATTAGCTAATGTGGTTCCAAAAGCTCTATAATATAGTAGAAAAGTTGTTTCTAAGTAGAGATAAACAGTCCGACCAGAGAGTTGAAGAATTCCATCGCTTCCAACTTCAGTATCAGACAGCTCCAAAGCTTTCAAGTTTGCGAGTCCTGAAAAAGACAGAGGCTTACACCTATAAGATAAAGAGAATTCTCTTCTCTCCGGGCCGAGGAACATAACAGAAAAGGAAATGGGCGACACTACAGCATAATGCTGCAAAGACAAGACGGGAGGGGAAATAAACTATGGTTACATATACCAGCTAAATGAGCAAGACCGTCATTGCTAATCCTACAAGAATCCAAGTAGAGGCCTTCCAATTTTGTCAGCCCTGCAATGTAGGTAAACACTAAATGAAATAAATAACCAGAAATTATTCAAGAAAGATTAAATGGATAGAAGTAACCGAACCACCTGAACCAAAAACTCAAAATTTTCACTCTGAGGGGTCAGGTAAAAAAATATCAATTCTCCCTATTCTGAAAGCATCTCAAAACTCCAAACAATGCAAGCATTCCATGAGGCAAATATACACTCTAAATATACCAGCAGTTCGTTTAAGCCGAAAACAATAAAATTCCAGCATGAGAAAATTAAGTAGAGAGGATGGTCATATTATTCCCACGTAAATTAAGCTTTGATGCTATACGGAAGAGTCAACACTCAACATGATCAGGTTGATAACAGCAAAACTTTCCGCGACATAGATATTCACTAAATGGTAGGCATATAACTGTTGCATGCCAACATCTAGCCGAAGCAGATTAGCGACTATCTTTTCCATTTTGCTGACTGTCAAGAAGGTGATGCTTTATATTTCAAAGGAAAAAAAGACTTTTGGTGAGAAAACTTATTCAGTAAACTGAAAGCTTTCAGAGTTTAATGTACACTAGAGTATGAAAGCAAAGAGGGAGAGACTAAAACAATTAGAAAGCAAAAGCTGAAATGCCATGTACCGTCAAAAGAAGGGAACCAAAGAAGAGATTACTGACCTTTTAAATGTTCCAAACATGTATCTGTGATATTGTTAAATCCCAGATTCAACTCTTTCAAATTGCTGAGCGCTGCAGATGTAAAACAATTGGCTAAAGGATGTGGAATGGTTTTGCTTTCGTTAGTTCTATATGGCAAATAACAAATTTCTTCCACTCACCAGAAAACTTCTCGCATCCAACATCTGTTAGATGGCATCTATTGAGATTTAGCGATTGCAGTGAAGTGAGAGCTGCATTATGATAGAAGGAACTATCAGAAACTAAAATAAGATGAAGGAAAAGATTCCAAAAATGAAAACTATAATTATCACCCTGACAAAGTATTTATAGACCATACTTAATGGTATAGCAGAAACTTCTATGAATGCAATCAATGACCAATCTACATACAGGAAAATTCTCTTGAATTAAACAATCTTACAACCAAATATCACCGTCGTTCATCACAGGGAATTGGTACTTACCAAAACATTTGGACCAAGGGATTTGAGCAAAACCTAAAATAAAAGGTCTAAATGGAGAGATAAAGAATGTTATCTTATAAAATCATTGGCTGGGGAATTCTTTGATTTGAAGTTCGATTAGGCGTTAAATATACAAAGTTAATCCATCGTTTCTGATAAAGTTGCTGCCATGTGACTAGGAGGTCACGGGTTCGAGCTGGGGAAACAACCTCTTGCAGAAATGCAGGGCAAGGCTGCATACAATAAACCCTTATGGTCCAGCCCTTCCCCGGACCCTGCGCATAGCGGGAGCTTAGTACACCGGGTTGCCCTTTTTTTTAGTCCATCTTTTCTGAGATTTTCCACCTTTACAGAGAATTGCTGTTCCGTGCCTATATGTCTACATACCTAGGGTCATCAAATTACTGTGTAAGGTAATAGACTAAGCTCTCCACTTTTTTATTGGATAAGCAACAAATTTCTCTATTTGTTCTGCCGATGATATCCAAGAGCTTAGTTTCAGCTGAGTGTGGTACTGAGTCACCAATAACTGTAGCAATCCCTTGGACGAAGTAAAACAACTACCTGTTTAGGAGTCGATTCCAGGCACACATTAAGTATTCTGGTCAGGTTCTGTTTTGTCCTAACCAAAGACTTTCACAATGTTCTCCTATAAGAAGGAATACAGCTGCAGATCCGGACCGTACATTTTAATAAACGGCTTTTAAATAATATATAAGCACTAGGAAAACCCCCTTCTTTTTTCTCTTCCATCTCTATTAAGTATCTTAATGCAATTATGACTCTTCTATATAGACAACTTTGTATCTGTCTTAATAGAAGATAAACACTAGTATATGTTTTGCTCATTAAACAAGTCCAAAAAAATGAGTTTATTTGATAAATCACTTGAATTCAAGCTTATTTTTCCACTATCCGGCTTGTTAACTTTATCTTCAATCAGTTTTCTGAGAAAATCTCCAATCCGCTCAATTCACTATCCTGCCTATTTATTCACCACTAAACTAGGCCTAAAAAGTGAGCACAGGAACAAGGACAATGAAAACAGACCTGTGAGGTAATCCAAACATAGAGCAGTAACATCAGACGCTTCCAAATTTAGCACGACGAGTTTGTTCAAATCTGTAAAACCAGTAGGAATGTAATAATATCAAAACCAGATTAGATCTTAATCACAGAAAAAAAAAAGACTACGAAAAGCAGCCAAAGAACTAGGTGGAAAATCCATGAAAGGGATTGCAAAGCCAGATTCCTTTCACAGTTCCAGTATTCATTACCTAAAAGAAGACCACAAAAATGGCACAAGCAGATCTATTATTTATCCAAATCAATTATGATTATGTGGTGATGAGGAATAAACGCCCTATATCGAGGTGCCTAGATCTCCTTTAGGTTGCCGTTTATGCTTATAACACTCAACCATCCCTTCGTTACTAACCTTAAAAAAAGAAAAAAGACAGATTTACTTCTATAAACATGCAAAGGGATCCGGTCAAATTAGAATAAAATCAGTACATCAATTTTAAAGAATCAAATTGTGATCGAATGTCTATGGTTGTGCCAATACTGCTACAGATCTCTAACTGCAACTGCTAATATAACATAGATAGCCACAAAATAAGGTGCAGTACTAGTTGGTCTTTACATACTTAGGCATTTGCAGTTTATCAGAGTCCAAAAGGCTAAAACTGCGCAATAAAAGAATTGATAAATAAAGATATCATCTAGCAAATGAAAACACATCTTCACATGTTTTAACACAAATATCCGGTGTAGTAAAACCGGCGCAACTAGAAAATGTGGAATAAGCTTGAAACTGTGGTTTTCATTGAAAACACAAGACAAGCATCATATTACCAACAAATACCATCATAGGACATTGCGAAAGCTTATAACAATACAAATGCAAGTGATACCTCTCAAATAAGACACTCCAACATTTGTTATGTTGTCACATGAAACCTGAAGTTCCTTCAAACTCCCAAGTCCTGAAGTACATTTGTGCGACAATAGGCAAAAAGTTAACTAGCAACTCTACGAAACAAACTCGGTAACATTTATGAAGTTTCAAAAGCACATTCATCACGAATACCTGCAAGAGACTTCAAGTCTGAATCTGTGATACACTTGCATCCTCTTATAGTGAGAGATTCAAGAATTGTTAAACCTGAAAGTTAAAGAAGACAACTGTTTTTGACATGATAAATACCAATATAAAAGCATAATAATTCAAAGAAGATGAGTACAGACACAAGTCATAAATTTTGGGGAAAAAAAATATCTTGACGTGGTGAAGACAATTTAAAAGCTTAAATGGTACCAAAAAAAAAGTAGGAACTTATAAATAATATGTCCTTTAAATAGGTTCACTAACCCTCTTACATGACCAATGACAGACTCTGTGTTCCACCAACTCCTCCTTTTAACAAGAAAAATCTACTACCTCCAGTTTTAAACAATTTACTCCAACTCACAATTATTCTCGCTACATTAATTTGAATTAATTGTTACCTCTCAGCATGTTTGAACTACATTTTAAGGACATAGTAAATTTTGTGATATATCCAAGTTTCTGATGGTACGTTCGAAACGATAATTGCATCAATACATTCATTGCCCATATCTTCGAGGTGCGAAATTAAAGCTGATTCAAGAAGAAAAGAGGACATAAGAGTAGATGATGCAACAAACAATTAACTACTCAAAGAGAGAGGACAATAAATGTGTTACAAAGCTTGATAAAGAAAAGGTAACTTTGCCCGCATTCTTGCTCAACTTGCAATTCCAATAAGCAGGAGATCAATGTTCTCCTATGCAATTCTTTCACACTTACCCCACCCATCTTTTTGTCTTTTCTTTTACGTTGCTAATTCTAATTCTTTAGAAGAGCACGGAATAATTGGTGGTATTCTCCTGATAAACGCCTCTCCTTCCACTCCAGAATTTCTGCATTGTAGACTCGGACCTTCGCATCGCAGGTACAATTCAATAATTGCGTCAACAAGTTGGAGTTAGATGCAGAAGGGGCAGCACACAACCAAGACGACGTGAACATTAAAGACGACATAATGTTTCCTCTACACAGAAATTATGGAAAACAACAAACCTTCAAGATGAATAAAACCTCCGTGAATAAGAGGACATCGCTCAAAATCCAACTTGACCAGTTTCGCTAAGCCGGATAAACTTTTCATTGCTTCAGCAGTAAGCCCAAAGCATTTTCTAAAACCCAAATATTTCAAATTTGAAAAACCTGAAAGCAAAAACATAATGGATCGTGATCACCAAAAATTCTAGCACACAGAATGGCGGAGGACAGAGATATAGACCCACTTAGGCAGACAAATAACACTTGAAAGAAAATACAGAATTCCATTATAAATCTTTCCACATTCATGCTGACTTCGGCAAGCTATAACAGACACAAACACAACAATACTAGATACAGAAGGAACAAAATCATTTTTATTCCCTTCATAAGAGACAATACTTCTATGTCAAATTAGCTGCAATATATAGATTAATATGTGATATATCATCAGATATCAAGCAATAAATACCAGTGATGTGCTTTATGCCACCGTCGGAAATTTTGTCACAGCAATCCAAACCTAAAGCTTGGAGGTTTGAGCAATTCCTTAGGAGGCTTAAACCAATATCTGTAACCTCAGTACAAGAGATATATGCGGACAGTAACAATGATCCTTGTGAAGATATGACATCCATCCAATTATCTTTTACTTGTGTACATTCTCCCATGCACATATCCTGTCAACAAAAAGAAAACCATCGAACGAAAATAAGCATTAAACGATCCTAGACTAAAACAACAATTTAACATTTCAAGCTTTCAGTACAAGCAAGGACTTTACACGCAGAGCGCAATCTCTGAAAGCCTCAATACAGTTGTCGGAAAGACTACATGAGTCCACCAGATGATTAAAAATCAACTGGCTTACGTCACTCGGGAGTATTGAAAATGAATGGTATTTGTCAATGTCCTGTTAGTACGAACAACATAAGATTTCCTCAACAAACACAAGTACTCAACCATAACATCCCTCAAAGGGAGAAGTAACAGAGAATGAATAAATCACCTCACATGTTTTATGAATGCACAATTCCATGAGGGACGGACAACTGCGTCGTCGAAATTGACAACACCCTGAAGGAAGAAAAGGGGAGGACTCTAGCCATTTTGAGCTCCCAAATTTGAAGTATCTACTAGAGAAACCTCTTCTAGTTGTGTTCTCATCAGCGTAATGGTCACTTTTACATGAACAAACACTCCCCATAATCAAGGAATTCCCTTGAGAAGTGACACTCACTATCATTAAGTTTTTCCTAAAGATGGCACTATGACCGCCTCACAGCACCGACACCGGGTTCATCTGAATCCGGTATTTTCGATGCAGTATATAAATTTATGTGTAAAATTCACTACAAATAGTAAGTATGAACCCACAATTATAAAAATATAATAGGTTCAATGTTAAAAATCTTAAAGTTTGAATCGGTAAAGTTTTAAATTTTGGATCCGCCTGTGACTGACTCGGCTAAGCAAAGAGTAATCCCATATGTCTGGTAGCAATTTTGCATAAGCATTCAAGAGCAGTCCTGGAAAACATATGGACATAAAACATCAAAATTCCACATATTGATACTTTAATATAGGGATAAAATTAACATTGTGTGGAATGCTATTGAAAAAACAAAACTATTAATATAAATTGGCATGCCAATAAGGCAGAAAGAGTTCAATCATTTCAAGACAATGAAAAATGAAACAGGTGCAACAGAAAATCTAGGGAGAAAACCAAAGAGAAAATGAATAATAACTCAAGAGAAGAGTACATGTACATCAATATTTATAGGTAACTAAAGGCAATAAAATAAGTAAAATATATCATTAATATAGATCCTAAACTTAGAAAGAAAGTAAATATCTTATAAATATTCCTAGACTAAAATGAAAATAGATATTTCTACCATTAATATTGATTCCAAAATTCTAAATTAGAAGGAATATGTAATTATTATGAAATATCTCTATTTTAACAGTTATCAACTTAAAAGAGAACTTCAAAAACACAACCAAAACTAATGCACTAACCATATATAAAAAGAAGAGGTACAAATTAATCATTCCCTTTAGATTAATTAATAGTACTATGCAACAAGAACATGTAAAAAATATTCTTCCCTTTCTTCTCCTCAATTATTTGCACAAGTTTTCAAGATTTTATGGACTTTCTCAGTGACACTTTTCCTAAAAAATACACTATGTAGATACTAACAAGAAAACAACCTTAAAACTCCACAAAATATGTTTTTCCTTTGTTTTTACTACTAAAAGGGCAGCATGATGCACAAAAGTATCTTGCATTCACGCGCAGGGTCCGGGGAAGAATTGCACCTTTAGCTAGGGTGTGATCAGAGGCGGAAGCAGAATTTGAAAGTCGGGTGCACTTTTGGATTCAACCAAAATTAATTTTGTATATATAGAGGGTGCCAACTATTAATATATCACTACGTATACATAGGTCCGCCTCTAAGTGTGATATAGAGGCCTATATACCCTAATGCAAGTATTAGTAGTTGCTTCCAAATCAGTGAGTTGTTTGTTTCTACTACTCAAGAACACAAAATACATGTAAAGTTTGAATCATGAGCACAATAAATGAAGGGGAGGAAAAAGAAACTTAAAGAAACATCATAATATCAAAAATGAAAGACAAAAACATAAATGCATGCAAAGAGAAACAAAATACACACTAAAAACAGTTGCATTAGCAAATTTTCAGTGTGTATTTTCAACTAAATTTCCATACCTCAAAAGAGCAAAATTTAAGTACTCCAAAAATAAGATAGAGCAAATTTCATATGATTTTGAGAGAGGATATATACAAAGATGAGAATTTTATGGGAACAATGAGAGTAAAAAGAGGCAGAAAGGAGCCAAAGAAGGTGGCAAGAATAGGGGAACTGTGTGAGTATGTGCCACTTGTCCATATTTTTGTTTGGATGTGTGGCATTTTGATGAGTCATTTATATGACTTTGATTGATTTTTTAATACTAAGAAGATAAGAAACAACCTTTTTTTTATTTTTTGTGTGATCAAAGAGTGATGTCATGTCGTTATTCCTAGTACTGTGTTGTTTTTGCCTTTTTCATTTTCATATAAAATTGTTATCGTGGTATCGTATGATTTGTCATCCTATCATTGTAACATATCGTTCTTTTTTATATATAAACACTTTAAAGTACTTTTATACATTGGTAATATTTAAGATTTGGTATCTTGTAAGCTGGCTTATTTTGTAGGTTACTAACTTCGGTCTAGAAATAGATTATTTTTACCAATAGCTTTTTTAATCAGAGTTTGTCGCTTCAAATCTGTCTAGCGTTTATATCTCATGTGTGATTGTCAGCTATTACAAGTTACCAGATTATCTAGTGCGTTCCAAAACGTAACGGCTGCAGAATTCCCTGGTAAATTTTTCCAAAAATGTACTAATATATCGTAAGTAAATTAAATTAAAATAAGAATATGTATTAATTAAATTATGATTTAATGGTAAGAGCACTAGTGAAGGCATATGATGCATACACTAAATGATGTAAATATCAGCGAATAAAGTTTGAGTCACATGTAATATTGTGTGAATAAAGTTAAACTTCTATGTTCAAAGAAATTGTTTTTAAAAGGGGAAAAGAGTAGATAATACATTTTAAATTAAATTTTACAGAAAAGATCACAACTCTACTTGACATCACTTAGATGCAAGAATTATATTTAATCAAAAGTTATCATCTTTGTTGGAGTATATCTTTTTGGCTTATAGTTTTGTGGACCCACCTTATCTCAAAGAATTTTTGAAAAGATTGAACTCTTTTATTATTATTCAGTAGAAAAAGGAGGGCGCCATAGGATTTGTAACAGGGGTAAATTAAGTAGATGATTGAGATCAGTAACAGAATAAAGATTATTATCATTAAGTAACTTAATTAGTAATGGATTTGGATTCTACTTCATCATCTCTTTTGAATAAGGTTCTTGACTTTGGATATAAGTAATTGTACAACGTAAGAATTTAAGCGCACCCGATATTTATATAAATGATAATTATTTATTATGATTAAGTAATAAATTGAGATAAGAATATGCATTAATAATTCTTTATGTTTTAGTAATGACAATGTATGTGAATTATATATCATGTATTCATTGAATTGATGTAAATATTCTGTACGAATCAAAAGATATTTTTCATTTTCCATATCTAAATATTGACTACTGTGAATAACGAATTATGCTTATGCATCTTTTTGGCATATATGATGCTTATAAAAAAAAAATGATGCTTATAAAAAAAAAGTCATTAATTGACAATTGAGATTAAGTTCACACTCAGATACGGTTATTTGGGTGGTGTTTAAATGGATTCACCCCTAACTAAAGTTTTATTCTTCTTTTATTATTTTTCCAATTTGGTATAGTATAAAAAATAGAGAGTAAGAATAGCTTGATCCCGTTTTAGCATTTAATATCGCTTTGAAAATAATTTCTATTGGTTGTTGTATGGATTATGAATTAAGTGTGGAACTTATTCTTCGAATAATCCATGTCTTGTCCTCCTTTGTCATTTCATATTTGTATATAGTATAATATAATTCTATATGCTGTAACAAACCTGTGGGCAAGTTCTCCTTTTTTATTACTGGGGGAACAAATTCCTCGTGGAATATCCATTTTACTTTGTGTTAACAAATGTCACGATCAAAACATTTATTTTTTCATATACAACTCTTTAAATTAGCTCTATAATCATTGGCATATACTAATTGAACATTTCATCGTTAATACTGTAAATATTACTTCTTATATTCAGAAAATAATGACATTATTACCATTTGAAAGTCAAAATATTTTTCTTAAGACAATGATTATTGCAACGGTACAGTGGCAATATTATAAATTTTTCCACAATGTCAATGGTGAATTAGATGAATCCCTTCATCCTTAACAAGAGGTAATAGACAAAACCCATGGTAGGTCGCGCTTCCCTTTCAATTAGTCCTAAGCAACGGAAATCTAAATTAGTCAGCCTATGATTTCCAAATACCGAACGATTAAAGCAAACCAAAAAAAGGAAGCACTCATCAGATATTGCACATTAAGAGAAAAAAGAAAAAAAAACAAGAAAGATGAAGTGGCTTTTCATTTAAGGCAAGGATTTTTTTTCGCAAACCAATTTCTCAAAATCAATTACTAACAGCTGCAAATTCAGTAGCATTGGTGCTTCTGCAAAAGAATTACAACTTTGTACAAAGTACTATGAACTGAAGAGGTTGCATAGCATAATGGATGATTTTTTTTACTAGAGAGAAGTGAGTTACTTGCACCAAGATGAAAGAGGAGAAAATAGTAAACCAATTGAATAACTCAAGCTCTAAATCACTGCTTATAAACAACAGAAAAAAGGTCAAAAAGGAGGGATTCTAAACCCATGAGCTGTGGCACTAGTTATGAAGATAGTGCAGTGCGCGCAGCATTTCTTCCTAAGCCAACACCCAAACCAACCGGTACAGAATCAGTTTTGCTCTTCACATTATGAGAACAATGAGCAGAATGAACATGACCCTGGTGTGAGTTCTGGTTATTGTTCATATTGATAACATGATGGCCATTTCCATTGATCTGATTAGAATGGCTGGCAATATTTTGAAGACTTGAACTGCGAGGAATTTGCATCATTCCTATCCCCTCGGACTCAATTGACTCTTGAACGTACTCGACATCTTCGTTATAACCATTTATCAAGAAATCTGAACAGTTCTTCTTACAACCATGATCATATGGATTCCGGAATCGACCACCTGGTCCTCTAAGGTAACTGTAACGCATCATATTTGCCATTTCGTTTGTTGTGATGTTGTGTGAAATCTGTTGCAAAAGGGAAAAAGAAAGGTCAAAGATATATTTTACATGTTTTTACCTTAGCAGGAGAGGGAGAAAAAGTCGTCAACGGACAAACAGGTTTAACAGTATACATTCGTGCTGTCACGTGTTGCTGACACTCAAATGAGCAGACAGACAAACTTATCATGATTTCCGGAGACATGACTCTAAATGACATGATGGAAACATCAACAGTCAGATTGAGGAAATAAGAATCAGAAAGGTTAAAAATAAGATGCCAATGAGCATCCCTGGTGAAACTATAAGCATGTTCACGACGTCCGCAGTAAGATATTCAAAAGAACTTTTTGATCATGCAATGATCATTCATATACATAAATTCTGTCTCTTCCAGAAAACATATCCGGAAAGAAAACAAATTGAAGATAACAGCATGTGTGCTAGTGGCCCTATTATCCAGAACAGCTGACACAGTGTGTAAATCTGTGGCAGCACCCAGGAAATGAATGTGTTTCGTGTTGTATGTTCCCACAATAATAATTATATCTTTGCCCGCATATGATACATGTTTGAAACATATAATTTCACGGAGTAGGGTAGTAGGCTGAGGAGCTTATGATAACTAACAGGAAAACAAAGAAGCATACCTGAGAAGCTTGTACCCCAGTTAAGACTGCCACACCAACGAAGAGGAAAAAGTCCGCGAACAAGAATGCTAAAGCACCAATATGGTGAGTACCAGCATGATTTAACCAAGCCCCAAAAGAAGACGGAGCTGCTGGATCAGTCAAGACTCCTGATATCTCAAAAGGCATTTATTTAGCAGACTACAAACTGAAGAAAGGAACAAATATATCCTGATGAACAAATATTGTGAGGTACAGGAAAGAGTCTTACTTGTAAGGGCAACAGCACCAGTCAGTACCATTGCCAATACTTCGAGAACAAGAAAGGTGAAAAAGTCCCACTTGTTTTTCTGGAAAAAAATGTGGAAAGTAATTCTTCAGAAGACAAAAATAAGAGCTAGTAGGCAAACATAAAAGTCAAAGACATACTGAAGTATCAGAGAAACTGTGAATCAAGGCATATATCATACTATAACCAACGCCCAATGAGGTAACCGCTATATTATACATATACCCTAAGCATCACAATTCAGTTGTGATTTATCTCAAATGTACAAGTTGACCAAGAAAAGGACACAAAAGAATCCGGAATCTATTACCTTGCCTATGCAATTAGACACCCAAGGGCAATGATGATCAAACTGTTCCACACAGCGATCACAGGTTGAACAGTGCTTTGCACGAAGCGGACGAACAATCTAGCAAAAGGAAAACAATAATGTACATAAACCCCCAAATAGATGAGTCTCTAAAAATAAAAGTATGAACAATAAGATACAGACATACCTTGCACGTGGAACAAAGCTGAGACCAATTCCCAGCAAGCAAAGCAGGATGATTTATCTCCATTTTCAGCAGAGGTTCCTGAGATGTGACAAGGAAATGATACACATCTTGTGAATTATAGTGTCTGAAAAAGAGGGAAATTGCAATAAAAAGAATAATAGGTAGGCCTTGGAACAAGATTATGTAAACCTCCAAACAAAAACAATGAGTATTATTTTGGAAGGCCTCTTTTCACTATTAATCTGATTTTCTTCCAATTTTTGGGGGGGTAGGACTGCAGGGTTGGAACTTACATCATCTTTGATATTTTGTGAATCATGTTGACTCCTGCTGATGTAACCTGGATCTTTTCTGTGACCAAAAAATCAAGACGGATTCAAATTCAACAAGTACAAGTTAAACACATTGCAAATTTTGACATCAGCAATGATAGTAAGGGCTAAGGAGTAAGTGATTCTAAGAAATCCACCTAAAGAAGGCAAACGAAAGAAAAGCATTTTTTGAAAACCTCGTGTACATTCTCATCTTCATATATAACGAAAGAGCATGAATATTACCTGCTGCACCGATAAAACATAACTAGTCCAATTGTAGCAAGGAGGACTCCCGACCATGCAAATAGTGCACCAGCAGCAGTTAATCTTGGCAGCGTTGAAGCTGAATCAAAGAGAAAATTACAGGACATTCAATATTTACCATAGTAAAACCAATGAGACAAAGTTGATTGCAAACAAGAGGATCAGATGAAGTACCCGTGATTACTGCATGAATGTAAGTGGTAAGTAGAAGAAATATTGTACAACAAAGAACAGGAGCAAGTCCAAGCTTAGAAAGTTTGCCAAGTCGGGTACTTCCATCACAGCGTTTGTCATACAACCGCCTCGCGTTTCCCTGCAAAAACCATTTATTATTCTATAAGAATGGAATAATACACAAAATGCTGCATTTCAGAGAAGATAAAGACACGCTGTGATGTAACAAACGCTGATTTCACTGGACTTTGAAGTTGGATACCAACTCATAAACAACCCACTATCAAGTTAAAGACACCGAAATTAAGCAACACCTACAAGGAAAAAAGCAACTTGTCTATGATTCTTATCAGAAGCAAGCTGAGCAGGTGTAAGGCCTGTGTTATCTGTCACTGTCAGATCTTCCTTCTTCCCAGCCTGCACCAACACTGTACATGCTTCTAGGTTACCCCTAATAGCAGCCCAATGAAGTGGCGTACAACCTATAGTAGAATGAAATGTAAGAAAATCTCTGAGTTCAAGCAATAGATAAAAACAAAAGAGTAAGAGGAAAAGATTTGGTTTACCCTCTTTATCCTGCCGTCCGCGATATGCATCAAGAAAGAGTAAAAGACGTATACAGTCAGCAAAACCCTTGTATGCAGCCCTAAATTTTCCCGGAAAAGAATTCACAAGTAGATAAGTAAATTATCAAATAAGCCAAAATAAAATAAAAGAGTGCAAGGATAAATCCACTACTCAGTTCATGAATAAAGTAACCAAAAAGATGTCCAGCTAAGTAACAGACAATATTTATCAACAGGGACAGAGGAGGCTGGTGGGAAAGAAGCATCAAAAGAAAGTATCATAAAAAATATTTCCATCTCTCGATGAATAAGTGACTAAACCCAAAAAAACTTTTAAAATCTAATGGCAATGTGTATATCATCAATATACAGCAAAAACAGACAGGAAAGTGAACTTCCAATCCATGTATGCCATAAAAAACATGTAGCATGAAAGGATATAGATTGTTAAAGAAAGCAATAAGAGCGAATCTCTGTCCAAATTCAATTGCTAACTATTTTATGCTCGTATGTTTAGCTACTCTCCGCTCTGTATTCAGCTTCTCACAAAAAAAAATTGATTATGAAATCCATAAATATTTCTTCGTATATTCCAATGCCAGATCAAGGGTTGAGATTTCTTACTTTTTCTACATTAGAGTTTCTCCTTATTCTTTAACTAGGTATCACATTGTCAGATTTTACAGGAATTTCTCCTGAAAGTTATCTCTAAAAACAAAATGACATCAAGAACCAAAGAAAGGTCATTGCATGCTTCTAACACCTCAAGATTGTTATTCGAAAAAAGTATACAAATGTTGTTCGCAGAACTACCAGTGTAAAGGGCTTCTTCCATCACTATCAGGGACATCAGGATCAGCATTCCACTTTGTAACAATGTAATATAAAAAAGCTGTCTGGCCATATTGTGCGGCAACATGCGTCGCCTGCAGTCGAATTCATTGCATGAGTAATAGGCAAGTCTTCACAAATTTAGATACTAAGATCTTAATCAATTTGTATCAAAAAAGTGCAAGAGCTGTGTGAGGACAACGAGGAAGTACAGTGGAAAAAGAATATCAAGAAAAACAGGATGAGCTTTTAAACACTTCGACAGTAAGATTATTTACTGATGAAATGCTTATCAGGAAAAAAGAGAAAGAAAAAAAGGTAACATTTATTGCTGAGGTAAAATGGTGTAAAAATGTTTCAGCTGATATAACTTGTAAGATGGTAGTCCATTTATTCATCTTTGAAGTCTGCACCTGTCCATGTAAGAAGTGATAGAAGTCCTTGATGAGGTTACAAAAAGATCATTAATATTTCCTATGTTCCAGAACTTTGTCCTACTTTCTTTTAGGCTGTTCCTAATTGTTGTTAACTCTCCATAAACGGAAAGCTCAAATACATTACTCCCAGGACTTTGGTTCAGCAGTGACAATGCAGCACATGATGTGTTGGTTAGGCACACTTCACGGGTTCGAACCCTGTCGTGGACAAAGCCTGTTATTTAAGTTCGAAAATGGTGGAAGACGGGGCAATCTCCCTGAAGTTTCGAACCTGTGCGCCAACTGGAGTCTTGCCAGAAGCCCAATGGGAATTTCTTCGAGAAAAAATCCCACAAGAAGTCTTCAAGGCCCCAATTCTGCTCGTCTCTGTTCAGCTTTTATCATTTTTTACTCTTTCCCAAGACGACTCCATATATGTCCCAGTATGTTCCACAACAATATTAAACAACTCACAATTGTAACTCCTCTTAATAATCATGTCAAATCAAAGTGGACCGGCATTTTGTGCATATGTAGTAGAAAAGTTAAGGTTCACATGTATGTCTTACAAAGCCATTGAACTAATATATCCATCGATAGAAATTTTCCATAAGGACCTTTTGGCCACTGTCTCATTTTTATAACCATCCAACTTCTATTACAAAGATCTAAAAATTGCAAAAGTTACGGGCTAAGTTTTTGCAATGTACTTTGAGCTACAGCTCGTAATGGCGGCTCAAGGACATGGAACAAAAATCTAAAGCAAAGTATTGCAGTAGGGATAATATTGTTAAAGACGCGCTTGAGGCACACTTAATCCTTGAAGTAGGTAAAACAGAAGGGTGTTTCCCCTAACTTGGGAATGCTTTACCAAGGTACTAAGTTGAATGTCTCAATAAAAACAACCATCAACCTAAAGCTTTTTTGTAAAAATAAAATAAAAATAAAAAAAATTGATGAATCTCAAGGTCCATGAGCTCTATAAGGTGGCACTACACAGCAAAGCAATAAATTAATTGTTAAGAAACCTTGGGGACAAATATGTTGGCGATTACAAACGTAAATAAAATCTTAATAGTAAGAAAACTAGCTTTTTCTAATAAGTAATACAAGAAAGCAGATCTCAATAGAAACTTGTTACTTATATCTTTACATCTAAATTTGAAATTTAGAATGCCTTCTTATCTTGATTAAAAAAGTTTTTGCTTCATTATCTTTCACTTAATTGCAGATTTTTCAATATTTTTGCACATATAAATGTTGATTTTGTTGTAACGTTTCTTATATTAGATTCTATGTAATCTCTCGTCAACTGTATTTTTCTTCAATAAAAAGCACTTCAATTGTGCTTTCCGATTAACTCACTGACCATTATGCTTTTCAGCTTCCTTTGGACCTATCTGTCTTGGATAGTAAGATCCTCCTCTTACATGAGAGGCAGCCTTCACAAGAAGAGAGCTCAAGTTATCAGCTGCCTTACTTTGGTGTCAGAGCCTCAAACAATGTGGAATAGCCTCTGGACAGTTTAGTGACAATAGTCCAGTTTTATGCAAAACTTCGCCATTGTTCAAAAACTTGAACTTGCAAGCACTCTAGTTCTAATATCTATAACTTGCCTATCATGGGAGATTGAGTACCCTTAATAAGATTCAGAATGAGAGATAGTATAAAGATGTTAGAGTAAAAATGCAGTGTAGTATTTACGAAAACATGATCTTTGGGTATTGTTTAATTCCATCTGGAAAGTGATTAGTGCTCAAATCACAGAAGGCATAGCTCCTGGGAAGCTAATGTGTTTGCTGGATAATTAATAAGCTTGCTGCAGTAGCCACGGTCTACTTATTTTGAATGACGGCAACAACACAATAATTAGCCAACAGCATCAATATATATATATATATATATATATATATATATATATATATGCCCAAAAAATCACAGAAGGCATAGCTCCTGGGAAGCTAATGTGTTTGCTGGATAATTAATAAGCTTGCTGCAGTAGCCACGGTCTACTTATTTTGAATGACGGCAACAACACAATAATTAGCCAACAGCATCAATATATATATATATATATATATATATATATATATATATATATGCTCAAAAAATCATTCTATCACGCCACCGGATCTACAAATAGGAAGAACTGGGAGTACTATACTTCTTGCAGCAGGACTTATCAGGACTTCGTTTCTGCTGCCGAATAACCTTTATGTTTGATAAGTGGTTTGTTTGGCTAGTATCTGATTCTTTCTACTGTGAAACTTGTAAGATTTCTTTGATATATAGAACTTCCTCTATTCGTCAAGATTCCAGCAAAATTAATGCGACTTTGACCTTTTTTTTTGGACAAGTAAACGTGTTTTGATGTTATCAAACCATGTTTCTTCAAGCTTGCACAATCCCTAAATATTGCAAACTGTTTACGTTGGAGCTTCCGCACAGTGATGTCAAAGGCGCACTTTAAGCCCTAAATCGAGGCTAAACATGTTGAGCGCTTCGCCTCGCTTTGTGGGCGCTTCAGTGCCACATCAAGACTCTAAGGCATATTTTTCCTTGCCAATGAGTGTAATCCTGAAAAGGCGACACTAAACAATTGATATTTTATTTTTATCGTAATTTTTTTTAATTTCTTTGTCCATATATTTGTTATTCATGCTTTTATAATTATTGGTCTTGGATTACAAATACATAGTTTTACTTTTTCTCCAGTTGCGCCTTTTTCCATTAAAGCTCACGCTTTAATTGCTTTGCACTTAAAGCCCAATGGACCTTAGAGCTTTTTTGCGCTTTTCGCCTTCGATAAAACTGCTTCCACGATACCCATTCTTTACTCTGCTCATCTTCTTCCAACTACCTTGCCAGCTTCCTATTTCCATTGTTATATTTGTCACGTTCTCAACCTTTGATGACTACCCTCATTGCCATGTCAACTTTTTTTGCACTCTGATTTGATACACGAATTGCGCATAGGTCTAAGTCGCCGTAACTTATATGTTTAGCTTAGTTAACGATCCACATTAAATGCCACTTTATAAGAGCTCGTAAAACACCTTCCCCAATAAAATGCAGGAGAAAAGGGGATCATAGTCAACCCTGTTCACTTAGAGAGACAGTCGTTACACCAAAACCACTGCCAGAAAAGCTCTAGTACATATCATGGATTGGGTGGTCTCACTGTGTCCAAGGCTTGATCCAACGCAATAATATCAGGTGCACAGGTGTACAGGTCTAACTACTTTTTTTATAAGTAGTTAGCCGGTTAGACTGTACACCTGATATTATGGCATTGAATCAAGCATTGGTCTAACCGGCTAACTACTAAAGTCTCAAGTCCAGGGAGAACAATATAGTTGACCCAAAGTTCACACACCGTCCTCTTTTTCTAAGAGATGAAACACCTCCTTCAAAACCAATGTGCAAAAGTAGGGTGTCCGTATATCCTGTCTTCCAGCAGGTACATTTAGATTTACCGGAAAGAATTATGCAACTGGCCCTAGCAATTTTACGCAGAGTGGAGTCCACTTTGGAGTTTAGGGACAATTTCTATATGTATTCTCCGTGATCCATATAGGGCATGGGCCCAAATAGTTATCATTTTTTATTCAGGCAAGATTCCACTTTCCTTGCATCCTTGTCACCACGTCTAAATCCTAAATTTATGCTGTCTAGCAAAACCCAGATTACATACGCAGCAATATGAGGATGAGCTCAGCTCATGAGGCCCTAGATGGAGTATCAAGAATTAAATGGAGATTGGACGGATTCGACCTCAGAGATTTCAGCAGCAAAAGAAACATAAAACTGGTACAAGTAAAGCAATGATTACTGAGAACATACAAGCAAAAGCATACCTGATAGCCATACATATCAGCTGCATTTACACGAGCACCCTCTTGGAGTAAGAGCTCGGCAACCTGCACAGCACCTCGAACAGAACTCCAGTGCAATGCTGTTTGCCCCGTATGATCTGCCGCATTTACATCTCCTCCATGCTGCCAATTGCATCACCACCACTAGCCATCAGTTCCCAACCAACCAAAACACACACACATATACAGCATAGCAATCATCGTAAAGTCGACAGTTCCTTATTATAGCACAACAAATAGACACTAACTAGTCAATACTCCTGCTCACCACCTCTTTCAAGAAAATTGAAGGAAAATTAAAATCCACGAAATTGCTAAACAACATAACATGGTCGGACAAGTGCATGCAAAGACCCAATATAGATTATGAACTTTTTTTTCAAACTACTTAGGAAAAGTTACTAATATTACCAAATTCCTGTGTTAGAATTACATAGACCTGATAGAGTGAAATGGATTCATATAGCTGATCCAATTAGTTTGGAATAGAGGGCAGTTGAATGATTGATTAATACTTGATCAAAATAACGAGTTCTACTGTGTAATAGCTTAATAGGGTAGTTAGTTATCAGTGCTAAATTTCTTTCTTTTCTTTTTTTGTCCTTTTGTTTTCTTGTTTAAATTCAACTCTTTGCTTACCCACAACACTCAACTTTCATAAACTAAAGACGCAATCTTTTTTCTTAAACGTGATGTTCAGGCAAGCTTGCGCTTCTAAACTAATCTATCAAATACCTACAACTTCCCTACCAGCAAACGAATTGGGTAACTTTGCCAATCAAGACTTGGATAGATGGAACAGTTCACCTAGTAACGTTGACTCGAGGTCATCATTCCATCTATCGACCACTAAGCCAGCCCCTCAGTGGCAACTAAAGACACAATATTTATGGCATACTTTTTAAATAAATCTCAAATTTCAAGAATCAAAATAATAAGTTTTATAGTGTAATAGAGTACTCCTCTGTTCCAATTTATGCAATACTCTTTCCTTTTTTGTTTGTTCCAAAAAGAACTATACTTTTCTAAATTTAGAAACAATTTTAACTTTAAAGTTCTCATTCTTCCCCTTAATGAGATGATCTATAGGCAAACAAGTATCTTTGTCTTGTTTTAGATCAAAAATTCAAAAAAATTCTTTCTTTCTAAACTCTATGCTCATTAAAACAAATTGGGACGGAAGGAGCAGTGGCGGAGCCACCTTATAGGAAGGGGCGCGGGAAAAATACATTGTGTAGCTAGGTAAAAAAATAAATTATAGGTAAATATACTATGTATTGACTCCTCTTAATTTCCTGGTATGTTTACTTTTATATTTTTTGATATTGCTTAACGAAAATTATGGCTCCGCCACTGGGAACGAGTATTAACTAATAAGTGCTAATTTTTTTCTTTTTAAACCAATTCATGGTTACCCACAAACTAAAGACACAATCTTTATATCTTAATTTAAACAAAACCTCTGATTCAATCTAACACTTCAAGAATTACAAATGGGCCAAATTTCAAACCTCAATGATATATTGAGCAGCTGCAGTCCGATTATTAAGAGCGGCCCATTGAAGGGCATAGTAACCCAGCCCATCTGGCTCAGATACAGAACAACCCTCACTTTCCACCAATCTCTGAAGCTTCTCCATATCCCCATACGCCGCCGCCGTATACACATCGTTCCTCAAACTCTCATCCTCAACGCCTCCACCTCCGCCGCCGTTAACCGCCGCCGTGGATGTTGATTCGACGTTAATTGATTCCGCCTCCTCCACTACCTCGATCTCCGATGCCATTTTTCAATATTACCCAGAAAATGAGAAATTCTTTAAATTGTTTAATTTTTTTAAATCTAGGAAAGATTCAAATTCAAAACGGGATGAATCAATAAAGAGTTGTATGAATTTGACTATGAAAATTGAATATTATATGGATATATCGTTGTACGTGGGAATGAATGGGGTGGAATTCTAGGGTTTTTCTGGGAAGGAGGGAGGGTTGGGTTGACTCGGTATTGAGGAAACAGCGAATCACCAGAAGCCAAAAACTCTACACTGGCGATGGAAAATGGATATCTAATTTTCTTTAACTTTTCACTCTTTTATTAAGGTATTTATATCTATTTGACTTTTTCTTCTAAATTTCTAGGATTTTCAGTAAAAAGTAAAAGAACTGATCGTTTCATGAGATCAAAATATATTTCCACTTATTTCTATTTGACTTATTTCAAATTATATGTAGAATCAGTTTTATTTTCATCGTCGTTTAATTGAAATATTTAAGGCGATTGATACTTTGATTACTTTTTATTGCAAAAAATATATTTATATTTTTCTATAGTGCACAAAAGTTTTTGAATATGAACCTACTTCTATTATTTTGATTTCTTCTTACGAAAATAAACTCAAGAAGAAGTTTTGATTAAAATAGATATGTATTCAATTATTCCATACTAAAATTAACGTTGGTTAGTCCGGTGCACAAAGTATATCGTATTTACGCATGGTTCAGAAAATGACCGCATCCTTAGCGGTGTGATATAGACAATCTACTTTAATGCTAGTATTAGTGACTACTTTCACGGCTCGAACCTGCAACTTATATGTCACACAGAAACAATTTTATAGGAATAGAGTGAAAGAAAACTATTCCATTTAATTATATGAATTATGGCGTTTAAAATTAAAGTATAGCAAAGAGTCTTTGGTGAATATATTTTGAGACCTACGAGATAATTTTTCTCATTATTTCTCTTTATTCATTCTATTCTCTTGCTGTCACTTAATGCGATAGAGCTTGCCAAGTTGCTTATCCTTAAATTCAGGATTATTCAATAATATATTAGTTGAATACTTGGATATCTATAGTTACCAAAGCTAATCAAACTTAAAAACGTCCTGTATTTTTTAATAAATAAATTAGGTCAATTAGCTTCCCTTTTTTTATCTCATTAAGTCATTTACTTATTTTTCTCTTTCTCATTCTCACATTATTAAGACAAGCAACATTTGATTACCTAATAATTTTAAAAGTTGGGCACATTGACGTCTACTTGTCTAAAAATGCTAACACCTTGTTTGAATGGTTGTTATGTATTGTTTCATAATGTACCGTATAATATATGTATTATACTGTATCGTTTTGATGTATATAATGTTTGGATAGATAATATTATTTTTTGTCGTTTCATGTTGTCATGCACCAAATTTTCTGTCTTTTCATGATGTTATGCACCAAATTTTCTGTCGTTTCATGATGTCATGCACCAACAAAATGAAAAAAATTTACAATATTATAAAAAAAAAGTAAGGTACAAGGTAAAATTATTATATAAAAAAGGTAGGGTAGATGGGGGGGGGAGGGGGACACGACCATACCAAATGGATCGTTCCATAAAGCGACACTTTTCATTGTTACGTAACGACAGATTTAACAATATGATACAATAAAATTTAGGTAACAATCAAAACAAACATTATATTTAAAGCAACAATACAATGCACGTGTAACAACCATTCAAACAAGTTGATTGAACAATGAATTTTCTCTAGATTTTCTGCCTTTTAACTTATAAAAATAACTTTTGCTTTTATTTATGTCACTAATAATCTGCCACAGTATTTATAACATATAGAGATGAAGCAAAAGCTAATTTCCTTTTTATAAAACCTTCTAAGTAATAGTTATCGGCCAAACAAACTCTCTAATTGGTTTAACAAGTTTTTCTTTTCTTTTTCAATTGTTTGACTGAAAATGAAGCAATTGCTTGATCAATTTGCAAAAATTATAAAAAAATGTTTGACGAAGACAATCCTATATTTGTTTGTAACAAGGACTAGGCCGTCACAAAATAAGACAACTTGCGTGAAATCATTAATTGCTTAAATAAACTACTACTTGCATGAAATCATTAATTCACATTATTTCCATCCCTGGGAGGCATCCAAATAAATAGTTACTGCCAAACAGCTCTGCTGACCGATCTCTCCAAAAATATGTGCTTTGGAATAAGTAGTTTTGAGATTAAATTTGAGATGAGTATATTCTATATTTGATTAAGATAAAATCACGATATAATTAATCTCGTAATTAGTTATCCCGAGATTGTAATGTTATTTTTATCCCTATGGAATAGTGGGATAACAATTTCGGGATAACTTATTTCCCAACCAAACGACTCCTAATGTGGATCTTCGGCCGGTTATTTTATAAAATTTGTACTATATTAATTTTTCGGTTATTCTATTTTGTAAAATCAAAATTCGACTTTTCGAAACTGTCTCAGTCATCTCAGTTTCTCTTCGTTATCAGTGCGGCTCTGTTAATTTTTGGTATCTTAAAATGTCATGTAAGAGTCACTAATAGAAGTTAGTAAGTGATAAAATACGAACTTACTTAGGATTTCGGCAAAACTCTCTAGATATTTTTATAATTTAAAAGACGATGAATCAAGAAAATATGATAGATAGCTAAAATAGAGATTTATCCCACTATTCAACTACAATGTAAGAAAATTGAGCACATACAAAAGAAAATATGAATCATACGAGTTGGAATATAATCAAGATTGTACTCAAGAATATAGTTTATTAGAAGATTAAGTATATAATAAGAAAAATCTAAATCATACGAGAGGAAATATATTCAATACTTTATGGTTTGCTACTCAAGATCGCCGGAATACTTGTGGCTTGCTACTCAAGATGATAACTAGAACTAATTTAGCTCCCATAAGAGTAGCATAATATGTTGGAGAGTTGACACTTTGGGCTTTAATTATTTGTTGATTAATGTTTTATTATTTTTAAACTTAATATGTAAAATATACTTTTCTTATATAAAATTATTCGGGACGGTTCGGTATTTTTTCGATTTATTTTTATAAAATTAAAACCATACCCTAATTATCGGTATAATTATAATTTTATATAAAAACATACGATTTTATTAAAAGAATACTAATAATCGATTCGCTTAGATCCGATTAGTTTATTCGATTTTTAAAGATCCTTCGTCACCCCTATCTTTTATTATTCATAATAATAGTATAGCGCATATTAGATAGAAGATTACAGATAATGTGGATCCACGGCTCATTAAAACCCATGCATCACAAAAATTTCCATGATAATCTGTCATATATTTTATTCATATCCAACTTTATAACCATATTGGGCCCCTTTATTATTGTCTCTTAATATCAATCAATAATTTTCTGGGGCAGAAGGACATTTTTTCGGATATATCTATCATTCATAAAAATTTTAAATTTCACTTAAAATTGAATTTTGGAATTTTTTGAAAATTTGAAAAACGCCAAAAAGCTATTTTCAAAATTTTCACTTCAAATCACTCAGAAAAATTCAAAAACAGCTCCAAATTGTATTCATGTCCAAACACAACTCTAATTTTCAAATACCATTTTCACTTGGATTTTTTTTTTTTACTGTTTTCCGAAATTTCAGAATTCTTACTTTCAAACGCCCACTTAGTCATTTGTGCACTATTAAATAGTATTTCTGACCATCTCTATAATATCCTCTTTAATTATATCCTAGGCTATGTGAAAAGAAAAATCCATTAAACCATCCCGGGCCAAAGGTACTATTAGGATCAATACTAAAGACTGCAACTTTAATCTCTTCTTGAGTAGGCCTTGCCAGAAGTGCTTTATTATCCTCCTCCAAAAATCATTTTAGGTGTATACTGTGATTATTTTGTAGGTAGTAAAATGTAAAGAAAACATGGTTGGGCTAAATCAAATCACATTAAAGTTCAGACAAAGTGCTAAGACTTTCCCTTTTTTTAAATTTATTTTATACGGTCAGACCTCTTTATAACAACATCCTTATATAACAGTCATTCACTATATAACGGCCATATATAATCTTTAAGATTACTATTAATAATTCTAAAAATATGCATACAATCATTTTCATTAAATAAAGTTTCGATCTTGCATAAGATATAAGATTTGAAGATTTGCAAATGATATATTTTCAATTGAACAAATTCCACAAAATATTTAGATAGAAAATTTAACTGTTAAGCTCTTAGATTGTCTTCAAGGAAAAACTATTGGATGCTTTTTTGCTGAAAATTTGGACACAAATTTTTACCAATTCAAGCATTATATCGTTAATAAGAGAATGAAATCTACAAAACAAGCTACAATTACAAAATTCTTCCATCATTCTTGAAAGAATTTATTTTTCTAGGTAGCTTAAAATATCAGCCTTAGAGTTTAAATCTTTATACGTTTAGTTATGAATTTATTACTATTTTATTAGTTTTCTTCAATATTTAACTAGTGGAATATACATATCTTTTGAGATTTTAAATTTGAATAATTTTCTTATCTTTTATATGTAACCAAAAAAAGGAAAAATAATCGATTTTTGGATAATTTTTATCTAACAGCCAAAAAATATTTAAACAACAAATGTTGTTATAGGTATATAACATCCATTCATTATAAAAGTCAAAAAATCTCGGAACAAACGAGTCTGTTATAGAAAGGGTTAGACTTACATGAAGCTAGTTATACTCTCTCTTTGTCCGAGCAGTCACTAGTCACTACACTTGAATCGGGGCATATATACCGTAGATATTTTGGCTACAAAAACGTAGCCTTAAATTGAATTTATCAGTTAGTATTATTCACAATCTAGTAGAACCGAACTGCTCGTCAAAAAGTAAGTGTATTATACAATATTTCCAACGCATATTATATTATACTATATTATAAGTGAGAACAATTTAAGTTAAAGTTAATTTACTAATTTACCCCTTAAAAATGAATAATGATTTTACCCTCTAAATATACACTCTCTCTTCAAATTTAATGTATATAAATATAAAAACACTAAATTATAATATGTATTGCATTTGGAACTCTTTAGCATGGGGTACGTTTAGTTTTAGGGCAACTACGTAATCCCACCCAATGCTACGAAAATGTTAGGTGAGTTTACATTTTTTCTTTTTATTAATACATAACCTTGCATGTTTTTAATCTGCTAAGTATTTTGAATCACTTTAATTATTATTTATCTATCTTACTTAAGTAATTATTCTGTTGTAATATTAAATTATTAATAACGATGCTCTTTGCTTTAATTTATGAAGTTGATATGATCTTTCTCTTATAAATTACGGAACACAAAATCTTTTTTTATATATATATATAATTAGGTACTTTTGATCTTTGTATATCTATTAGTTTCTGGACACGTGCGTTGTACGTGTATCCCATGTCAAGTAGTATAAATTTTTTTAAATGACATAAATATTACTATTAAAATTAGTGTGTGAAGTACATATCACACAAAATTTGAAGAAAAAAATGCAAATTGTAAATGATGAATGATGTAACTGATATCACTTGAATTCCAAATGATTGGATAGAATCTAACATGTGAAGGTAAACAATTCTATTTAGTTGGGCAGGTATGCTTTATAATTACACTAATTTTGATATTGTGAGGTACCAAATAGGATATGATCGTATATCTCAGCTAATATTTTTAAGGGACGATGTTCTTGGAGTATGCTTTATGCCGAGGCAAATTGCCCCCTCATAACCAAACTCTTATTGTGTGTTGTCCTGATATGAATATTCTTGTTTTAAGTATAATATACAATTGTCAATGCATCAAATACAAATAAAAATTAAAACTCCTTCGTATGTACTCTATTTTTTTTGAAAGATTATAAGAATCAGACGTTAATAAAAAAAACTTATACATTAAGTACGGAAAAACTAACAAGGATAAAAATAGAACAAAAAGAACATAAAAGAATTTTCAACAAATGTTCAAGAATTACTTAAAATTTGGGTTGTAACTTGGGCAACCATACTTCAACCCCAAAATATCGAAAAGAAAAACCAACATGGTTAGTAAAATCAATGAACTTTTGTCATGGAGCAGCATATCTGTTCTATTTCTAATAAGAATGAGAATTAAGTGAAATAGAGTGCTAAAAAGTAGATGAATTGACTTGATCTGATTGTTACTTATTGGCTCTTCTGTTCGAGCTTCTCTATCCTTCTTCGTTTCAACACTGGTGTGCTTCTCCTTTGCTGGCTTCTTATCGATTGACTTCTTTGCCTTTGTAATCATGAATACTCTTATAACGATCTGGCCGGTCGCTTTAAGTATTACATCCCTGTTCTCCTATTTACTGTTCAATTTATGCTTTACAGTTGTTACGTGACTTGTCAGGGTAATTGGTTCGGGTATGATGGGGTTTTGGAATGAATTGGAACACTTAGTTCTAAAGTTTAAAGCTTAAGTTTGAAATAGTTGACCGAATGTTGACTTATGTGCAAACGACCCCGGAATAGAGTTTTGATGATTCCAATAACTCCGTATGGTGATTTTGGATTTAGGAGCGTATCCGAAAAGTTATTCGAAAGCCCGTAGCTAAATTAGACTTGAAATGGAGAAAATAGGAAGTTTAAGTTTGGAAGCTTGACCGGAGAGCTGACTTTTTGATATCGGGGTCAGAATCTAGTTCTAAAACATTTTCTAGGTCTGTTATGTCATTTATGACTTGTGTGCAAAATTTGAGGTCAATCAAACTTGATTTGATAAGTTTCGGCATCAAATGTACAAGTTAAAAATTCTTAGTTTCATTAAGCTTGAATTGGTGTATGATTTGTGGTTTTAGCGTTGTTTGATGTGATTTGAGATTTCGATTAAGTTCGTATGATATTTTAGGACTTGTTGGTATGTTTGGTTGAAGTCCTGGGGGCCTTAGGTGAGTTCCGGGATGGTTTAGGATCATTACTTCATGTTTTGCTACTGTTGTTGGTGGTTCTGGTGTTGTTCTTCGCAAACGCGAAGGGACTCACGCGTTCGCGAAGAAGGAATTTTGGACTGGGCCATTTTGTGCTTCGCTCTCGCGACTGAGGGCACGTGTTCGCGAGCAGAGCCTCGCATTCGCGAAAGGGAAAGCCGGCCTGGGGAGTTTGGTCTTCACGTTCATAGTAGAGAGGACTCATTCGCGATTTAGCAGCCTGGTGAAGCATCGCATTCGCGAAGAAGAGTTTGGGTCCCGAGTTTGTTAAGCTTCGCGAACGCGAGGGAAGAGTCGCGTTCGCTAAGAAGAAAATCCTGGGTAGAGAGTTTAAGTTCTAAAAATGGGACTTCCTCCCATTTTCTATTTTTACCGATTTGGAGCTCGTGGAGAGGCGAGTTTTGGGAGATTTTCAAGAAAAACAGCGGGGTAGGTGTTCTTGTAATGATCCGGCCGGTAGTTTTGAGTATTACAACTCCGTTTCCCCATTTACTGCTCAATTTATGCTTTACAGTTGTTATGTGACTTGCCGGGTGATTAGTTCGGGTCCGGTGAGGTTTTGGAATGAATTGTACACTTAGTTCCAAGGTTTAAAGTTTAAGTTGAAATAGTGATCGGATGACGACTTATGTGTAAACGACCCCGAAATAGAGTTTTGATGATTCCAATAGCTCCGTATGGTGATTGTGGACTTAGGAGCATATTCGAAAAATTATTTGGAAGTACGTAGTTAAATTAGGCTTGAAATGGCTAAAAATAGAAATTTAAGTTTGGAAGTTTGACCGGGGAGTTGTCTTTTTGATATCAGGATCGGAATCCGATTTTGGAAATTAGAATAGCTCCGTTATGTCATTTATGACTTGTGTGCCAAATTTGAAGTCATTCCGGATTCATTTAGTGTGTTTCGGCACGAGTTTTGTAAATTAAAAAGTTTGAAACTCATAAGTCTGAATCGAGGTGTGAATTGTACTTTCGATGTTGCTTGACGTGATTTGAAACCCCGAGTAAGCCCGTATTATATTACAGGACTTGTTGGTATATTTGAACGGGATCCCGAGTGGCTCGAATGAGTTCCAGGGTAAGTTTTGAGCGGGTCCGGGCATTTCGGTACTCTGATGATGTTATGGAAAAGTTGAAGTGCGGAGGGCACATTTTAGAGTGCAGAAGTGCGGCCGCAAACTCCCAAAAATGCTGGGGCAGTCGGAATTGTGTGGACCGCACTTGAAGATGTGCAGACCGCAGTTGAAATTGTGCGATCCGCAAAATTCTTCTCGCGGCCGCAGAAAGGTGATTTCTCAGGTTCGCTAGTCTGACTTCGGAAGGTTATATCTTTTAATCTACAAGGAATTTGAAAATGATTCAAACACAAAGATTGTAGTCCTTTAAATCTAGTTTCCATAAAGGTATAGCATTAAACATTTGGATATTTGTACAGAAAGGTATGGGCATGTTACTGAAGCCTGGTAGTGTAGTCACTATGAAGTGCGGCCGCACAATTTGGATTGCGGCCGCAGAACTTGGAAATGTATGGACCGCACGTTGGGAGATCAGACGTGGTACTATATAACCGAGGGTTAAGGTATTATTTCACATTTGGACGTTGGGAGCTCGGTTTGTAACGATTATTCGTGGGTTTTTCAAGAAATTCATCGCGGTAAGTGATTCTAACTCGGATTTGGTTAATATACATGAATATATCATTGTTTTCATCATTCAATTACTCCTTCCGTTCCAATTTATGTGAACCTGTTTGACTTGGCACGGAGTTTAAGAAAAAATAAAGACTTTTAGAATTTGTGGTCCTAAACAATTCCAAAAGGGGCCCAGAGTATTTGTGTGGTTATAAAATCTTCTCATTAAGGGTAGAATTGAAAGTTTAAACAAAAATGTTTCCAAATTTAGAAAGAGGACATTTTTTTTGGAACAGACCAAAAAGAAAATAGGTTCACATAAACTCGAACGGAGGTAGTAGTATTTTGAGATGGAAATTTGGGAAAAATTGTAGAAATTTCATAAAATGAATTTTGCGGGTCAGATTTGAGTAAAAGTAGTATGATTGGACTCATAATTGAATGGGTTATGAGATTTTATGAGTTTCGTCGGATTACGAGATGTGGACCCCACGTGCGATTTTTGAGTTAAATTTCGGATTTTTGTGGAAAATTTTGTATTTTCATTTGGAATTGATTCCTATAATTTATATTGACAGAGACGAATTAATTGTGGCTAGATACGAGACTTTCAGAGACCAATTCTCGAGGCAAGGGCATAGCGGAGTAAGAAATTACACGGTTTGAGGTAAGTAACACTTATAAACTTGGTTCTAAGGGTATGAATCCCCGAATTGATGTTATATAAATTATTTGGAGGTGACGCACACGATAGTTGACGAGCGTGTGGACGTGCACCATTGAAATTGTGACTTGAATAAATTCTGTGAAGTTGTAAAAATTAAAGAATCATGTTATTATCTGAACATTTCCCACATGTTAGAGAAATTTAGTTGAGGCTCTTATTAAAGATCATGTTTAGGCTACATGCTGATATTTTGGGACCCAAGGGGTCATGTTGCTGTTAAATTAATTATTTTTAAAAACGTACATTTCACACTCAGTCATATTCATCCATTGTGAGGATATTTATGGGATCGAGCTGCACGCCGCAGCAGACCATATTGGTTTTATATATATTATTATTATATGGATCGGGGCTGCCCGCCTGCAACAAGACTTATGGGCTTTATTATTATTATTATTATGGGATCGTACTGCACACCGCAGTATGCCATATCGGCTTTATATAGCGCTTGGGTTGAAGGAGCCCCTTCGGAGTTTGTACACACATCCAGTGAGCGTAGATGATTATATATTCGGGATGAACTTCCCAGGGCATGGACTTGCCTTACTTATTTGTATTGTGATGAATTTTTCCCTGGACATGGATCTTGTCCGTATCATTTACATTTGGGGAATAAATTACCCTAGGGCTGGATTGGCCTTATACGGTACTGAGTGACTGACTGTCAGTCGATGTGTATATATATACGAGATGGAATATCCCTGGGCTGGATTGGCCATAAACAGTACCGAGTGACCGAATGATTTGTGACCAGTATTACATGAGGTCTTTCCACTGAGATGACATATTCCTCATATCATGCAGTATTGATCCATTTCACTTGTACTGAGTTTAACTGTTGAACTTGAAAGCATACCTACATTTCTGTACCATTATTTATACTGGACTGTACCTGCGGAGCTCGTCACTACTTTCAGCCCATAGGTTAGTCTTGTTACTTATTGAGTTGGTTGTACTCATACTACACTCTGCACCTCATGTGCAGATCCAGGTGCTTACGGACACGGCGACTGTTAGATATCAGAGTGCTATCAGTTGGAGACTATCAAGGTAGATGCTTGGAGTCCGCTGACCTTGACTTTCTATCCTTCAGTTATTGTACTGTTCTATACTTTCACACAATGTTTGATCAGTTAGACTTTGTATTCATATTAGATGCTTACGTACTCAGTGACACCGAGTTTTGGGAGTGATTATATCTGTATTTGTGAGTTTTCTTCCGTTAAATTTAAATATTATGTTTTCAAACTTAAAAGATATGGTGGTTTATTCAGATTGTCGGCTTGCCTAGTATTGAGATATGCGTCATCACGACATGTGAGATTTTGGGTCGTGACAAGTTGGTATCGGAGCCTAGGTTACATGGGTCTCACGAGTCATGAGCAGATTTAGTAGAGTCTTGCGGATTGGTACGGAGACGTCTGTACTTATCTTCGGGAGGCTGCCGAACCCTTAGAAAAATTTCACTTTCTTGTATTCTGTCATGCGAATTTGTTGATTCTGGGAACTAAATTTCTGTTATTCTATTCTCTCACATATGGTGAGGACACGTACTACCGGATCGAACAGTCAACTACCAGTTAGGGCCGCAAGAGACTGGTGCCGTGGTAGAGGCTGGGACCGAGGTAGAGGTCTAGGTGTAGCTCGTACAACAGTTTGAGCAGCACCTGTAGCACCACCAATTGCTCCAGCTCAGGAGAAGATTCCAAATATAGCTGAGCCGACAGGACCAACTCATGCACCAGTTGCACCTATTGTGATTTCAGGTCTTCAGGAGACACTAGCACATATATTGACAGTTTGCATTGGTCTTGTTCCGGTGGTTTCGGCTCAGGCCGCACCTGCCACTTCTCAGGCTGGGGGAGGTACTCATACCCCTGTTGCCCGTACTTCAGATCAGGTAGTGCAAGGATTTCAGATACCGGGGGCACTACCAGCCCAGCCATTTGTAGCTGCTCAGGCCTGGTAGTCCCCGTTATGGAAGATAATGAGCAGAGGAGACTTGAGAGAATTGGGAGGCTTCAACCTCCATCATTTAGTGGTGTTGAGTCAGAGGATGCTCACGGTTTTCTGGATAAGTGCCAGCGGATGCTTCGGACAACGGGTATTATGGAGACCAGTGGGGTCTCGTTCACTACTTTTCAGTTTTCTGGAGCTGCCTTCAGTTTGTGGGAGGCTTATGAGAGGCGCAGGCCGGTCGGTGCAGTACCACTTACACGGCAGGAGTTCTATGTTCTCTTTTTGGAGAAGTTTGTGCCACAGTCTCGCAGAGAGGAGCTGCACAGGCAGTTTGAGTAGTTACGTCACGATGGAATGTCTGTGATGCAGTACGAGATGAGATTTTCTAAGTTGGCTCTTCACGTAGTTTGGTTGGTTCCCAATGATAGGGAGAGGATTAGGAGGTTCATTGATGGCCTCACATATCAGCTGCAGTTATTTATGGCTAGGGAGAGGGTATTTGACGCTACTTTTGATGAGGTAGTTGACATTGCTCGGCAGATAGAGAAGGTCCATAGTAGGGATGGGCATTCGTTATTTCGGTTCGGTATTTCAGTATTCGGTTTATCAATTGTGTATACCAAATACCGTACCAAATTAATTCGGTACGGTTCGATATTTCTTATTTTGGTTCGGTACTATTTTGGTACGATTTCAGTTTAAACCAAATCTTCACTGTCTTCCCCACTCCATTAACTAATGTAATCCATTTTGTTTGAGATTCCACCAGGAAATTCATTAATACCAGGCAATTCATTAATGGTATGGAACGCAGCTGCCTTTTGTGTAAGCTGAGAAGTCTCTGATATGAATGAATGACCCATCGATTTCACCTTTGCACTTGTAACTGTATTTACTTGCTGTAGTTGATCTCCTCTTGAGTTCTTACCATAAAAATTTTGCTGGAAGATATACTTTTTCCACAATGGTTATGGAAACTGCAAAGGGCCCCTTTAACGAGGTTAATATTTGGTCTTAAGGGTAAGGGATTAGAGAATTAGGGATTTTGGACTTTTGGCGTGTGTGCTTAAGGTTATTGGGCTAAAAAATAAAAATAAAGTGGGGCTTGGACTAAACATTTCGGTATTTCGGTATATCGAAATAGCGAAATATCCAAAAACCAATACCGTATACCCTACCGAATTACCAAAATACCGAAATTGCTGTACCGAAATAAGCCAAAATACCGAAAAAACCAAAATCGAAATACCAAATTAATTCGGTTCGGTTCGGAATTCGGTTTCTCAGATTTTATGCCCACCCCTAGTCCATAGCCAGGAACGTGGAGAGAGGGAGGCCAAGAGGCCTCGTGGACCATGTGGTTTCAGTGGTGTTCCTTCAAGGAGTCAGTTTTACCGAGGTAGGGGTCGTTCTTACAGACACGCCCAGACGGGTCGTCCAGTTCACCATAGTGCATCATCCAGCCATGATTCATACAGTTCTCATCAGGGTCAGCCATCTCTCGGTGCCCTTCCAGCCCATAGTATGCCCCATCCTCTTTCAGTTCAGGGATCATTTGTATCAGGTTCTTTTAGTAGTTATTCTGGTTCTCGAGGTCCGCCTTAGAACTCGCCACCATTCTTCGAGAGAGAGTGCTATGAGTGTGGAGAGCTGGGTCATGTGAGGAAATTTTGTCCCCGCCTTACTCGAGGTCCAGTTCAGCAGATGAGTCAGGATACTACTTCTGCACCAGTTTCTCCACCACTCGCCCAACCAGCTCGGGGTGGGGCTCAGTCAGCTAGGGGTTGCCCAAGAGGGGGAGGACGATCAATTGGCGGTCAGGCCTGATTCTATGCTTTTCCTGCCAGGCCAGATGTTGTTGCTTCAGATGTAGCGATCACATGTATTGTCTCAGTGTGCCGCATGGAGGCTTCTATATTATTTGACCCTGGTTCCACTTATTCATATATATCATTGTACTTTACTCATTTTCTGGATATGCCCCGTGAGTCCTTAGTTTCATATGTCCGTGTATCTACGCCGGTGGGCGATACTATTATTGTGGACCGTGTGTATCAGTCGTGTGTGGTAACTATTGGGGGACTGGAGACTAGAATTGATCTTTTATTGCTCAATATGGTTGATTTCGGTGTAATTTTGGGTATGGATTGATTGTCTCCATGTCAGGCTATTCTGGATTGTCACGCAAAAACCGTGACTTTGACGATGCCAGGGTTGCCAAAGGTTGAATGGAGAGGTTATCTAGATTATGTTCCTAGCAGGGTAATTTCTTATTTGAATGCCCAACATATGGTTGGGAAGGGATGTTTATCATATTTGGCTTTTGTGAGAGATGTTGATGTAGGTACTCCTCCTATTGATTCAGTACCAGTTGTGCGAAACTTTCCAGATGTATGCTTGCAGACCTGCCGGGTGTGCCACCCGACAGGGATATTGATTTCGGTATTGACTTGGTGCCGGGCACTCAACCCATTTCTATTCCTTCGTATCGTATGGCACCAGCTGAGTTGAAAGAATTGAAAGAGCAACTTCAGGAACTCCTTGAAAAGGGTTTTATTAGGCCTAGTGTGCCACCTTGGGGAGCACCGGTTCTGTTTGTGAAAAATAAAAATGGTACTTTGCAGACGTGCATCGATTACAGGCAGTTGAACAAAGTTACAATTGAGAATAAATATCCCTTGCCGTGTATTGATGACTTATTTGACCAGCTTCAGTGAGCGAGGGTGTTCTCCAAAATTGATTTGAGATCTGGGTATCACCAGTTAAAAATTCAGGTTTCAGATATTCTAAAAACGGCATTCAGGACTCGTTATGGCCACTATGAATTTCTCGTGATGTCTTTTGGGCTGACCAACGCCCCAACAACATTTAAACTTGATGAATAGTATATTTCAGCCATATCTCGATTCATTTGTCATAGTATTTATTAATGATATCCTGGTGTACTCACGTATCCAGGAGGAGCATTCAAAATACTTGGGTATTGTATTACAGAGGTTGAGAGAGGAAAGGCTTTATGCCAAATTCTCTAAGTGTGAGTTCTGGCTTAGTACGGTGGCATTCTTGCAGCACATAGTGTATAGTGAAGGAATTAAGGTGGATCCGAAGAAAATAGAGGCAGTTTAGAGTTGGCCTAGGCCATCTTCAACTACTGAGATTCGGAGTTTTCTCGACTTGGCCAGCTATTATCATCGCTTTGTGAAGGGTTTCTCGTCTATTGCATCGCCTTTGACTAAATTGACCCAGAAAGGTGCTCCCTTCAGGTGGTTAGAAGAGTGTGAAGAGAGCTTTCAGAAGCTTAAGACAGCTATGACTACAGCCCCAGTATTGGTGTTGCCTACAGGTTCAGAATCTTATATTGTGTATTATGATGCATCATGTATTGGTCTCGGCGCAGTGCTGATGCAAGACGGTAGGGTGATTGGCTATGCGTCCAGACAGTTAAATGTGCATAAGAAGAATTATCATGTCCATGACCTTGAGTTAGCAGCTATTGTTCATGCCTTGAAAATTTGGCAGCATTATTTGTACGGTGTCCATTGTGAGGTTTATACCGATTATCGGAGTTTACAATATCTGTTTAAACAGAAGGATCTTAATTTGCGGCAATGGAGGTGGTTGGAGTTGATTAAGGATTATGATATCACCATTCTCTATCATCCCGGAAAGGCCAATGTGGTGGCCGATGCCTTGAGTCGTAAGGCAGAGAGTTTGGGAAGCTTAGCATACTTACTGGAAGCAGAGAGGCCTTTAGCCTTGGGTGTTCACGCCTTGGCCAACCAGTTTGTCAGATTGGATATTTCCGAGCAGAGTCGAGTTTTAGCTTGTGTAGTTTCTCAGTCCTCTCTTTATGATCGTACCAGAGAATGTCAGTATGATCATCCCCATCTGCTTGTCCTTAAGGACACAGTTCAGCACGGTGATGCCAAGGAAGTCACTATTGGAGATGACGGTGTGTTACGGATGCAGGGCAGGCTATGTGTGCCTAATGTAGATGGTTTACGTGAGTTGATTCTCCAGGAAACTCACAGTTCGCGGTACTCTATTCATCCAGGTGCCGCGAAGATGTATCAGGATTTGAGGCAGCACTATTGGTGGAGGTGAATGAAGAAAGATATAGTTGGATTTGTGGCTTGGTGTTTAAATTGTCAGTAGGTGAAGTACGAGCATCAGAGACCGGGTGGATTGCTTCAGAGACTTGAAATTCCGGAGTGGAAATGGGAGCGTATTACCATGGATTTCGTAGTTGGGCTCCCACAGACTTTGGGGAAGTTTGATGTTGTTTGTGTAATTGTAGATTGGTTGATCAAGTCCGCCCATTTTATTCCAGTTGGTACTAATTATTCTTTGGAGTGGTTGGCTGAGATTTATATCCGCGAAATTGTTCGCCTACACGGTGTGCCAGTGTCCAGCATTTCAGATCGGGGCACGTATTTTACATCACAGTTTTGAAGACCAGTGCAACATGAATTGGGCACACATGTTCAGTTGAGTACAACATTTCACCCTCAGACGGACGGACAATCCGAGTGCACTATTCAGATATTGGAGGATATGCTACGTACTTGTGTCATTGATTTTGGGGGTTCTTGGGAGCAATTTCTGCCACTTGCGGAGTTTGCTTACAATAACAGCTACCAATCGAGCATTCAGATGGCTCCGTATGAGGCTTTGTATGGGAGACGGTACCGGTCTCTGATAGGTTGGATTGAGCCGGTTGAGGCTATGCTATTGGGTACTAGCTTAGTTCAGGAGGCTTTGGAGAAGGTCAAAGTGATTCAGGAATGGCTTCGCATGGCGCAGTCTAGATAGAAGAGTTATGCCGACAGGAAGATTCGTGATGTTGTTTATATGGTTGGGGAGAAGGTTCTGCTCAAACTTTCACCCATGAAGGGTGTGTTGAGGTTCGGGAAGAAGTTGAGCCCTCGGTATATTGGGCCTTTTGAGATACTTAAGAAGATTGGAGAGGTGACTTATGAACTTGCTTTGCCACCTAGTCTATCAGGTGTTCATCCAGTGTTCATGTATCCATGCTCCGAAAGTATGTCGGGGATGCGTCTCATATTTTAGATTTCAGTACAGTGCAACTGGACGGTAATTTGACTTATGATGTGGAGCCGGTGGCTATTTTAGACCGGCATGTTCGAAAACTGAGGTCAAAGAACATAGCGTCAGTGAAGGTATAGTGAAGGGGCCAGCTAGTCGGAGAAGCTACTTGGGAGACTGAGCGGGAGATGCGGAGCAAATATCCACACCTATTTGAGACTCCAGGTATAATTCTAAACCCGTTCGAGGATGAACGTTTGTTTAAGAGGGGGAGAATATCATGACCCGGCCGGTTATTTTGAGTATTACAACCTCGTTCCCCCGTTTACTACTCAATTTATGCTTTACAGTTGTTATGTGACTTGCCGGGGTGATTAGTTCGGGTCCGGTGAGGTTTTGGAATGAATTGGAACACTTAGTTCCAAGGCTTAAAGTTTAAGTTGAAATAGTGGCCAGATGCCGACTTATGTGTACACGACCCCATAATAGAGTTTTGATGATTCAAGTAGCTCCGATATGGTGATTGTGGACTTAGGAGCGTGTCCGAAAAATTATTTGAAAGTCCGTAGTTAAATTAGGCTTGAAATGGCTAAAATAAAAATTTAAGTTTTGCAGTTTGACTGGGGAGATAGACTTTTTGATATCTAGATCGGAATCCGATTCTGGAAATTGGAATAGCTCCGTTATGTCATTTTATGACTTGTGTGCCAAATTTGAAGTCATTCCGGATTCATTTAGTATGTTTCGGCACGAGTTTTGTAAATTGAAAAGTTTGAAACTCATAAGTCTGAATCGAGGTGTGAATTGTAATTTCGATATTGCTTGACATGATTTGAAACCCCGTGTAAGTCCGTATTATGTTACAGGGCTTGTTGGTATATTTGAACGGGATCCCGAGTGGCTCGAATGAGTTTCGGGGTGAGTTTTGAGTGAGTCCGGGCATTTCGGCACTCTGACAATGTTATGGAACAGTTGAAGTGCGGAGGGCACATTTTAGAGTGCAGAAGTGCGGCCGCAAACTCCCAAAATGCTGGGGCAGTAGGAATTGTGCGGTCCGCAGAATCCTTCTCGCGGCCGTAGAAAGGTGATTTCGCAGGTTTGCTAGTCCGACTTCGGAAACGTATGTCTTTTAATCTATAAGGAATTTGGAGATCATTCAAAAACAAAAGTTGTAGTCCTTTGAATCTAGTTTCCATAAAGTTATAGCATTAATCATTTGGATATTTGCACAGAACTTTATGTGCATTTTACTGAAGCTTAGTAGTGTAGTCACTGTGAAGTGCGGTCGCAGAACTTGGAAATGTGCGGACGACACTTGAAAATGTGCGGACCGCACATTGGGAGATCAGACGTGGTATTATATAACCGAGGGTTAGGGTATTATTTCACATTTGGACGTTGGGAGCTCGGTTTATGATGATTTTTCATGGGTTTTGCAGGAAATTCATCGGGGTAAGTGATTCGAACTCAGATTTGGTTAATATACATGAATATATCATTGTTTTCATCATTCAATTAGTATTTTGAGATGGAAATTTGGGAAAAATTATAGAAATTTCATAAAATGAATTTTGGGGATTTGAATGTCGATTCGAAGTCGGATTTGAGTGAAACTAGTATGGTTGGAATCGTAATTGAATGAGTTGTGGGATTTTGTGAGTTTCGTGGGATTCCAAGACGTGGGCCTCACGGGCGATTTTTGAGTTAAATTTCGGATTTTTGTGAAAAACGTTTGTATTTTCATATGGAATTGATTTCTATAATTTGTATTGACTGAAACGAATTAATTGTGGCTAGATACGATGCTTTCAGAGACCAATTCTTGAGGCAAGTGCATAGTGGAGTAAGAAATTACACGGTTTGAGGTAAGTAATACTTCTAAACTTGGTTCTGAGGGTATGAATCCCCGAGTTGGTGTTATATAAATTGTTTGGAGGTGACACACACGATAGTTGACGAGTGTGTGGACGTGCACCATTGAAATTGTAACTTCAATAGATTTTGTGAAGTTGTAAAAATTAAAAAATCATGTTATTATCTGAACATTTCCACGTGTTAGAGAAATTGAGTTGAGGCTCTTATTAAAGATCATGTTTAGGCTACATGCTGATATTTTGGGACCCAAGGGGTCATGTTGCTGTTAAATTAATTATTTTAAAAACGTATATTTCACACTCAGTCATATTCATCCATCGTGAGCATATTTATGGGATCGAGCTTCGCGCCGTAGCAGGCCATATTGGTTATATATATATATATATATATATATATATATATATATATATATTATTATTATATGGATTGGGGATGCCCGTCTGCAGCAGGCCTTATAGGCTTTACTATTATATGGATCGGGGATGCCCGCCTGCAACAGGATTTATGGGCTTTATTATTATTATTATGGGATCATACTGCACACCGCAGTATGCCATATCAGCTTTATATAGCGCTTGGGCTGAAGGAGCCCCTCCGGAGTTTGTACACATATCTAGTAAGCGTAGATGATTATATATTCGGGATGAACTTCCCAGGGCATGGACTTGCCTTACTTATTTGTATTGTGATGAATTTTTCTATGGACATGGATCTTGTTCATATCATTTACATTTGGGGAATAAATTACCCTAGGGCTGGATTGGCCTTATACGGTACTGAGTGACTGACTGTCAGTCGATGTGTATATATATACTGGATGGAATATCCCTAGGCTGGATTGGCCATAAACAGTACCGAGTGACCGAATTATTTATGACCAGTATTATATGAGGTCTTTCCACTGAGATGACATATTCCTCATATCATGCAGTATTGATCTATTTCACTTGTAGTGAGTTTAACTGTTGAACTTGAAAGCATGCCTACATTTCTGTACCATTATTTATACTGGACTGTACCTGCGGAGCTCGTCACTACTTTCAGCCCAAAGGTTAGTCTTGTTACTTATTGAGTTGGTTGTACTCATACTACACTCTGCACCTCGTGTGCAAATCCAAGTGCTTACGGACACGTCGACTGTTAGATCTTAGAGTGCTATCAGTTGGAGACTATCAAGGTAGCTGCCTGGAGTCCACTGACCTTGACTTTCTTTCCTTCGATTATTGTACTTTTCAATACTTTCAGACAATGTTTTTTCAGTCAGACTTTGTATTCATATTAAATGCTCATGTACTCAGTGACACCGGATTTTGGGAGTGATTATATCTGTATTTGTGAGATTTCTTCTGTTAAATTTAAATATTATATTTTCAAACTTAAACGATATGGTGGTTTATTAAGTTTGTCGGCTTGTCTAGTATTGAGATATGCGCCATCACGACATGTGAGATTTTGGGTTGTGACAGTTCTTAACTCATTTTTGGTCAAATTACCCGAATCTATTGCTATTTTTAGCATTTAATTGGTGATTTAAGTTGAAATATTTTGAAAATCCTCTTGGTTAGATTTGAAGATTTGAAAGCTGAATTATTATCGAAATTTAATAATGTTGGTATGGTTGGACTCGTGGTTGAATGAGCGTTCATATTTTGTAACTTTTTTCGGGTTCCGAGACGTGGGCTCCATGGGTAATTTTTGAGTGTAATTTTGGATTTTGGTGGAAAATTAGTATTTTCATATGGAATTAATTCCTATAATTTATGTTGACTGAATCGAATTAATTGTGACTAGATTCAAGGCGTTCGGAGGCTTATTTGCAAGGCAAAGGCATAACGGAATAAAGAATTACACGGTTTGAGGTAAGTAACATTTTTAAACTTGGTTTTGAAAGTATGAATCCCTGATTTTTGTGTTATATCAATTATTTGGAAGTGACACACATGCTAGGTGATGGCGTGTGGGCGTGCACCATAGAAGTTGTGACTAAATTGATTCCGTGGAGTTGCACAATTAAATAAATATCATTATCCACATATCCTCCACGTGTTAGAGAAATTGAGATGAGACACATATTAAAGATCATGTTCAGGCTACGTGCCGATATTTTTGGGACTCACATGGGTCGTGTTAATGTTGAATTACTTGTTTAAATTATAATTGTGTACTCAGTCACATCCATAATTTGCATATCATATCTCAGTCTATGTTTTCATTCATTGATAAATCATATCATCATGTCGGGTTGATTTTCGTGTCATTGAGAGCCCGAGATATTGGAGATTTTGAATGATATTTATGGGCTCAGGCTGCACGCCGCAACATATTTTATTTATTTATGCCTGGATATGGCTTACTATAGCGCTTGAGCTTAAGGAGCCCCTCCGGAGTCTGCACCCCCCACAGTGAGCGTAATTTATTTATATTAGGGATGCAGTTCCCTAGGCATGGAGTTGCCTTATTTATTTATATTAGGGATGGAGTTCCCTAGGCATGGAGTTGCCTTATTTATTTATATTTGGGATGGAGTTCCCCAGGCATGGAGTTGTCTTATTTTACTTATACTTGGGATGGAGTTCCCTGAGCTAGATTGGCCTTATACAGTACTGAGTGACTGATTGTCAGTTGATATATATATATCTGGGATGGAGTTCCTTGGTCTGGATTGGCCATATACAGTATTGAGTGATTGAGTATTCTGAGAGTGTGAGTACACGGGGTTTCCATCGTGGTACATCACATACAGCATATATTTTGGCATGTAGATATAGATATGTCATATTCCTCATATTATGCAGAATTTATCTATTTTACCTGTACTGAGTTTAACTGTTTAACTGGAAAGCAACCCTACATTTATGTACTGTTATTTCTATACTAGACTATACCTATTGAGCTCGTCACTACTTTGAGCCCAAAGGTTAGTCTTGTTACTTATTGAGTTGGTTGTACTCATACTACACCCTGCACCTCGTGTGCATATCCAGGTACTTGCGGATACGACGGTTGCCAGATTTAAGGATTTATCTGTTGGAGACTATCAAGGTAGTTGTTTGGCGTCCGCAGACCTTGACTCTTTTTCCTTTTAGTATTGTATTGTTCTATATTTTCACATAGTGTTCCTATCAATTAGACTTTTTTACTATTTAGATGCTTATGTACTCAGTGCCACCGGGTTTTGAGTGTGTATTTTATATTAGTATGTGTGAGATTTTTTAATTAAATTTATATATTATGTTTTCAAACTTAAAATTGTCGAGTTGCCTAGTATTGAGATAGGTGTCATCACGACATGCGGATTTTGAGTCGTGATAAGTTGGTATCAGAGCCTAGGTTACATAGGTGTCACGAGTGATGAGCAGGTTTAGTAGAGTTTTGCGGATCGGTACAGAGACGTCTGCACTACCAGTCTAGGCGGTTGCAGCTGCTCATGCCCAGGTGGGTCCTATTATGAATGATGAGGAGCAGAAGAGATTATAGAGGTTTGGGAGACTCCATCCTCCAACTTTCAGTGGAATTGAGTCGGAGGATGCTCAAGATTTCTTGGACAGATCCCATCGGATGCTTCGTACAGGGGGTATTCTGGAGACAAATGGGGGTCCCATTTACTACTTTTTAGCTGACCGGAGCAGCCTTCAGAAAATATGAGACTTATGAGAGGAGCAGACCAGTGGGTGCAGCACCACTATCATGGAATGAGTTCTGCGTATTATTTCTGGAGAAGTTTGTGCCACAGACTCGCAGACAGGAATTGCGCAGGCAGTTCGAGTATTTATGTCAGGAGGACTTGTCCGTGACTCAGTATGAGATGCGGTTTTCAGAATTGGCTTGCCATGCAGTTTGGTTGGTTCCCCCTAAGAGGGAGAAGATCATTAGGTTCATTAATGGCCTCGACCATCAGTTTTGTTTTGTTATTTGTGTGCCAAATGTAGATGGGTTGCGTGAATTGATTCTTGAAGAAGCCCATAGTTCACGGTATTCCATTCATCCGGGTGCCGCTAAGATGTACCAGGACTAGAGACAACACTATTGGTGGATAAGAATGAAGACAGATATAGTGGGGTTTGTAGATCGGTGTTTAAATTGTCAGCAGGTGAAGTACGAGCATCAGAGACTGGGCATGTTACTTCAGAGACTTGAAATTCCGGAATGGAAGTGGGAGTGTATTACCATGGACTTCTTAGTTGGACTCCCACGGACTTTGAGGAAGTTTTGATGTTGTTTAGGTAATTGTTGATCGGTTGACCAAGTCTGCGCATTTTATTCTAGTTGGTACTACTTATTCTTTGGAGCGGTTGGCTGAGATTTATATCCGCGAGATTGTTCGCCTATACGGTGTGCCAGCATCCATCATTTCAGAGCGGGGCAAGTAGTTTACATCATAGTTTTGGAAAGCAGTGCAACGAGAATTAGGTACACAGGTTTAGTTGAGTACAAAATTTCACCCTCAGTCGGACGGACAGTCTGAGCGCACTATTCAGATATTGGAAGATATGTTACGCGTTTGTGTTATAGATTTTGGGGGTTCTTGGGATCAGTTTCTGCCACTTACAAAGTTTGCTTACAATAACAGCTACCAATCGACCATTCAAATGGCTCCGTATGAGGTTTTATCTGGGAGACGATGTCGGTCTCCGCTGGGTTGGTTTAAGCCGGGTGAGGCTAGGCGAATGGGTACATATCTTGTTCACGATGCTTTGGAAAAGGTTAAATTGATTCAGGAACGACTTCGCATAGCGCAGTCTAGACAGAAGAATTATGCCGACCGGAAGGTTCGCGATATTTCTTACATGGTAGGAGAGAAGGTACTACTCTGAGTTTCGCCTATGAAGGGTGTTTTGAGATTCAGGAAGAAGGCAAGTTGAGTCCTAGGTATATTGGGCCTTTTGAAGTACTTAAAAAGATTGGAGAGGTGGCTTATGAACTTGCATTGCCGCCTAGTTTATCGGGTGTTCATCCAGTATTTCACGTATCTATGCTCCGGAAGTATGTTGGAGATCCGTCTCATGTTTTGGATTTCAGTACAGTGTAGTTGGATGGTAATTTGACTTATGATGTGGAGCCGGTGGCCATTTTGGACCGGCAGGTTCGAAAGTTGAGGTCAAAGAATATAGCTTCAGTGAAAGTATAGTGGAGAGGCCAGCCAGTCAGAGAAGCTACTTGGGAGACTGAGCGGGAGATGCAGAGCAAATATCCACACCAATTTGAGGCTCCAGGTATAATTTTAAACCCGTTCGAGAACGAACGTTTGTTTAAGAGGAGGGGAATGTAACGACTCGGTCGGTCGTTTTGAGTATTACAGCCTCATTCCCTCATTTACTACTCAATTTATACTTTACAATTGTTATGTGACTTGTCGTGGTAATTGGTTCGGGTCTGGTGAGGTTTTGGAATGAATTGAAATACTTAGTTCCAAAGTTTAAAGCTTAAGTTGAAATAGTTGACCGCATGATGACTTATGTGAAAACAACCTCAAAATAGAGTTTTGATGATTCCAATAGCTCCGTATGGTGATTTTGGACATAGAAGCGTGTCCGGAAAACTATTTGGAAGCCCATAGTTAAATTCGACTTTAAATGACGAAAATATGAATTTTGAGTTTGGAAGTTTGATCGGGTAGTTGACTTTTTGATTTCAGGGTCGGAATCCAGTTCTGAAAATTTTCCTAGGTCCGTTATGTCATTTTTGTCTTGTGTGCAAAATTTGAGGTCAATCAGACTTGATTTGATAGGTTTCGGCATCGAATGTAGAAGTTGAAATTTCTTAGTTTCATTAAGCTTGAATTGGGGTATGATTCGTGGTTTTAGCGTTGTTTGATATGATTTGAGGTTTCGACTAAGTTCGTATGATGTTTTAGGACTTGTTGGTATGTTTGGTTGAGGTCCCGGGGGCCTCGGGTGAGTTCTGGGATGGTTTTGGATCTTTACTTCATGTTTTGCTACTGCTGTTAGTGGTTTTGGTATTGTTCTTCGTGAACACAAAGGGACTTACGCCTTCGCAAAGAAGGGATTTTGGACTGGGCCATTTTGTGCTTCGTGTTTCCGACTGAGGGCACGCGTTCGCGAAGGTTCGAGGGGCAAGGCTACGCGTTCGCGAGGGGAGCCTCGCGTTCGCGAAAGGGAAAGACGGTCTGGGGGAGTTTGGTTTCGCGTTCGCGATTGAGTAGCCTGGTGAAGTATCGCGTTTGAGAGGCCAGGCTCGCGTTCGCGAAGAAGATTTTGGGTCCCGAGTTTGTTAAGCTTCGCGAACGCGAGGGAAGTGTCGCGTTCGCGAAGAAGAAAAAGCCCGGGTAGAGAGTTTACAGGAGATTTTTAAGAAAAACAATGGGGTAAGTGTTCTTAACTCAATTTTGGTCAAATTACCCGAATCTATTGTTATTTTTAGCATTTAATTGGTGATTTGAGTTGGAAAATTTTGAAAACCCTCTTGGTTAAATTCGAGGATTTGAGGGCCGAATTGAATAATTTTGGTATGGTTGGACTCGTGGTTGAATGAGCGTTCATATTTTGTAACTTTTATCGGGTTCCGAGACGTTTTTGAGTGCAATTTCGGATTTTGTTGGAAAATTAGTATTTTCATATGGAATTAATTCCTATAATTTATGTTGACTGAATCGAATTAATTGTGACTAGATTCGAGGCGTTCGGGATTCGCGAGGCAAAGGAATAACAGAATAAAGAATTACATGGTTTGAGGTAAGTAACTTTTCTAAACTTGGTTCTAAAGGTATGAATCCCTGAATTTTGTGTTATGTCAATTATTTGGAGGTGGCGCACACGCTAGGTGACGGGCGTGTAGGCGTGTACCGTAGAAATTGTGACTAAATTGATCCGTAGAATTGCACAATTAAATAAATGTCATTATCCACATATTCTCCACGTGTTAGAGAAATTGAGTTGAGACTCATATTGAAGATCATGTTCAGGCTATGTGCCGATATTTTTGGGACCCACATTGGTCGTGTTACTGTGGAATAACTTGTTAAATTATAATTGCGTACTCAGTCATATCTATTATTTATATATCATATCTCAATCTCTGTTGTCATTCATTGATACATCATATCATCATGTCGGGTTAATTTTCATATCATTGAGAGATCGAGAGACCGGAGATTTTGAGTAATATTTATGGGATCAGGCTGCACGCCGCACCATATTTTATTTATTTATGCCTGGATCTGACTTACTATAGTGCTTGGGCTGAAGGAGCCCCTCCGGAGTCTGCATCCCCCGCAGTAAGCGTAATTTATTTATATTAGGGATGAAGTTCCCTAGGCATGGAGTTGCCTTATTTATTTATATTAGGGATAAAGTTCCCTAGGCATGAAGTTGCCTTATTTATTTATATTTGGGATGGAGTTCCCTAGGCATAGAGTTATCTTATTTTACTTATACTTGGGATGGAGTTCCCTGGGCTAGATTGGCCTTATACAGTACTGAGTGACTGATTATCAGTTGATACATATATATCTGGGATGGAGTTCCCTCGGCTGGATTGGCCATATACAGTACTGAGTGATTGAGTATTCTGAGAGTGTGAGTACACGAGGTTTCCATTGTGGTACACCACATACAACATATATTTTGGAATGTATATATAGAGATGTCATATTCCTCATATCATGGAGAGTTTAACTATTTTACTTGTACTGAGTTTAACTGTTGAACTGGAAAGCATGCCTACATTTCTGTATTGTTATTTCTGTACTAGACTGTACCTATTGAGCTTGTCACTACTTTCAACCCAAAGGTTAGTCTTGTTACTTATTGAGTTGGTTGTACTCATACTACACCTTGTACATCGTGTGCAGATCCAGGTACTTTCGGATACGGTGATTGTCAAATTTGAGGATTTATCTGTTGGAGACTATCAAGGTAGTTGCTTGGTGTCCGCAGACCTTGACTCTCTTTCCTTTCAGTATTGTACTGTTCTATATTTTTAGATAGTGTTCTTATCAGTCAGACTTTCTTACTATTTAGAAGCTCATGTACTCAGTGACACTGGATTTTGGATGTGTATTTTATATCAGTATGTGTGGGATTTTTCTATTAAATTTATAAAAAAAATTCAAACTTAAAAGAAATTGTGGCTTGTTGAGGTTGTCGGCTTGCCTATTATTGATATAGGCGCCATCACGACATGCAAATTTTTTGTCGTGAGAAGTTGGTATCAGAGCGTAGGTTACATAGGTCTCACGAGTCATGAGCAGGTTTAATAGAGTCTTGCGGATCGGTATGGAGACGTCTGCACTATCAGTCTAGCCGGTTGCAGCTGCTCAGGCCTAAGTGGGTCTTATTATGAATGACGAGGAGCAGAAGAGATTAGAGAGGTTTGGGAGACTCCATCCTCCAACTTTCAGTGGAACTGAGTCAGAGGATGCTCAGGATTTCTTGGACAGATACCAGCGGATGCTTCGTACAGGGGGTATTCTGGAGACTAATGGGGTCTCATTTACTACTTTTTAGCTAACCGGAGCAGCCTTTAGAAAATAAGAGACTTATGAGAGGAGCAGACCAGTGGGTGCAGTGCCACTATCATGGCATGAGTTCTCTATATTTTTTCTGGAGAAGTTTGTGCCACAGACTCGCAGAGAGGAATTACGCAGGCAGTTCGAGTATTTACGTCAGGAGGACTTGTCCGTGACTCAATATGAGATGCGGTTTTCAGAATTGGTTCTCCATGTAGTTTGGTTGGTTCCCCCTGAGAGGGAGAAGATCATGAGGTTCATTAATGGCATCAACCATCAGTTTCGTTTTGTTATGACTCTGGGGAATGTAACAGGTGCTAAATTCGATGAGGTGTTTGATAGTGCTTGACGGCTAGAGATCGTCCGTACTCCGTAGCGTGAGGAGAGAGAGGCCAAGAGGTCTCATGGTTCGGGTAATTCCAGCAGTGTTATTTCTGGAGGACAGTCCTATCACAGTAGGGGTCGACCTTATAAGCCCGCTTAGATGGCTCGTTCAGCTCATAGTGGCGCATCAGCTAGCCATGGTTCATGCAGTGCTCGACAGAGTCAGTCTTCTCTTAGTGCCCTACCAACTCAGAGTTCATCTTGTGCACCATCAGTTTAGGGTTCATTTGTACCAGGTTCTTCTGGTAGTTATTCTGGTTCTTGAGGTCCACCTCAGTACGTGCCGCCATTGTTCGAGAAGAGGTGTTTCGAGTGTGGAGATTTGGGTCATTTGAAGTGGAATTGTCCACGCCTTTCGGGAGGTCCAGCTTGGTAGAGGAGTCAGGCTGCGTCTCCCGCACCAGTTAATTCACCACCCACCCAGCTAGCATGGGGTGGGGCACAGACAGCTAGAGGTCGCCCTAGAGGGGGAGGTCGATCAGGTGGAGGTCAGGCCCAATTCTATGCTATTCCTGCCAGGCTAGATGTTGTTGCTTCAGATGTAGTGATCACAGGTATTATCTCAGTGTGCCATATGGAAGCTTCTATATTATTTGACCTTGGTTCCACATATTCATATCTTTCATCATATTTTGTATGTTATCTGGATATGCCCCGTGAGTCCTTAGTTTCACCTGTTCGTGTATCTACGCCGGTGGGCGATACTATTATTGGGAATGTGTGTATCGGTCGTGTGTGGTAATTATTGGGGGACTGGAGACTAGAGTGGATCTCTTATTGCTTAGTATGGTTGATTTCGATGTAATCTTGGGTATGGATTGGTTGTCTCCATGTCATGCTATTCTGTACTGTCACGCAAAAATAGTGATGTTGGCGATACTGGGATTGCCAAAGGTCGAGTGGAAAGGTTCTCTAAATTATGTTCCCAGCTGGGTAATTTCTTATTTGAAGGCCCAATGGATGGTTGTGAAGAGGTGTTTTTCATATTTGGCCTTTGCAAGAGATGTTGATGCAGACACTCCTACTATTGATTTTGTACCGGTAGTGCGGGATTTTTCGGATGTATTTCCTGCAGACTTGCCGGGTATGCCACCCGACAGGGATATTAATTTCGGTATTGACTTGGTACCGGGCACTCAGCCCTTTTCTATTCCTCCGTATCGTATGTCACCAGCTGAATTGAAAGAGCAACTTCAGGAACTTCTTGATAAGGGGTTTATTAGGCCTGGTATGTCGCCTTGGGGTGCACCAGTTCTATTTGTGAAAAGGAAAAATGATACTATGAGAATATGCATCGACTACATGCAGTTGAACAACGTTACAATCAAGAACAAGTATCCTTTACCACGTATTGATGATTTATTTGACCAGTTTCATACAGCGAGGGTATTCTCCAAAATTGATTTGAGATCTGGGTATCACCAGTTGAAAATTCGAGATTCTGATATTCTAAAGACGATATTCAGGAACCGTTATGGTCACTATGAATTTCTCGTGATGTCTTTTGAGCTGACCAACGCCCAGCAACAGTTATGCACTTGATGAATATTGTAGTCCAACCATATCTTGATTCATTTATCGTAGTATTTATTGATGATATTCTGGTGTACTCACGTAGCCATGAGGAGCATGCACGACACTTGGGTATTGTATTATAGAGGCTGAGAGAGGAGAGACTTTATGCCAAATTCTCTAAGTGTGAGTTCTGGCTTAGTTCGGTGGCATTCTTGGGATACATAGTGTCTAGTGAAGGAATTAAGGTGGATCTGAAGAAAATAGAGGCAGTTCAGAGTTGTCCCAAGCCATTTTCAGCTACTGAGATTTGGAGTTTTCTCGGCTTAGACGGTTATTATCGTCGCTTTGTAGAGGGCTCCTCGTCTATTGCGACGTCTATGACTAAATTGACCCAGAAAGGTGCTCCATTCAGGTGGTTTGATGAGTTTTAAGAGAGCTTCCAGAAGCTCAAAACCGCCTTAACCACATCTCCAGTTCTAGTTTTGCCTTCAGTTTCAGGCTTTTAAACAGTGTATTGTGATGCTTCTCGGATTGGTATTGGGTTTGCCTTCATGCAGGAGGGTAGAGTGATTGGTTATGCCTCGCGTCAGTTGAAGCCACATGAAAAGAACTACCTTGTTCATGATTTAGAATTGGCAGTCATTGTTCATGCATTAAAGATTTGGAGGCACTATCTCTACGGTGTGTTTTGTAAGGTACTTACAAATCATCGGAGTCCTCAACACTTATTCAAACAAAAAGATCTAAATTTGAGGCAGCGGGGATGGTTGGAGTTGTTAAAGGACTATGATATTACTATTCTGTATCATCCCGGGAAGGCCAATATGGTGGTCGTCGCCTTGAGTAGAAAGGCAGTGAGTACGGGTAGCCTGGCATTCATTCCTGTTGGTGAGAGGCCTTATGCAGTTGATGTTCAAGCCTTGGCCAACAAGTTTGTGAGATTATATATTTCGGAGCCAAGTCGAGTTCTAGCTTGTGTGGTTTCATGGTCTTCCTTATATGACCACATCAGAGAGCGCCAGTATGAGGATCCCCATTTGCTTGTCCTGAAGGACATAGTTAAGCATGGTGATGCCAAAGATGTTACTATTGGAGATGATGGGATGTTGAGGATGCAGGTTCGTATTTGTCTGCCAAATATAGATGGGCTGCGTGAATTGATTCTTGAAGAAGCCCACAGTTTGTGGTATTCCATTCATCTGGGTGCCGCTAAGATGTACCAAGACTTGAGGCAACACTATTGGTGGATAAGAATAAAGAAAGATATAGTGGGGGTTTGTATCTTGGTGTTTATATTGTCAGCAGGTGAAGTACGAGCATCAGAGACCGGGCGTGTTACTTCAGAGGCTTGAAATTCCGGAATGAAAGTGGGAGCGTATTACTATGGACTTCGTAGTTGGACTCCCACGGACTTTAAGGAAGTTTTGATGTTGTTTAGGTAATTGTTAATAGGTTGACCAAGTCCGTGCATTTTATTCCAGTTGGTACTACTTATTCTTTGGAGCGGTTGGCTGAGATTTATATCCGCGAGATTGTTCGCCTACACGGTATGCCAGCGTCCATCATTTCAAATCGGGGCAAGTAGTTTACATCACAGTTTTGAAAAGCAGTGGAGCGAGAATTAGGTACACAAGTTTAGTTGAGTACAACATTTCACCCTCACATGGACGGACAGTCCGAGCGCACTATTCAGATATTGGAAGATATGATACGTGTTTGTGTTATAGATTTTGGTGCCACTTGCATATTTTTCTTACAATAACAGCTACCAATCGAGCATTCAGATGGCTCCGTATGAGACTTTATATGGGAGACGGTGTCGGTCTCCGATGGGTTAGTTTGAGCCAGGTGAGGCTAGGCTATTGGGTACTGGTCTAGTTCAGGATGATTTGGAAAAGGTTAAATTGATTCAGGAACGACTTCGCATAGCGCAGTCTAGACAGAAGAATTATGCCGACCGGAAGGTTCGCGATATTTCTTACATGGTAGGAGAGAAGGTACTACTCTGAGTTTCGCCTATGAAGGGTGTTTTGAGATTCAGGAAGAAGGCAAGTTGAGTCCTAGGTATATTGGGCCTTTTGAAGTACTTAAAAAGATTGGAGAGGTGGCTTATGAACTTGCATTGCCGCCTAGTTTATCGGGTGTTCATCCAGTATTTCACGTATCTATGCTCCGGAAGTATGTTGGAGATCCGTCTCATGTTTTGGATTTCAGTACAGTGTAGTTGGATGGTAATTTGACTTATGATGTGGAGCCGGTGGCCATTTTGGACCGGCAGGTTCAAAAGTTGAGGTCAAAGAATATAGCTTCAGTGAAAGTATAGTGGAGAGGCCAGCCAGTCAGAGAAGCTACTTGGGAGACTGAGCGGGAGATGCAGAGCAAATATCCACACCAATTTGAGGCTCCAGGTATAATTTTAAATCCGTTCGAGGACGAATGTTTGTTTAAGAGGGGAGAATGTAACAACCTGATCGGTCATTTTGAGTATTACAGCCCTGTTCCCCCATTTACTGCTAATTTATGCTTTACAATTGTTACGTGACTTGCCAGGGTAATTAGTTCGGGTCCGGTGAGGTTGTGGAATGAATTGGAACACTTAGTTTCAAAGTTTAAAGCTTAAGTTAAAATAGTTGACCGCATGTTGACTTATGTGAAAACAACACTGGAATAGAGTTTTGATGATTCCAATAGCTCCGTATGGTGATTTTGGACTTAGGAGCGTGTCCAAAAAAATTATTCGGAAGCATGTAGCTAAATTAGGCTTGAAATGACGAAAATATGAAGTTTAAGTTTAGAAGTTTTACCGGGGAGTTAACTTTTTGATATCGAGGTCGGAATCCAGTTATGAAAATTTTTCTAGGTCCGTTATGTCATTTATAACTTGTGTACAAAATTTGAGGTCAATCAGACTTGATTTGATAGGTTTCGGCATCGAATGTAGAAGTTGAAAATTCTTCGTTTCATTAAGCTTGAATTGGGGTATGATTCGTTATTTTAGCGTTGTTTGATGTGATTTGAGATTTCGACTAAGTTCGTATGATATTTTAGGACTTGTTGGTATGTTTGGTTGAGGACCCGGGGGCTTCGGGTGAGTTCCGGGATGGTTTTGGATCATTACATCATGTTTTGCTACTGCTGTTGCTGGTTTTGTTATTGTTCTTCGCAAACGCGAAGGGACTCACGCGTTCGCGAAGAACGAATTTTGGACTGGGCCATTTTGTGCTTCGCGTTCCCGACTGAGAGCACGCGTTCGTGAAGGTTCGAGGGGAAAGGCTACGCGTTCGCAAGAAGAGCCCCGCGTTCGCGAAAGGGAAAGCCAGTCTGGGGGAGTTTGGTCTTCGCGTTTGCGGTGGAGAGGACGCGTTTGCGATTGAGCAGCCTGGTGAAGCATCGCGTTCGAGAGGCCAGGCTCGTGTTCGCAAAGAAGAGTTTGGGTCCCGAGTTTGTTAAGCTTCGCGAACGTGAGGGAAGTGCCGCGTTCGCGAAGAAGAAAAGCCTGGGCAGAGAGTTTAAGTTCTGAAAATGGAACTTCGTCTCATTTTCCATTTTTACCAATTTGAAGCTCGGGGAGAGGCGATTTTCGAGAGATTTTTAAGAAAAAAAGCTGGATAAGTGTTCTTAACTCAATTTTGGTCAAATTACCCGAATCTATTGCTATTTTTAGCATTTAATTTATGAGTTACGTTGAAAAAGTTTGAAAACCCTCTTGGTTAAATTTGAAGATTTGAGGGCTGAATTGTTATCGGAATTTAATAATTTTAGTATGGTTGGACTCGTGGTTGAATGGGCGTTTATATTTTATAACTTTTGTCGGGTTCCGAGATATTTTTGAATGTAATTTTGGATTTTGTTTAAAAATTTATATTTTCATATGGAATTAATTCCTATAATTTATGTTGACTGAACCGAATTAATTGTGACTAGATTCGAGGCGTTCGGGATTCGCGAGGCAAGGGCATAATGGAATAAAGAATTACACGGTTTGAGGTAAGTAACATTTCTAAACTTGGTTCTCAAAGTATGAATTCCTGAATTTTGTGTTATATCAATTGTTTGGGGGTGACACACACGTTAGGTGACGGGTATGTGGGCGTGCACTATAGAAGTTGTGACTAAATTAATTTCGTGGAGTTGCACAATTAAATAAATATCATTATCCACATATCCTCCACGTGTTAGAGAAATTGAGATGAAACTCATATTGAAGATCATGTTCAGGCTACGTGCTAATGTTTTTGGGATCCACATGGGCCGTGTTATTGTGGAATTACTTGTTTAAATTGTAATTGTGTACTCAGTCATATCCATCATTTGCATATCATATTTCAGTCTCTGTTGTCATTCATTGATACATCATATCATCATGTCGGGTTGATTTTCATATCATTGAGAGATCGAGAGACCGGAGATTTTGAGTAATATTTATGGGATCAGGCTGCACGCCGCACCATATTTTATTTATTTATGCCTGGATCTGACTTACTATAGTGCTTGGGCTGAAGGAGCCCCTCCGGAGTCTGCATCCCCCGCAGTAAGCGTAATTTATTTATATTAGGGATGAAGTTCCCTAGGCATGGAGTTGCCTTATTTATTTATATTAGGGATAAAGTTCCCTAGGCATGAAGTTGCCTTATTTATTTATATTTGGGATGGAGTTCCCTAGGCATAGAGTTATCTTATTTTACTTATACTTGGGATGGAGTTCCCTGGGCTAGATTGGCCTTATACAGTACTGAGTGACTGATTATCAGTTGATACATATATATCTGGGATGGAGTTCCCTCGGCTGGATTGGCCATATACAGTACTGAGTGATTGAGTATTCTGAGAGTGTGAGTACACGAGGTTTCCATTGTGGTACATCACATACAACATATATTTTGGCATGTAGATATAAAGATGTCATATTCCTCATATCATGGAGAATTTATCTATTTTACCTGTACTGAGTTTAATTGTTGAGCTGGAAAGCATGCCTACATTTTCTGTACTGTTATTTTTGTACTAGACTGTATCTGTTGAGCTCGTCACTACTTTCAGCCCAAAGGTTAGTCTTGTTACTTATTGAGTTGGTTGTACTCATACTACACCCTGCACATCGTATGCAGATCCAGGTACTTCCGGATATGGCGATTGCCAGATTTGAGGATTTATCTGTTGGAGACTATCAAGGCAGCTGCTTGGCGTCCGCAGACCCTGACTCTCTTTCCTTTCAGTATTGTACTGTTCTATATTTTCAGACAGTGTTCTTATCAGTCAAACTTTGTTACTATTTAGATGCTCATGTAGTGAGTGACACCGAATTTTGGGTGTGTATTTTATATCAGTATGTGTGAGATTTTTTTATTAAATTTATATATTATGTTTTCAAACTTAAAAGAAATTATGGCTTATTTAGGTTGTCGGCTTGCCTAGTATTGAGATAGGCGCCAGCACGATATGCGGATTTTGGGTCGTGACAACTCTAAAGCGGGAAAGAAAGTCAGTTAACTACATATTGATTAAAAAAAATCATTATAGATTTTAATGATATTTAATATCTGATACAATAAAATTAATATTCAAATGAATGAAGTACTATACTTCCATGGACAAATGTATTTCCTTTCTCTTTTATGTTACCTCTTCTTCTATTTCCTTATTAAAAGGTAGGTACCGTTTACATTTGTAAGCACATGATCAGGAACAATAATTATTGAACTTATAACTATTATATATTAAGAACAAAAGAAAATTATTTGATTTTTTCACCTAAATGAATGAACAATACTTCTGCAAATCCTATGGTGAGGATTACACGGAATGAATAGTATGAGCTTGTAAAATTATTTGCATCTAATTTCTCATTTCTCTAGGAAATCAAAAGGTTTTAGCTTCGTTGGTCAACTTTATATGTATGGTAAAATTATGTTTAGACTCTTCATAACTTCTTCTCATTCAACTAACCAAAATTATGTTGGTTATATGAAGCAACATAAATGATAATATTGTAACGCCCTTTAATTTAGTATTATCATTCTTATAACCTTTTAGATTACTAACCCCTCAAATTCCTCATGTATTGTTAAAAACGAGGAGATATGAATTAATAATGATTCATTATAGTTTATTTTTTTGGTTGACATAAATTACACAATTATAATAAATATTGAAAACGTGGGGGGGTTGAAAGATAAGGGGCAATATTTAAGTGAAGGTAAATGGTCTTTCAATTTTATTGAATGTCTATTTACATATTTGTATAAAAATAATTTTGAAGTAATGTGTGGTTGAAGGGCAGTACTGTCACTTAATTTTTGATGGATACATTTATAAATTAACTTTTAACTTTGGGACTTCCCACTTATAATATAGTATGATAATGATTAAGGCATGTGTTTGATCTTTCAACTTCATTGTGCTATGGTCTGAGAATAATAATAGAGCAGGTCTAACATTTTACTTTATTTAGCAACTACGAGAAGAATCTCGAGAAAGATGAGTTCATAGAGCTAGCTACAATTGCCAAGTATGATTTCCTCAATTGCATGACAATAACTAAGTTTGATTACCTTAGGTTTATGTTAACCAAATTCGTTTGGTTTGAGATTTTTGTGGTTTCCTCTAAATTATCTTTTGCAGGTCTAATTTTTTGCTTTAAAGTATACACAGTTTATAATATAAAAAGTTAACCGCTTCATCCCTTTTTGAAGTAAAAAAAAAATAGAAAGATGAATTAATCGAGGTTATTTTTGATTATCATATTTTTTTGACTTTTGGTAAATTGAAATAATCGTTTTCAATATAAAGAAAAAGTATGCCAATATATTAGATATTACTTTACCATCCTTCAAGAGGGTCCAATGTGCAAGGATGCTTACCTTTTGTACTTTTGTTTTTATTTTTATGGTTCAAATAAATTTATATGTGATTAAAATTTATTATTTTAGGTTATAAATTTTGTAATTATTACAATAGTAAAAGAGAGTGGTCATAAGAGATGTATTGAGGTGCTAGCCTTCAATGTTCTTCATTAAATTTATCAAGTTTGGAAATTTCCTATGATGAAAAATTGGGAAGAAATAAGCATGGGCCATACTAGATCAATTTATTCTTCAACCTGGCAAAATGAAAACCTTGTTGAGAATCATCCTAACCAATTATTTGAGAGGAAATATTGTAACAAACATTTGTTACCATAAAATTTATGAAAAGGAATTCATACAAGACATCTTAATAAAGTAGTAAATATTATTTCATGTTCTTAAAATTGGGCAACCTCGAGCATTTAAGCTTGCATTACGAGGGTGTTTAATTTCCTCATAGGCCATAGAAGGGCAAAATTATTTCTGTGAACAATATGATACAAGTTAAGTATTAACTCATTGAACTTAAATAATTACATAATTCATACATCGACATTACAATAAGATGTTCGATGATTTTTGTGGGGCAATATGTTTTAATGTTAACGAGTGAGCAGAATAGGATCGCCATTTATCATTGCAAGAACTTACACTCTTTTTTTATTTTCAAATTCAAACATATTTTTTAACAATATTATGTGATTGCTTAAATTTTTTTGGTTATTGATATGGAATACACGTGCTACGCGCGTGACTAAAAACTAGTTCATCATTAAGCACCAAACTCGAATTCGGAGTTTAGAAATAGTGAATGAAAATCATCGATCGGTGAAATAGAACATGGTCGGTGAAATAGAACATGATACCATAAGCTTTCAAACAATGACAAAAGCTAGGACTTTGATTGCGTGTCTTCAAAAACGAGCCAACGACAATAAGAAGTGGCTTGATTAAAAAAAACCTACCAAAGTAATAGCAAATCAAGTCTTCATAGGACATTTGTCATTGTTTATGGACTCGAATCGAGGTGATCTATTCATAACTACGATTGTAATGACCTAACCGGTCATTTTAACTTTTAGAACCCCGTTCCCTAAAATAAAACTTCTGTAGGTGCTTGTAATGATTTATGACTTGCGGGGATAGTTGGTTCGGTATTTGGAAGTGTTTGAGGTGAAACCGGAACATTTGGTTCCTTAAGTTGGCCTTAAAGTGCTAAGTTTGATTTCGATCAACATTTTGAGAAAATGACCTCAGAATAGAATTTTGATGATTCCAACAGCTCCGTATGATAATTTTGGACTTAGGAGCGTGATCGGAATTTTATTTGAAAGTCCGTAGTAAAATTAGGATTGAAATGGCTAAAATAGGAATTTAAAGTTTGAAAGTTTGACCGGGGAGTTGACTTTTTGATACCGGAGTCGGAATCCAGTTCCGAAAATTTTCATAGCTCCATTATGTAATTTATGACTTATGTGTAAAATTTAAGGTCAATCGGAGTTGATTTGATGGGTTCCGACATTTAATGTAGAAGTTGAAAACTCTTAGTTTCATTAAGTTTGAATTGAGGTATGATTCATGGTTTTAGCATTGTTTGTTGTGATTTAGAGGTTCGACTAAGTTCGTATGATGTTTTAGGACTTGTTGGTATATTTGGTTGAGTTCCCGAGGGCTTCGGGTGAGTTTCGGATGGTTAACGGATCAAAAATTTGAGTTAAAAAGCTGCTGCAATTTTTCCTCTTCTGTTGGACATTCTGGGCTGTGATCGACCCCAGATGTCGAGCCAGATACCGAGCCCAGGTATCGACCCCAGGGTTGACGAGGTACATGCTCGAGCTAGTGTATCGAAGCCATGATCGAAGGTCCAGCTCGAGGGCCATGATCGAAGGCAAGGCTCGAGGGCCAGGATCGAGACCCAAGATCGAGGGTCACAATCGAAGGCTCAAGCTCGATGCCATGATTGAGGCTATGATCGAAGGCCCAACCTCGATACCCTGATCGAGGCCATGACCGAGGTCCAGGCTCGAGCCTGTGATTGAAGTCGCGATCGAAGGCAAGGCTCGATGGCATGATCGAAGGTATGGCTCGAGGGCTAGGATCGAGGCCCAACCTCGATGCCCTGATCGAAGGCACATGTTCGATGCTGCGATCGAGGCCTAGTTCGAGGACCAGTTCCGAAGGCTGCTGGGCAGTTTTATAAAAAGAGGGCATTCGTCCCATTTGCTATTTTTGACGAACTTAAGCTTGAGTAGAGGCGACTTTTGGCAGATTTTCAAGGGAAAAATATTGGGGTAAGTGATTCTAACTCGGATTTGGTCTACATATACAAGTATATCATTGTTTTCACAATCTAATTAGTGTTTTGAGATTGAAATTTGGAAAAAGTTTAGAAATCTCATAGAAACAAAATTTTGAGATTTCGGTATCGATTCAGAGTCGGATTTGAGTAAAACTTATATGGTTGGACTCGTAATTGAATGGGTTGTCAGATTTAATAACTTTCACCGAATTCCGAGATGTGGGCCCCGCGGGCGAATTTTTAATTTATTTCGGGATTTATATTATAAATGTAGTATTTCCTTATAAAATTTATTTTCTATAATTTTTAGTGATTGTATCGAATTATTTTGCCTAGATTCGAGCCAGATAGAGTTGGATAATCGTGGAAAAGGTAAAATTGTGGATTAAATTGGAGCAAGACGAGGTAAGTCTCTTGTCTAATCTTATGAGGGGAAAATTACCTCATAGGTGATTAAAAATTAAATAATTATTGCTAATTGTGGGGGCTACGTACGCACGAGGTGACGAGAGTCCGTGCGTAGCTACTATTAATGCTAAAGTCCGGGTAGTTTAGGACTCAAAGCATACCTTACTTGTGTAAATTATATTCTTTGATTTATTTATATTAATTGATATCTATATGAATATATTGTGAATTGTTAGATAAAGATATTAAAGGATGAAAATCTCATAGGCTTGATTGTCTGTTTAAATTAATTAATTATTAAAAGAAATTGTTCTCCTCCCAAATTCATCTTATAATGAATATACTCTCCTTCCGAAGGTACATAACAATGTTCTCCTTTCCTGTAGAGCGGGCCGAACGCCTCGGCATGATAGATGCATCTATGGATCGCGCCGCACGTCCCTCGCCAGTGTACACGACACTCTGGATCGGACCGTACGTCCTCGACAGAAATCGTGCTTAATAATATTAATTACACGATACTTTAATAATTTATTTCAGCTTGAGAAGCTAATTAATAAATTGGAGAATCCTTGGAATTTAATAAAATATTATTCTTGCTTGTTTATGGAATTAAATTGTTACTCCTGTAAATGAGATTTAAATTGATAAATTGAAATTTTTGTTGAATTGAAGGAATTTAATTAATATATTGAGAATTGTTACATTTGAAGGAAAATTTGATTATTTCTGCTGATTAAAAAAATTATTGTAAATTCTGTAAATCATACTGATTTAAATATCCTAATTTTATTTCAATTATTATTGACCCATAGTGAGTGTCAAAGTCGGCCATCTCGTCTCTACCACTTCGAGATTAGGCTTGATACTTACTGGGTACACGTTGTTTACGTACTCATACTATACTTGCTGAACTTTTGTGCAGGATTTGAGACAGGTACTAGTGGAGGACCTAATACTCACGTCATCCTGATGCATAGTGGTGAGCTGTCTTTCTGAGCCATTCTGCAGCTACCAGTGTCTCTTCTGATATTTATATTCTGTCTATTTTATTTAAGACAGTATTTGGAGTTTTGTATAATCTACTAGATGCTCATGCACTTATGACACCGGGTCTTGGCACACACATTGGTATTTTATTATCTTCTTGGAATAAAAGTTTAACCAATGTATGTTTGACTTATTAGTTGGCTTGCCTAGCTGTAATGTTAGGCGCCATCACGACCTATAGATGAAATTGGGTCGTGACAATATGGTATCAAAGCACTAGGTTCACATAGGTCTCACAAGTTATGAGCAGACCTAATAGAGTCTTGCGGATCGGTACGGAGACGTCTGTACTTATCTTCGAGAGGCTATATGGTGTTAGGAAACTACCTTTCTTCATATTCTATCGTGCAATTGATGTAGTACTAAATATCCTTCTCTTATTCTCTCACAGATGGTGAGAATACGCTCTAATAAGATTCCAGATCAGGGAAGAGCTACTCCCCCAGTTGCTAGAGGCCGAGGCAGAGGCCGAGGGAGGGCTCCAGCCCGTGGTAGAGGGTGAGGACGTCCCAGGACTATTCCGGTTATGCCGCCAGTGGATCCAGCAGAGAATCCCATTACTGAGGAGCAGGGTGAGGTGCCGGTGGCAGTGCCAGCTCCGGTGGACTTCACATCTGCACCGGGATTTCAGGATGTCATGGGTCATATGCTGCAATTCATGGATAATATGACTCAGGCCGGTTTATTTCTGGCAGACCCAGCCACATCTCAGGTGGGAGGGGGAGCACAGACCCCTACCGCGCAGGCTCATGGACAAGAAGCTGTTGTATATCAGACCCAGGGTGCACTACCCGAGGCTGGAGTCCAGCCAGTGGCAGCAGCTACACCTGAGCCCAGGCCAGCTGTAACCGCCGATCCTCAGAAACTATTGGACAGATGGACTAGACTACATCCTCCTGTCTTCGGGGGTGAGCGACATGAAGATCCACAGGATTTCATTGATCGTTGCAAGGATAGATTGTACAACATGAGGATATTCGAATCCCATGGGGTTGATTTCGCTACTCAGCTAGAGGGTAGAGCCCGTAGATGGTGGTAGTCTTATGCTCTTGGCAGACCAGCAGATTCTCCTCCCATGACTTGGGACATGTTCACCCGTATCTTCTTGGACAGGTATATTCCACCCTCCCAGAGGGAAGAGTTGCGGTTTCAGTTTGAGCAGCTCCAGCAAGGTCAGATGTCAGTGACTGATTATGAGGCGAGGTTTTCTGAATTATGTCGCCATGCTCTAATGCTACTCCCTACTGAGGCGGAGAGAGTGCGAAGGTTTGTAGCCGGTTTACATACTGGTATTCAGGCCACTATGGCTCGAGAGGTTGAGATGGGTACTTCTTATGAGCGAGTTGTGGAGATAGCCCGGAGGATTGAGGGTGTATGTCAGCAGAGCCGAGAGCAAATTATGAGAGATAAGCAGTTCAGGTACTCTGGAGAGTTCAGAGGTGCTCCGTCCGGGGGCAGATATCAGTTCGTGAGGGGACAGTCCAGCAGACCCCCATATCCAGCACCACCACCTCCTCGAGGTGCTCCAGTGCGACCTTATCTCAGTGCTATCCCAGAGAGTTCTTACCGCCCACCAGCTATTCAGGGTCCTCCCAGTGGGTATTCAGGTCCCCAGGGCCAGACACTTAGTCAGCAGCCCATCGCACCGAAGAGTTGTTACGAGTGCGGGGATCCCAGTCACATGCGGAGATTTTGCCCCAGGCTTCGAGGTAGACCAGTACAGCGGGGTCAGCAACCTATGCTTACCGGACCGGTTGCTCCACCAGTAGTCCGACCACCCAGAGGTGGAGGACAGGTGGGTAAGGGCCGTCCTAGAGGTGGAGGTCAGCCAGGCGGAGGCCAGGCAGTTGGCGCTCCAGCTCGGTTCTATGCTTTTCCGGCTAGACCAGATGCAGAGGCCTCAGATGCTGTGATTACAGGTATTATTTCTGTTTGTGGCAAAGATGCCTCAGTATTATTTGATCTAGGATCTACGTATTCATATGTGTCATCTCTATTTGCTCCATTCCTGGATGTTTCTCGTGAGTCCTTGAGTACTCCTGTATATGTGTCCACTCCTGTGGACGATTCTGTTGTTGTGAATCGGATCTACCGGTCCTGTATTATTACATTCTGTGGTTATGAAACTAGAGCAGATCTCATATTGCTTGAGATGATCGATTTTGAAATTATTCTGGGTATGGACTGGTTATCTCCATATCATGCTATTCTAGCTTGTCATGCCAAGACTGTTACCTTGGCTATTCCAGCATTGCCTAAGCTGGAGTGGAAAGGTTCGCCTATTAGTTCATTTAATCGAGTTATTTCTTTTATAAAGGCTCAACACATGGTTGAGAAGGATTGTTTGGCTTATCTAGCCTATGTTCGGGATACTACTGTGAGACTCCGACTATTAATTCAGTGCCTATAGTTCGGGAGTTCTCCGATGTATTTCCTCCGGATCTTCCAGACATGCCACCAGATCGTGATGTTGATTTCTGTATTGACTTGGCCCCAGATACCCATCCTATATCTATCCCACCGTATTACATGGCTCAGAAAGAATTGAAAGAATTGAAAGAAAAGCTTGTGGAGTTACTAGCCAAAGGGTTCGTCAGACCGAGTGTATCGCCTTAGGGTTCACTAATATTATTTGTCAAGAAGAAGGATGGAACTATGCGAATGTGTATTGATTATTGTCAATTGAACAAAGTCACTATTAAGAACAAGTACCCGTTGCCGCGTATTGATGATCTATTTGATCAGTTACAGGGTGCTAGGGTGTTCTCTAAGATCGACTTGAGGTCGGGGTACCATCAGTTGAAGATTCGGGATTCGGATGTTCCGAAGATTGCTTTACGGACTAGATATGGTCATTATGAGTTACTGGTAATGTCCTTCGGTTTAACTAACGCCCCAGCAACGTTTACGGATTTGATGAACAGGGTATTAAGACCATATATTAATTCGTTTTTCATTGTCTTCATTGATGATATCTTGATCTACTCGCGCAGTAAGGAGGAGCATGAGCAGCATATGAGAGTAGTGCTTCAGACATTGCGGGAACAAAAGCTATATGTTAAGTTCTCTAAATGTGAGTTTTGGCTAGAGTCTGTAGCATTTTTGGGACATATCGTATCGGACGAAGGTATTAAAGTTGATCCCAAAAAGATTGAGGCAGTTCAGAATTGGCACCGTCCAACTTCGGCGACGGAGATCAGGAGTTTTCTGGGTTTGGCAGGTTATTATCGTCGGTTCGTGGAAGGTTTTTCATCTATTGCAGCACCTTTGACCAAATTAACCCGGAAGGGTGCTCCATTCCGATGGTCCGATGATTGTGAGGGGAGCTTTCAGAAGCTCAAAACATCATTGACTACAGCACCCATGTTAGTGTTGCCTTCCGGTTCGGGGATGTATACAGTATATTGCGACGCTTCACGTGTTGGCTTGGGTTGTGTATTGATGCAGGAAGGGCAAGTTATTGTATATGCTTCACGTCAGCTGAAGCCCCATGAAAAGAATTATCCGGTACATGATTTGGAGTTAGCTGCGATTGTTCACGCTCTTAAGATTTGGAGGCATTATTTTTATGGGGTGTCTTGTGAAGTTTACACTAATCATCGCAGTTTGCAGCATTTGTTCAAGCAGAGGGATCTAAATTTGAGACAGCGCAGATGGCTGGAGTTACTAAAAGATTATGATATTACTATCCTGTATCATCCGGGCAAAGCAAATGTGGTTGCAGATGCCTTAAGCAGAAAGGCGGAGAGTATGGGTAGTTTGGCTTTCATTTCAACAGAGGAAAGACCATTAGCCTCAGATATTCAGTCTTTGGCTAACAAACTTGTGAGGCTAGATATTTCAGAGCCCGGCCGAGTTCTTACATGTGTTGTGGCCCAATCTTCACTATTTGAGCAGATCAAGGCTCGCTAGTATAATGACCCACACCTGGTGGTTCTTCATGAAATGGTACTACGAGGTGGTGCCAAGGAAGTCACTATTGGTGCAGATGATGTTCTACGACTCCAGGATCGTCTGTGTGTTCCTAATGTGGATGAACTGAGGAAAAAGATCTTGGAGGAGGCACACAGTTCTCGATATTCTATTCATCCAGGTGCTACGAAGATGTATCGTGACTTGAGGCAACATTATTGGTGGCGACGAATGAAAAAGGACATAGTTGAGTATGTAGCTCGGTGTCTAAATTGCCAGCAAGTTAAATATGAGCACCAGAGGCCAGGTGGCCTACTCCAGCAGATGACCATACCAGAGTGGAAATGGGAACGAATTACTATGGATTTTGTAGTTGGGTTGCCGCGGACCTTGAGGAAGTTTGATGCAGTTTGGGTGATTATTGACAGGTTGACCAAGTCGGCAGATTTTATTCCTGTTGTGACTACGTATACTTCAGAGAGGTTGGCCCAGATTTATATTCAGGATATAGTTCGGTTGCACGGTGTGCCAATTTCCATCATATCAGATAGAGGCCCTCAGTTTACTTCATATTTCTGGAGAGCAGTACAAAGCGAGTTGGGGACCCGTGTAGAGCTCAGCACAGCCTTTCATCCACAGACCGATGGACAGTCAGAGAGGACAATTCAGATTTTGGAGGATATGCTCAGAGCATGTGTGATTGACTTTGGAGATCAGTGGGATCGTTTCCTGCCTTTGGCCGATTTTGCTTATAATAACAGTTACCAATCCAGCATCGAGATGGCTCCATTTGAGGCTTTATATGGTCGGCGATGTCGTTCACCTATCGGATGGTTTGAGCCAGGTGAGGCTAAGTTATATGGTACTGATTTGGTAAGGGATGCCTTGGAAAAGGTAAAGTTGATTCAGGAGCGACTTCGTACAGCACAGTCCAGACAAAAGAGTTACGCGGATCAGAAAGCGCGCGATATATCATTTATGGTAGGTGAAAAACTTCTCTTGAAGTTTTCGCCGATGAAGGGAATTATGAGATTCGGGAAGAAGGGCAAGTTGAGCCCAAGGTTTATAGGCCCATTTGAGGTGTTGAAACGAGTTGGGTAAATCGCTTATGAGCTTGCCTTGCCCCCAGCCTATCGGGAGTTCATCGAGTTTTTCACGTATCTATGCTCCGGAAGTATCATGCCGACCTATCACATGTGTTAGACTTCAGCACAGTTCAGCTAGATAATAGCTTGGGTTATGAAGAGGAGCCAATTGCCATTGTTGATAAACAAGTTCTCCAGTTGAGATCTAAGAGGATTTCTGCAGTAAAATTCCAGTGGAGGGGCCACCCAGTCGAGGAGGCGACTTGGGAGACCGAGGAAAACATGTGGAGCAGATATCCAAACTTATTCAGCACTCCAGGTACAATTCTAAACCCGTTCGAGGACGAACGTTTGTTTAAGAGGTGGAGAATGTAATGACCCAACCGGTCATTTTAACTTTTAGAACCCCGTTCACTAAAATAAAACTTTCCGTAGGTGCTTGTAATGATTTATGACTTGCGGGGATGGTTGGTTCGGTATTTGAAAGTGTTTGAGGTGAAACCGGAACACTTGGTTCCTTAAGTTGGCCTTAAAGTGCTAAGTTTGACTTCGGTCAATATTTTGAGAAAACGACCTCGGAATAGAATTTTGATGATTCCAACAGCTCCGTATGGTGATTTTGGACTTAAGAGCGTAATCAGAATTTTATTTGGAAGTCCGTAGTGAAATTAGGCTTGAAATGGCTAAAATAGAAATTTAAAGTTTGAAAGTTTGACCGGGGAGTTGACTTTTTGATACCGGAGTCGGAATCCAGTTCCGAAAATTTTCATAGTTCCATTATGTAATTTATGACTTGTGTGTAAAATTTGAGGTCAATCGGAGTTGATTTGATGGGTTCCGACTTTTAATGTAGAAGTTGAAAACTCTTTGTTTGTTGTGATTTAGAGGTTCGACTAAGTTCGTATGATATTTTAGGACTTGTTGGTATATTTGATTGAGGTCCCGAGGGCCTCGGGTGAGTTTCGGATGGTTAACGGATCAAAAATTTGAGTTAAAAAGCTGCTGCAATTTTTCCTCTTCTGTTGGACATTCTGGGCTGTGATCGACCCCAGATGTCGAGCCAGATACCGAGCCCAGGTATCGACCCCAGGTTTGACGAGGTACATGCTCGAGCTAGTGTATCGAAGCCATGATCGAAGGTCCAGCTCGAGGGCCATGATCGAAGGCAAGGCTCGAGTGCCAGGATCGAGACCCAAGATCGAGGGTCACAATTGAAGGTTCAAGCTCGATGCCATGATTGAGGCTATGATCGAAGGCCCAACCTCGATACCCTGATCGAGGCCATGACCGAGGTCCAGGCTCGAGCCTGTGATTGAAGTCGCGATCGAAGGCAAGGCTCGATGGCATGATCGAAGGTATAGCTCGAGGGCTAGGATCGAGGCCCAACCTCGATGCCCTGATCGAAGACACATGTTCGATGCCGTGATCGAGGCCTAGTTCGAGGACCAGTTCCGAAGGCTGCTGGGCAGTTTTATAAAAAGAGGGCATTCGTTCCATTTGCCATTTTTGACGAACTTAAGCTTGAGTAGAGGCGACTTTTGGCAGATTTTCAAGGGAAAAACATTGGGGTAAGTGATTCTAACTCGGATTTGGTCTACATATACAAGTATATCATTGTTTTCACAATCTAATTAGTGTTTTGAGATTGAAATTTGGAAAAAGTTTAGAAATCTCATAGAAACGAAATTTTGAGATTTCGGTATCGATTCGGAGTCGGATTTGAGTGAAACTTGTATGGTTGGACTCGTAGTTGAATGGGTTGTCGGATTTCATAACTTTCGCCGGATTCCGAGATGTGGGCCCGCGGGCGAATTTTTAATTAATTTCGGAATTTTTATTAAAAATGTAGTATTTCCTTATAGAATTTATTTCCTATAATATTTAGTGATTGTATCGAATTATTTTGGCTAGATTCGATCCAGACAGAGTTGGATAATCGTGAAAAAGGCAAAATTATGGATTAAATTGGAGCAAGACGAGGTAAGTCTCTTGTCTAATCTTATGAGGGGGAAATAACCTCATAGGTGATTAAAAATTAAATAATTATTGCTAATTATGGGGGCTACGTACGCACGAGGTGACGAGAGTTCGTGCGTAGCTACTATTAATGCTAAAGTCCGGGTAGTTTAGGACTCAAAGCATGCCTTACTTGTGTAAATTATATTCTTTGATTTATTTATATTAATTGATATCTATATGAATATATTGTGAATTGTTAGATAAAGATATTAAAGGATGGAAATCTCATAGGCTTGATTGTCTGTTTAAATTAATTAATTGTTAAAAGAAATTGTTCTCCTCCCAAATTTATCTTATAATGAATATACTCTCCTTCCGGAGGTACATAACAATGTTCTCCTTTCCTGTGGAGCGGGCCGAATGCCTCAGCATGATAGATGCATCTATGGATCGCGCCGCACATCCCTCGGCAGTATACACGACACTCTGGATCGGGCCGTACGTCCTCGGTAGAAATCATGCTTAATAATAATAATTACACGATACTTTAATAATTTATTTCAGCTTGAGAAGCTAATTAATAAATTGGAGAATCCTTGGAATTTAATGAAATATTATTCTTGCTTGTTTATGGAATTAAATTGTTACTCCTGTAAATGAGACTTAAATTGATAAATTGGAATTTTTGTTGAATTGAAGGAATTTAATTAATATATTGAGAATTGTTACATTTGAAGGAAAAATTTGATTATCTCTGCTGATTAAAAAAATTATTATAAATTCTGTAAATCATACTGATTTAAATATCCTAATTTTATTTCAATTATTATTGACCCATAGTGAGTGTCAAAGTCGGCCATCTCGTCTCTACCACTTCGAGATTAGGCTTGATACTTACTGGGTACACGTTGTTTACGTAGTCATACTACACTTGTTGCACTTTTGTGCAGGATCTGAGACAGGTACTAGTGGAGGACCTATCATCACATACCCACATCATCCCGAGGCATAGTGGTGAGCTGCCTTTCTGAGCCATTCTGTAGCTACCAGTGTCTCTTCTGATATTTATATTCTGTCTATTTTATTTCAGGCAGTATTTGGAGTTTTGTATAATCTACTAGATGCTCATGCACTTGTGACACCGGGTCTTGGCACACACAATGGTAGAAATTAATATTTTATTATCTTCTTGGAATAAAAGTTTAACCAATGTATGTTTGACTTATTAGTTGGCTTGTTTAGCTGTAATGTTAGGCGTCATCACGACCTATAGGTGAAATTGGGTCGTGACAACGATGAAAGATGAAAGTTTTATCCTTAGTAAATTTGTTTGAAGTGCAATAATTAACAACAATAAGAAACATTTGTCATTGTTTATGGACTCGAACCGAGGTGATCTATTCACAACTACGATGAAAGATGAAAGTTTTATCCTTAGTAAATTTGTTTGAAGTGCAATAATTAACAACAACAAGAAGGAACTCAAAGTAATCCCATAAAGTATGATATGGGGAGGGTAAAGTATAAGCCGATCTTATTCCTACGTCTTACCATGTGAAGGTAGAATGACTATTTTTGATAGACCACGGATTCAAGAATGAATCTGTTTGCAATATTTAAATTAATTTTTTTAAGTACCACAAGGTTAAATCGATTTTTTTAAATTTATTTTAAATTCAATTTATTCGTCTATGTTTATAAAAAAACAAACCAACCATGTGTCACAAGTATAGTTAGTACACAGTGCTTCAGTTACGGTATTGTGTTGTGGTTCTTGTTTCCCCTTTCCCTTCTCATTCTTTTCCCATAATCATATTCATTAATCAATCAACATCTTATCTTTCCCCTTTTTCTTCTCTTTTCATCTATTTACTGCACAATCATGTGGCCATTAACAGTAATTTATTCACAAACAAACAATACTAACACAGTTTGTACATAACCAATTATTCTTCATTCCTTTCCTATTAGTAAATCCAAAGCTTCTTTCTTCTTGTTCTTGTTTTCTTTATTTAATACAAAACAATTTAATGTGCCTTTGTCTCCCCCCCACCCCTCCTTCAACCTACCTTCCCTCAATTCCTGCCCCTTATGTCCCATTTCAAGTTATACATTTTCCCTTTTTTTGGTAAAGTATTCCACTTAACAATACTTTAAAATCTCTCTTTGTCTTTTCTTTGTTGTTTCTTTCTCTTAGTGGGCGTTTGGATGTAAGAATTGTGAAATTTGAAATAAGTGGGGAAAAAAATTAAAGTTAAAAATGATATTTGAAATTAGAGTTATGTTTGGACATAAAATAATATTTGAAGGTATTTTTATATTTTTGTGAGTTTTTTGAAGTAAAAATTCTGAAAATAGTTTTTTGGAGTTTTTCAAATTATAAAATTTTGAAATTCAATTTTAAGTGAAATTTGAAATCTTCGTGATCAAACGTTGATTTCTGAAAAAATTAAAAAATATTTAAAAAAAAGTGAATTTTTTTTTATGGCCAAACGGACCCTTATATTCATTCTCTTTTTCACTAAAACCTCATCTCCTAAAACCCACTATATATTAAAACAATTCTTGAAAATCAAATCAAAATCATAATTTTTTTTCTTTCCTTTTTAATTATTGCATTCTTCTTCAGAGAGAAGAGCCAGAGATGGGCATAATTTTCAATGTTCATTTTCTTTTGCCTTCTCTCTGGCTCTTCTTCTTCTTCTTGAACACTGCTCAAACTAATACCTATGCACAAATTGCTCAAACCCCATTTTCTTCTACACCATTTTTAACAACCCCACCACCCCTTCTATCACCCCCACCACTCCCATATAGATCTAGAGAATCACCATTTAGACCAAGCATAGCAGTAGTTGTAGGAATTCTCACAACAATTTTTTCCATCACATTTTTATTACTCTTATATGCAAAACATTGTAAGAGGGGCCCATTCGGAACCACCACCACCACTGCCGCCTACGGCGGAGGGGGAGTTCCGCCGCGGTCAAGCTTTCGGAAAAACTCTGGCATTGACCGTACGGTGATTGAATCATTACCCGTTTTTAGATTCGGGTCTCTTAGGGGGCCTAAAGCAGAAGCTTTAGAATGCGCTGTTTGCTTGAACAGATTCGAAAACAGTGAAATCCTACGGTTATTACCCAAATGCAAACACGCATTTCACGTTGAGTGTGTGGATACTTGGCTTGACGCACATTCCACGTGTCCTCTTTGTCGTTACCAAGTTGACCCCGAAGATATTCTTCTTATCTCACATGAAAATAATGGTCCCCAATTAGAGAGAAAATCTTTTTCAAATTCCACGTCATCATCGCCGGCGAAAGAAAAACAGAGGATTTATTCGTCGGGAAGACACTCATCGGCCGGAGAAAGAGGAAGTTCGTCGTTGCAGATAATAGTGGAAACTCCAAAAGAGGAAAACGGTGGAACGGCGTCGTTTTTAAATAAAAGAATGTCGTTGGACAGTTGGAATTTTTACAAGAAAAAATGTAAGTCCACTAACTCAATATCATCAGCGAGAAAAGATGCGTTGTTACTGCCGGCGCCGGAAAAAAATAACCGCCGTATAGATGCGGCGAAAGCGGCGGAGGATGTAGCGGAGCAAAGGCGGCTGGAACACCGGATAATAATTTCTGGTGATGAGTCAGAAGACAGGTCAGCAAGTGGGGCCCAATATAGGTGGAGTGACGTGGAGGCTTGTGATATGTTGTTTTTGCGGTCGGAGATGATATTAAGCGAGAGCCGTAGATATTCAGGGTCGAGAAAATGGACGGCCGAGATTGAAAGGAGAAATTGTATTAATAGCGGGAGTGGCAGAGATGTAATAAATGAGAGAAGCGTGTCGGAAATGACAGGTATGAGTAGGTTTAGGAGTAATGAAGAGGAAAGAGGAAGACAATTAGATAGACAAAGACAAAGAAGAGGAGCAGTAACGAGGTGGTTGGATTGGATTTCACAATCACAATCTGTGCCTTTGCCAGCTGCAGCTTCTTCTACTTCTTCTGCAACTTGACATATAGTTGTAAGTTTTTTGAGGCATATTTTATGAAACAGACAAAAGAAATGATGATGGCCATATTTGTAATAGTTTAGTGTACTTTAGTTTGTAGTTTGATGATACATTGATTTTATAGTAGAAAGTGAAAAGTGGTTGTAGTAAAAGTTGTAACACAAGTTTTGAACTTTTTTGGATTTTCACTTGGATAAAAGTGTGACTTATAGGTTACGAGTTCATGGAATTAGTCACTGATATTTGTATTATGATAAACTGTTACATTATACTCTTGGGATGCAATTTTTTTTCGTACCCTACGTAAATACGGAATGTTTCGTGCAAGTAAAGGGATGGGAAAGGGGTAGGGCTGGATGAGTATCATTTTGAAATGTGACAATTATCAAAATTTATGTGGTGGCATATCTTGGTATTGCCATTCAATGATAGACACTACAGAGTGTCAACATTCAATGCTAGATAGAGGCAAATGTATGATTTAGATCAATAGACGAGTATAGGATTATATAATCTTAAATATAATTAAGTGTGCATGAATATTCTGTACAAGGACAAGAAATTTTATGTATTATTCCTAAATATTACCCCCTCGCTATCTTTAGAAAGTTACAAGTACATGAAAATGTCCTCCTTATTCTTTTCATCGTCCATGAGCTAGAACTTAGTGTCAGCTTATTATAAGGTAGCCTGATGCACAAAGTATCTTGTATTCACGTAGAGTTTGGGAAAAGGCCGCACATCTAGAAGTGTGATGTAGATAATCTACCATAATGTAAATATTAGTGGCTGTTTCCACGATTCGAACGCTCGACTTATAAATTGTATAAAGACAATTTTACTGTTGTTTCAAGTTTCCACTCAAAGTGCCAGCATACTACATTCACCTTAATTGATGTTAGATTATCAAAATACCTGTATCAATTACTGTCGTATTTGTAAAACAACCAACCTCGAAATTTCATCACAAAAGAAGTCTTTCGAAACAATAGGACTCCACTAGATGTAGTGGTAGCTTTGGGAACATTTAAATCAAATCCATAAATACATTAGATGCATTTTTACATACACATCTATCACTTGCTTAATTATTATTAATTTATCTTCACTTTAGTGATCATTTAACCATATAATTTAATCTAAAGACTGAATGTGAATGTCGTAAAGAATGGATAAGTTTTTTTTTTCAATAATAATAAGACATAAGGAGAACATTTTAATTCGCTGAATAATATAATGGGGGTGTTAGCACTTCAAAATAATTTAATTATCTTAGTCATTCTTGGTTTCTTTTTAACGATTTATACTGCATGAAAGTTAATGTAATCCGTACAATAGGTAAGTAGAGGGGTGGATGAGTATCATCTTGAGATGTGACAATTCCAAAAAGCTGATATTTGAATTTATTTTAAACAGTAGAAAGTTACCAAAGTGATCACATATCGTACTGGTGATATTCAATGCTAGACAAAAATGGGTAACTAGAAAGTTGAGTCCGGAAAGAAAGTGTGGTTCTTTTGGACTCACGCAACATAAATAGGTAAAAAAAAAAATTAAATATCATTTTGTATATATAATCGCGCTATATTTTAGCGTCACTTTTGTCCGTTAAGATATAGCGCAGTGAATTACTGCGCTATATTTGAACTCAAAAAGGGCGGGAGGTATAACACACATATAGGGCGCGCTATAGTATAGCGCCCTGTATACATGCACTATACCTACTTAAAAAAGCGGGCCTCCATCTTTCCCGATCAGAAAACCAGTGCACTCCCCCCAAAACCCATTCCAGCGGTCCCCCCATTTTTAAAGCAAAAAACCCCCATTGGAGCCCACCCGTCCCGTAAAAAGTGTATCTTCTCCGTATTGTAGCAAACTAACACTGGATCTAAGGCGTTATCGTGTAGTGGATTGCTTGTTTCGGCCCAAAAATCATCAAATCTTCACCTTTAAATTTTTTTTAAATTGAGATATTCCGACTTACTTTTTGGTAAAACTCATGTATAAAAAATGCATATTAGTTATTTTTTTTACTGTGGTCTATGTTTTTCGTGATTGTCTTGTGATTTAATTAATTTGTTATTTTTTATCCGGATTAGATTATTTATGTGCTAAAAAATTAGTAAAATAGATAAATTGTTATTTTATGAATAATTAATGTTATTTGGATTTTATTATTGTACTTATATTAATATGTGACTTTATTGTTGTTTAGTGCCCTTTAGTGTTATATTTTGCCCGTAATTGTAATGTAGTGCCCTTTAGCGTAGTAAAACTGATAATAAATTTTAGCTAATGACAGTTGACTTTGTTCATGTCCATTTAGAGTAGTGTTACTTTAGTGGAAAAATGTTGGAAAGTAACATATGAAATATTAATATAAAAACTTTACCAACTTAAGTATCTGTTATATGAATAATTACTAAATTATCTTTGTAGTTATTGAAATTAATCATTTAACTATCTGTTAACCCCAAAAATATCTGAAAAAAGATGATAGTTCAAACACAAACTCTCTCAAATTTTAGTCAACAAATGTAAGAAAATAATATAAAAAATAATAATATTTGTCAAACTAAGTATTTTTATATGAATACTTATTTATTATATCATGTATAGTTATAAAAATTAGATTTTTAATTCTATTATACCCAAAAATAGCTGAGTAAGAAAAAAATATATAAAATAATAAACTAACATATAAAATAATAAATAAAAATATAAAATAATAAACTAACATATAAAATAAGAAACATAATATAGAATAATAAACAAACATATAAATAATAAACTAACATATAAAATAATAAATTAACATATAAAATAATATAATAAACTAAATATAATATAATAATATATAAAATGTATCAACCTAATTAATAATATAGTAAGTATATCGATTAAATATTAATATAAAAGATATTGCAATATGTTTAAAGATATTAAGCAATTAAAAAAATACTTTAATTAATATTGTTTAATTTGCAGACCTTGTCATGGAGGTTCCCCCTGTGCATCCCGGACCTGCATCTCGAGAGCTACTGTTGCTACAGGGCAACCATAGGTTTTCATACATTTGGGATGGGCAGTGTCTATGCTAGACATTGCGTCCCAGACGTATAGACGATATGTGGGTGTTTATTAGGGACCACCCACTCCATCCCCGTATAGTTAGACGCCTTCAGGATACGGGTTTCTACAAGATCATAGAGATCGGCCGGTAGCAGTTTGACTGGGCGTTGATCACGGCTATGATAGAGCGGTGGCGACCGGAGACACACACATTTCATCTACCCATCGGCGAGGCTACCATCACGCATGAGGACGTGGATGTTCTTTTTGGGCTGCCGGATGATGGATTACATGTAGCTTACCCGCATGCTCTAAGAGATTACAGGGGAGTGGATTACCTGCATATGTTGCAGCGACTTACCGGTTTCTAACTAGTGGAGCTGACTGCATTAAGTGGGGCCAGTCGATTGCATATGACGCCCGTCCGGCAGAATCTGGTGGCGATGGAGGCAGAGATTACAGATGATTCACCACCGGAGGATATCGACCGGCACACGAGATTGATGCTGATGTTTGGTGGTGTACTGTTCCCGAATACTTCGGGAAACCTAGTCAGTTTGAGATTTCTACATCATCTAAAGTGGCTAGATGATTTACCTGGTTACAACTGGGGTGCAACTGTTCTAGGTTACCTGTATAAGCAGATGTGCCGGGCATGCATGAGAACCTAGAGAGACGTTGCAGGATTTTTACCATTGCTGCAGGTGAAAACATAGTCAATTATTTTTATGATTATAACATGCATAGTAAAAAAAATACCTTAAATTGTACGTCCATAATCTATATTAGGTTTGGTCCTGGGAGCAGTTCCAGCCACCTCTACCACCGATCGCTCCGGATGCATCACCTCCACCATTTCTCCCTTTAGCTTAGAGGTGGGCTAATATGCGAGGCTACAGATGTGAGGTCGAGGCTCGGCATTATCTCCCCTATTACAGGGGTTTGTTGGATTTGCTTGAAGGCACGCAAGTACATATATACTTAAGTTTACTTGGCCTGGCTTTATATGTGTTGCGTTTACTCACGGTTCTTGTGTTTAATAAATAGTTCATATGGAGGCCATACATCGACGCACTCATAGCTGATTTGCCCGATTATTGCTTTCGCGATCGAGCTATGTGGAGCTCTTTTGTCCCACTGATATGTCTCGATATAGTCGAGCATCATGCCACCAAGCGAGTCCTTCTCCAGTTTGGTCGACCGCAGCTTGTACCTATTCCGTCCACTTGACTTAAGACACATTAACCCACGGGATGATCGTTACAGGGTTGACCAGACATACTTGGCCTGGCTAGAGGCCCAGATTGAGGTTTGGGACTATAGGTATGACCTGATTCCGTCATACCCTCCACCTAAGCGTACGGATGGCGAGCACGAGTATATGGGTTGGTATCACAGCGTTACCCAACTTCTTATCGGGAATCCCGTTCATCGCGCTGGTGGTCGATACATTCCATATGCCGGGAGGCATAAGGCACTGATATGTTATTTGTTATACTTATAACGTTACATTATCCTTCCGTAATTAATATTTTACATGTTATGCAGGCTATTGGCTTACATAAGTTCTACTAGTTGGGACTGCAGATGATGCAGCATACCGGTGAGGGAGCGACAACTTTGCACGTGTTTGGCCGTCGGGTTACTGATCTTGCTACCGAGACATTAAGACGTGCCCGAGATGATGAGAGCTTAGGATACGAGGTTGCTTATGTGCCGCCAGAGAAGTATCATCATGAGCCACCAGTGGATCCTGAACGTGGTAGACATGGCAGGCGTGGCCAGAAAGGAAGGGGTGTTCCACGAGGTCGTGGTGGTCGGCAAGGATGGGGTCCCCAGCAAGGGGGCGTTGATGCACCCGTGGAGGATATTAAAGATGATCAGCCGGGTGAACACCCTGAGCCATATGATGCTCCTCATGATATGCCGTCATTCAGCTTTCAACTGTTGCCTAGGACTTCGTAGGTGACCCTGTTAGCTCCATTGTTGATCACAGGTACAACCATTACACGAGAGGAGTGGGATCGGTATTTTTCTGATCCTCAGAGCCATCGATGGTTGCTGATGATCGTCCGACATGAGAGGTGCATAGTGGGCGACGACTGAGTTATGGCTCATCATCAAGGGATGCTGAGGATCTTTCATATACTTCATCTACTCCAGTGCACCTCGATGTTCCGATAGAGCATTGTGGTGCTACTCAGGCGCATGTTTGTTTGTATTACTATTATTTCTATTTGTTTTTATCTCATTGATTATTTAGTAATATCTAAAGTGTTTTTTTTTTTTAAAGAGATCGTCAGCGCCCGTCACGGAGGGCACATTGTGCGATACTAACATGCCGGAGACGGATGATTTTATTCAGGAGCCTGCTGAGACCATGGTATGACCATTAAATATTTTTTTTTGCTAACACGTACGTTAGTAATTGATATTTCATATACTAAAATATTTTATTATTCTGTAGGTTACTGTTGGCCCGACGGCCGCTTCTACCAAGTCTGCCAGCCTTACCGATGATCATGCTGCAGCGTATCCTCCGATAAAGAGGCGACGTGATGAGGATGATCCCGATAGCGTAGCCGGGCGGGATGGGATATGCCTCAGGCCAACCAATGCTTTGAAGCATACAGGATGTGGGACACATTGAAATTTATTATTATTTGTATATATGACATTAAATATATAATAGCAACATTATTTATGTTTTACGGGTTATTTATTAGTTTAACACTAGAACACAAAAAAATGATAGCTTAACATAAATTTAAATTCGTCACCAATTAAAGATAATACATGACACGTATAATATAAAATTAAAATACTACACTCAACGCATCCATGTGTTTGTTTAGTCACTATCGCTCATTATTCTGTGCTTCAACCGCTTAAATTTCTCTTCCAACCTAATTTTTTCTTCTTCTGCCTCTTTTAGTTTCTCCTTCACTACCGCAAGTTATTTTTGTAGTTTCACGATCTGGAGTTTGTATTCATTGGTCAGATTCTAAAAGTTTAGCAAACATGATTTGTAGTATTCTTGATTAATGGGTTCATCATACCATTCTTCAAAACCATATTGATTTTCGTCCTACCAATGGAAGAATAACACAAGACTATTAATTAACATGTTATATAAAAAGTATTTGACCAACATGGCTTCAAAATCGCATGTTTGCCAGAGTAACACCTTGGTACGTAATTGCGTCCAGACATGTCGTAATACTCGAAAATAAAAAATTAATGGAAAGTTTTTCTATTCGTTTCGTTACGACGCAAATAATAACTAAAATGCGTGAGATTTTTATAGGCTACTAAGAGTGATTTTAGGTTACATAACGCATATTGGTGAGGCGCTATGTTTCGCGTGATAATGATTCTTTAGGGTACAAGTTGGTCCAGCTTTTTCAGGTCGACAAGTTTTTTAGATCGATAACTTTTTCAGGTCGACATGATAATACACATGACGCATATTGGTGAGGTGCGATGTTTCGCATGATAATGATTCTTTCGGGTACAAGTGGGTCCAGCTTTTTAGGCCAACAGCTTTTTCAGGTCGACATGACAATACACATAACGCATATTGGTGAGGCACTATGGTTCGTGTGATAATGATTCTATCAGGTACAAGTGAGTCCAGCTTTTTCAGGTCGACAACAATTTCAGCCCGACATGACAATACACTTAACGCATATTAGTGATGCACTATGTTTAATATACAAGTTCGTGAAACTTAGTTCTTCTTAAGTTGAACCAAGAGATCAGTATTCAAATACCATTTCAGAAATGCCACTAACATTTAATAAGTGGTTTAAGAAGAGTCAAAAAAGTGAAGGTAGTTCAAAAGATCCACATGAAGCACGTCATAACACAATCGATCCCTACCTTGAAACAAATATGCTAGGTTGCTATACTGATTTGGTTGATGATAAATGGTATGGTGTTCTGCGTCCCTTAGAAAATAAGCCTATCAATATACACACTGATCTCAAAGTTGCAGGGCACGTTATTGAGGGCGAAACGCATTCTACAAAGCCTGAAGGTATGCGAATTTGGGGAGAAAAACTACAATGGGTTCCCCTTTACTCAAAACGATGTGATTATGAAGTACTATGTCACTGGAATGGGCTTGTTGTACCACAAGCACTGTCTGCAACCTTCTAAACAAACACATACAAAGATGAACCAGAAATGATTCAACATTTGATGAAGGAGATTCTAGAGATGGAAAAGGCTCTAGCTGTTCATCATGCAATGGGTGATCTTAACTACCTGGAAGGAACGGAGGATTAGTACTGGATTTATTAGAAAATGAAAAATTACATAGAGACAATGATTATCCTGTTTTCCCAACAGTTGTCGAGTGGGAGGGACTAACTAAGTTTCTACCACAGACGCTGGACGTATGAGTCACATATTGTTGTAGAAATCAAGCAAGTGATCTTATTGATGATAACGATAAAATACGAGAAATGTGTGTCAACTGGGGCCTAGATTACGATGCCTTCGGTCCTGAAGGGTGCGTACAAGATGTTGACGAAGAAGATGAAGACAATGACAATGAAATAGTGCCAGACAATGACGATAATGGAAAATGACAATTGTTATTTATTTCTTGGGGTGTACGTTAAATTGTTGTATTGAATATTTTATGCTAAATAGCAATTAGATTTAACCCTATTAGAAACATAATTTTATTTTGTACATTTTGCAAACTGAACATTTATAGACATTTAGTACAATAAAATTACTGCAATAAAATACTACGTTTATCCTTGATAGTTGGGCATATTGTATGAACTGCCACCTGGAGCTGAATTACCACTGCTGCCCAAACCAGCTGAAGGAAATTTATGATGGTCGTGTCATGTTTGGGAACATATACCACATTTACGCACATAAACGGTATCACCAGCATCCATTTGGTTCCGTATATGCGTTCTTTTTTGCACTTGCCATTGACACACATAATCCATGTTACACACCATTTTAAATGGTTTCGGCGGCCAATAATGCTCAGCACCAACTGGCTGTAACTGTCCACTATGGGTGTTTAAGTATGCAGCAACACTATATTCTTTATCAACGTACCTCGTTGCCGCAAAACCTATATGTTGAAAGCACTTCATGGCATGTGAGCATGGAAAGTGATAGATTTACCATTTTCAACAGGAGCATAATCTTTTGGCTTCATTGACGGTGTGTGTATTATTCCCGTGGTTGTGATGCAGACCAATGCAGAATTCAAAAATATTTTGCTCGCTGCAATACTGCAAAAATGCATGCCACTGTGCTTGCTTCCTATATTTCTCAAATCGTTTCATTGGTTGTGGCATAAATTCAATACCTCTTTCCATCAATGATGATCAACTATAGATCTTTCAACAAACCTCTCCGCCATCTGCTTGAATGACATCCGCACCATGGCAGTGACATGCAATCCACGTGCAGACTTCAATAACCCATTGAAAGACTCTGACACATTTGTAGTCAGAATTCCCTATCTTCTACCACCATCCGCATGCAAAGTCCACTTGTCAAGCTCATGTCACATCAACCAACGATAAGCTTCTAGGTTTTCCTGCCTAATCAATTCCATTCGCCTCCTGAATTTACACTCTTGGTGATCCACTGTAGCCATCCACTTTAAATCATGTGAGTCCTTGTTCGGATAAGCCCTCTAGAAGTTGGCCTTCAAGTGCCTAACACAGTAACAGTGGTAGGCATACGGTTCCTGCCATGTACGCAAATTTTGTACATAACTTAAAATATTGCCATGCTGATAAGATATTAGATAAATACTTGATCGATATCTGACAACGTGATTCTTCAATTGGTCAAAAATAATGTCCATGTCTCTTGGCTTTCATTGGCACTAATAGCAAATTCTATGGGGAAATATACTTCCATTAGCATCTACTGCAATGACGATTAACAACTTAATATCATACTTTTCATAGACATGAGTGCCGTCTATGGATATTACCGGCTGACAATGCACAAAACTATCAATGGCTGATTTAAATGCCAAGAACACATATCTGAATATGTATTCTAGTATTCCCGGACTACGCTCAAGCTTTCACTCAACAACAGTCCCGGGGTTAAAGTGTTGCAATGCAGCCATGTACCTGGGTAGAGCGACAAATAACTTATCCTAATTACCATAAACAATTTCAAACGCACGTTTACGCCCGAGAAATGCCTTTTTTTTGGTAATGGTACATCCATATACCTGGTAGACAGATGTTATACACTCTTTGATCTTGTACCTTATGGATACTTCAATGTGTGGAATCAAGACATGAAAAATCAAATCAACATTTAAGTTAAAATGATTCCCACTGAATGTGTCCATTTCACAATTGTGGGTGCCAATGTATTTTCCCACAATCCACATATTTATTTTTAACTTTCTCGCACACAACGTCTAATTACAATATTGAAACCATCTATGACAAATAACCTTCTATACTTCCGGATATGACTCATGAACCACGATCTCACGACACACTTTTATGTTGTACATTCGCACCGCCCTGCTTAGGCGCGATTTATTAGCAAAAAACATGCCCTTTGTCAGCACCGTTGCTCTAGATTCATCCCACATTGCTGTCCGAATTTCGTCAAGATCCCTTGTGAGGACATCGACATCCGGCATACTTGGCAACTGATCAAGATAGGGAATCACCCTTGAATGAAACGACACATGGGAATCGTACACTCTTGGTCTAACAGGAGGTGGAGCATGATCCCTCGTCAAATCAGGTTCATCATTCTCGTCCTTATCATTATCACCCTCATCAGAGAAGGGTGTGTCATCTTCAGACTTATCGGCATTGTTGTCATAATCACTATCATCTTCCTGACTTTACGCATCTGCCAGATCCCGATTAAATATGTCATTTTCGGGCAATTGAGTAAGGACAAGATCTTTAAATTGCTCGTTTTCACTGCACAACCAATAAAATAATGAGTTTCTTAAATTCATCCAAACATTACATATAAACTTTATCACTTCACTTACAAATCATAATGTGTTGATATCCCATTATACACACTATCCTGTTGATGATGACTCCCAGATGGACCACCATGATCCAACACATATTCCAATTGTTCGTTGGTTCATAACTTGTAAAATTCATATCTGGCCGGTACCCCCTGTGGAATATATGAGTATTAATACAAATTCAATACATAAAAATAAATATCGTAACACAAAGAAAAAAATGAAGTTTACCACTTGGCTTGTGGATTATATAAACTTGGGGAGAAATTATGTCCTCACTCCGGATTCTCCTGTGGAGATAAGTTTAGATTTGGCCAAACTCTTTCACTCGGAACTTATTCGGATAAAACTGCTCCAAGAAAACCCTCTGATGATTGGGGGATATCCCTATTTTGCGGAACCTCATTATTGCGAACGCTTCAGCCTTGACGTACATTTCCAACCTTTTTATCATAAGAAGTTCCCGGTGTTTATCCGGAGTCATCAAAAAATCTGTTAGTGTTTCATCGTCTTCGATGTTAAACTCAACATAACAAGCAACCCCTTGAGGAGTAACAGAATACGAATTTCTTTCGTTTACTTTAATATTCACCGAACGTTTGCTCACACTCATTTTTTACATAACAACGATACCAATCTATCGTACTCTATTATAAGTGGTAACTTAATATGACAATGTGGAGAACAACTATAGCGTATTGAGTTATTCTCCACCACAACCTCACCCCCTCCAATATAATGAAACCCTAATTTTTTGCTCTTCGGACATTATGACAAAATGTAAAATAACTTACGAACAAATATTTTGGAAGACATGAAGGATCTAGAATGAATTTTTACCTAATTCTAGAACTCCTTAGATAAGAAAAAAATCAGTCCGGGGGTACAATAATTGAAGTATAGCGCATGCATAGTAGGTGCTATATATTTAGCGCCTATTATGTATGCGCTATACCCATATGAATTATTGGTGGGTCAGTTAAGTGCAGATGAATTATTGGTGGGACAAGACATTTTATATATAGCGCGGTAATTCACCGCGCTATACCGTAATAGACAAACGTGCTGTTAAGGTATAACGCAGTGAATAACCGCGCAATATTCAATATTTTTTACCTATTTGTGTTGTTTGAGGCCAAAAGAATCACACTTTGGTTCCGGACTCGTAAAATATTGGGATAGAATAGCAAGTACTTATCCGTTTTTAACCAAAAGTTCCAAAACAAGTACCGAACACCAAATAAAAAAAAAGATGTAGCATTTTGAGTCAGCAAAATATATACTGAAATAATTAACATGTTGTACTTTACGTATACATTAGTTTGAGTCAATACCAACATATTGCATCCACATTGGTGCTAGAATGATCGAAGCGTTTGGTAATGTGTGTGAATTTTTTCGTATAAATTATATTTAACTTTTATGATAGATCATATTAATTTATTATAATTAATCTATTCACATGTTCGAGCTGTGAAATCAGTCACAGATGATTGTATCAAGGCAGGCTGCCCATATCACAATTCTTGAGTGCTCCTCTTCTCCGAATCCTACGTGAACGCGAGGTGTTTCGTATACTGTGCTGCTCTCTTTAAATATATCAGTAATAAAATGAAATAAACATTTAACTAACTACTATAATTAAGTTATAGAAGTACAACTAAAAGACGGTATGTCATGTACAATATTTATTGCTTTTTGCGAGTGAATAAGCTCTTTCCATATGTAAAATAAGGAAGAAATTTTTTGCAATCTCAATAATCTTTAAGTTTGTCAACCTGATTTCCTGAATTATTGCGGATTTAGGGATATAATTGTAATCTTGTCTCTTCACAGGCATTAACAATACATTATTCTAATTCGCTACTTTTGGTTAGCGCTTCACATTTTAATCTATATTATAGGTTATATAAGAAAGGGGAAATTCCTTCTCCTAATAAATGACCAGATTGAAAAGTTTTTGTTTTCTTGATAGAGCAGGAAAAGACAAAAGAGTAATTAATTTGGTTACAGAAAAAAATAAATTTTGGCAGGAAATTAATCAAAAGAGTGGGGTTGAGAAATTATCTTCTTATTGTGTGTTTGCGCGTTGCAGTATGTGACCCTTTAGGACCATCCTAATTAGAGATTATGGGTTTGAGTCAGGGGTGGGCATAATACGATAATATTGGCTGAACCGAAAAAAATTGACCGAACCGATAATTTTAATTTTTTCGGTGTTCAGTTTATATTTTTAAAAAGTTTGGTGTTCGATTGGTATTCGGTTTTGATACCTTGATTTTTCGGTTAACTGAAAAATCGAAGTTTTTATATGGATTCTTGGCCTTTGGCTCTAGGCTCTTCTAATTCTTTAAGTTATGGGTAAATCTAGTAAATTTTGCAAATGCGAATAAGACTTAAACCTAAAATATTCGCCTTTTGTTGTCTAACGCCAGTAGGTTAGAGTATATTTTTTGTAGATTCAATAGCATTTATTCAATTATTTAATTGTCAAAAATTAATTTTTTTATTGGAAAATAGAAATTTAAGGTGATGGGGGTAATGATAGTCACAGATACTTTTATGTGGTTATAGTTAATATGGATAACTTTATATGAAAATAAAATATTAGTTAGAAATGCATTTTACATCCTGATTACAGTGAGGATATAAAGTTCAATGTTTGTGCATCATTTGTTGCTAAATGTTTAAACGGTAAATTTTTAGAGAAAATTTATATTGTATTTTGGTTGTAAAAGAACTATACGCATCTAGTGAGGTATAGTTTCCGGAGGTAAAAGAGACATAATTCGAAGTTGAGTTAATAATTTATTTTCGGAAGAATAATGCATAAGGAATTGCGGATTGAGTGCAACTAATTTCTTAGTTGCTTACTTGCTCTTGATTTTGTTTTGGTGAAAAATGTGATGCTAAGCCACTCTTTAATATTTTTTTTCTTATTTCTTTTTTATATATCCAAATCGACCGAATCAAACCGAAAATCGACTGAACCGAATTAGTAAAAACCGAAATAACCGAACTAATTTTGGTTCGGTTATTGGTGCAACAAATATAAAACCGAAAACCGAATAAACCGAACTGACCGATGTCCACCCCTAGTTTGAACTTTGAGAAAAATATTTTTTGACCAGAAATATTTTTTAACTTTATACGATATAAATTTAAATTAATTAGAATACTGATGCGAGTATCGAATACCAACTGAAAAACATATAAAAAATTAAAAAAATTGATAAAACATTTCACTTCTTTCTTGTTCTTTGTTTTTTCTTTTCACATTTTCTCTTTTTGATAAGTGCATCGGCCAGCAGGGCCCAGCTGGTTACTTCATGAGTTATAGTTCCATATATTATTATTATATATTAAAAGTAGAAAATTCTTAGCAAAATGTGATTCACATTATTTATCCTTTAAAATATATTTTCACATGAGACAACATAGTAATTTGAGTATTTCATTAATACGTACGTATAGTAATTTAATTAATTCCCCTATAATTTAAGAATGGTCATTTATTGTTAATAAAATATTGCCTAAACTTTCGCTACAAAGTTTGTCTGTCTTTCCGTTTATACTTTGGAGTAAATTTCTCCATTCTCCTTCTTAGGTTTTTGAGACTTTTTTTTTAGTTATAAAATTTTGCCTAAACTAGGAAAGTTCGTCGTTCAACTTTATTTATATTTTGGGCTATTAAAATTTCTCTTTTCTCTTTTTAAGTTTAGGAGACCTTTTTGTAGTTAATAAGATGTTGCTAATTCTCACTACATAAAATAGTTATTTAATAATTTTTTTTAATATTAAGATTTTGAGATCAACTAACATTTTAGTTACTAATTTTGTTTTCTTATTTAAACTATATAGTAATTAGGTCCTAATATTTAGGGCATCAAAACCGATTAAGATTTTACTATTCAAAATAAGGTGTACTAATCAAATTTTAGGCAAAAACAAAGATGCACAATTCCAAATCACTATGGGTACGTTTTTTTATTTTTATAAATGTGCTCTCTAAATTTATGCCTGTAGTTATGTGCATATTAATTCTTCTTTTTTTATATCCTTCTGCACAAAAATATCTACAAAGCCAAAAAGTATTTATGAGGAAAAAATGAGGATTTGTTGTTCTAAAAATTTAACCGCCTAAAATAAAATCATACATATCGGAGATGTATTTATTATTTTGAAAATATTGTAATTATTATCAGACAATTTGTTATTTATATTTATTTTATTTTTTGGTAATTATATATATTTTATTACCAAATAAACATTATTGTCACGACCCTGTTTTCCCTATAGGTCGTGATGGCGCCCAACGTCGCCGCCAGGCAAGCCAACGATGAGCTAGCCATGTACTTATTCTTTTTAGCATTTTAGAAATGGTTGATTTTAATTATTAAATAAATGGGGTGAGAAATTGAATGAAAATAAATTGTGAGCAATTATAAGGTCAAGTGTAGTGAAATAAACACCCAAATATTATCAAATGTCTACTAGCATAATTTCAAGACTTGGTGTCACCAGTGTATGAGCTACCGGTAGAATATACAAAACAGTAACTACTGTCTGAAATAGTGTATACAGAAAATAAATACAAAAGAGAGACTTCAGGTGCTGCAAAACGGACTCAGAAGCAGCTCACCACTAAGTCTTGGAGTATCAGGGGTGCGCGTCGGGATGAATACTAGATGCACCTGCCTCAGGTCCTGCACTATTAGTGCAGAAGTGTAGCATGAGTACGTAAACAACATGTACCCAGTAAGTATCCAGTCTAACCTCGAAGAAGTAGTGACGAGGGGTCGACATCGACACTTACTATGAGCCAATAATAAAATGCAGGAATTATAAACAGGTATGAAACATGAAAATAATAACAATAATAACAACACAACAACAAACAGTGAATAAATGGTTCCTTAACTGATGATAAAATTTCAAGAATTCCTCTAGCCAACACCTACTAATCCCAATTCAATTTCTGTCGTTAAATTAATTATATCCTTACAAGCAATGAAATAATATTAAGTGTAATCAGGTTCCGAGTATTATCACGGATGATTTATGCCGAGGTTGTACGACCCGATCCAAAAATATACTGTGTGCACTGCCGAGGGTTGAACGACACGAACCATAGATGCATCTATTAACCTGTCGAGGCGAACGACCCGCTCCCATGAGAGTAGAGAAGTTTACCTCGCTCGCGGAAGTACTTGTCACGCGACTGGACATGTATTTCTTAGTGTTATTATATATATATATATATATATATATATATATATATATATATTCCTCAATTCTTCCCAAAAATAAGAAATCTAAATTGGAGAGTTTCAACTTACAATCCCTAATCTCAGCTTTATTTTAGACAATTAAAACGTACAATAAACATAACAGTACAATCAAGGCATGATGTAAATCTAAGACTACCCGAACATCTCATGGAATATAGCTACGCACGGACTCTCGTCACCTAGTGCGTACGTAGCTCCCCACACAAGTAATTCACAACAAAAAATACACCTAAGGCGATGAGTTCCCTCTTACAAGGTTATGCAAGAGACTTACTGTCACGACCCAAATTCACCTATAGGTCGTGATGGCGCCCAACATCCAGCTAGGCAAGCCAACTAATGATTTAAACATATATTCATTTCTTTAAAAATTATCCGAGTAATAAAACTCGGAGTACTTGCAAAAATTAAGACAATGTGAGAAATAAGATAAGTTAAAACCCAAGTAAAATAATTAAATCCAAAAATTCTACTAGTGTGTGCCAAGACCTGGTGTCACAAGTGTATGAGCATCTAGTAGATTATACAAAATTCTAAATACTATCTGAAATAAAAAAGACAAAATACAAATACAAGAAGAGGTACTAGCTGCTGCAGAACGGCTCAGAAAGGGGCAGTTCACCACTAAGCCTCTGGATAACGTGGGTGTGCGCCGATGGGTCCTCCGATAGTACCTGTCTCAGGTCCTACACAAAAAGTGCAGCAAGCGTAGCATGAGTACGTAAACAACATGTATCAAGTAAGTATCAAGCCAAATCTCGAAGAAGTAGTGACGAGAGGTCGACTTTGACACTCACTATGGGTCAATACTATTACAATAGAAATATTTAAAACAACATGATTTATAGAATTTACAAAAAGAAATTTCTTTAACCAGCAGAAATAATTAAATTTCTTCAAATGCGATTTTTTTTAATTTATTAATTAACTTCACAAGCAACAATTAAAATATTAAGGTATCGTGCATTTATTATTATTAGACACGATTTCTGTCGAGGTCGTACGACCTGATCCAGAGTATCGTGTACACTGCCGAGGGACGTGCGGCGCAATTCATAGATGCATCTATACTGCCGAGGCATTCGTCCCGCTCCACAAGAAAGGAGGACATTTTCTTATGTACCTCCGGAATGAGGATATATATATTATGAGATTAATACAAGAGGGTGTACAATTTCTTTTAATAATTAATTAATTAATACAAAAATTCAAGTATATGAGATTCAATCTTTTACTATTTTTCCTAACAATTCACAGTATAGTTCAAATACTTTAACTAAATAAAGGATACAATTAACACATGTAATTTATGATTTTAGTCCTAAACTACCCGGACTTTAGCATAAATAGTAGCTACGCACGGACTCTCATCAATTCGTGCATACGTAGCCCCCCACAATTAGCAATAATTATTAATTTAAATCACATATGGAGTAATTTCCTCCTTACAAGGTTAGGCAAGAGACTTACCTCGACTTGCTCTAATTTAATCCACTAGTAGGCCTTTTCCTTGATTGTCCAACTCTGAATGGCTCTAATCTAGCCAAAATAATTTGATACAGTCACTAAAAATTATAGGAATCAATTTCATAAGAAAATACTACAGTTTTCAATAAAAATCCGAAATTAACTAAAAAATCGTTCGTGGAGCCCATGTCTTGGAATCCGGCAAACATTACGAAATATGAACGCCCATTCAACCACGAGTCTACCCATACCAAAATTACTAAATTCCGATAATAATTCGGCCCTCAAATCCTCAAATTTATCCAAGAGGGTTTTCAAACTTTTCCAACATAATTCACTAATTAAATGATAAAAACAATGATGGATTCGGGTAATTTAACCAATATTGAGTTAAGAATACTTACCTCGTTGTTTTCTCTGAAAATCTCCCAAATATCACCTCAATCCGAGCTCCAAATCAGTAAAAATGAAAAATAAGATCTGCCTAGTCATTTGCTCTATGTGATCGCGAACCTTCTCACGCGATCGCGAAGAACAATTTTTCCGCTACCCAGATTAACCCTACGCGATCGCGGACTTGTCCACGCGATCGCGAAGCTCAAACTTGCAGGCCTACGCGATCGTGAACTTATCCACGCGATCGCGAAGCACAAGCGCGTGACCTCCACTTCTGCTCCACTTACTTTACGCGAACGCGACCTTCTTCACGCATTCGCGAATAACAAACTTCAACAGCTACGCGATCGCGACCCTCTTCACGCGATCACAAAGTGCAAAAATCATCATTGCCCTAAACAAGCCTACGCGATCGCGGATGAACCTATGCGATCGCGTATAAGGAAACCAGAAGAAAATACCAGCAGCTATCAACTATCTCCCAAAGTCCAAAAATGACCCGTTAGCCGACCGAAACTCACCCGAGTCACTCGGGACCTCAACAAAAAAAAACTAACAAGTCCTATAATATTATACGAACTTAGTTGAAACCTCAAATCACATCAAACAACGCAAAAATCACGAATCATACTCCAATTCAAGCTTAATGAAACTTAAAATTTTTAACTTTTACATTCGATGCCGAAACCTATCAAATCAAGTCCGATTGACCTCAAATTTTGCACACAAGTCATAAATGATATAACAGAGCTATGAAAATTTTTGGAGCTGGGTTCTGACTCCGATATCAAAAAGTCAATTCCCCGGTCCGCGGCAACCCAACTACAAAGTCTATAGTAATGCGTTCCCATTTCCACTCCGGTATAGTCATCCGCTGAAGTAGGCCACCTGGCCTCTGGTGCTCATATTTAACTTCCTGGCAATTTAGACACCTAGCTACATACTCAACTATGTCCTTTTTCATTCTCCGCCACCAATAATGCTGCCTCAGGTCACGATACATATTCGTAGCACCTGGATGAATAGAATACCGAGAACTGTGTGCTTCCTCTAGGATCTTTTTCCTCAGTCCATCCACATTAGGAACACATAGATGATCCTGGAGTCGCAGAACACTATCCGCGCCAATAGTAACTTCCTTGGCACCACCCTGTAGTACCGTTTCTCGAAGAACCATTAAGTGTGGATCATCATATTGGCGAGCCTTGATCTGCTCAATTAATGAACATTGGGCCACTACAGATGCAAGAACTCGGCTGGGTTCTGAAATATCCAACCTCACAAGTCTGTTAGCCAAGGACTGAATATCCAAAGCTAATGGCCTTTCCTCCGCTAAAATGAGAGACAAACTACCCACACTCTCCGCCTTTCTACTCAAGGCGTCTGCAACCACATTTGCTTTGCCCGGATGATACAAGATAGTAATATCATAATATTTTAGTAACTCAAGCCATCTGCGCTGCCTCAAATTTAGGTCCCTCTGCTTGAACAAATGCTGTAAACTGCGATGATCAGTGTAAACTTCACAAGACACTCCATAAAGATAATGCCTCCAAATCTTAAGAGCGTGAACAATTGAAGCTAACTCCAAATCATGTACCGGGTAATTCTTCTCGAGGGGTTTCAGCTGACGTGAAGCATATGCAATAACTTGCGCCTCCTGCATTAATACACAACATAAACCAACACGTGAGGCGACACAATACACTATATACATCCTCGAACCGGAAGGCAACACTAACACTGGTGTTGTAGTCAATGTTGTCTTGAGCTTCTGAAAGCTCACCTCACAATTATCAGACCATTGAAACGGAGCACCCTTCTGGGTCAATTTGGTCAAAGGCGCTGCAATAGATGAAAAACCCTCCACGAACCGACGATAATAACCTGCTAAACCCAGGAAACTCCTGATCTCAGTCGCCGAAGTGGGATGATGCCAATTCTGAACTGCCTCGATCTTTTTAGGATCAACTTTAATGCCCTCTCCCGATACAATATGCCCCAAGAATGCTATAGAATTTAGCCAAAACTCACATTTGGAAAGCTTAGCATATAGCTTCTGTTCCCGCAGTGTCTGAAGTACCACTCTCATATGATGCTCGTATTCTTTCTTACTGCGCGAGTAAATCAAAATATCATCAATGAAGACAATAACAAAAGAATCAATATATGGCATGAATACCCTATTAATCAAATCCATAAATGCCGCCAGGGCGTTAGTCAAACCAAAAGACATCACCAGAAATTTATAATGACCGTATCTAGTCCGGAAAGCAGTCTTCGGAATATCCGAATCCTGAATCTTCAACTGGTGGTACCCCGACCTCAAGTCGATCTTAGAGAATACCCTAGCACCCTGCAACTAGTCAAACAGATCATCAATATGCGGCAACAGGTACTTGTTCTTAATAGTGACTTTGTTCAATTGGCGATAATCAATACACATTCGTATCGTTCCATCCTTCTTCTTCACAAATAACACCGGTGCACCCCAAGGCGATACACTTGGTCTGACGGACCCTTTGGCTAGTAACTCCCCAAGCTGTTCTTTTAATTATTTCAATTCTTTCGGAGCCATGCGATACAGTGGGATAGATATAGGCTGGGTATCTGGAGCCAAGTCAATACAGAAATCAATATCACAATCTGGTATCATGTCTGGAAGATATGAAAGAAATACATTGGAGAACGCTCGAACTACAGGCACTGAATCAATAGTCGGAGTCTCTGTAGTAGTATCCCGAACATAGGCTAGATAAGCCAAACAACCCTTTTCAACCATGTGTTGCGCCTTCATAAAAGAAATAACCCGATTAGATGTACTAAGAGATGAACCCTTCCACTCCAGCCTAGGCAATGCTGGAATAGCTAAGGTAACAGTCTTGACATGGAAATCTAGGATGGCATGATATGGAGATAACCAGTCCATGCCCAGGATGATTTCAAAGTCGGTCATCTCAAGCAATAGAAGATCTGCTATAGTTTCATAACCACAGAACGTAATAATGCAGGACCGGTAGATCCGATCCACAACAACAGAATCGCCCACAGAAGTGGACACATAAACAAGAGTACTCAAGGACTCACGAGAAACACCCAGGAAATGAGCAAATAAAGATGACACATATGAATACGTAGATCCTGGATCAAATAATATAGAGGCATATTTGCCGCAAACAGAAATAATTCCTGTAATCACGGCATCTGAGGCCTCTGCATCTGGTCTGGCCGGAAAAGCATAGAACCGAGCTGAAGTGCCAACTGGCTGGCCTCCGCCTGGCTGACCTCCACCTTTAGGACGACCCCTACATACCTGGCCCCCACCTGTTGGTCGTCGGATGGCTGGTGGAGCAACTGGTGCAGTAATCATAGGTTGCTGACCCTGATGCATTGGTCTACCCCAAAGCCTGGGGCAGAATCTCCGCATGTGACTGGGATCTCCGCACTTGTAACAACCTTTCGGTGCAATGAGCTGATGACTAAGAGCCTGGCCCTAGTGACCTAAATACCCACTGGAAGAACCTTGAATAGCTGGTGGGCGATAAGAACTCTCTGTCATAGCATTGAAATAAGGTCGCACTGGAGCACCCCGAGGAGGCGGTGGTGCTGGATATGGGGGCCTGCTGGACTACCCTCTTGCGAACTGACCTTCGCCCCCATACATCGCACCTCTGAATCCTCCAGAATATCTAAACCGCTTATCTCTTATAACCTACTCCCGGCTATGCTGACGCACACCCTCAATCCTCCGGGCTATCTCTACGACCAACTCATAAGAAGTCCCCATCTCAACCTCTCGGGCCATAGTGTCCTGAATGTCAGTATGTAAACCCGCAACAAACCTCTGCACTCTCTCCACCTTAGTAGGGAGTATCATAAGTGCATGGTGAGATAACTCAGAGAACCTCGCCTCATAATCAGTCACTGACATCTGACCCTACTGGAGCTGCTCAAACTGAAACCGCAACTCTTCCCTCTGGGAGGGTGGAATATACCTGTCCAGGAAAATACGAGTGAACTTGTCCCAAGTCATGGGAGGAGAATCTGTTGGTCTTCCAAGAAGATAAAACTTCCACCATCTACGGGCTCTGCCCTCTAGCTGAAAAGTAGCAAAGTCTACCCCATAAGACTCCAATATCCTCATGTTGTGCAGTCTGTCCCTGCACCGATCAACGAAGTCCTGGGGATCCTCATGTTGCTCACCCCCAAAGACAGGAGGATGTAGTCTAGTCCATCTGTCCAATAGTTTTTGCGGCTCGGCGGTCGCAGCTGGTCTGGGCTCAGGTATAGCTGCTGCCACTGGCTAGGCTCCACCTAGGGGTAGTGCACCCTGGGTATGATATATAGTAGCTGCCTGCCCATGAGCCTGTACGGTAGGGGTCTGTGCTCCCCGCCCGCCTGATATGTGGCTGGGTCTGCCGAAAATAAACCGGCCTGAGTCATAGTGTCCATGAACCGCAGCATACGGCCTATAACCTCCTGGAATCCCAGTGCAGACGTGAAATCCACCGGAGCTGGCTCTGCCACGGGCACCTCACCTTGTTCCTCAATAATGGGATCCTCTGCTGGGCCCACTGGTGGTATAACTGGAACAATCTTGGTACGTCCTCATCCTCTACCACGGGCTGGAGCCCTCCCTCGGCCTCTACCTCGACATCTTAACCATAGGGGGAGTAGCTCTTCCCTGGTCTAGAACCTCATTAGAGTGCGTTCTCACCATCTGTGAGGGAATAAAATAAAGATATTTAGTGATACATAAATTGCACGATGGAAGGTGATGAAAGGTAGTTTCTGTCACGCCCCAAACTCAGGGAGCGCGGCCGGCACTCAACCGAGAGAACCCGGCCGAGCAAGACTATTAGACTTCCTTCTACCCAAACTCATCCATGAATAAAGAGGAGATGTACTCCATTATCAATCACTGAAAAGATTTTATTAACAACTTCCTTTTCATTCCCATTAGTAGCTCCATTCATAATTTCCACAACATTACAAGTTTATAGAATTAATAAAAAAACATAATTTCCAAGTACCAATAATTCTAGTTCAATTCCCAACATCAATCATAACCCACAACCTGTCTACGGAGCCTCTAAGTACAACTGAAGAGTAATATGGAAATACCGGCAACAAGGCCCCGGCTATACCTCAACCACAAAGTACATGAGAAACAAAAGATACATGACCCTGAAATGAAGTGGGGCTCACCAAATCGGCTGAAAGGAGTGCACTGCTATCACTGATCAATGCCACCTGCTGTAGAACCACCTGCATCCATTAAAAATGCAGCGCCCCCGGCAAAAGGGACGTTAGTACTGTCAAATAGCACTAGTATGTATAGCTAGAAATCCTCTTTCAAAAATAGAATGCCCATATGATCTATACGTGGAACACATAATATAATGTAATTGAAACAACCTGTACAAACAAGGACAACAAAAGGGGGCACCTATTATCTGCATTAATAATGTGTCTCATTAGACCGTCCTTAGTGTTCACCTATCATATTATACACTTGTGCGTTTTATAGACCGTCCATAGTGTTTATTCATACCGTACATCTATACCTCTTATACACAATGCACCTATGCATTTCATAGACCGTCCACAGGATTTCATATCACAATGGATTCCATAACACAATGTACCTATACGTTTCATAGACCGTCCACAGGGTTTCATAACACAATGTACCTATGCGTTTCATAGACCGTCCATAGGATTTCATAACACAATATACCTATGCGTTTCATAAACCGTCCACAGGGTTTCATAACACAATGTACCTATGCGTTTCATAGACCATCCACAGGATTTCATAACACAATGTACCTATGCGTTTCATCGACCGTCCACAGGGTTTCATAACACAATGTACCTATGCGTTTCATAGACCGTCCACAGGATTTCATAACACAATGTACCTATGCGTTTCATAGACCGTCCACAGGATTTCATAACACAATGTACCTATGTGTTTCATAGACCGTCCATAGGGTTTCATAACATAATATACCTATGCATTTCAAAGACCGTCCATAGGGTTTCATAACACATTGGAAACAAAAGTACAAATACGTACATCTCATAACCTTTCACATCACATATCACCTAATCCGTACTTTCAACCACTTACAACATTATTATTTTATTGGCTCTCTTGGCCATACATATGATTCTTTATTCATGGCATAATGGCCGTATTTTATATTCCACACTTTCATTTTTTCCCTTTCATAGATCATCATCATAATTATCAACAAGTAGAATATTCCGGAAATCACAACTTTAAGTTCATTTGTAATGAAGGCTTTAAATATAATCGATTTCTTTCCAATAAATGGAGTAAAATGATTGGCAATCGAAGCACAAATTATAATCATACACAATTTCCACTCACGAATGTGTAAGAATGCAAAACACATTGAAAATTTCTTACAAAGCATAACATTAGCTAAAACAGCCACATATGGGCATCACTTGAGTTCATAAACTTTTAGCCGATTATATTGTCGAAGTAAATTTTGGAATAGTTGAGTCAAAGTTCATTTCATAACCTTTCTCATATTATTTTATTGCATCGGCACCATTGGCCACAAGTATACCTTTCACTATTGGCACGTTGGCCACACTTTTTATATTCCCAATTCACTGATTTTACTTCCAACCATCTTTATAGGTTATCAATAATAAGACATTCCAAATCAAGACTTTAAGTACACGTATGAGCAATTAAAAGTCTTAAGAATATTGAGATTTCTCACATAATTTGGCATACTAGCTTTCATTTGAAATACGATTCGAAGCCACACCATTTTAATACGCAACCCATACCTTGAAACTCACGGTAACATTATGGAATTCAATTCCAAGAGAGAAAGTTAGCCAACATACCTCAATTGAGCTTTCCTTAAATTACTACAACGTTTCAAAAATTCTAGCAATCCCAATCTATCTTGAGATATAACAAAAATTGAACCATAATTAGGAAGATATTCATGGTCTCAGCTCATTTGAGCATTTTATCAAACACTAGGTGTGCAAATTTAACCACAAGGTTCTTCTACAAGATTTTCTTCACTCCACAACCCAATCCTTACTTATTTAAGTTCAACAATCCTCCCATAATTTTTATTGGTACACGCATGTATAAATAATACTTTCATACCCATGAATCATACTCCTAATCAACCATCTTCTACCCAAATTCGAAATTGAAAACTAGGGTATGGAACCTTATCTCTTAGATAAAGAACTTATGGGTTTTCCTTGTTAATCTTCCAAGATTTGAGCAAGACTTGATGAATAATTAGCTTAGGCTTTTCTCTTTCTAAAACACTCTCCCTTCTCTCTAAAACATTAGAATATTTTCTCAAAAATGACCCTTTTGCGTGTATTTAATGAAATAGGGTCGGGTTTTAAAAAACTCAAAAATGAAGCTCTGGACAGGTTTTGTGGTCGCATATGCGACCGCATAATGGTTATGCGGACCGCATATCGGTCGCATAATTGGTGTCCAAATTGATCAAAAATCTGTTTGAGTCTGCGGTCACTATGCGATCCGCATAACAGTTATGCGGTCGCATAGTGCACCGCATAACAGTTATGCGGTCGCATAGTCGACCGCATAATTGCTTCCAACATACCCAAGTAACTGCATCACTCTGCGGCCATTATGCGGCACCAGGAAACATTATTTTCTTTGCAAATTTTACCGGGCTTTACACTTAAATTCTTCAAAATTTTTCGGGGTGTTACAGTTTCCTAACACCCTATAGCCTCTCGAAGATAAGTACAGACGTCTCCATATCGATCCGCATGACTCTATTAGGTTTGCTCATAACTTGTGAGACCTACGTGAGCCTAGTGCTCTGATACCATATTGTCATAACCCAAATTCACCTATAGGTCGTGATGGCGCCCAACATCCAGCTAGGCAAGCCAACTAATGATTTAAACATATATTCATTTCTTTAAAAATTATCCGAGTAATAAAACTCGGAGTACTTGCAAAAATTAAGACAATGTGAGAAATAAGATAAGTTAAAAACCAAGTAAAATAATTAAATCCAAAAATTCTACTAGTGTGTGCTAAGACCTGGTGTCACAAGTGTATGAGCATCTAGTAGATTATACAAAATTCTAAATACTATCTCAAATAAAAAAGATAGAATACAACTACAAAAAGAGGCACTAGCTGCTGCAGAACGGCTCAGAAAGGGGCAGCTCATCACTAAGCCTCTGGATAACGTGGGTGCGCGCCGATGGGTCCTCCTATAGTACCTGTCTCAGGTCCTGCACAAAAAGTGCAGCAAGCGTAGCATGAGTACGTAAATAACGTGTACCCAGTAAGTATCAAGCCTAATCTCGAAGAAGTAGTAATGAGAGGTCGACTTTGACACTCACTATGGGTCAATAATATTACAATAGAAATATTTAAATCAACATGATTTATAGAATTTACAAAAAGAAGTTTCTTTAACCAGCAGAAATAATTAAATTCCTTCAAATGCGATAATTTTTAATTTATTAATTAACTTCACAAGCAAAATTTAAAATATCAAGGTATTGTGTAATTATTATTATTAGGCACGATTTCTGCCGAGGTCGTACGGATCGATTCAGAGTGTCGTGTACACTGCCGAGGGACGTGCGGTGCGATCCATAGATGCATCTATACTGCCGAGGCGTTCGGCCCGCTCCACAAGAAAGGAGGACATTTTCTTATGTACCTCCGGAATGAGGATATATATATTCTGAGATTAATACAAGAGGGTGTATAATTTTTTTTAATAATTAATTAATTTATACAAAAATTCAAGTATATGAGATTTCAATCTTTTACTATTTTCCCTAACAATTCACAATATAATTCAAATACTTTAATTAAATAAAGGATATAATTAACACACGTAGTTCATGATTTGAGTCCTAAACTATCCGGACTTTAGCATAAATAGTAGCTACGCATGGACTCTCATCACTTCGTGCATACGTAGCCCCTACAAATAGAAACAATTATTAATTTATATCACCTGTGAGGTAATTTTTCCCTTACAAGGTTAGGCAAGAGACTTACCTCGACTTGCTCCAATTTAATCCACTAGTAGGCCTTTTCCTCGATTATCCAACTCTGAATGGCTCGAATCTAGCCAAAATAATTCAATACAGTCACCAAAAATTACAGGAATCAATTTCATAAGAAAATACTATATTTTTTAATAAAAATCCGAAATTAACTCAAAAATCGTTTGTGGGGCCCAAGTCGCAGAATTCGGCAAAAATTATGAAATATGAACGCCCATTCAACCACGAGTCTACCCATACCAAAATTACTAAATTCCGATAACAATTCGGCCCTCAAATCCTCAAATTTATCCAAGAGGGTTTTCAAACTTTTCCAACATAATTCTCCAATTAAATGATAAAAACAGTGATGAATTCGGGTAATTTAACCAATGTTGAGTTAAGAACACTTACCCCATTATTTTCCCTGAAAATCTCCCAAAAATCACCTCAATTCGAGCTCCAAATCGGTAAAAATGAATTTCAGAACTTAAACTCTATGCCTAGTCATTTGCTCTACTCGATCGCGAACCTTCTCACGCGATCGCGAAGCGCTATTTTTCCACTGCCCAAATTAACCCTACGTGATCGCGGACTTGTCCATGCGATCACGAAGCTCAAACTTATAGGCCTACATGATCGCGAACTTATCCACGCGATCGCGAAGCACAAACGCGTGACCTCCGCTTCTGCGCCACTTACTCTACGCGAACATGACCTTCTTCATGCGTTCGCGAATAACAAACTCCCACAGCTACGCGATCGCGGCCCTCTTCACGCGATCGCGGATGAACCTATGCGATCGCGTACAAGGAAACTAGGAAAAAAATACCAGCAGCTATCAGCTATCTCCCAAAGTCCAAAAATGATCCGTTAGCCGTCCAAAACTTACCCGAGTCCCTCGGGACCTCAACCAAAAATACCAACAAGTCCTAAAACATCATACGAACTTAGTCGAAACCTCAAATCACATCAAAAAAAGCTAAAACTACGAATCATACTCCAATACAAGCTTCATCAAACTTAAAATTTTCAACTTCTACATTCGATGCCGAAACCTATCAAATCAAGTTCAATTGACCTCAAATTTTGCACACAAGTCATAAATGACATAACAGAGCTATGATAATTTTCGGAACTGGGTTCCGACTCCGATTTCAAAAAGTCAACTTCCCGATCAAATTTCCAAACTTAAATTCCTATTTTAGCCATTTCAAGCCTAATTTAACTACGGACTTCCAAATAAAATTCCGAACATGCTCCTAGGTCCAAAATCACCATATGGAGCTTTTGGAATCATCAAAATTTAATTTTGGAGTTATTTTTCTAAAAATGTTGACCGAAGTCAAATTTAGCATTTTAAGGCCAACTTAAGGAACCAACTGTTCCGATTTCAACCCGAACACTTCCAAATACCTAACCAACCATCCCCGCAAGTCATAAATTTAAAAAGGCACATACAAAGAGTTTTATTTAGGGAAACATGGTTCTAAAAGTTAAAATTACCGGTTGGGTCATTACACTTACCTTGTTCTAAAGCTTACGTTCGATCCTCAAATATGCTTTAAATCCTCAACTCGGTGCTAAACAACCCGAAACTAGTAAAATATTATATAAATTAATCAATATGTGTTCAAAAGTTTATAATTTAACTATTAGAGTAATTACCCAACCCAAGTTGGAAGATTCCTAAAATTCACCCCCAGGCCCACTTGCCCGGATTTTGAAAATTTTCAAATATCCGTAATCTCACGAACTCAAATATATAATTTTCATCCCATTCCATAATCATTTTCATGGTTAAATCCCATTTTTATCAAAACCTAGTTTTTTTTAATCTAAACCCATAATTTTCATAATTTTACATGTTAAAATCTACCCATAATCTATGTATTTAACTTACATTGGGTAGGAATTACTTACCTTCAATAGCTAGGTGGAAATCCTCCTCTAAGAAGATCTAAAAATTGCCTAAGAAGTGAAATAAATTAACCAAAATGGCCTAAGTCCCATTTTAAATAGACCTCACTGCCTCCAGCATTTTCGCTTCTGCGGACCTGGGGCCGTATCTGCGGGGCTGCACCTGCGAAAAAGTGATCTTGTCCAAATCACACCTTAAAACAACGATGTGAAACGGTCGATTGCAATAATAGTAACCCAACAAAGAATCGGGATCGAATCCACACGGAGTTTATATGGGAGTTAGGAGTATATATTCTAGTACGTGAGTTTGAACTATCTTAATTTATACTTCCACAAATTGATTTTGTTTCTATTTATATTTTTAAAACTAAGATTGCAAAGTTAAGAAATAAAACTAAGATAAAGCTATGACCATCACCTAGGTGTTTGCCTAATGGGATATAAACCTTAATGCTTGCTTTATTGATCGGGGTGTATTATAACTATCAACTTTCAATTACCACTTCAATACCTCTCGGTCAGAGAGTGATTTTGCCCAATTTGACTTTCTCAAGACCAAATGGGTATTGCATAAAACGATTGATAAAACCTCAAGTCGGGTTATTACTATCTCTAGGTTGAACCCTTTAATTCCATTCTGCATGTATCAACATTAGAACAGATCAAATCTAGTCACAATTAATTCGATTCAGTCAACACAAATTATAGGAATTAATTCCATATCAAAATACTAATTTTCCCACAAAAATCCGAAATTACACTCAAAATCGCCAGTGGGGCCCATGTATCGGAACCCGACGAAAGTTACAAAATATGAACGTCCATTCAACCATGAGTCTAACCATACCAAATTTACAAAATTCTGACAATAACTCGACCTTCAAATCCCCAAATCTCATTTTCAAATCCCTAGGCCCAAATCCTCTAATTACACCTCAAAAATACGTAATCTAGGCGGAATACTTAATGATAATTCAATATTATTGACTAACAATGATCACAAGTGACTTACCTCAAGTTTTCCCATGAATTCTCTTTAAAAATTGTCCCAAAACCATGTTTGGAATGTCCAAAATGACAAAAATATCGGACCCTTCTGTTTTTGTAACCTGCCCAGCGTTTCCGCTTCTGCGGAGTATTTAACCGCATATGCGGTCTCGCGGATGCGAGGTCCTCCTCGTTTCTGCGGCTTCTTTTTCTTCTGCGAACAAGAGGTCCGCTTCTGCGGCCTCGCATTTGCGGAACCCAAGCCGCTTCTGCGATAAGGGCCCTCCCCTCTCACTTCCGCTTCTGCGATCAACTCGTCGCAGGTGCGAGTCTGCTTCTGCGGTCCTATGTGTGCACTTGCGACCCAATTCCTCTCTTGCGCAACCAAGCTCGCTTCTGCGAGCTCGCACCTGCGAGCCCATTTCCGCAGGTTCGATTGCATTAGTAGGCAACAACAAGTTTCAATTGTTCTAAGTCCAAATTTGATCTATTAACCATCCGAAACTCACCCGAGGCCCCTAGGGGCCTCAACCAAATATACCAACAAGTCCTAAAATATCATATGAACTTAGTCGAAGCTCTAATCATATCAAACAATGCTAAAACCACGAATCATACACCAATTCAAGCTTAATGAAACTAAGAATTTTCAACTTCTATATTTGATGCCGGAACCTATCAAATCAAGTCCGATTGACCTCAAATTTTTCACACAAGTCATTAATGACATAACAGATGTATTCCAACTTCCAGAATCGGATTCCGATACCGATATAAAAAAGTCAACTCCCCGGTCAAACTTCCAAACTTACATTTCCATTTTAGCCAAATCAAGCCTAATTTAACTACGGACTTCCAAATAATTTTTCGGACACACTCCTAAGTCCAAAATCACCATACGGAGCTATTGGAATCATCAAAACTCTATTCTAGTTCATTTACACATAGTCAACATCCGATCAACTATTTCAACTTAAGTTTTAACCCTTAGAACTAAGTGTTCCAATTCATTCCAAAACCTCAACGGACCCGCACCAATTACTCCGACAAGTCACATAACAACTGTAAAGCATAAATTGAGAAGTAAATGGGAGAATGGGGCTGTAATACTCAAAATGATAGGCTGGGAGGCAAAGCAAGCTCATAAGGAACCTCCCCAACTCGTCTCAACACCTCAAATGGACCTATAAACCTTGGTCTCAACTTGCCCTTCTTCTCGAACCTCATGATCCACTTCATCGGCAAGACTTTCAAGAGAACCTTCTCGCCCACCATAAATGATAAATCACGCGCCTTCTGATCCACGTAACTCTTCTGTCTGGAATGTGCTGTGCGAAGTCGCTCCTGAATCAACCTTACCTATTCCAAGGCATCCTTCAACAAATCAGTACCATATAACTTAGCCTCGCCAGGCTCAAACCATCCGATGGGCGAAACATCATCGACCATATAAAGCGTCAAATGGAGCCATCTCAATGCTGGATGGATAACTGTTGTTGTAAGAAAACTCGGCCAAAGGCAAGAATCGATCCCACAGCCCTCTGAAGTCAATCACGCATGCCCTGGGCATATCCTCCAAGATATGAACCGTACGCTTCGACTTCCCACCGGTTTGCGGATGAAAGGCTGTGCTGAGCTCTACCCGGGTCCCCAACTCACTATGTACTGCCCTCCAGAAATGTGAAGTAAACTGAGGGCCTCTATCTGATATTATGGAGACATGCACACCATGCAACCAAACAATCTCCTGAATATAAATCTGGGCCAATCTCTCTAAAGAATACGTGGTCACTAGCGGAATGAAGTGTGCTGACTTGGTCAACCTGTCGACAATGACCCAAACAGCATTAAACTTCCGCAAGGTCCGCGACAACCCAACTACGAAGTCCATAGTAATGCACTCCTATTTCCACTTAGGTATAACCATCTGGTGGAGTAGGCCACTTGGACTCTGATGCTCGTACTTAACCCGCTGGCAATTAATGCACCTCGCTATATACTCAACTATGTCCTTCTTCATCCGCCGCCACCAATAGTGCTGCCTCAAGTCGCAATACATCTTCGTAGCACCTAGATGAATAGAATACCGAGAACTGTGTGCGTCCTCTAGAATCGTTTCCCACAACACATCAACATTAGTGACACATAGACGACCCTGGAGTCGTAGAACACCATCCTCACCGATAGTAACCTCCTTGGAACCATCCTATAGTACTGTTTCTCTGAGAACTAATAAGTGCAGATCATCATACTGGAGAGCCTTGATCTGTTCGAGTAGTGAAGACTGAGTGACGACGCATGCAAGAACTCGGATGGGCTTTGAAATATCTAACCTCAATAGTATGTTAGCCAAGGACTGAATGTCCAAAGCTAATGCCCTCTCCTATGCTGAAATGAATGCCAAACTACCTATACGCTCCGCCTTTCTGCTCAAGGCATCCACAACCACATTCGCCTTGCCTGGATTATAAAGGATGGTAATATCATAATATTTTAGTAACTCAAGCCACCTGCGCTGCCTCAAATTGAGATCTCTCTGCCTGAACAAGTGCTGCAAGTTGCAATGATCGGTGTAAACCTCACAGGACACCCCATAAAGATAATTCCTCCAGATCTTAATAGCATGAACTATTGCGGCCAACTCCAAATCATGCATATGGTAATTTTTCTCGTGGGGCTTCAGCTGTCGTGAAGCATATGCAATAACTCAACCCTCCTACATTAATACACAACCCAAGCCAATGCGTGAAGCGACGCAATACACAGTATACATCCCCGAACCGGAAGGTAATACTAATACTGGTGCTGAAGTCAAGGCGGTCTTGAGCTTCTGAAAGCTCACCTCGCAATCATCGGACCATCAAAACAGAGCACCCTTCTGGGTCAATCTAGTCAAAGGTGCTGCAATAGATGGGAAGCCCTTCACGAACCGACGATAATAACCAGCTAACCCCAAGAAGCTCCTGATCTCGGTCGTTGTAGTAGGGCGAGGCCAACTCTGAACTGCCTCGATCTTCTTGGGATCCGCCTTAATACCTTTGCCTCGTACAACATGCCCCAAGAATGCCACAGAATCTACCCAAAACTCACACTTGGAGAACTTAGCATATAGCTTCTGTTCCCGTAAGGTCTAAAGCACCACTCTCAAATGTTGCTCGTACTCCTCCATGATACGATTGTAGATCAAAATATCATCAATGAAGACAATGACAAATGAGTCAATATATGGCCAGAACACCCGGTTCATCAAATCCATAAACGCTGCCGGGGTGTTAGTCAACCCGAAGGACATCACTAGAAACTCATAAGGCCATATCTAGTTCGGAAAGCCATTTTCGGAACGTCCGAATCATGAATCTTCAATTGATGGTATCCCGATCTCAAGTCAATCTTCGAGAACACCCTCGCACCCTGCATTTGGTCAAATAAATGATCAATACGCGGCAACGGGTACTTATTCTTAATGGTCATTTTATTCAACTGGCGGTAATCAATGCACATCCGCATAGTCCCATCTTTCTTCTTCACAAATAACACCGGTGCACTCCAAGGCGATACACTCAGTCTGACGAACCCCTTTGCTAGAAACTCCTCAAGATGTTCCTTCAACTCCTTTAACTCTTTCGGATCCATGCAGTACAGTGGAATAGAGATAGGCTGGGTACTTAAAAGCCAAATCTATGCAGAAATCGATATTACAATCTAGTGGTATGCCTAGAAGATCAGAATGAAACACATTAGAGAACTCCCGGACCACGGGTACTGAATCAATCGATGGAGTCTCTGTAGTAGTATCCTGAACATAGGCTAGATAAGCCAAAAAACCCTTCTCGACCATGTGTCGAGCCTTCAGAAAAGAGATAACCCGACTAGATGCACTGATAGAAGAACCCTTCCACTCCAATCTAGGCAATCTGACATCACCAAGGTGATAGTCTTGGCATGACAATCAAGGATGACGTGATACAGAGACAACCAATTCATGCCCATGATGATCTCAAAGTAGGTCATATTGAGCAACCGAAGGTTCGCTCTAATCTCATAACCACAGAAAGTAACAATGCGGGACCGATAAATCCGATCCACAATAACAAAATTGCCCACCGGTGTGGACACATAAACAGGAGTACCCAAGGACTCACAAGGGACACCCAAGAAATGAGCAAACAGAGATGAAACATATGAATATGTAGACCCTGGATCAAATAGTATCGAAGCATCCCTACCGCACACAGAGATAATACCTGTGATCATGGAATCTGAGACCACTACATCTGGTATGGCCGAAAAAGCACAGAATCTAGCTGGAGCGCCACCTAACTAGCCTCTACCTGTCTGAACTTCACCTCTAAGATGCCGCCTACCCACCTGCCCTCCGCCTCTGGGTAGCCGAATGGCTGGTGCGGCAGTTGGTGCTATAATCATAGGCTGATGACTCTGTTGTACTGCCTTGTCCCGAAGTCTGGGACAAAACCTCTTCACTTGGCCAGGATCCCCGCACTCGTAACAACCCTTCGGAATAGTGGACTGCTGACCTAAAGTATGACTCTGATGGCCTGAATACCCACTAGAGAAGCCCTGAATTGCTGGTGGGTGGTAGGAACTCTCTGGCATGGCGCTGAAATAAGGCTGCAATTGACCACCCCGAAGAGGCGATGATGCTGGATATGTGGGCCTGCTAGACTGACCCCTCACGAACTGACCCCTGTCCCCACCCGGGGTACCACTGAACTCTCCAGAATATCGAAACTGCTTATCCTTCGTTGCCTGCTCTTGGCTCCGCTGACGGACACCCTCGATCCTCCGAGCTATCTCTATAATTAGCTCGTAAGAAGTCCCTATTTTAACCTCTCGGGCCATAGTGGCCTGGATACAGAGTGCAAACCGGCAACAAACATCCGCACTCTCTCTGCATCGGTAGGATGTATTATAATTGCATAGCAAGACAACTCAGAGAATCTTGCCTTATAGTCGGTCACCGACATTTGGCCCTACTGGAGCTGCCCGAACTGAAATTGCAACTCTTCCCTCTGAAGGGTGGAATATATCTGTCCAGGAAGAGGCGTGTGAACTGGTCCCAAGTCATGGGAGGAGAACCTGCTGGTCTGCCGAGAAGATAGGACTGCCACCATCTATGGGCCCTGCCCTCCAACTGACAGGTGGTAAAGTCCACCACATGGGACTCCAATATCCTCATTTTGTGCAGTCTGTCCCTGCACCGACCAATAAAGTCCTAGGGGTCCTCAGGTCACTCACCTCCACAGACAGGAGGATGTAGCGTGGTCCATCTGTCCAATAGCTTTTGCGGATTGCTGGCCGCAACTGGTCTGGGCTCAGGTATAGCTGCTGCAACTGGTTGAGCTTCGCCCACGGGTAGTACGCCTGGGGTCTGATACACAACAACTGCATGCCCTGGAGCCGGAGCGGTAGGGGTCAGAGCGGTAGGGGTCTGTGCTCCCAGTCCCGCCTGAGATGTGGCTGGGCCTGCTGGAAATAAACCAGCCTTGAGTCATAGAATCTATGAACCAGAGTATATGACCCATGACCTCCTGGAATCCCGGTGCAGACATAAAATCCACTGGGGCTAGCTCTGCTGCAGGAACCTCATCCTGCTCCTCGATAATAGGGTTCTCTACTGGATCTACTGGTGGCTTAACAGGAGCAACTCTAGGATGTACTCATCCTCTACCACGAGCTGGAGCCCTCCCTCAGCTTCCAACAATAGGGAGAGCATCTGCTCCATGATCGGGCACATATGTCGCGCGCGTTCTTACCATCTGTGAGAGAATAAGAGAAAGATACTTAACACAACATCAACTTCATGATAGGAGATGAAGAAAGAGTAGTTTCCTAATACCCTATAGCCTCTCAAAGATAAGTATGGATGTCTCCGCACCGATCCGCAAGACTCTATTAGGCTTCCTCATAACTTGTGAGACCTACGTGAACCTAGGGCTTCACGACCCTATTTACCCTATAGGTCGTCATGGTACCCAACGTCACCGCCATGCAAGCCAACGGTGAACTAGCCATGTACTTATTCTTTTTAACATTTTAGAAATGGTTGGTTTTAATTATTAAATAAGTGAGAGGTGAGAAAGTGAATGAAAATAAAGTGTGAGCAATTATAAGGTCAAGTGTAGTGAAATAAATACCCAAAAATTAGCAAATGTCTACTAGCATAATTCCAAGACCTGGTGTTACAAGTGTATGAGATACTAGTAGAATATAGAAAACTCTAACTATTGTCTGAAGTAGAGAAGACAAAAAATAAATACAAAAGAGAGACTTCAGGTGTTGCAGAACGGACTCAGAAGAAGCTCACCACTAAGTCTCGGAGTATCAGGGGTGTGCGCCGGGATGAATACCAGATGCACCTTCCTCAGGTCCTGCACGGTTAGTGCAGAAGCGTAGCGTGAGTACATAAATAGCATGCACCCAGTAAGTATCCAGTCTAACCTCGAAGAAGTAGTGACAAGGGGTCGACATCGACACTTACTATGTGCCAATAATAAAATGCAGGAATTATAAATAGGTATGGAATATGAAAATAATAATAATAATAATACAACAACAAACAGTGAATAAATGGTTCCTTAACTGATGATAAAATTCCAAGAATTTCTCTAGCTAACACCTACTATTCCCAATTCAATTTCTGTCATTAAATGAATTATATACTCACAAGCCGTGAAATAATATTAAGTGTAATTAGGTTCTGAGTATTATCACGCACGATTTATGCCGAGATCGTACGATCCGATCAAAAAATATACTGTGTGCACTGCCGAGGGTCGAACGACACGAACTATAGATGCATCTATTAACCTGCCGAGGTGATCAGCCAGCTTCCATGAGAGTAGAGAAGTTTACCTCGCTCGCGGAAGTACTTGCGATGCGAGTGGACATGTATTTCTTAGAGTTATTATATATATTCTTCAATTCTTCCCAAAAATAAGAAATCTAAATCGGAGAGTTTCAACCTTACAATCCTTAATCTCAGCTTTATTTTAGATAATTAATATGCATAATAAACATAACAGTACAATCAAGGCATGATGTAAATCTAAGACTACCCGGACATCTCATGGAATATAGCTACGCACGGAATCTTGTCACCTAGTGCGTACGTAGCTCCTCGCACAAGTAATTCACAACAAAAAATACACCTAAGTGGATGAGTTCCCTCTTACAAGGTTAGGTAAGAGACTTACCTCGTTTTCAAGCTCACTTTCGACAAATATGCTTTAAATCTTCAACTCGGTACCAAACAACCCGAAACTAGTCAAATGTTATATAAATTAATCAATATGTGTTCAAAAGTTTATAATTTAACTATTAGAGTAATTACCCAACCCAAGTGTGAAGATTCCTAAAATTCACCCCAGGCTCACCTGCCCGGATTTCAAAAATTTTCAAAGATAGTTGTTACCCATAACCTCACGAACTCAAATATATAATTTTTATCCCATTCCATAATTATTTTCGTGGTTAAATCCCATTTTTATCAAAACCTAGGTTTTTTTTACCTAAATCCATAATTTCCACAATTTTACATGTTAAAATCTACCCATAATCTATGTATTCAACTTATATTGGGTAGGAATTACTTACCTTCAATATCTAGGTGGAAATCTCCCTCTAAGAAGCTCCAAAAATTACCCAAGAAGTGAAATAAATGAACCAAAATGGCCTAAGTCCCGTATTAAATGGACCTCACTGCCTCCAGCATTTTCACTTATGCGGACCTAGGGCCGTATCTGCGGCGCCGCACCTGCGGATAAGCCATCGCAGGTGCGGTCCTAGATCAGGCTGGCTGACTTCGCTTCTGCGGACGGACTCTCGCTTCTGCAGAAGGTCTCCCGCTTCTGCTGAGAGTGGAGTGCATCTGCGGTCTAGGCCTGCCCAGTCTCTTCTCGCACCTGCGGACTTCTCATCGCAGAAGCGAGGCCATTTTTGCGGATGTTCCTCCGCTTCTGCGGACCATTGACCACATGCCCAAAGCCACTTCTGAGGCCAGGAGCTTGCCCCTGCGGGCTCGCACTTGCGGCCAAAAGCTCGCAGGTGCGGGCACACGAGAACTGGTGCACCAACAGCCTCCTTCAAGCTCTAACTCGATCCGTGCATCGTCCGAGTAGCACCCAAGGCATCTGAGGCCTCGTCTAAACATACCAACAAGTTTGTAAACATGAGACAGACTCGCTCGAACCCTCAAAATACGAAAAATAACATCAAAACTAAGAATACAACCCCAACCTAATCGAATCAACTTATGAAATTCAAGTTCTTCCAATTTGCCCCGAACGCGCCGAATCATACTTAAACTACTCGGAATGATACCAAATTTTGCGTGCAAGTCTTAAATCATCATACAGAACTATTCTCGGGCTCGAAATCCCAAACGAACCTCGATAACACCAAAACCTACTCCAAACTAAATTTAAAGAACTTTAAAACCTTCAATGCGCCAACTTTCAACTTTATGCGCCGAAACGCTCCCGGTTCATCCAAAACCCGATCCAAACATATACCCAAGTCCAAAATTATCATACGAATTTATTGAGACCGTCAAATCCCGATTTCGAGGTCATTTACTAAAAATGTTGACCCAAGTCAAACTTAACCCTTTAAAGTTAATATTAAGGAACTATGTGTTCCGATTTCAACCCGAACCCTTCCAAACTGGAACTAACCATCCCCGCAAGTCATAAAATAATAAAAGCATATATGAAGAGTCTTATTTAGGGTTACAGAGTTCTAGAAAGTAAAATGACCGGTCGGGTCATTACAATTATGTACAAAAAATAAAAATAAAATTGACTGAGAGCTGGACATTCCCCCATGTTAGGTAGAAATAAGCTCCTACAAACTCCAAAAAGAACTAGAAAGCAACAAACAATCACAAATAATTTTCAATCACAACTCAGAGTTCCTATGTAATAAGCAATTAATATTCATCTTATATATAACCGTAATATGATAATAAGCAATTAATATTCATCTTAGCTAAATGTGATTAATAATCATTAATTTTAAGAACTTACACTTTTTGTTGAACTTTTATTAATACTTAACTCAAATATAATTTTTAATATAATAATTATATGATCTTTTAAAATTTTGTAATCATAAAGATTGGGTATACATGCAACGCACGTACCAAGAGACTAGTTGGAATAAAATAACATGGGGCCGGGGCCGGGGGTTGAACAATAAAAACTTCAACTTCGGGTGGAAAAATCTTTCGCATAATCTATACTATATTAAAAGCACAAAGGCCCTTAGCGAAATGTCGTTCGCCTTTTTTGCCCTTTAAAAAATAAATTTCACACTAGACAAAATAGTCATTTAATTATTTTCCTAAAATTTAGGACTTTAAAATCAATTAAAATTCTACATATTATATCTTTCCTTATTTGAAATTATATGTAGTTAGTCCTAACTCACGCATGCTATGACTCAAAAAAAGTTTTTTTTTTTTTTTTTTGGAGAAGGAAACTTAAGTTTTAAAAGATAGCAATTTGCTTTGTTGACCAAAAAAAAGATATCATCATTTAATTATTTCCTAATTTTAATAGAAAATATATCCAACTTTAGACAAAATCAATTGTAAACAAAACGTCTTTACGTTTTTTCTCCAATTATTCCAACAAATGACAACTTTCTACATTTTTGCTATGAATTTAACTATTTATGATAAAATATTAAATCAACATTAGTCATTTATAGACTTTACATTGTCATTTATCAAATTTTTATGAGCTATAAGACAACATCTTCATTCTCAGAAGACTAAAAGAATTAATTTGTCAATTTATTTTATATAACAAATCTTAATAAAATTATTTTTATGTTATTGGTTATACACACACACACACACATATATATATATATATATATATATATATATATATATATATCATAGAATAACAATAATTTTCATAAGATATTTTCGTATAAGTATGCATAATTCACAATAAGGTATCTGAGTACTTCTGTGATCAAGATTTATTTCGCTTGCTGGGATCACTAGTCGTCCTTTATTAAACTTAGAGAAAACTCAAATATTTTTAAACAAAAATATTCTATTTAAAAAGGAAATTCTAACTTTTGTTATGAGAAAAATTAAGTTGATTAACAAACGAAATTAGGAATTTTTATACCCTTTTTTATCTATATTTTGAATTGTAAAAATGTTATTCTTTTACTTTGAACACAATTTAATTTCTTCTTAGAAGGTTCCAAGTTTATTTTTACTTTCATATAAGAAAAGAACCATCCTTACTTCTTTATCAAATTATTTTTAATGTGAATTTATCAACGAAACTAAGAATATTATAATTCAAACAACTATTTATGGATGTCCATATTATTTTAACGTTAACATTTTCTCTTAAGTCTTATCCTTCGATCATGTACTATTTTTTAAAAATAATATATATATATATATATATATATATATATATATAATCATTGTTAATACAAATTAATACATTATACCTACTCTGCTTGAACTTCTAAACTAAAAATAAAATTCATGTATCAGAATTACTAGCATATGAGGACTTATGTAGCATAATGTTTATTTCTTTATAGAATTAGCTAAATAGAATTAATATTTATTATTTTTAGAAAATTATATTATTTTATTAATTTTTTTTTATAATTCAAGACACTTTTCTTAATATTCATTTATGTGATTTTTAAAATAAATTACTCATGACATGGGATACACGAATAAAAATACACGTTATAATTAATGAAAATTCATGGCAAGGAAAATCACTTCTAAATATCTTTACCCTATTCCTTGCTTAAAGGTAAGTAAATAAAAGAAGAATTAACGTAAACAACCACCTATTTAAATTGAAAATATTTGGTAAATATATAATATATGTATAACCTTGTATATCCTATGTATATCGGTTAGAAAAAGTAAACAATAAATCTCACTAGCTATTTATGTAAATATCTAAAGAAAAATGTGTCACGACCTAAGCACATGGCAAGTATTGTCTACTTTGAGCCTAGGTCCGCACGGATTTGTCTTTCAGGCTATGCCACCTCGAGCCACAAAAGCACACGTACCATGTGAACTTGCGTCATCATGCCTTATAAAGCTCTTCACTTTCCTCTTCCATTTCGATGTGAGATTCGCCTGAGGTGACATATGCACCCCTTCTTCAGAAGCTTGCCAGCCTAGAAGCCTGCCAGTCCTGGTTGACCCGCCCTCATCAGCCGCCCTCCATCAAGGGCATCATATTCACTCCTCCCCATTGGGACTTAGTGTCCTCGCTGAGGTCAGAGGCGGAGCCAAAATTTAAAGTTTATGGGTTCTGAATATCACCGAACCCATAATTAATTTTCATCACTGGGTTCGCAATTGAATATTTATACATATTTAATAAATTTTCTTAAGCAAATACAGGGTCTAAACAAAAGTACTGGGTTCGTCCGAACCCGTAACTAAAGTTGTAGCTCCGCCTCTGACTGAGGTTTGCCCCACCACCATACTGAGCGAAATTCAGCTCTAATACCATATTTGTAATGCCCCAAGCCCATGGCACATATTGTCCACTTTGGCCTAGGCCCTCGCGGATTTGTCTTTCGAGCTACGCTGCCTCGAGCCCCAAAAGCGCGCACACCATGTGAACTTGTGTCATGCCTTATAAAGCTCTTCACTTTCCGATGTGGGATTCACCTAAGATGATATGTGCACTCCTTCTTAAAAAACTTGCAAGCTTAGAAGTCTGCCAGTCCTGCTTGATCCGCCCTCCTCAGTTCACCC